>NC_142111.1:22722500-23322500 GCF_056152115.1 Neolamprologus brichardi | reverse complement strand
GCTGTCTGCTGTCACGGTGAGTTTTCACACCCAGGAGATAAAAAATTCAGACTGTGTGCATTATGTTTGCAAAAGCACCTGCATAACTGACAATAACAATGTCTAACGGACAGTCGAATAAGTCTTCAGTTTGAACCGTCATGTCCTCAATTACCAGAAGGAGGCAAGATTCCATAATACTTTGACCACACTTATCCCAGATGGAAAAGGATGTATTATTAACTGTATATTAAAGCTATAATGTGCCTGCAGTGCGACTGGACACGTGAATTTGAAGGTAGCTTTCTATAATGTGGGTTCGGTAACTACAGCAGCAGCAGAGCAAGCATACAGGCATACACCAGTCACCTTTCTGCAAATATAGGGGAAAAAAATGTTTGCACATAGTTCATACCACTGTCAGTGTTGGGAAGGTTACCTTTAAAATGTATTCCATTACAGAATACAGATTACAGAATACATGCCCCAAAATGTATTCTGTAACGTATTCCGTTACGTTACTCAATGAGAGTAACGTATTCTGAATACTTTGGATTACTTAATATATTATCATGCTGTTTACAACTACATGAATGTACTATTGCTGTGATTTATTACTGTTACTGAAGGTCCGCGGCTCCGAACCGTAGTAAAGGGACCTCTGGCTAATACGGTGGGTTCTGTGTCGGGCTCGTAGCTGAAAACTAGCTTTACTTTGTTGTCTGGGTCAACTTTGCTAGCGAGAGACAGAGAGAGGCGTTGAAAGGCTGTTCCAACGGAACTTATTGTTTTTGGAGGAAAACACGAACACGGTGTACAGTCGAGTCTTAATAGCTTACTTACAGCTGGGCTCGTCAGGCTCTCTTCTTGGCTGCAGTGGTTATTATTATATTTACATGCTTCCAGCTCCCGTTTTTGCTCGATGACAGCTCGTACTTTTCCTTTTTCTCCCTCCCTCGCTCACAGACACATAACGGGTATGGCAGTCCATTCTCCCTGCAGCACGGACTACACTGCCTATGATGCTACATTCAGAGCTATACCAGTAGCATTCTGCCTATTAGCTTAGCACAACAACAACAAAAAGGCCTCTCTCACCCAGGAAACACGCAGAGAGAGAGTCACCCTGTAACCATGGCAACCGTAACGCTGCCGCCTGGAACAACAGAACGTAACTGTCAAACAAAACCCAAACAGTCCTGACCCGCCACAATATGAAACAGGGAAGTACCGCCGTGTAATCCATTTATTTCAACAAAGTAACTGTATTCTAAATACCACCTTTTTAAACGGTAACTGTAACGGAATACAGTTACTCATATTTTGTATTTTAAATACGTAACGGCGGTACATGTATTCCGTTACTCCCCAACACTGACCACTGTGATCAGAAATGCCCTTTGAAGCATATCCATCTCCATCTAAAGGTTTAATTCTCCAGTTAAAATGTTGTAATTCCGAGGAAACACGTGTGCTGCTAGCAGTTCCTGATGCTTGGCTGCGACTCTGCATATCTGCACGTGTAAGGAGAGGGTCAGCTGTTTATGTTGTGCTGACGTTTCCACTCGGGGGATTTGGGCCTCGTAACGCAGCATGACTGGGGTCACAGCTGAGGAAGGGAGAGGCTAACAAACACATGGTTCATATTTTGGAAATGCCTGACTCAATGAAATAAGCAGCTACATGTTGTTGATGGCCGTGTTTGCTCCAGGAAAAGAAAAGTGGGCAAACAGGAGAAAGAGAGGCATGCGTGATGAGTCTAAACCTCACTCGTGATTCAGCTTGCTCTTCTACCCTTCTCATTGCAGTTTTTTTGTTAATAGTTTGACACATCAAGGGCACTACAGCATCCTGAATCAAAGCCTCAGCAACAGAGTCGGTGCTTTACTGCGGCATCAGCTTCTGGCGTCACAGCCGGGATTCCCACCGGCACAGAGAGGCAAAGAGGGGGAGGCAGCGAGAGGTGATGAAGAATACAGAAGCAGAAGAAGATAACAGATGTGTAAAAGGGATTTTTCGGTCATAAATCTTGTGAGGGGGAGCTGAAGTGACAGAGGTTGGGAATACAGAGTATCTCTAAAATGACTCAACTCTGTTTTCCCCCAGCTCGACAAAAAAAGTCTGTCTGAAAACTTTTTGCACAGGTAGTGCAGTAAAAAGAGTTTCTCTGAACAGCACTTGACTTAAGTTATATCGCTAATAAAGTGCAATAACAGAAAAAGGGGTTTTTGGTATGAAGCAAAATGCTGATTTGTTTGAGGGAGTGAAAATAGAAGCATGTGGACAATTCTGCACAATCCACATTTTTCGAGTTATAAGCAAAACATTTGCAATGTGACATTTTTTCTCGCTTTACTGGAGTTGTCTTTAACTGCCTGAAAAATGTGAAAGCTCAATCCATCAGAGTCATTCAGAGCATTAAAACTGTAATGAAACAACATAAGCCTTGTTTCTTCCTCAAATTTTCTCCAGTAAATTCTTCCAGGCGAGCTTTTCTTTTTAAAGCCATTGTTTCTCTTACTAAAATATCCGTCAACACGCCACAGCAGCAGTTATGTGTCGGCGCTGCTCTTAAGTTCTTCAATCAACTTTACGCAGCTTAACACTTGATGTGTTTTCACTGGTGCCGATCTAAACCTGCTCAGCAAACCAAAGACCTTTTTATAAACAGCCTCAGTGTTGACATATTAAACAGTAATGCACGTTGAAAGAGAAGAGAAAAAAAGGAATTCAAGGCCACATTCAGCGGCTTTGACTCATAATGCCAAGCCACACCATGTTTTCATCACTGGATTATTAAATTTTATTAAGGTTAATGTTTAAGCTACTCAGATTTAATTATACCTGTTTGAAAATACATTTAAGATTTAAAAAAGTGATGTAATGGAGTAGAAGTCTTAGGCTACGTCCACACTAGCGTGGCTCTATTATCCATTTGAAAATTTAAGATTGATTATTTTGTGTGATGATTTTCAAGATGCTTTTTAAGGCAAAGTCAATCACACTTACATTTTTTTGTCAATTAATCAAGTGCATATGATTTCATTTACTTTTAATTCCTATAGAAGCAGTAAGGTTATACTTAGTTTTTCACAGGACTGCACAGAGTCCTGTGAGGACTATAGAGGGGAAACACATAAAATTGGGTGCTTGTATCCACAGCTGCACAAACCAGAATCAATGGCAAAGGACGTCGTCCTTATCAGGATCTAGAGTCTATCCCAGCTACCACTGGGTGAGGAGCAGGGCTCACCCTGACAGATCATCAGTCTGTTGCATTGCGAACACAGAGAGATAGACAGCCATTCACACTCATAGGTATCATTACTAATTAATCTAACCCCACTAATAGCATGTCTTTGTACTGTGAGAGGACACACAAACATGATGCTAACTCCACAAGGAAAAGCCAGATGATGAAGTCCAACTTGGACCTTCTTACTGTGAGTCAGCATTGCTGACCACTGCACTGCTTCCTCGTTTGCTGTGGTCAAGTGCTCTGCTGCTTGTGTTAAGACCCACAGACCCACAGCTAAAAGTTAGAAGCTGCTTATTTGTGTGGATTAGTTTATAAGTGTAGCTTATAATTATTAAATGTTTTCCCAATAGAAAACAGAAAAATACTACACTAATCTTTGTTGTGTTCTTATTGAAAATCAAGAAACTATTGCTGTGGTGATTTTGTGCTTTCAGATCAGTGATTCAGACGATTTTATTCAAAATACATCAGCAGAATTTTCTCTGTAACCACCAGCGAGTGTTAACGAGTAAACAGGTGAACTGAGCTAAGAAATTCAAAGATTCGATTTATAAACTGAGAAAACATATCAGCGTTGTTTTGACAGTTTGTGTCCTCAAAGGTGCTTTTTTTGTTTTGCTTCTCGCTCTTCTGCTGCCGGGGAGTTTCCGTCAGTGACACAGAGATCCGACACTCAGAAGCTTCAAAGAAGAAACTGAACAAGTCATCAACAGAGATTATTGTCCAAACTTTGCCTGTAAATAAGTCACTTTGTGAATGTTACAAGACAAAGGAAGTGCATTTGGTAGGCCTTGAGGATGTACACGATACTTTGTGAAAAGAAAACTGAACGTGGAAAATAAAATACTTGTAGTTCCTCGACTCTTATTGTAAAGGTGTTTCTAACACAGTGTTCAAATTCAGTCTCTACAATACACACAGTGAATACTATCAGCTAAACTACACTTCATATTCTAGACAACTCTATCAAATAAACCACATTCATCATTGCAATTATACCTCAAAAGGCTACTAGGCAGAGACAAGCCATGTTTCTCTACTTTTGTATCTATTATGAATAACAGCCATATATATGGTCATATATGCTTTATCAAAAATGAAAGTTTTAAGCCTAATCTTAAAAATAGAGAGAGTGTCTGTCTCTCAAATCCAAACTGGGAGCTGGTTTCACAGAAGAGGGCCATTTTTACCTTGCTCAGTTTTTATATTTGCTTTTATACTTTTATGACTGTTTATGTCTAAATTTTATCCTACTATGTTTGCTATATATACATTTTTCTTATGTTTTTTATGGTATTGTTTACGTGTTACTGTAAGGTGGCCTTAAGGGTCTGAAAGGCGCCTATAAATAAAATGTATTATTATTATTATTATTATTATTATTATTATTAAAGCTGAAGGCTCTGCCTCCCATTCTACTTTTAAATGGTCTAGGAAGCATAAGTAAGCTTGCATGGGGCCAGATTCTTCAAGACGTTTCATGTGAGGAGAAGGATTTTAAATTTGATCCTATATTTAAGAAACATACAATGAAGAGAAGCCAATATTGGAGAACTATGCTCCCAGTCTGCATCGTGGCTCAAGAGTTGGTAGTTTGTCTTGTAATCGGAAGGTTGCCGGTTTGAGCCCCGGCTCCGACAGTCTCGGTCGTTGTGTCCTTGGGCAAGACACTTCACCCGTTGCCTACTGGTGGTGGTCAGAGGGCCCGGTGGCGCCAGTGTCTGGCAGCCTCGCCTCTGTCAGTGCGCCCCAGGGCGGCTGTGGCTACAATGTAGCTGCCATCACCAGTGTGTGAATGTGTGGATGACTGGATGTGTAAAGCGCTTTGGGGTCCTTAGGGACTAAGTAAAGCGCCATACAAATACAGGCCATTTACCATTTACCATAATATCTCCTATATGTGAATACAAACCCATATGGAAAAGAAATAGTAAAAACTTATATGACTTAACTCATGAAAGTGGCCACTTTCATGAGTAAATCATATAAGGCTTACATGATTTACTCATGAAAGTGGCCACTTTCTCATTACTTTCATATATTGTTTTAGTAAGTATCCAAAACATACAAGTTTCATTATATAATTTTTCAAGGGATCTTATATCTGTTTTTACTCTTGTATGCTTTTCATACAAGTTTCACACAAGACAGATGCAAACTTTATAAGATTTATATATATCTTTTCCATATGGGAAGCCCCTTTTATACATAATACCATAAATAGTAACTTTTCAGCTTTTTATTTAATATCACTGCAAATCATAACTGTACAAATATACTTATTCAAAACCACAGACTGCATATAAAACACGGATGGGGCTTTGAGGTCAGGAATGGAAGTCCTTAAAAGTGCATTCATTCTAATGGCCAGTAGGGGGCGACTCCTCTAATCCGCCGCTTTCTTAATCTTTGATCTTGAATTTTTACCTTAGCTCAAATGGGAGGATAAAGCAAGTTGTGATTTAAAAGGTTTCAATTGAGTCTTCGCCAACTATCTTTTATACACAGTTTAAATTTAAACATATTCTTTAGTCCATTCCCTGAAAGCATCACACAGTAAATATGCACAAATGTCTGAAATTTAACAAACTTTATGTGTGTAGGTATGGGATCCTTTAACACGGTCCAAACAGATGAGCTTATATTTGAAAACGTCTTATATGCTAAATACTTAATTCAGTCCACCTCGGGCAGGAAAATTGGTGTATGATGAAGGAAAAATGGTTCAAGGACAGAAAAGTCCCCGAGGAGAAACGTTTTAGGTGAAGTCAAATTACCCAGCATGCTTCTCTCTCACTGCTAACCAGGGTGGGGGTGGTTTTGGGGGTTACTATGGAAACGGCAGAAGGATCAAGCGTGGAAGTGAAGAAGGAGGGTGAAGATGAATGAATAGCTGGAGTAAAGAGGAATCATTCCTCCACCGGCAGCCCGAGGTGCGGTGCCGGCGGTCGACCTGTCGTTTGTCACGACGGCAGAACCAGCCGAGATGAGATCTGTATCTTTATGTCTATCACACACACACACACACACACACAAACGCTCACACACAGACACTCACATCTTCTTTTGGCTTCAAGGTCATTGCCTCTACTCTTTTGGTGACTGTGGAGTGGGGGTGGAATAATAAACCGCCGTGAAACCTTTGAACGACGAGTTCCTGGTGAGCTGACGTCTCACGAAGATGCAAATCTGTGAATAAAATGCGGGCACATGTGCCGTACGCGCGTGTGTGTGTGTGGATGAATAATAAACTTGTCAGAGAGATTCTCTCTCTGCAGATGAAAGCAATAAAAAGATATTTTTCGACCATATTTTATTTATAGATGGCTCTATTTTCAGCTATTTGATCCACACTCAATATAAAACACTACGAGAGACAGATATTTCAAATTCAGCAGTCTTCAGAGCACAGTCAGTCTCTGGGCATTAAACATGCTGAACGTTATCCTCTGATTATTCACCGCTCCTTACTGCACGTTCATTAAACACAGAACTGCACATGTCAGCCCAGACAGGCATGAACTGCAACAGTACTGCTGGTAAAAACAAACAGTTTGTTTTTTCATGATGAATTTTAACAATTTAATTTGAAATTTAATCCTCTTGAAAACTCTAATGTCAGCTAAACCCCGTTAGGACTTTGTGAAGTTTGAAAATTGAAAAATTGTCTTCTCAGACTGTGGATATGAGATCCCTTTACATCTAAGAGGCTAAATTACTAAACAGGTGTGACTGCAATCCTCAAATGAAGCCTGTGTGCAAGTTCACTAAGATCTGCATTCACTCATCTGTCTTCTTGTCCAGGTGTTTGGCTGCTAGTATGTTAATTACATCACTTCCACTTTCCCACACTGTAAAACTCAACGATGACATTATTTCTGTATCTTCAATCAGCCTCCACGCTATAATCCCACTTCTCATCTTTTATTCTCCCTTGCAGTGTGCTTTGTGCAACCCACCTCCTCACTCCATCCAAGCCTCCATCTTATCTTCATCACCACTGGCATCTAGACTCCAGGGGGGTCTTGCAATTCCCATCACCGCTGGGATTTCATTCTGAGTCTAATCGCCAAATAGCATAACTGAATTCTGTATATCAATAAATGACAGTCAGCTCCTTCTAATGATCTCTCCGTATTGAGACAGCACTCATAGGTGTGGTTAGTTTTACAGGATTTTACAAAAGTTGTTTAACTGTTGGATGAAAGCCTCTGGGTAGCTCATCATGATGAAGATCAGGTAATCCTGATTTACATATACTGTGGTTAGAGCAGGGCGATATGACCAAAAATATTTATCACAATATACATTTGAAAATTTGCGATAACGATATAATTGACACAAGACAAAATACTTTACAACTCCACAACTGCCAAAAAAAACCCATCAATGTATTTTCACTTAAACAAGCAGCTTTTTTATGTGCATTAAAGTTATATAAAAAATTTGCAGTGCAAATTCCTCGCTGACAGTTTAACCAAAAGGCATTTCCAGTGAAAATTGGCCGACATATCCTCAGCATAACCATGTATATTATCCACAAAACTTAAAAAGAGGTTATACACACACAATACGGTAATATTATGTTGAAGCTCCGTACGTATCACTCCGCGAGGCTCCTGCCTACAATAGCCGTAATGCTCCGACAATCCATCAAGCGTTGCGGGTTCGTAGCTTAGCAAAGTTGCACTGAAACATTTGACAGATTTTCGAGCACCGTGTACATAAAATCGTTTCGAGGTCAGTAAACACAACCAGAATTCATACATAAGGCCCATTGGATTATAAGGGGCACTGTCGATTTTCAGAAAAATCAATGGATTTATTTTCCAAACAACACGGTAATAACCGCTAGCATGCGCTACCAAAAATAGTGCTTTGTTGTGTATCTGACGGACAAAAGCTAAACCAGTTCCACACCACTGAAGTTGCAGAATTTTTACAAACCAATTCTGGTTCATCCGTTTCATTCAACGATCAACTTTCGCTCTTCTCATTCTGCGTATGTAAACAAAGGCACTGCGCATGTGCGTTTTACCCATATTCTATTGCGATATTTCATTTTCTTATCATTGCCCAACATCGGTATTACCGTAAACGGTATGATATAGCCCAGCCCTAACTGGGGTCACTGGTTTTGGGAATAATTATTATCAGGGACAAGAGATTTTTTTTTAGATTAAAATGATGTGACTATAGTGCACAGATACAAAACAAGACAACATGGGTAGTGTTGCAATTTCTGCTGCAAAATCTTTTAAAACCTAAAACATTTTCGGGCTAACTGAGTAATAAAATTTAGTTCTTAGTGGAAAACAAAACAAAACACATGATGCTATTCAGCCTTGTGCTGTCTACACAGACCACCTTGATTCAGATGTCCAAGCAGTGTTGCATAGTAATCAGCCACACAGCACAGCACAAGATAACAACACATAACCGAAGGGGAGGAAAAGCTGTTCCTAAGAGCACAACCCATCAAAATGCTGCTCACAGCCAAAAGTTTCGAACGCCCAGGTCCAGCTCTCCGGAGAGCTTTCTATTTTTCTCAAGGAGCACTAAATCCCTCCAGCTTCTCTCCGATGAATACAATGAAATGGCCTGACTCATTCCAGATTCACCCAGAGTACCTCGGCCTTGTTGGCCCTCACAATTGACAAGCCAACAAAACAGAGCAAAGCCTGGAAAAATAAAATCCACCGCAGGAGGTTGTGAACTGCTTTAAAGCTGCCAGAGATTCACTTTTCACCTCCTCTTACTAAATGTTTTTGCTTTTAAGTAGCACAGAGCGTACAAACCTCTACTTTTAGGGGTGAAGGAGCTGAAAGCCTCTTATACACAACACACAAAGATGGATTTATGTGGCCTGGAAAATGAAGGTAAACAGAAAACGTATTGTGAGTGAACAGGAAGGAGGCTGAAATTAACATAAAAACCTATTATTAAACTAAAGGATGTGTTTGTGAAGGATTTTCATTCTTATTTCCTATTTCGTGCATTCTTGTATGTTCAAATTAACTGTGTAAAGAACAAATAATTAAAAATAAATGTTGGCAGAATAACAAAGAACAGAAATATACTGTAAATCACTGCATTGTAATCCTTATTTCATCCTTATTTTGGCATTTGTGATTATATTTTTGCATAGAAGGGCCTGGTCCACTGCTTATCACTGATTAACGTTAAATTCTGCCTTATTTTTATGGTAATACAGGACAATTTAAACCTTTTTTCAGACCAAAGCAATATCTGCACACAGCTCCAGCAATAAGTCTGTATAAGAGGACAAATTCAGGGGCAAAATAAACCGCACTGACTAGAGCTTGTAATAACTTAGATGCTCTTTTTTTTTTTTTAAATTATAAAAGTTAAGAAAAGTAGGTTTGTGGAAACTGAGGGGGGATTTTAAACTCTCATCCACCCTTCCTACCTGAGATTTAAAGGTCTTTATAATATGATCTTTTTAAAAATGATTTTTTAAAGAGCAGGAATCGCTCAGGCAGAGCAGACTGAAACTTTAATGCTTCATACTTTAATGGTATCAATATTTCAGTACAGCTAAAAATACAGTCATTTTAACATAGAAGTGAAAGGCTGGGAGCTGTAAGGATAAACCTCTCATAAATTGCTTTCTCATTAAATTACCTATTTATATATAAAATGGCAGAAAAAAATCTCCAAAGCCCAAAAATAATTCATTAAGGTATAAAATAGAAGCGGGAAGAAGCATAAATATGTTTGCTGATGATTATTGATTCATAGTAACACAAGTAACACTATGTTACTATTGTGTTAGTAACTATGTTACTAACACAATAGTAACTAGTGTTACTATGTTACTATTGTGTTAGTAACACTATGTTACTAACACAATAGTAACATAGTGTTACTATGTTACTATTGTGTTAGTAACACTATGTTACTAACACAATAGTAACATAGTGTTACTATGTTACTATGTAACATAGTGTTACTATGTTACTATTGTATGTTACTAACACAATAGTAACATAGTAACACTATGTTACATAGTACTAACACAATAGTTAGTACTATGTAACATAGTTTCTAACATAGTAACACTATGTTACTATTGTGTTAGTAACATAGTTACTAACACTAGTCATGCTTTCCAGCTAAGTCAGTTTCAAAGAAAAGGAGCAGAAAATAAACTCGATGGCTCTGTGGATCTCTGCCTAGGACCAACAGTCCACTCTTCTATGAAAGTCAACAAACAAATCATTGGAAAGATCAAAGCTTTTTTTTTCTTACTTAATATTATAGTAAATTCCCCCCAAAATGTGAATGAAGTGTTGCTAATAGGTGATCGCATTTCCTGTTTGGCAACTTTGTTTTTGACTCTTTGCCACTGATCGACTTTTGAAAAGGAAAAATCCACATACTCTAATAATGCTCAGGAAGCTTTGTCTGACGATCATCCCAAGCCAAATTTGGTGAAGTCTGGAAAAACCTTTGGTATGCAAAAAATACATATATGTCGTCCTAAAACGCATTTGGGGCAGAACATTGTGATTGAACTTGTTTTGATGTGAGAAATGCAAAAATAACTTAGTTCAAACATTTTTAGCATAACCCCACCTAAATTAGTCCTGCTTGCTCAAGGCAGATAAGCCAAAATTTAAATGAAAAATGAAAAACGTTATGTTGATGGTAATTGGCAGCTCAGTGGTTCACAGCAAGAGAGTGTGAACCTGCCCAGAGCACGTCTGTGTGAAGTTTGTGAGCTTCGGGTTCCTCCATGGTGGAGGTGACAACAGCAGTAGATAAAAGACAAATAAAATAATTTGTATATTATTAGAAAAAAGTGTTCTAAGCTTCTTTTTCACATTTCCAGCTGTTCTCAGTAAGATTTCAGCAATTCCTGACACAACAAATCAGCCTACAGCCTTGACTGCAGTTGACACACCATCTCCTCACACACGCATGAATGTGATGTGCGAACCTTGCTGTCACTGCGGCCACCCTGCCTGAACTCTCCCACACTCTGCATCTCCTGAGCTGTGAAGAGCTGATGCACACACAGAGACAGCGAGCCCTCCGACCCCACGGCTTTATTTTTATGTCTTTACACAGCTGGTCTGAACAAGACCGGTGGTTCTTCCTGTCACCAGAGACCCTGAAATATGTTGAAATGAACAGGCTGAGGACACTGACTGCAGACTGACTGACTGGACATCTGTGTAGTGACGTTCTCAAAGCTTTTTCTAAAACACAGAAATCCTCTCTATTGCTAAGAGTTCCCAATGTGTAGATTTCAGGATGTTTTTTTTTTAATTTTGGCTGAATGTGTAGCACTGTTTTATCTCTCTATCGCCTTTGTTTGCTAGTAACTGACAAGAAGTTTTTATTATGTATCTACTGACAGTGTTGCAGACTAACAAGAGTGTTTGGTGGCATGCAATGTTGGGGTGTTTAGACACACGTGTGCAAGGCTTAAGCCAATATCATACATGCAGCCCAGGACTTATCTAGTCACAGAGTGTATAATAATACTGGTTTATCAAATCTGCCAGGTCAAGGTTGACTTTTTGAACTCAAACCCACAATCTTTTCATAAACCTCAATCAAGAGATTTTTAATGATTCAACCAAATAAAACCAAATGGGATGTGAACCACTGGCTCTTAGCATATAAACCTACTACAACGGGACCGCTCCAACCAAACGCAGACTTTTATTTCAGAGGCCAGTATTGCTTCTGCCAATGCAGCTAATTATGCTTACTGTTATTATTATTAATACTATTAAACCTGTTTTAAAACAGGTAGAACCATTGAGGTCAACTATGTAACAGGCTTATGATCAGTTCAGTTCAAGAAAATCGGGAGATCCAACCAAAGTCTTAAGTATCTTCAGCTTTATAACCATGTAGGGTTTGAATATGGACCATGAGTTGGATACTTTTAGGTGACCTTGTGAGAGATTTCTGAAATCTAAAGGAGACTTTACCTGAACTCTTTACACTCTACTGTCTAAGGCCTGCCAAGTAAATATGAAATCAATTAAACAACTGATGATCTGAACTGATTGCTAATGCCAAAAGATTATTTGACAGCCTGAATTGAGAACATGTTCTATTTTTTTCTGTAATTCAGGTGCAAAAAATAAGTTTCATTAGAGGCCCTTTGATTTGTTGGCCCCTTGCTGAGAGGTGCTGCTTCAGAAAAGCAAAAGCAAACCTTTAAAATGTAAGACTAAAACACTTTGTATCTGATCAGGTGAAACCCCACTGAGCTATTAGTCTGCAGCTTAATTTGATGTTAACAGATCCTGCAGGGCCTTTCCTGGATAAAACTGAACATCTGTCGAAGTGGCTGTTCTTCAGAGAGCTACAGACATGTTTTGTTTATCCTGCCCCCCTCCAGCCACCAAGTCCAAAAGGAGTTGGGTCACAGCCAGCGATGGGTAAAACAAGAGCCTTGCATATTTTGGCAAGCAGGTCGACACTCTGCTCTGCTCACTTGTCCTCTTTCGCTCTCATTTTTTTAAAATTTTGTTTGTTTAGTTTTTTGTCAGCTCAGTCCCTCCCTCCATAAAATCAAGCCATTTCTCTCTGAGCCTCTCGTCCCTCGTTGTAGCTCAGGAAACACACAGCCGGGTCTGGCAGCCGGGCTGAGGACAGCCCATTGGACTGGTCTCTGCAGGAGTGCTGATTGAGCAGGGGAGGCTTCTCTCCTGCCAAGTTCTCATCATACTCAGCACTTACAGGGAATGACTAATAGCTGTGAGAAGAGGACTGAAGAGGGAGGAGAAAGACAAGACAAGCACCAAAAAAGTTAGAAAATGCACTAAGGGTGAGAAATTCCTTGCTTGCAAACACGCCTTTGTATTAATGCTGCCATTGCCAAAGCTGTGAAATAACTCAAGCAGGTGACAGGCGGGACGAGACAATATGCTGCAGGGACCCGGAGCAGGAGCCGCATTGTCAAGCTGACGCGAGGTTTACAGTTTTAAATGGAGTGTTTTGTCGTTCATCCCACTGACGGCTAACAATAACGATGATCTGCGAGAGAGCAGGGATGAAAGGAGTCGGACGCTCCCTGAGCTTCCCTCCCTCCCCTCTCATATCTTCAGACTTTCTGTCTCTGTGAGGTTGGGCCGTCGCTGTGGATACCATTGACCTCGCTCATCCTCGGTCAGGCTCAGCCTTTTGCGATTTCACATTTCTCGCAGTGACATTTTATGATGAAAATCACTTTTGAGGACAGCAAGCTCTCGTGCAGGACCGCAGTCCTAGTTTTCTGCATGCAAGCTGTGAGATCACTTCCTGTCACTGACAGCTCTGATACTTGTGAGCCAAGCATGAGCATACAAGGGTGTTGCATGGCTGGCAAATGTATCTGAAATGTTGCATCTGATATGTTGCCAGCACTTGCAATCTGAGCGTGAGCTCACAAAAGACTTTTGGCAAATTGGCATCTCACAGCATCCAGACTCATGAGTTCAGAAAAATAAGAAAGAGACTGGTGGAAATCTATAAACCTGTGCTGTGATGGGATCCCCCAGCGGCTCTCTGTGATTTTTAAACACATTAAAATCACCACAGAGGATAAATCACAGTCACTGCAGTCAGATACCCTCTGAGTAACAGCTTTTTCTATTTTCACGGTCAGGTTCTGGGACTTTATCATCACTCAGACACATTTTAGTTTTTAATGTTATCAAAATCGAGCAGTGCAATAAAAAATCTGTACCATGTTATTTGTAAAATATTAAAATAAATCTCTCAATTTATTTGTGTCATTTCATCTTTTCATAGTAAAACAATAATTGCTGGCAATGGTTATGCATCCTTTATCTGTAAGCCTACTAACTCAAGGAGGGGCAACGCTGTGGGGTCTGAAAGTGTGAGAGCACATCAAAAATATGAAACATTTTCATCTAAACTTAGAAATTATCTGAAACTTGTGAGAATTAAGAAACATAAGCTCTGACATGTGGAAAATGGAGGACAGTGTTGGTCAAGTTACTTGAAAAAAGTAATCAGTAACTAATTACTGATTTCTTCCCCCAAAAAGTAATCCCGTTACTTTACTGATTACTTATTTTCAAAAGTAATTAATTACTTAGTTACTTAGTTACTTTTTAAAAACACGATTTACAACCTGAATAGGTGATAAATTCAATTCAATTCAATTTTATTTATATAGCGCCAAATCACAACAAATGTCGCCTCAAGGCGCTTCATAGATACAGAGAAAAACCCAACAATCATATGACCCCCTATGAGCAAGCACTTTGGCGACAGTGGGAAGGAAAAACTCCCTTTTAACAGGAAGAAACCTCCGGCAGAACCAGGCTCAGGGAGGGGCGGGGCCATCTGCTGCGACCGGTTGGGGTGAGAGAAGGAAGACAGGATAAAAGACATGCTGTGGAAGAGAGACAGAGATTAATAACAGACATGATTCAATACAGAGAGGTCTATTAACACATAGTGAGTGAGAAAGGTGACTGGAAAGGAAAAACTCAATGCATCATGGGAATCCCCCGGCAGCCTACATCTATTGCAGCATAACTAAGGGAGGATTCAGGGTCACCTGGTCCAGCCCTAACTATATGCTTTAGCAAAAAGGAAAGTTTTAAGCCTAATCTTAAAAGTAGAGATAGTGTCTGTCTCCCGAATCCAAACTGGAAGCTGGTTCCACAGAAGAGGGGCCTGAAAACTGAAGGCTCTCCCTCCCATTCTACTTTTAAATACTCTAGGAACAACAAGTAGGCCTGCAGAGCGGGATAAAGCGATAGATCTTTTAGCCCAATTCTACTTTTTCTGCATAATCCATCATACAAAATGTAATCAAATGGAAAAGTCTCTTTTTAAAACTTGTTTTATTAGTTTTAATCTTTTAACTTTATGCATCAAGCAAAAATTTAATTATATGCAACATTCTCTGACTGGAAGAAATTAGTTTAATATTTAAACCTATTTTCTGCACATTCCAGCACATAAAATAAAATATTTTTTGTGTTTACACTCAGTCTTTCTAATAGACGCAAGTAAAACACAGCAGAAAATAAATAAAGTCAAAGACTAGCGGTCCTGTTGCTCTATTTTCACCTGTAAAGCAGGAGTGGTGTAGGCGGAGGTGTTCTCTGGTGCAGGTGTGCCGCAGCGGTCAGTTGAAGAATCCGCGAGTTTCTCTGTGAGTTTTCCATTACGTCGTAGCTACTCGGTGCTTGTTTAGGGGTTTTTTTCGGTGTAAAAAGAAGTTTTCTTCCCACGCAGTGAACAGCGGACACTAATGTTTTTGTCACTTTTTATGGAATCAAACTCAAAGTAAGGTCAGTACTTCCACGCTTTAAACGCTGCACGCTCATACTCTCTCTGCACTCGATATATGATCCATTGTTGATCTGCATACAGCTGTTGTCACGAACGTCGCACTCGCTTACGTCACTGTCATGAGACATTATCACAAAAAAAAAATCACGGTTTTAGTAACGCAGTAATGCAGCGTTCCTACGTGAAAGTAACGGTAATCCAACTACCTTTTTTTGCAATAGTAATCCCTTACTTTACTCGTTACTTGAAAAAAGTAATCAGATTACAGTTTCTGCCCATCTCTGATGGAGGACTGTGGCTCACATCAACGAGGCTCTGGGTTCAAACCCAAGCAGGTTCACCTGTGTGAGGTTTGCATGTTTATCAATGGAAAATGCACTTAAACCATTCATTGCTCAATTCCAGCTCAATATTTTTTGTCCTCGGACTCAAGTAGAGCAGATTTTCATGATTCATAGCTTAAAATATGTATTTTTGTTTTGTTTTGTTTTTTCTTCGACCTTGGTGCAGCCCTGAGTTCATGCTTTTTCTGAAACATCAGCCCGATCTCATGTGGATGAACAACAAAACGCTCCATTTTAAAAAACTCTGTTTCTTTGTGTTCATGAGCACAAATCTCTGCAGTGTGCACGACAGTCATCATGACTTTGTAAGTAACGTATTTAGAAATGAGGCATTTTTTATTATTTTGTCCAGACAAAGTGGGGACGTTTTACCACAGCAACCAATAAACCCATACAATAAACCAAAGAAGTGGCTACCATTGTATTATAACAAAAAACATGAGATTTTTCTAACCTTATCCAGTGATTTTAATGCTTAAACTTAACCGAGCAACAGTTTTTTAAATAAAACAATGTATTTTAAAAGATATTATACAAATGAAGTGTTAAAATCTTTGACGTGTATACATGAAATGTGGGTCTCTGGTGTGAGCTTTCAAATGATTTGGCCTGACACCATCCCCTCCAGCCTCCAACCGAACACCTTTGCACCTTTAAGAAGTGGAAAATATAGGGACACACAAGAAAGGTGTAACTTGAGTCCACAATCATGGATCAACAGACCAGAGATCGTGTCTAAACTATGAAGCAGCCAGGCAGGAAGAAAAGAGGAAGACCACAGCAAAGGTTCATGGATGAGGAAGAGATGCGGATGAGAAGCAGGATACAAGGGTGTGATGGAAGCTTTGGTAACCCCTAAAGGGAACAGCTGGAAGAGACGGAGGTGAAAGATGAAGAAGAAGAAGGATGAAGAAGAATGAAGAAGATATTTGCCACAAGAAAGAAGATATTTAAACTCCTTCCTCTCAAACAGAAGGGGTGGAAGCAGGTGGGTGGAGCTTCACAGCCAGACCTGTGTGCCTGAGATGCCACATTAGGGAATATTCACTCTCTGACATCACAAAGAGCCAAGAGCAGAAAAAACCATCCGAACAAAGGAGTACAAAACGATGTGTTTTGTGGTCACATGTATGTGGACACTTGAACATCACAGTTAAAAACTCTGCTGCTCTAACAGCCTCTGCTCCTCTGCCTGCAGACGTTCGAGCAGATGTTGAACCTGCTGCAGGGATTTCATCCACAGGAGCTTTAGCGAGGTCCAACACTGATGCTGGGTGATAAGCACCGACTGGCTCACAGTTGGCGTTCCACTTCATCCCAGAGCTGTTGGACAGAGTTCAGGCCAGGGCTCAAGTTCATCAGCACTCCAATATTATCAAACTGAAACAAGAAACTACTACACAAAACAACATCATGAGCACTTGAGCCAAAAGTCAATGGACTGATTAATCATCAGAGATAAAATTAATCTGCAACCATTTTAATTAATGTTGAAATATGTCAAACTCTTGCAGATTTCAGCTTATTGCACACCATCATTTTCTGTTTTCTTTGATATTTATGTAGGATGCATGTGTCATAATACATATATGTGGGAAGAAGCTGAATATCTTTGGGATTTGGGGGAAACAAATGACTTAGAGATGTCAGTTTGGACATTTACCACTGAGGAAATAGCTTACATGCATAGCTTACAGTGAAAGCAGCTCCTGGCTCTGACGCTAACTTTGTGCTGCAGCATGTGGATTTCCCTTAAATTCAATTTAGCCTCAGACTAACAAATGCTTTTTGAACAATACAACTGTAGTAGGAAATCAGCTCTGGCATATCACTCTGGCCTATTTTGAGGACACAATATAAAACATATAGAAATAAAATGTAATTCAGTTCAGCATTAAGTGAGAAATGTAACTGCTATCTTCTCATTTTTCCTGCATATATGATGTCAAGCCTGTTACTGAGCAGAAATAGATCTGAAGGCAGGGATCAGGAGACACAGATGCACATTTAGAAAAACTAACACACACATACACACACACACACACACATATATATATAAAATATGTTTAGTATGCAGTCTCTGAAACGTCCTTGTGTGCATCGGACTAATAGCCGCCTTGGGAAATCCTCCACTCTCACAAAACATGAATCTGTGCCAGCAGCTTTGTTAGCACTTAACCAGCCCCTCAGTAACAGCTATGCAGACATCTATACATATGCATGTATACACACAGGCTCAGAGTCACACACACTCATGCACACTCAAGCAGCAGAAAGCTGCTGGGGATGAAACTTAATGGATTTACAAGGCTCTTCAATGAGCAGTTTGGCCAGTTTGTATAAATACAGATCAACGTATGTTAGCAACAAAATAATATTCGTAAACAAGTCTGCTCTCTCAGCTTTTTCCAGCTGCTTTGGCAGCTTCTGAACACCTGAGACTGCAAGCTTGACTGTTTCTAATAGGACCCGCCCACACCTGGAGGCCAGCCAATCGCCAAACGAAGAGAAAAAGTCAAAAGTCCCAAAAGCAGAATGTGTATAAAGGACAGCATGTGATTTACAGGTGACGGGATGTCTCTTAGTTTAGCTTCAGTTGTTATGGATCTGCACTGTCCACCAACATACATATAAACAATCATCAATAACACTGGTTTCAATCAGCTGTGTAATCCGCTCTTCATCAAATTAAAAACACTCACATTTAAAGCCCAAAGCCCACAGAGTCTTTGAATTTGTTTCAAGCGTCCACCGAGAGAAAACTATGTGTTTAATACCAAAAATAGAGCAGCACTGTGGAACAACTGCACAGAGGAAAAGAAAGCCTGTTTGTCACTGCATACGTTCACACAACATATATAACATTTATGACAACACAAATCTATGAATATGAGGAAAATTTGATTTGAATTTGGCTTTTCTGTTCTGCAGAGTTCTCACTCTGCTCATCTGGATATGACTATTGTCCATTATTATTATTGATGTGCACAAATATTCTGTGTTTTTAAATTTATTATTATTTTATTTATTAATTTTGTATTTAATAATAATAATAATAATAATGGATTGGATTTATATAGCGCTTTTCAAGGCACCCAAAGCGCTTTACAATGCCACTATTCTTTCACTCTCACATTCACACACTGGTGGAGGCAGCTACAGTTGTAGCCACAGCTGCCCTGGGGCAGACTGACAGAAGCGATAATTTTATTTATCTAAATATCTAAAAGCTGTATTCAATTCAGATGTAACTGGGCAACCTGCTTTCACTTTATAAAGACAAAAACTTTGATTTTATTGGTTGTCAGACCAGATCTTTAAGCGGAGTACCAGCTGTAGCCCTCCTCCTGTCACCAACTGTAGTCAAACATATGGAGCTGTAGAGCATCCTCAGGCTGAGAGACTCACTGCTCAGTTATTCCTCACAAATTAATTGGTAAATAATGTCATTTGGAGGGGAGAGACTTGTAACTATAAGAAGAATAGTTACAAGTCTAGTGGGGTGGGAAGAACCCACCCCACTATTGATTGATTGATTGATTGATTGATTGGTAATTTATTTCAACATGTGAACAATATACAAGTACATTTAGAAAAGAAAATAAGAAAGAAAAAAAATACTGTACAAATTACATACAAATTTTTTTTATTAATTTACATGTTGAAAGGGAAGAAGTAAACACTTATTTAATCCCACCCCTTTGCCATAAATTATCAGTTAATATTTAGTCAGCTTCCTTACTGATATAATTTGTAATAACAACAGTGAACAGATTTCTGATATACTATATACACTATAATATCACATCATGAGTTGTTTTTTTGTTTTTTGTTTTTTTTTTAAATAGAGACATTCACTTAATTTCAATATTTTCCTTTTCTTTATAGTTCGAGAAGATCATATTTTTATCATCTATCATTGCACATGAAAAAAAAATGACACTCAGTGCACACGTAATGATACATGAAGAAGAAGAAATGCCCGTGTATTTGCTGCTTTGGTGCCACATCCCTCCTTAAACTGTCTTCTTCCTCAATGCAATAAATTCCACCACGGTGAATCATGAAGCTGCTAATTTTGATGTTTGAAGTGTTAAACACCTGTGTGTGTAAATAAAAACACCGATATCCACCTGCAGTGTATCGATGATTGCTCAATCACAAGAGAAAGTCATAGGAAGTATTACAATAAGCAGCACTTCAACCAGGATCTTTGAACATGTTTTTTTAATCTCATGCTATTCATTCCTCTCTTTCTGCTCTGTCTAAATTATGTTATTAAGTATTAAAATGTTTCTGTTTGAATTTTGCCAGGTGTCATTATACCCTCCCCTCATCTTCATATTTCAAATAACACAAGTAAACATCCGGCTAATTGAAATATTGAGTCCACAGGCTTCTTGAAAACAGCCATTAGTCCTCTCAAATATGCTCTGCCACAGTAATTACTGTAGAGAGAAGTTAATCTCTTTCCATTACTGCCACCCTGACCAGCGGAGACACGATCTCACGGCATAACCAAACTGAATTGGTTTGTCCTGAGAAACGGGAGACTTCTAATGGCGGCGTGTTTTGTTTGTTTGTGTTATGAAGATAAGGGGGAGGCTTTGCCAGGGCCTCGATTTACTATGTGCAAATCAGAAATGTGCCAGCAGGTGAGCGCGACACATTGTGTGAGATATGGCAACCACGCAGGTAATATTCCTGGAGGAATGCAGTTATACATCCCACTGATGGAGCCAGAGATGTGTGCGCGTGGGTGTCGCTCGTCCATCCAAAGATTTAAATCAGCCGTCACAACAAACACAAAACAGTGGGTGGAGCTTAACAGCAAGCTCTTTAATAATCGCTTCATCTGTGGCTGTAGTTCTTTAAAAATGTGGAAAATGCGCTTTTTGATTAGTCAGAAGTACAAACCAACGTGGCTATAATATCATTTTGACTGTTAGAAATAATAATTACATACAATTACAATAATTATCTAACTGTTGCAGATTTCCCTTCCTGATACAGCCCCAAAGGTATTTGCGCCTGGGATCAAACCTCTTTGAGCTTACATGTAAACCACTACACTATAGAGCCAATTATCTAGTCTAGTTGAAAAACTGATCCCAAACCTTTAAGTGGGATTTAAAGTTGCACAATTGTGTGTAGAGGCATTTTCACCCAACCCAGACCAGAGATGAGCAGTAACGCGTTACTTGTAACGCATTACTGTAATCCGATTACTTTTTCAAATAACGAGTAAAGTAAGGGATTACTATTGCAAAAAAGGTAGTTAGATTACCGTTACTTTCCTGTAGGAACGCTGCGTTACTGCGTTACTAAAACCGTGATTTTTTTGCTAGAATGTCTCATGACAGTGACGTAGGCGAGTGCGACGTTCGTGACAACAGCTGTGTGCAGATCAACAATGGATCATATATCGAGTGTGGGAGAGAGTATGAGCGTGCAGCGTTTAAAGCGTGGAAGTACTGACCTTACTTTGAGTTTGATTCCATAAAAAGTGACAAAAACATTAGTGTCCGTTGTGCGTGGGAAGAAAACGTCTTTTTACAGCAAAAAAACCCTAAACGTCCAAGCAAGCACCGAGTAGCTACGACGTAATGGGAAACTCACAGAGAAACTCGCGGATTCTTCCACTGACCGCTGCGGCACACCTGCACCAGGGTAAACCTCCGCCTGCCCCACTCCTGCTTTACAGGTGAAAATAGAGCAAAAAGACCGCTAGTCTTTGACTTTATTTATTTTCTGCTGTGTTTTACTTGCATCTGACAGACTGAGTGTAAACACAAAAAATATATATATATTATGTGCTGGAATGTGCAGAAAATAAGTTTAAATGTTAAACAAATTTCTTCCAGTCAGAGAATGGTGCATATAATTAAATTTTTGCTTGATGCATAAAGTTAAAAGATTAAAACTAATAAAACAAGTTTTAAAAAGAGACTTTTCCATTTGATTACATTTTGTATGATGATTATGCAGAAAAAGTAGAATTGGGCTGAAAGATCTATCGCTTTATCACCTATTCAGGTTGTAAATCGTGTTTTTAAAAAGTAACTAAGTAACTAAGTAATTAATTACTTTTGAAAATAAGTAAAGTAATGGGATTACTTTTTGGGGGAAGTAATCAGTAATTAATTACTGATTACTTTTTTCAAGTAACTTGACCAACACTGACCCAGACGCACTCCTGTGCAGTCCTTCAAAATCCGGACCGCGCATTGCTGTCAGCAGATGATGTGAGCATCTTCCAAATGCTGATTGGTTGACTAGCGTGCCAGAATAGAGCAGTGAGCATCAACGGAGTTCACTGGGAACGAACAAACTGTGAAAAAAACTTCAAAGATCAAAAAATATAGAATGAAAACAGAGACAGTGACTGCAGTGGACGCTTTTCATTGGCTTTCACACTCAGTTTGTAACCCAGACCGCCTTCACCACATCATTTGTACACTGCCTCCATCTGACAACAGCGCTCACTTCATCCCCGGAGCAGAGCGGACAGCAAACGTACCATCTCCGCTGGACCATAAGTCCCACTTTACTCACTCTGACGGACACAAAGAAGAAAACGAAGCTTTTATTTTTTTTTAAATTTCTTTCCATCTTCTGATGATTCACTCGTTCAATGTGATTCCCCATCAACAGCTTTGCTTTCTAAAATCAAGTTCTTTCCAACTAATCATGAGATATAAGTTCAGGATCAAAAATAGCTCAGAAAAGGAAGAACAATAAAAAGAAAATAATTTCTAAAACAACACAGATTTGTTTTATTAGTTCAGTTTTTTAAAGGTGAATAGTTGTAACTAAACAACAAAACTTTAATCCAAAAGGATTTTCTCCGAAAAAATCTGAAGAAAGATGTGTCTAAAAAAAGAGCCTCCCACTCCCCACACACACACACACAAAAGGACATGAATTAAGATTTAGAGTTAAAAAATAGGCCTGTTAAATGTACATTTAAGAAGATGCAATTCTTTATAATTATAAGCAACACGTACCATCGTATGTGTCGTAGTGCACAAAGCACCAAAGACATTTTCTCGAAGTGCAGAAGTGGATTAATGAGCTCGCAGCACACTGGCACAGCTGGGGGTGCAGAATAAATTCGACACATTTGCTTTAAAGTTGGCCTCAAACCTGATGAATGACCTCTTTTTACGTCCATGGAGACACATGGGGAACTTCCCAAAGTCTGGCTTTCATAACATTACACGCTCCCAAATCAGCGTTGCCCTGAGTCGTGCTGCAGGTGCACTAACCCGTTGTTACCTGAATAAGTAACGCAAGCTTGGTTGTTACTGCAGTTACTTATCAGCAATGTGGGTGTTCAGCTTTGTCATTACTGTATTTACTTATAGTTGTATGTCAAAGTATGTCAAACTCAGCTGAGGCCAAACCTTTTTGGATTGGCCTGCATCCCCGGGGCACGCCAATAACACTGACGCCGATTAAACTAGAGGTCATCAATGATATCGATACCAAAGCTGGCATTGTTACTAGCGCAATAGGATTGATACTTTATTTAAATTTCACGTCTATTTTATTTATAAATCACACTTAAACATCAGAACTCGATCCAAAGTGCTTTAGAGACAGAAACATTTACATTCCAGGTATCCAAAAAACAAAACCGCTTAATAATACATGAAAAGCTGAAAGGTGTTTTTTGTTGTATTAAAGTGAAAAATGTGATTTAGTGGTCATTAAAATGTGTTCAGAATTTGATAATTAATGATTATTCATCCCATGAATATGGCAGAAGCTCTCGACAGAAGCTGCCTTTGTAGCTGAAAATATCAGTGTTGTTATCGGCCCTGTATTAAGATTTACAGTATCGCAGCACTAGATTAAAACCAGATTGATTAGGATTATAAGTACATCTTATCTGGTATGTTTAGCCTAAAGATTAACTCATATAAAACTTTAAAAGATTATATATTTCTAAGTGAAATTAAGAATCTTTTTTTAATGAATTTTTGTAAATAACCTTTCGTGGCCCAAATTCTTGCTGTAACCGAGTTAAAACTAGTTACTACCAAAAATGAGTGACCACCAGAGGTCATTGTGTCTGTTCATGTTCATCTATTCATATTATGATTTATAAATACATATTTATGTAAACATAAAATAAATACATATAAAAATGGACGCAGCTTTCAGGTCTGAGAAATAAAGCTGAAAATGAAAATGTTCATGATGACTAGCAGAGGGCGACTCGTTGCAAATAGAAATTGTATTGAAGTCTCCTGCTTGACCTACGACCTCAGTAAACACTTTCCTGATGGGTTTTTGGTCTCAGTTACTAGTTTCATGTTTTATTGAATGAAGCGTAGATTTTTTTGTGTGAAATATTGTTACATTTGGACAGAAACAAACAAAAAAGCAGGGCTTGCTTTGAGGCATGGGGTTGCAAAGCCCCTCTGTTTCTCTGTCACATCCTCCCCTCACTTCAACAAACAACTTCACTAATAAATGACACCCATCTTTTCTATGCAGGCTATTGTTTCACCTGGACTCACCTTTATAAAAGAAAGAGGCATGACTAAACCACTTTCAGCTCTCCGCAGGCAGCACTATCAAAGGAGTCATGTGTGCCTTTTACACAAGAACAGCACAGCACGAGTCTTCCCCCTTTATATTTTCCTCCCTTTCTCTCTCTCTGCATTTTTTTGACACAAAGGTTTTTTTGCTTCTTTCTCATTTTAAGGAACTCCACAATGCCCGGTGAAACAAAAACAAGAGATTCTCTGCAGATGAAGTAACTCCTCGCCTCAGGCTCCTCAGAGCTCCTCTGGGTTTCCTTGGACCTTTTTACTTGTGAGCTGCACAGCCCTAATAAAGCACAACCATTAAAAACCAGAGAGAGGGAGATATTTATGGCGCTCCCCGCAAGGCCTCGCTTCCTCGCTGCGACCCACATTCTGTAACGGTGAAATATTCATCGGCGTTATCGCTGCCGATCAGGATGGAAGCCTCGAACAGCAGCGTATGTCGTGTTTGGCGACACCGCATCAGGCAACACTGAATATTTTAACAGATAGCGACCAATGTGTTTGTTCCTCTGGATTACGCTCTCACGTCAACGTGATAAATTTTCAGCACGATCTGCGAGAGACGTGAACGTTGTTAGAAATCCATTTACGAGCCAGAAAAGGTCGCTGAAGCAGGAAAGAAGGGGAAACAACAGCGTGGAGGAAAGAAAGAGGCAATGATGGAAGGAAAGGGTGAGAAAATTCAGGGCAAACATAATCCTTTAGTTTACTTTATGCTTCTTCTGCAGGGTGTAAGGCTTTTTTTTACTATATGTCAGCTGTGATTAGATCAGACGCCGTGAGGCAGCAGATGCCTTCTGAGGAGAGGCCCTCAGGCCGCACACACAGACTCCATCTTCATTCAACACTGCAACAACATGAGGCAAAAAGGTGAGGCTGCTGCTGTTCTGCAACCCAGTGCCAATGCAGAGCTTATTATGGGTGGAGGCATGAGAAAGAAAAAAAGACAGACTGCATTACAGTCTCGGGAGGAAGACTTTGAAGAGTAACACACCACAGAAAGCCTGCTTCTTTGCATGAACAGGGAAGATCACCTGCTGTGTCATTCGGGAACATATGCTGCCGTTCTCAGCTACAAGTCAGTCAGGGAACGTCGCTGCAGGATGATTTGAGAACAAGTGTTTCAAGCCAGAGGAAGCCTTCACTCACTATAAAAAAGAAAGTTGTGTGTTCGAAAGTGCTGCGTGAATAGACATTTAAGGTATGCACAACCAAACCATCTGCCTGTTTTTGAAATGCTGAGCAGATTTATAAATTTGAGGACAAATAAAAAGCAGCTTTAAAGAATCCTGTTTGTAGGTCTCACATCACCTTAAACTTGCTCTGTTTTCCTGCTTCCTCTTCTCATCAAATGGCAGTGCAGAGAAATAACCATGAGCTGCTTTTTACTGACTGAAGCGAGGCAACACTTAATATCTGATCAACTGATAAGGACCCAACAAACAAGCCTGCAAGTGTGTCGCTGCTGCAGAACAGCAAAGAGTGCCGGGAAATCCTCAGAGTCATGATACTAGACAAGATTCTATGAAGAACCACTAGTGCAACGCTGTCTGCTGAAGTTATGTTTGATTGCCTTAAAGTAAGGTCCTTAGATGCGAAGAATATCCCACAATTTGTTTAGGAGACATTTCTACAGCTCTAATATACATTTACATACATAAAATCAAAGAAAAATAGGTTTGGCCTAAGTGCAAAGGCTTAAATCACATACTGGGATCACAACATTTTAGGTTTCCTCTCTGTTTACACCGACTAATGAAGGCAAAAAGCTGTTAAAACATCAAAAGTAACAAACTTAGACACAGTGTTGAGTATGTGAACAACTTAGAATCACCAATTAACCTAACATGCATGTGTCTGGACTGTGGGAAGCCACAGAGCCCACAGACAACCCAAGCAGGCACAGGGAGAACCGGGACAAAGGGAAAGAGGACCAGTGAAGTTCCTAAGTATCATCCCGAGGAGAAAATGAATGTCTGCGCTAGGGCTGCCACGATTAGTCGACTAGTCACGATTACGTCGACTATTAAAATCGTCGACGACTAATTTAATAGTCGACGCGTCGTTTGAAGCTTTGTAAGATCCCAAAAGACGCAGGAATAAGTAGTAGGATTTAAGAGTGTAATAACGGACTGAAACAGAAGATGGCAGCACTGCATGTACAAGGATGCCAGCTGCCGTTAAACTCCGAAGAAGAAGAAGCTGTGTCCCAGAATTCATAGCGCAGCTGTCAACAATGGCGGCAGCTAGTTAGTTTTAATATTACTCTTATTATTCTTTCTGTGTCACAAAATAAACGTTTAACATATTTTCAGGTGAGAATGTAGCTGTGTAAACCTCAAATATCTGCTCAGTTTATCAAGACACCACATATTTTCAAAAGCGCTCCGACGTTTTCGGAGACGTCTGTTACCCACTAGCTCGATAGCTAGCCGGGGGATAGGCTCACTAGAGCCGTGAGAACACCGGACTCCCGGCAAATCGTTTTCAAACCCACCGCCGTCTTTGGCTACTCAGGTTAAATATATATAAGTCACTTAGATAACTTAAAAATGTTATTGTTTGGCTTTTTTAGTATTTTATTTGTTCCTGAGTAAATCGGTTTGGCTGACATTAAAGGTATCGTTTTTACACAGCTGAATAAACGTCAAGCAGACAGCTGATTATCAGAAGTGTGAGATGCTCGAGAATATACTCCGGTGTCCTGTTATATTTTAGATAGCTTTTGATACCTGCCTACAGATGCTGCATCTGTAGAGATTACAGCATATCATTGATGTTTTTAGTGTGAAATATGAACAGAAAGGCGAGCTGGTTTAGCTCAGCCGTTAGCCCACACCGAAGCCCTTTTTTCACAGGATCAGTTTTACAAGGAGACCTCGGGTTATTTGAAAATGTCCCCATAACATTCATGTTTCATGCAGAGCATTCACACTGCATCAGTGAAGTCTGTGTTTTACTGACTTCTGCAGTCAGCAGTTACAAATCAGATCTTATTATTAAGAGGCTGCAACATAAAAACTGTGGAGACAGCAGCATGCTGCTCACCAAATGCTGCCATGCATGTCACCCATCTCATCTCAGCATCCTTTGAGATTTCACTGTGCTGATACATTTCACTTTATTCTTCCTCAATATAAATTCATGCCCTCCTAAATGTTAGTCAAACCCTCTTTTATGATTTTCAGTAAAAAAGCTGAAATCACCAAGATGCCATTATCACATGACCTGTGTTTCTGGCAAAATATGGTGGGTAATGTTTAACTATACATATATTATGATCACAGGTGACCTCTGCAGTTATCGCACAGGTGGATTTCTCTCAGTTTTAGAAGTAACACGGAGGAGAGGATGCAAATGCAGGACACTCAGAGACTAAATAAAACTCCAAAATGCAATTCTTTAATCAGAAAGAAGCAGTGAGGCAAACAATCAGCAAGAAGTTAGGTCATTAAAAGGTCATGCACAAGAAGACAATACTGGAAAAACAGTAGTGAGGGTCAGATACACATGTGAAGCTAAAGAAGGTGTGTCAGACAACACAAACTTGTCCCTTGCACACTTAAAATGCAAGCAAGTTTCTCTTTTTGAAAACAGGAAAAAGCTAAATGAGGCAAATAATTGATCATCTAACACGGACATGCGGCGCTTCGAATAATAACTCAATTTCTTCTGCAAGAAATCTCACATTGTTTTAAAGCCTAGATGCGCACGTAAGCGTGCGACAACAAAAACACACACAAGCCGAAGCCTTTTCTGTCCTTTTAATCAAAGGAATTCCTGATGATTATGAGGAGGCAGATAAAAGGGAAGCGCTCCTCTTATCTGCCAGATAATCAATTTACACTTTCCAAATGTTCTCCTCTGTCACTGGCCACCTCCCACAATGGATGTCATTTAAATCTTTTTTAAAAACTGAACCGTGCCAGTATCTGAGAGCAAGCCTCCACCAAATCCCCAGCATTCAGCTCATTTATGTAACTTCGATGCAAACAGGATACTGTCATTTACCTGCATACCGTAAATACCAGCCGTGTGTGTAAGTGATGTGCTCCAACGTGAACTCTAATTTTAGCTTTGATGCAGGAGAGAAACCTGCGGCGAATGTGCAGGAACCTTTCTCCTCCGGAGCGATGGAACTAATTGCTATTTACTGTGTTACATAAATGACATTTTCCATTATGTGTGTACGCCACTGCTTGAGCCAGCTGCGTGGGACGATGCAGCTCCAAACACGCTGCAGAAATCCATCCTGAGATGTTAAACCGAGGCGAGATGTAACGGGAAAGGGGGGGGGGGGGGGGGAGCGGGGAAGCCTGGCCGGGTGAGTCATCACCTGCATCATTTACCTCCAGGCGGCACCGACACTGAGACAGTCTGAGACTTAAAGACACAGTCCAGGAATCCTTTCAGGTCTGATTATGTGCATAAATAAATGCTAAATGTAAGATATTAGGAGGTAAATGGACATTATATGAATTTAGGTGAAGTTTAATAATGTATCACTGAAACAACAATCATGGTGTTCAGTGAAATAACAAATGATGATACTCAAGATCATGTGTGATTGGCGATGTTTGCACGGATATTTCAGAGGTTACATTACAGTAAAGTACCGACCGATCCAAAGCAACATACAGCACGCAAGACAGACGGGTGGAGACGAGTCTCAGGGGATTTGTGGCAGAAAGTGAAAGGGAAGGTTTACGAGATGACTGTGAGACCTGCGATGATGTACGGTTTGGAGACGGTGGCTGTGACGAGTGAACGACAGGAAGCTGAGGTTTTCATTGAGAGTAGAGACGATTAGAAATGAGGACATCAGCGAGACAAAGTTGGAGAGGCAAGGTTGAGATGACTTGGACATGTGCAGAGGAGGGATAGAGGACTCTCTGGACAAAGGAAGATGGAGCTGTCAGGCAGGCAGAAAAGAGGAAGACCTCAGAGGTTCATGGATGTAATGAATAGTAATTGCACATAAGCAAGTGTGAGCAGCTCTATAAAAGCAGGATTTTACCAGCGTGCTGGTCTGGAGCATTCAGGTGTGTGTTATGCCACAATCTTCTCAGCAAATTCACCCAGAGGTCAGACCACGCTGTCAAAGCCTAAGTTAGAATGTTAAAGGTTAAAGTTCATCACACTACAGTGGAAAAAGAGTTGCTGGGAGAAAATCTCAAAGACAATCAAACACAGGATATCAGCATGAACACCTCGCACTAACTGTCAGCACAGGGGTGATGATCTGGGCATCAAAGTGAGGCCGATACATAAAGCTTTCCACAAACTGGATCCTACAACAGGACAATGATCCCAAGAACAGCAGCCTGACTGAAAAAGAAGTGACTGATAGTGCAGCAATGAGTCCGCAACTCCAGAGAGCAGTATGTAAACAAATGCCTCCAACTTCAATGAAATGAAGCAACATAATTCAAAAGAGTCATGAAACAATTGCTGCACAACAATGCGAGAGTCCGATAAAGTAAAACAGAAAGAAATTACTTTAATGCTGCTAGAGGTGGTTCTGCAAGCTGCTAAATCATGGGGCGACGCCTGTGAGACGTTCTTATAGATTATTTTTAATATTTGCTGATCATTTTTTGTAGTTTTTTGTAGTTTTTTCAGATGCATACAGGATGTGATCTACATCAGTCACGCAGTAATGGCAAAAGCATTTCCCCCCTAAAAAGTGCTTCCCATCTCTGTTGGTGCACTTTAAAGTACTTAATCTGGAGTTCTTCAGGGATCTGTTCGAGTGAAGAGCTGCGAAGGCTGAGCACATGTGTGAAAAGCTGGAAACCAAAAACAGAGAAACCCACTTAGCCGCTCATCAAAGTGGGTCAGAGTTTTGTTGATTGTGACAAAGAAGCTGCCTCGAACCCGCACAGGGACGCTTTACGCAGGCAAGAACAAGGTGAAACAGAAAGTGAGCAAACTTGTGATTAACACCATTTCCAATGCTCTGTTACCTTCAGTGAGACTGAACACACCAGCATCCCGCTCACTCATCACCAGCACCAGCATCGGTGATGACTTAATGCTTCAGAGATGAAGCCGTCACGTACACAGAAAGACCTTGAAGCCAACTTCTGACGACACACAGAGACAGTAAATCAACAGCTGCTGTCACAGTTACAAAGGGTAGACAAAGAGCAGGATGGAGTGACATGAAACCTCTACGCATGATAAACAGACTAGCCCAGCAGCTACACTGGCATCAATGAACCAGAGATTTGTCACTCCTGAAAGGAAGGGGAGAGCCTTTTGCTGCGAATAATGAGGGCTGAGACTCATTACACAGCGGGGTGTCTTTAACAGCCGAAATACACTCTTTGTTTTGTTATATTCAACTCAAAGCAAAGCCGGAGCTGCAGCACAACCAAGGACAAAACTCACAGCGGCTGTCGGCTGCACGGGCAGGTTTGAAAGTCGGAAGAGGCACATTTGGTGCGGACTTTCGTGGTTTATTATGAGGCTAATTATATGATGTTTTCATATTTGCACCATGTGACAAGTGGTGTGTGATTTAAGGTGGCGCACATAAGCGTTACCATCTGATAAAGAGCAGGTGTGCTTGAGATGTTACGTTTTTGTTGTGCCCGGTAACGATAAACCTGGTGGCTGCAGTGTGAGAGTCACTGGTCTGTTTCTTTTGCTGTGTTTTGTTTAAGTTTGCCTGGAAAAAACAAGGAGACGTGAACATTTGAGCTAAAAGAAGAGGCCTAATGGAGAAGCTTAGGTGATGGTGCTGGTTTGAGCTTGTTTGAGCAGAGTCCTGCACCACAGAGCAGGATTTCGGTTTATGGCTCACTTTGTCTGAGCATACATCACCATGGTAACCTACCTGCTCTAGAGCAGGTTATGTTCAACATCAGAGATCAGCAGGTATGAAATCAGCACCTAATGACAGCATCGCCATTTCTGTAAGAGCCCTCGGACCTCTGAGCACTGAAGTCTTTCACTGATGAGGGTCAGTTAGAAATATGTATTCATAGATTCAGTGTTTTTGTTCTATCAACCTCGTTGTATGATCCTAAGACGAGTCAGTTATTCTGTTTTTATAGTCAGTCTGTGCTTGCTCTCACACTGGTTAACACCACCAGGCCTGCAGCTGAAAGAATAAAAACTAAAACTGCCTGACACACATTTAAATATTAAACTTAATTATGTTTAAATAGCTTCAAATAGGCTAAAATTTATCCTTCTGAGCTTTTTTACTGTCTCACTGACCAAAGCACTTAGAGCAAACACACATTCATGCAGCACTTTTAATACTTTAATACTGATGTTTCTGCAGTAGCTGTTGCTTTCCGTTTTTATTATTTCACAACATTAAAGCTTCATCTTTATTTCCTGTAAAATCAGCTGCTCCGCTGCTAGTCAAACACTGCATGTCTGTGATTGGTCAGATAACACTCATAGCTAGAGGGAGAAATCCTGCTTTGACTATGAACTACAATGCTACAAAAATGACCTGCACACACAAAATTGTTGGGCGACTGTCTATGCAAATCAGCTTTATCTCTCTGATTTCCACAGTAATATAACTGAACCAAGCGATGTAGAAGAGCCAAAGAAACACGTTCAGAAACTCTTAAAGTGATAACAGATTACTGTTAATTTGGTGTTTCCGGAGAGAAGTTTGAAGTTTTCCTTTTCCTCTCTTCAGCAGGGCTGGGGTGTTTCCCAGTGATGGCCAAGTATTATAGGAATTCCCTTTTATGACTCATCTACTGAGTCATAGAGTACCTGCCAAACCACCTGCTCGAGGTTTATTTTTATCCTTTCATGGATTTAAATCACACAGAAGACTATGCATTAGGGCTGCCACGATTAGTCGACTAGTCACGATTACGTCGACTATCAAAATCGTCGACGACTGATTTAATAGTCGATGCGTCGTTTGAAGCTTTGTAAGATCCCAAAAGACGCAGGAATAAATAGTGGGATTTAAGAGTGTAATAACGGACTGAAACAGAAGATGGCAGCACTGCATGTACAAGGATGCCAGCTGCCGTTAAACCCCGAAGAAGAAGAAGAAGAAGCTGTGTCCCAGAAGCTGCAGCTTATTATTCTTTCTGGGTCACAAAATAAACGTTTAACATATTTTCAGGCGAGAATGTAGCTGTGTAAACCTCAAATATCTGCTCAGTTTATCAAGACACCACATATTTTCAAAAGCGCTCCGACGTTTTCGGAGACGTCTGTTACCCACTAGCTCAATAGCTAGCTGGGGGCTAGGCTAACTAGAGCCCGTGAGCAGTGTTGCCAACTCCTCAGTAAGGAAAATCGCTATTGGTTGTCCTAAAAGTCGCTAGAAGTCGCTAAATGACGTCATCACCTAATTTGCATAATTGGTCATGCTAATGTAATTGTAACCTACGCTGCTGGAGAGAGAAATAACATCGTGGACGAGACATAAAGTGAGCAAAAAACGTCCTAAATGCATTTAGAATTTATTTAGAACTACAAATTAAATTTCTTTTAGCAATTATTGTTTTTTGTAATGTCTTTCACGTCTTTTTTTAGCGACTTTTTTTCTAAAAAAAAGTCGCTAGGGGGTCTGAAAACTCGCTAAATATAGCGACAAAGTCGCTAAGTTGGCAACACTGCCCGTGAGAACACTGGACTCCCGGTTTCAAACCCACTGCCGTCTTTCGCGACTCAGGTTAAACATATATAAGTCACTTAGATAACTTTAAAATGTTATTGTTTGGCTTTTTTTAGTATTTCATTTATTCCTGAGTAAATTGGTTTGGCTGAGAAGTTATAGTTTTTACACAGCTGAATAAATGTCAAGCAGACAGCTGATTATCAGAAGTGTGAGATACCTGAGAATATACTCTGGTGTCCCGTTATATTTTAGATAGCAAGGAGTTTATTAAACCGAAACAATCTGCAAATTTCATTAAAATTTAATAAACTATCACCTTGTCTTTATTTTTAGTTAGCACAGACCTTAAACACTTAAAGCTGTAAGCTAATGATAAGAGCAGATGCATGCTGGTGCAATAAGCTATACGTTTTACGTCCAATGGATGATGATCTGATTAGTCCACAAATCGCAAAAATAATCTGTGACTAGTCGACTATCAAAATAATCGTTTGTGGCAGCCCTACTATGCATCCATGTAAATGCTCTGTTCATCAACATTCTCTGCATTAGTGATAATGCTAATATAATAGTGTCGAGCACTCAGGGCAAGCCGTGGACTAGAGCAGCAGGTAAAGGCTTTTACTCATTTATAGGGAAATCTTTCAGGGGGTTAAATGCAGTTTTAAGATTCAGGTTCAAGTAAAACTGAAATCATTACTTAAATTGTTTAATAATCTATATTTTTTATTACCAGAAATTCACCGCTGCGTTTTCTTAACATGTTACCTCAATTACATGTTCACCTTCTCCACTCGTGTCTTTTTGCGCTGTATGAATAATCTTGCCTATAAATTATTTTGTAGATACATCAATAATCAATAAATATGACAAAAAAGCTCATTAGAGTCAGTCCCATGTTAAATTGTCTGACTGTACAAACCTACTACAAACAAACAGCGCTGGTCTCTGGACCAGTATTGTCGATACTGTTAATACAAGCAAAGATTTTAAGATATTTCTGTTGTTTAAATGTGCTGTAGGCTTTAAAAAATAGATGTGACAGTAAACACAGAAAGGTTCAGAAACTGAGTGGGACAAATACTGAACTTAAAGATAGAAATAAGTATTGGTCCCATTGTCCGAGTATCCATCTGATACTGATACCAGCATTGGTATCGATACTATGGATATTTGGATTTATCCGCCCGACTCTACTTTCAACCAGAATATGGTGACTTCTGGGAAAACCAAACTTCAAAATGCAGGATGGGGATTCATCTCGTAAATACTCGCTCAGAACTTTAGGCCAGTATAATTAAAGCGTGAAAATGTTAAAACCCCAGCTCCCATAAAGGTGAAATTAACTACAGGCCCCCCCCAACCATTCTTTGTAGCCCCTTATAACCATGTTTAATGTTGCTGTTGGAGATTTTACATGTCCTGTCTTTTGGAGCCAGCCTCAGTTGGCTGTTAAAGAAACTGCAGCTTTTGGCTTATTTGTCATCTCAGGAGGTTAAACTTACCAGCAGACTAAAAAAAGCTTCTTTATTTTTCTCAAAAAATCATTATTATATTTCATCTACGCCTTAATATATCTGATAATCTTTAGCCTTATTATCTACCATGTATTATAATACAGACATGTTTTTTTTTCTCCATCTGATCTTAGCCGCTGCTAAGAAAAAGCTGGCCACCATGTGAAACTAAATGGCAGCAACATGGAGGCACATTAATTTCTGAGGCTCAAGAAGCGCTAACATGGGGGCTTACTGCACCCCTGTAGTGTGACAGCTTGTTTCAGAGGCATCGCGCTATCAGCAGTGACATCTTCATGCATCTTATCACGGAGCTTCTCTGCTGATTGCTCTCAGACAAAAATTAGTTTTTGAAGAGAGGGCATGCAGAGTGCATCGAGCTAAAATAAGAGGTTAGCTGTCAGCGGGGGGAACGCTCACGCAGAGGGGAGTCCAGGATGGGTGTTGCACAGCCTCTAGTGCTGTCTAAGGTTCCCCTGTGTAAAAACACCCTCCTGTGGGGAGCAGTGTCTCGCATGTTCTGGTTTGAAACTGTATTTGACTCCGTGCAGCAGTCACTGCAGGAACCTGCAAATGTGTGATTCACGTATTTCACAGTTCAGTCACATGGAAACAACCAAAGATGCAATGCATTTAACAGACGCAGCAAATTTTGGACAAAAAAACACTCATTTTAGTTATTTATTTACAGCAACACAAGTCTGTGTAAACTAAAATATGCAGGCAGCTATCTGTGTGCTTCACTGAGCAAGCAGTGAGAGTATGCCCACCTCTCAGTCTGCGCTGTCCTACTATAAATGACTTTAATTATTAATTACTTTGAACAAGCCATGAAATTGTATTTGTACTCCTTTAAAGCGACATATTTCTTGACGATGGACAGGCCAAATTATTTTAAAGATTAAACAAGAGGAAAAGTAGTTGGACAAAAGCTAGAAGGTCAAATAATTTTTAATTAAGGTGGTTTCAGCTAAGTCAGGAAAACTAATGTCTTAGAGGTAGAAAGGTGATTTTATTTGTAAGAGACACAGTAGAAATTCATTTAATGGGGCTAAAAACAACATCTTGTCTCCACAGTTCCTTGAGTCAGACGAGGGTCAAAAAGCCTTTAAATGTTAAATATGGGCAAAGCTTCAAATAAGGGCAGTGTACATGTGTAAGTAAAGTATAAAGTATAAGGATGTCAGTGAGAGGGGAAGTCCTTATATGTTCAGAACAGAAGCCCCACCCACCAGTTGCTCAAACCTGTTGTGTCTGTGAGGGGCAGCCAATCAGAAGAAAGCTGGCTTAAAAGAAAGCTAATATTTAAGGGGAAGGAGCTTTGACAGCTTGTTTCAGATATTCAACATAATGATATAAATAAGGATCATTTTAAACTATGAGTAGATATGGAGCTGGAAATGAGAGTTTAAAGGGGAATGTCAGGAGCATCCTTCCAGGATACACAGATAGGCGACATAATAGTTTCACATTAACATGACAACATTTTTCCATCTTCGTTCCTCAAAATCTTCAAATGTCTTCATGCATTTATAAAGTTGAGCTACAATGCTTTCAAAATGTGTTAGTCAACCCTGAAAAACCTAAAACCCATGCTTACTTGGAAACAGAGGAAACTAACAGTAAACACAGCACTGATCCAGCGGTTATTCAGTTATTGGGAGGTTTTGACCACCTGATGAATTCAACTCTAATATTCACTCTGGTAGAAATATTTGGCTCCACAGTTCATCTTTTCATGTGCCTTCTTTTTGCTGCCTTTCTTAACATCACTTCATATCCTTTCATGTTAGGCCCAAAACACATGGGCTTAGAGACCTGCTGGCGATCATCTGGCAAGGAAAAACTGACCGACCGGTTGCTGGCAGTTTGTGGTTGAAATCAGTCGCAATGGGGTATACAGTATGATGCTGCAGAGGCAAACTTGTCTGCTAACACACATACTGCTTGCGAAGCAGCACAGAGACTGAAAAGTGCAACTCAAACCGGAAACAGAGAACATTTGGCTTCAAAGTAAAAGTTGCACCTTTTGAAATGTCTCAACTTTTACTTTGAAGGCAAACACTCACCATTTCTGGGTTGCATTGCCCTTTTTCAGGTTTCACTACAGCTCAGAGAGTAAATGTTTGCAGATAAGTCTAATGCTGCACACTACAAGGACTTTTTGTGCAGGATTCTCTTTGGAACCACTTTCAGCCAGTCTAAATCAAGCTTTCTCACCCCCAATTCATCACATATGGACTCAAAATAATAATAATATTAATTTAAATGTAAAAGCCATAGAGGAATCTCCATCTTTCAACCTACAGGCCTAACGTCGACAAGGGGCATATCTGCACCCTGATCCTCATCTGTTCCTAAACAAAACCAGCAGTTTTTGGTGCCTAAACAAAACCAACAAGTGAAAATAAAAGTAAAGAATAAAGTGGGTGAAAATAAAGCTTAACAAATCTCTCCTGACAGGCGAACCCGTGACTCATGAAGCTGTTTCGCATTGCTTTCATGTCGTAAGTGTTCGTATAACAGCAAAAATGTGAAGCACATTGTCAACATCGTTAAAAAGAAAATCTTAATTGTACTGTGGGTCTGTGCGAGGATGCCAAATCCAGTCCTGGATGAAAGCCTGTTGTGCTGCTTGTGTTTGTCCTCTGGATGTTTATCTGCACAGGTTTGTGCAGCTTGTCAGCTTTATATAAAAACAATATTCAAGCTTACAACACGGGCCATTAAAGACACATCACTGGGTAAATAGCTTCAAAACAGTTAAGCTGTGATATGAAATTAAGTAATTATATCTCACACTCCAGTAATGGCTTACTCATTACACAGAAATTATTTAACAATGAAAAATGCACATTTTTAGACTGAGCGGGGCTAATTTAACAAAAGGGGAACGGCTCAATGATAACTGTGTCCCTCTTGTTTGCTTTAACAGTAATAAAGTTTCATAAAAGCTGCAGAATACATTTGCATTTTGTGTGAGGCAAATCAGCTCCATTCACCTGCCTCTGGCCCGTAATCACGGTTACGGACAGCTGCTGTGGTTTGGCGTGAAAAGCTCGGCTAGCACATTAGCAGCTTTGGTGTTTAAGAGGTGAGCAGAGAGGACCCCTGCAGTGTGGAGGAAAAAAAATTGATTAACTGCAGCTGGTGCTCCTGAATAACTGCACAATGAAAGCCTCAGAGCCTTAATAAGCAATCAGCATCGGGTCCAACTGGCGTTATTATTTTATTTCAGGAGCGTGACAACACGAGGAAGGACAAAAGGCAGGAGCTCAGGTGTATGAAAAGCTGTGCCACAGATAAAGCCGAGGGCAGTTTACCCGAGACGCCTCAGCCTCTGTTATCACTACACTCACTGAAGTTGCCTACACTCAGTGTTTACATCATCACCCCAGCAGCTCCTCGAGTAAATGACTCAACTGTTGCCATGGGATTCCTGCGTGGAAACGAGGCCGAGTGGGCGGCGGCCTGTTAGAGTGATCTATGGCTGATGAGGCTAATGTGAGGCAGAGGAACAGATGCTGGGAATGAAGGTGAGAAAATGAAGAAAAAGAGAGAGCAGATGCTTCTGTAGATCATCACTCCTCTGTTGCCCTCAGGCAGACACAAAACATGTCACCCTTCATCCACAGTGCTGTGGAGACCATCGTGTGCCATCAGCACAGCTCTAATCCACCATAAAAGTAGACAAAACATAACTTGAGCAAACACAAAACAGTTCACTATAACAGAACGTGCAACTTTTTTAGCTCAAAAAAGCTTTAATCCAAAACGTGCCTCTTTAATGTGGCGTATTTCAAAATAAAACACTTCCTGGTGCTGCTGCTGCGCATGAGGAGGAATGTGCATGCTTCCCAGCTGACACACAACATCCTTGTTCCACCTGTAATGAACAAATAACAGGATTACGTCCTGCAACAGCATCCTGCTGCTGCATGTGGAAATCAGCGATGTGATATATATGTGGATAAATAGCATCAAATTTGCATTTCAACAGGATTTCTTATATGATAATATTGTTTTATTGAAAAACCAATCAGCAACATCTGTCACTGTCAGCCAAAAAACAGGCCACATGTGTATATTATTTCATTTTTTGCAGTTTTTCTTTTAAGTTGGGACTATTTTCAGCTGTGGATTAATACAGCTGTGTACCTGGAGAGAAACTGTGCATCTCTCTGTGTTTTAAACAGTTTTTGCATAAAGCAGAGCCCTCCATCAGCCTTTTGGATTTGCTGAAGGTGAGAAAAGAAACTAAATATAGGCAGACATGAAAACGCATGCAGGTGAAAATTTCCTGCTCTTTGCGTCCTCTTCACCCCTGCCCCTCGTCTCACACCACCGTCAGCGAGGCAGCGACGGCGACACCTGAGCTCCGAGGGTTTGACTTCCCATTAAAGTTTAACAGACACAGATAGGAGTGGTGGTAACAAGGCAACAGGTACAGTGGGAGGACGGCTGCTTGTCTGACCACACCTTCAAACGGTGTTAATCTGTTGATTCCACGTGGATCAAATGGTCAGGCGGACTTTACTTATGAACGCCGAGGAATCACACAGGAGCCAGTTATCCCACCAGACTGCATGGAGACGATCCTTGCTGACTGGCAGGTGACACAGCAATTTCTCCACCTTTCTACCCACTGATTCAGGGTATTTGTTTCATGTTCCACAAGCAGATTTCAGCCAGAATAAAGGAAAATCACCAGAACTGTAATTTAAAAAAATTTCAACCACTTTATTTAGACTGAAATGTTTCAGACAACAAGAAAATGTGGAGATTTGTTGGGAATGCAAACTCATTGCTTTCATTCTACGATCATACAACTGGAGTCCCTCCTGTTCCTGTTCTCAAGTTCAAGATTAAAGAACTATTCCCAGTACACCAACTTGCAAGACAAACAGTGTGATATTTGTGTAAATATTGCAGGGATTACTGTCTCAGTTTGCATTAGGTCAAGCAAGACACAAAGTGCAGCTCAGCCATAAGCCCGACAGAGTTCAATGCCAGCCTACATCCACCGATGGCTGCAGATCTTCAAGTCATTCCAGATCCTTCTTTCCATTCTGTATTTCTCTCCACATCTGCAGTTTACATGAACGTGCAGGGAAGGGCGGGGAGGTCGCAGAACACGACCTGCATGGCCTCAAGCTCAGTCCGAGTGGCTCCGCTGATCTCAGCGTCAGCAAACATCAGCTGATGGCTCAGATACGTCATGCGGACACAAGAATTTAGCCACACTTTAATCTTTGAATTCAGGTGTTTTCATTCTGACTCTCCAAAGTTCTAACCAGCGTCTACTAATTGTCCCACACTGAGGTTAAAACCAGAAGCGATCGTGCTTTTGAGGTTGTGGTGCCCAAACTTTGGAACAGCCTCAGCCTATCAGGTTGAGCTGAGGCTGCTTTCGCTTAATCTTTTCCTTTTATTTTGGGCCGCAGTCTTCACCTAAATTATTTGCACGCATGCAAATGTGTATGTTGGGATTAATATCTGACCGTATGGTTGATTATGTGTTGGAACATTTATACTAATCTTTAATGTGTGGCTTTAATTCAAACTGTGAGACGATGTCAACAGCTGTTCATCTGCGGTGACCAGATTCGACCACGATGTCGCAGATAGCTGGGAACGCGCAGATACTCTTTAAATACTGTCATTTTAACTGAAATCTATTTTGAATGAGTAAATAAAATCATGGCCGCTGTGTCTCTCATATGAGGCCAAAACCCTCTCCCTGCAGGGAGGGAAAAAATCTCTCTGACAGCAGGGCGAGGTGCAAAAACCTCTCCCCATTAGACACAGAAATGAATGAATGAGTCTCTTTCTGGGAGAGCCGGCTACACAAGATAATGTGTAAATAATGAGGAGGGTTTCTCTACTCCATCAGCCCGACTGGTCTTTTGAGATGGCCGGCTCTGAGGTTCATTGTTTGATGTGAGCGCGGCTGAGAGGGAATGTGCTTGACAACAGAGCCGAGGTTCCACACATCCACACACACAGAGCCACACAGATTTGTTTACATTTCTGTGCCGAATAAAGCACGTCAAATTAGCTACTGGCAGCTTTTTGGTTTTCTTCTGCAATGCACAATGTATACAGACAGACTTTCCTGGATTAGACTGATACTGATGAAATATAAAATAATTTGAATATTCTGAGGCAAATTCTGGGGTTAAACAGCGCGAATGAATACCGTCTGCGTGTTCAGCTCATGGATGTTTGTAGAGAGTTCGATATGTTACCGTCAGCCTGTCCCTTCTAACTTCTGAAACATTTCGCCTTTATAAAAGAAACTTGTCATCCCAGAGGGTTTTATCAAAAGCTGCTGAGGGTCTCAAAAGGTGCTGTGATGCTTATAGTACAGCAAAATTGGAGAGCAATAATCTCTCCAGTAAGAAATGATAAGATTACAGAGAAATCGAGACAAAGGAAAAGTTATACGGGCCATATCACAGTCCATCAGGCTCTGATCCTCTTTTACATAGTTACAAACTTCTGAGGTTAACTGAATGTAACATTTTCATAATGTGTGTATGATGTATAGTGCGGGACGTGAGGATTTGTGAGATTATCCTCCCGCACCTACAACACAGGAAAGAAAAACTACTTTTCAGGTGAAAGAAACAAAATTAAAGATAAAGTTTTAGAGTGACCTGTAGAGGTGCACGAACTTGGAATCAGCTTCAAAGCATTTAAAAATGTGAATCTCTTTTTCTGTCTTCAATCAGACTTAAAGTAACATTTGGAACTAAAATATGTTTGATTTTGAACCCTGAATGGTGAACATTTGTTAAAACTCTCTATATGAGATTCATACTATTAGTTTTTCTGCTACTGTCTTATTTATGTGTTAGGATCCTTGGGATAATTTTAACTAGTATGATGATGTGTGTTGGGAAATGTGTCTTTGGTGCACATCATCTGATGTTTGGGCAGCTATTCGTATGTTTTGAGTATCTTTTCCACAAATAATTATTTTATATATTCACCAGTTGGACCCAGGCCCTCATTTTAGGGTCGACAGTGTTTTAGTAGGTAAAGGTGAAAAGCTCGGACATGAATTGAGCCGTGGTTTGGGGAAGGCCTCAAAGGGGACTGGCGGCGGCTCCCGGGCCTGGCAGATCCCCACGTATTAAACAGAAGTTAAGAAGGGGAGGAAGGGTGGGGCACGTAAACGAGAATAAACAGGATGTAGAACTGGGGGAAAAAAATATAGATGAGAATATGAATTTGTATTTTAACTGATTTGTGAATGAACTAAAACTGAAGGAGGGTTTGAGACTGGTGTGAATCATTCTTAATGACCACAGTATCTTCTGATAGCGGCTTCTTTCTTCTTCTTCTTTTTTTTTTTTTTGTGTCCCATTTGGATCTTTAGCCATCAGAATTGTTGTCTTAAGGCCAAGAAAGATGCCAAGCAGATTTATTTTACCAAGTGGATCATCATGGCCTTGCCATATTGGTCCATTTGATTGACCTTTATTATAATTATGAATTTATTTTATTTTCGGTTGCTACAAACGGGACAGACATGACTGGGGGATAGGACAGGGAGAAAGAATGAAAGAAAGAGGGAGAGAAAGAAAACCAGAGGGGAGAAGAGACGGTGAGAAAGGGGGGAAGAAAGAAGGAAAAACAAACAAAACACCTGGATCACCTGTATGGAGAAAAAAAAACAGAAGAGAAAGCAAACAAAAAAAAGCAACATAATAAAAACAGCACCATCACAATAAACTAGCTAACAGTAGATAACAGTAGATACTAAATATTAAATGATATTGTGCAGCACGCAAGATAGACAGCGCACAATGTGCTTTGAGGCAGCAGCCAAGAAAGGTGTAGTCCGCGTCTGTGAACACCTGTGTGGATCAGCACGCTTGTATTCCAAAGGTTTCTCCATGTAACAATCTGCTAGGGAGTGTGGGGAGCCATAGCCCCGTCCCCCAGGGCATGAAGCAGGTATGGAGGAGATCCAGGCCCCAGATATCCAGAGGCCCCAGAGTACGAGGACCCGAGGAAGACCACCAAAAGGGGGGGAACCATGCCACCCTCCTGGGAAGAGCTGAGTAGAGCCCCAAACGAGAGGTCACCCAGCAGCTACGGAGCAGAGGACAGAGGGGGTTGCAGTGGCGTGCCCGCGGGCTTTTAGCAGGATAAACCGCCACGTCACAAAGATGAAATCGTCTCAAACTGGTTTCTTGATCATGACAATGAATTCACTTTTCTCAAACATCACCAGATGTGGTGGAACAGGAGGTGACATGGCGGTCAATAAATCTGCACCAACTGTGCGATGCTCTCGTGTGAATACGGATAAAAGTCTCAGAGGAATGTTTCCAGCAACGTGTTGAATCTGCGCCACAAAGAATTAAAGCAGGAGGGAAGGAAAAAGGGAGTTCAGCCTGGTACTGGCAAGGTGTCATGAAGTGCTTGGTAAGTATCGCTGAGCTGCTAATAAGGGGGAATTAGTGCATATGTTGAGACTATGTCTGTGTTTGTGTAATATTGCATGTTCTGAACTTATTATATCTCTCATTTGATGAATAAAAAACTAAAAATATAGATACACACTGGAAACTTGAGCTCAGAACAATAAAAACTTGTCTAAACTATAATAATGATGTTAATCATGCTGCAGTGTTTGAAGGCCTGTGAATAAAAACTCTAAAACCTTTTAATCTGTGACTGTGGCATATTTATAAAACGTTCCCACGGCCTAGAAAAGCGAATTTCATCATCATGATGTCATTTCCATGTAGATTAAATTGGCTCAGTGGGAACTCGTAGGTGGGGCCGGAGGGGAAAATGCTATTCTGCACTTACAGTGGGCTCCAAAGGGCTGAGGCGAACCTCGAAGCGACAAAACTTTTCAGGCACGTGCTCGAAGCAAAGTGCTTCTGTCCCGGTCGTTGACTTCGAGTGCAATTTTTGATCTAAATTGCAGAAATCGAGCACCGAGGGGAACCGCTGAAGATGCAACTGACTTCTTGTCCCATTCACCTCATGCTGAGTCACTGCATCACAGGTCGCGGCACAGAGAAAAAGACAACAACATATCTTCATGCTGCACTCTATCACAGTTCAGAAATGTTTACTTGTGGGCCCCCTCAGACCGTCCCTGATCCACATGAGCCCTCCTGTTTGCATCAGCGGGTGACAGGATGTTGACGTGATGTATTTTCTCCGGGACGCTGCTTGGCAGCTCGGCTACGCTCAGCTGCAGAGCTGTGAAAGAGACATCAGCGTGCCTCCACCTCCTGCAGCCACTTCAGCGGATTTCATCTCACAATTAGGTTCAATTACGACTGTGAAAATATTTGAGGAGCTCTGGGAGTACCCGCTCCGTGGTGACGTTGTTTCCTGTTGTGTTCAGGCTCCTCTTGGTGTGGATGCCCGTCTCTGGTTTCAGCCGAGAGCGTCTAATAGTCCGCAGAGGCTGCAGGCTGTTTATAAGAGCGGTGGAAACCGGTGTCAGCTGAGCTAATGTTTCCAGGATGAGTCAGCTGTGCCGGGTGCTCGTCATCACACAGGATAGGTGGAGTATGGTCGGAGCTGGGTGGATAACATCGGTGTCGACAGAGCCGAGGCACCCCAGCTGTTTAGGCAACATGGGTGTGTCACAGAACGCCGTTTGGGCGCTTGCACCCAGGAGTTGTGGGGAATTGGTTTCTGTGCTGCCAACTGAAATGATGTGAACCCATCCTGTTGTTTCTGATGCTTTTAGGACCCCTCGGTTCTTTTGAAAACACTTTTCCAACATGACGAGAAAGACAGCCCGCACAGAGCCCCGACATCAACCTCATCAAACCTCTTTGGACTGACTGGAACACCAACTGTGAGCTTTATCAGCCGACATCGGGGTTAGACCTCGCTAATGCCCCGGCGGCTGATAAGGGAGGAAAAATCCCTGCAGCATCTGGTGGAAAGACTGAAACCAGAAGAGCGGAGCAGCAGATTAACACCCGCGGTTTTTCAATAAGATATTGAACACAAATCTCTCTATGGGTTCAGGTGTGTATGCACAGATAGTCACAGAGCCTGAGATGACGGCTTAAGCTGTCGGCTTTTGTTCAACCAACAGCGCCACCCTGAATATATTCTATCCAGTCTGATAGAAAGCATGAGAAAATCATTTTTACTTTTGCTTTTTCCATGTTTACTGGACGAATTAGGGAAGTAAATATGAAATTAAATATCCACTGAGAACTACTGGACTATTCATCAAAGATCACCCTAACCTTTATAGCAGACTTTTGACTATCTGTCTTGGTGAAGTGGACACCTGTTTCTAAATTCTCACCATCTTCTGTATCCACAGAGCCAAAAGATGTTCAGGTTAGTCAAGCATCAGCATTATGGAGGGCCTCAGGGGTCCAGCCCACCCAATAAAGACACCTCAGCTACAAGTTACAGCAATTCATGCAATCTGGTAATGAAAAACACCCATATTACTGAATTCAGAGCAGCTAATGTTTCTCGCAACTGTTGTCAAAACAAACCGCTGCCATGGTGTGCTGTCATCCTAAGGTGTCAAGTACTGTCACTGTGCCAGAGTCTGACCAAAACACAGAAGGGCCCTTTGGTAGCGTTCACTGACCCACCAACCACGACTATTATTGGACACAAAGAGATACTGGAATATTTTTAAATGCTAAATACTCCACAATGCACCAGCGTTACGGTTTCCACACAAAGATGAATGTGGATGTCTTCATGCCTGTCCGTTAGTTATCACCACTGCAGTATTCTCCTTAACGATAAGTATCACCACTCAAAGTCTCCACATCCGCACTGGTACAGGAGAAGAAGAAGCCCGAGTTTTTTTTCCAAAGTTAAGTCTCATCTTTTCAAATATGTCAATCGCTGACATCCTGTTCGTGTCATAAAAGAAACCAACATGATTGTACTCTTGTCTTCAACTAGGGTGCGGCGCCAACAGCAAAATGTGCCAGTTAAAGAAACTGAGGGCTGCATAGCCCTTTCCCACACACACATTCATACAAGTCTAAATGTGTGCTCACATTCGGTATCATTAACTTTAATTTTAAAGCAGCACGGTGGTTAGCACTGTTGCCGCACAGCAAGAAGGTCCTGAGTTCAATTCCAACATCAGGCCGGGGTCTTTCTGTGTGGAGTTTGCATGTTCTCCCCGTGTTTGCGTGGGTTCCCTCCAGGTACTCCGGCTTCCTCCCACCGTCCAAAGACATGCAGCTTGTGGGGATAGGTTAATTGGTTAATTGGACAATCCAAATTATCACTAGGTGTGAATGTAAGTGTGAATGGTTGTCTGTCCCTGTGTGTTGGCCCTGCGACAGACTGGTGTCCTGTCCAGGGTGTACCCCGTCTCTCGCCCTATGACAGCTGGGATAGGCCCCCCGCGACCGGATGGATGGATAGATGTTTAATTTTAACATGCGAGGTCATTGTTGTAAAGCAGTGTCAACAGAAATCAGGATCCTCATTCAGTTTTGATGCCTGAACTTAAATTCAGTTTCATTTGTATTGCACGAAATCACAACAAAAGTCACCAAGAGCACTTTATTTTGAAAGGCAAAGACCCTACAACAATACAGAGAACAGCCCGACAATCGGACCTCCTCCTATGATCAAGCACTTGGCAACAGTGGGAAGGAAAAACTCCCTTTTAACCGGTAGAATCCTTTGAGGTTGAGGGATTAATAATGACTAATAATTAAAAGAAATGTATGAACATTTAGAGGGTGAAAAGAAACACAGCAAAGAGACAAGACACGTCATCACTGCCTCACCCTGCGTGTCCTTACGCCCTCGCCGCACTCTACTGCTGAAGGACAGCTTGTGCATTTCTGTGAGGCTGCGACAGATGTGACACAACAGCAGTATCCGACGTTCTGGGAATGAGAACGGGCCTGCTATGAATAAAGAAAACACCACAGCAGCAGTGTCATCTGCAGTCTTCACCTATCTGTCACCTCTCAGATATCTAATAAATATCCAAATGAAAACAGCAACTGTTCTCAGTCAAACCTCCCTGAAGGTAAAAAAGATGTAAAACCTCCTCCCTGCTAAGCTATTCGAATAACTAAGCTGGCATCTAAGCAGCATGCTGATTGTTTTTCTTATTTACAAAGTTTGGAAATCAATTTTCTAAATGCCAGCTTGTGTTCAGCAGCAGAAGGAGCAGAGCTGAGGAGGTTGGGCATCTGTTTGTCGGCTCCTCGGTGGCTCAGCAACAACCCAGAGCAGCGTCTCCATCAACACACTCCAGTGATTTCAATAACGCTCCACTGGCAATGACATCTCCCCAAGTAACTCCGTCAAATTCACCCAAGTACCTGGCGTCTCAGAGGAGCATTGACAGACAGGACCAGAGAACGTGTCTGTGGTTCTTCTTTTTAAAACTCATATTTGAACCTAAAAAATCTTCACTTTTTTCAGAATCGCAAGTAATTAAAACTCATACACGATCCAGTTCTGTGAGCTGGAGGAGAATATCTAATCAGCCGTCGTGTCAGACGAGGCTATTTTTGTCAACAGTCCCACCATATCATCTTCTCTCTCTCTCTATGCTAATTACCTTCAGGGCAGAACTGTCAAAGCAACATTTCAGAAGGTGCTGCGCTTTCACAAAGTAAAGTTTAGGCTAGAGGACTGAGGGGCTGCAAAGGATGTCAAACTAACAAGATGGTGAAGACAGAAAGAGACGGGGCACGCATGGAAATGAGCGTGAGAGGCAAGCAGAGGAAAAATACAGTCAAGGTAAGGAAAACCAGGAGGGCTGGGAATGCTTCTGTATCCTGACATTAACCACCTCTTTATTAATAAAGGTTTAGTTGTGTTGAAGACAAAGCAAATTTTTCTAAAAATTAAAAAAATAAAATAATCCTGAAATAATAATGTTTCAGTTTGAAGCATTTTTGCATTTCATGTAGAGAAATAAAGCATACTACTCAGAATACTGTCTATAAATGACAGATGTAGCTTCCAGGTTTGAATGTGAATGCAGTTACTCAGCCCCCCCCCCCAATAATTTGAAGGGCTCGATTGGTAGTTTCAGGTCACTTTGAACATGCACAACACGTTCTCACTCCCAAAGCGTCACATTTTACGCTAGGTGACAAATCGTCAACATATTACGTTTTCAGCTACCCACCACGTTCCTAAATGACGACCTCGGAAAAATGAGGAAATATGAGAACCGTATGGACTCAATCTACACAAGTTCGCTCTTTTTCTCCAAATCGCTTAGAAACACGCTATTTAACATCATTAAAGTCCTGGTTAAGGTCAGGAAAAAGGTTATGGTTAGGGCTAGGGATAAGGTTAGGTTTAGGGCTGGAATACAGGGCTGGAACGTCTATTACCGCGGGAGCGTCATTGCACTGGATTTCAGCCATAACCTGCCGCGTACCATAAGAACGCCGAAGGTCTCCTTTCGCGTTCCTCAGGAACGCCGCGGGACGTGACAAAACGTCGGCATGTTACGCCTCGGGAGTGAGAACATGCATGGCTTTTGTAAATTTAGTTTATACGCTGTTCGTACGCTCTTTAGCCAATGAGGATGCAGTCCTCGGTTTCACAGTCAGAACCACCACCTTGCTCGTAACTTAGTAACAGCGAGGACTTTGGTACATAGTCCATCCTTTATATACAGTCTGTCTCAAATAGTTTCACCAAGAATGGAGGTGGAGTCGTCGTGTTAGCCCAGTTAAACAGAACAGATAAAAGAACCATGAGAAAACCGCTAGCCTGGCTCACCTGAGTTTAAAAGATACAGACTCCGGCACTATCACAGTGAGTTACGACCTTGCTGACCTAGATAGGCAGCAATAGCGTACCCTATAGCATACCCTCTTATCTGAAAAAGGTCGCGTTTAGTTTCACAAAACTCAGATGGCCCAATGATGCCAAACTCTTTAAATTAGCAATTTCAAGGTGGCTACATCCATCTTTTATATAGAGCTGGTATATGGTAGCATCACAGTAAGATAACAGAACCACCCAAACACGCTCCCTGAGCCCCTGAGTTTAAGAAATATATATTAGATAACCAATTTTCCTTAACTAGGTTTTCATCCAAATGTAGATCAATTTTTAACTGAATTTTCAGAAAGCTGGAAACAATAAATGTACATTAGGTTAAAGGTGCTGACAAACCCAGCTGTAAGAGTCTCACCTGACTCCCAAAACAAAAGAAAAATCTGTGCATTTCCCAAACTGCTCCTTTAACTGTGTTCTGTTCCCTCTGCAGTGTCACAGCTGCTACTGTGTCTCATAAATTCGTAAGCACTGTGAAGGTAGCAGAACGGGTCAGTTTCCGACTGTTTGTAGGAACCCCTCATTAATAGACTTTCATCATGATCAATGAGGAAGACTTGGACAGGTACATGAGCCCACACACACAGATTTTTACATATATGCACACACACACACACACACACACAAATGAGCCCACACATAAGTGTGCACTGGTACATAAATGCCTCTAATGATGCTCATAACAAACCTCTCCGAGTGCCAACACCTCAGAGGAGCCTGGAGAGATGCAGCACTTCACGCTGTAAACATAATGCCATCTATGTCCGTTCCTCTTTACGCCTTCAGCTCGTAGCTACCATCAGCGCTAACCTTAATTATTTCATTTTGCTTTCAGGTCAGCATATTTCCACTGTACACACTCTGCAAAACAGCCTGAAAACTTAATTCTGTTCAAATTAAGGCCGATCAATTATCAAATCCAGAGGATGATACAGCTCCGTGTTTGACAAATGGGCTCATTAACTTTCAACTGGATGATCTGGCACGCGAATGGGATGGGAGGGAGGCATTAGCATAATTTATGTTCAGCTCTATGGAGCCATTTGTACAAACCCAACATACACATGCGAGATAGGAACGCTCTATTTGCACAAACAACAAAACACAAACTGTAAAACACGTTTTAGAAAGTGGCCAATAAAACACGGAAGTGTGCACAGCTGGATTTAGCAGCCACGAGGAATCCTGCAGCCGCTTACAGACACATGGAAGTCCAAATAGACAAATAATCAATTGTTGGGGCTTCACTGAGCTCCTCGCAAGTTTCCCAGAGATTGCAAAATAGATCTGACAAGATTCTGTATATTAAGAAACGCAGGGTGACAGCAAAAAACAACAAAAACAAGAAGCAAGCCTTTCATTGGCTGATGGCAAAAACATGAACAGAGCACAAAAAAAATTGCAAAACAACTCACAGAGCAAAGGTTTCAATTAAGAAAACTGCCTTAATGCAGCTGTTTTGCTGATTTCGGTGCTAGATAAATACAATTTTTAACTGAATAGCAAAATTCTGGAGAACAGACCAACTGTTTGAGGAGAAATGAGACAAAGATGATGGCGGGATGAAGAAATGATACAAAAGCAACAAAAGATAAATATTGAAAATGAAAAAGGACAGCAACGTAAAGATTTTTCCCATGCTGAAAATGTCATGTGCAAAAAAACCCAAACAACCAAGACACTGAGTGAGCCGAAAAATGCAGAAAAACGAATATTTTCTAAGAAAAATCGAGACATTGTCACAGGATTATCTTCTGATCTTCATTTTCTAGAAGCTAAAAATAGCTGCATTCATTCCCACCTCATTTATACACATTTATTTCATAAATGCATTTGTTGTGTGTTGCACTGAATCACTATGCAACTATGAAACAGCCTCGTGTGTGTTAACACCACAGGGTGACAGCAGTATTTGCTGAAGCACACTTCATTACAGTCACAGCGAGCTGTCTTTAACAGACTCTGCTCATGTGCTGATCATAATTATTGATAGCTTGGTATAATAAACTGCCTCGTTTGCAGTTGCAATGTTGTCTGCGTCACTGTTTAGCTTTCTCAAGGTGTGACAACAACAAAAGTGGCCAGTAGGTGTCCCTGTGGAGAAAACACCCAGGTCACATGACCATGGCTAACTGAAGTTTAGCAAGTGAAACAATCATGTTAAAACCAGATCAGTTTTGTTTATATAATGCCGAAACAGAACAACATTAAGGTTTGTTTTGCTTGTGCAATACTTGTCTGTGTAAAAGCATTATCAAAGTATGATGACAGCAAGAGTGGCCAGTAGGTGTCACTGTGGAGACGTCAGATTGTTTTAAAACCTCGATAAAATTAATTTTAGATTTTCACAAAGATGCTGAGGCACTAACAAGTGATGTAACAGCATGAGGCGGGAACAGGGTGTGTTTCTATTTTATATTCTGTTCTATTTTATTGTAACTTCCCCTCATTCAGTTTATAATGGTTTGATCCACTCGTATATCGATTGCTCTGATTTGGTTTGGTCAGTTTTGAAGTATGGAAGCTTGTTTCTCCCACTTGGGAAGAATGTTTTTTACCATCAACAGGTGGAAATTTCAGGTTAGAGATCTCAAAAAGTTGACCTGGCGATGATTTCAATTATGGTTCAAGCTTTACAGTGTTAAATAGAAATTTTGAGATAATAGCCCAAAAATTTTGACTTATGGAAGGCAGAAGATTTTTTTTGGTTTCGGCTTTTTAAGTAGTATTTTTTGATTTGCAGGCTTATTTGTTTCTTAGAAATATCCCGTTTTTGAATTGCTCTGTACCTGCAGTAACATTACACCTGAACCTGTGTTACAACCTCATAAATATTTTGATTATGGCTTTGTCTGCAATGGTTAATATAAAAGATCTACTTTCACACTGATGACAGTGCAGAGATCTAAAACAGGACAGCACATAGATGAAGGGAGAAGAAAATGACTCGCTTCTTTGATGAATCTCAGCGCCAGGCTGTTCAGCTTCTTGCTCCGACAGATCAAACTGTGTCACGGGCAGCAGCAGAGGTCTGCGAGCCCGTCAGCATCACCACGGGGCGGCACATCGCGCCATCCTCCCTCCTGCCGTCGAATCAAACCTAACAAGCGTGGCCGGGTACTTTCTCAGGTTTCATCAAAGGGAGAACAACAAAGCACAGACATCAACAGCGTGCATGCAGTCCACAGAGAACAACAAGAATCACTGGTCACACAGGTTCACCCATCAATCACAAACTCACTATTGTGTCCTGCAGCTCATGACAGGGAAAATAACAATGCATGAAATGAATAACCAAAATAATAAAGGCATTAAGGGCATGCCTGTTTTTTATTTTGGGTTTTTGTTTTTTTTCGTGCTGTGAAAGAAACATATAATTTACCTGGGCTGACAGGAGGTGATGGTTCAGGGACAAAAAAATAAATAAAATGGAACAAATACAAACAGCAGTTTCTGAGTTTGGTGACCTGAAGCCTGAACATTACACAGTGACCAAAGGAAACAATTTCCCTGCCTGTCGATGAAGATTACAAATCCATTTTTCCACAAGTCTTTAATAGATTTTTTGCGGTTTTTAGTCTTATCTCGCCGTGACATTCTTCAGCCTCCTCTGCGACGCCTCAACTGAATATATTTCTTTTTCTGAATACTAGAGGGACAAATGTTTTTACAGAGTGACCCCACAAGGCAAATAACCAGTCGGATTCATTTATCACCGACACAAAAATGTGAATGACTAGATGAGTTAAAAATACTCTGCAGAAGAAGTGACGGCGCCAAAAGAGGATTAAGCCCATCGCCTTCCTGCCATAACCTCGCTGTGCTCACAGAGAGTCACACATTTTCATTCAGGCACACAGTTTACGCAGCATTACGCAGGATTAATGGTGCAGACTGACTGTTTTAGAGATGATTTTAACTGTGTCTGAACCTCTCTTGACCTATATCCTTAACTGGAGCAATGCAGCAATGTCATCCTGGAGGGAGATGCTTCATTAGTTCGAAGATGCCTGTGTGCCTGTTTCCTGTGGTTTTTTTGGAAGCTGCAAATGCCACTCTAATGCTGAAGACGAGCAGAAAGGAAAAAGATAAACTACATATTCCATACATAAGCTTAAATTGCACTACAAAGCAGATACATACTTAAATAAAATGCAAAGATATATGAATAATTCATACGAAACACATTAGCCAAGCTTGTGAGAGGCTCAATGTATTGTGAAGTAAGCCTATAGACACAAAATTGGCAAATAAACATGTTAGAAGTGAATTAATACTAATAAATAATACATGGTATGAGCTTAATCTTTCCCGTGGTTACTTATGTTGCACCTTACTGAATTGTAAAGGATGAAAAATTAAATTCAAATGCTTTACGGGTAAAATATGCATTCATATCCAGACTGAGTACAAACACAAATGAGTGTGCTATGTGTAAACAAAGTCCAGGATCAGATTTCCAATAAAATGTTAATATAGAGAGACAACAAGGCACTTTCACTTCTGGATTATAGGATTATAGACTCTGCATAAAAGATGGAAGCAGAGAAGTCATTGTGGCAGGGGCTTAAACCTGCATTTCTTTTGATGGCCAGCAGGGGGAGAAAAGAGCTCTCCACTCCCTAATGCCTGAGTAAACCCAAAGCAGACACATTGGAGTTTAATCTGGGTTACTGATGGCTTTCTCAGGCAAAAGTTAAGGTCAAATTTGGCCCAAAGAAACCACAAACATGCGTCAGATTTGGGCCAAACAATTATTTTGTGGGAAAACCTTCCAGTTGAGTTCAAGTCCCACTGCGTACAAAATGTTTGCTTAATAAATGATGGTCACTACTGCAGCTAAACGAAGATTAAAGCAGAGAATGCAAGCCTGCCGTGTAACTAACAGTACCCCCAGTTTCACAGTGACATCCAGCCCTGCTCATGACACCAAGAAAAGCTTGTAGCCTCAAAGTAGCAGTTTTCACTTACTCAGAAGCAGACATCTTTTCTAACTGAAGGATGCTTATCTGTCATTTGTTGTGTCTGCACTGCAGTAGCTGCAGCCTGTTGTAGTTCTCACAAATCTGTATTCGGGGTGTTAAGCAGCTCCTGCTATTGAGTAGCTCATAATAGCGTCTTGGAGTGACACGGGTAAACTGTGATGTTCAAACACACTTGACGCAGCACAAGCAAAAAGCCACCTTCAAAAAATATTAGTGTAAGATTAAGCAAGAGCTCTTTACGTTATGTTATTGAGCCTCTATGCAGCAGAGTAAATACACAACACAATGCACAAATCTTTGCTAGCTATTCTCCTCAACTTGCTAAACATTCACAACAAAGAGAGAATTATAGCGCTGACTGCATCTCTCCACCAAGGATGAAAAGTCCCTCCATGCATCCACAAAGACATCTGAATCCAAATCAGTCTGTGATGTTTTCATGTCAAGAAAATGTCTCCCAATTTCTACATCATTTCAGTGTAATATTTGTCAAAATGGGATTAGAAATGTCCAGATTTTTAGCATTTAAACAGGAAAGCTAAACAAAAAACAAGCAGGAGCGACATGATAAATGACCTCAGTGCAGATTCCGACCCCGGTCGCTGCATTAACCTTACGGGATATGTGACAGTTGATCTACTCAGTAAACTAAACTGGCACCACAACACCAGACCAGAACTGACCAGCGTAATCTTCATCAACAGACAAAAAACAAACAGATAAATACAACCAATGAAATGACTTACCAACCACTCGCTGGCTATGATTGCGCTTCAGATTTCTTATGCAGCATTCCATTTGAAGTCGGGGATTGGAATTTCCAAAGTTGGAGCTGCCCAACCAACCCCGATTTAACAATCCCAGGTGGCGGCAGATGAAACTGAGAAACTAAATAAGCCGTATGCAGTGCACTGACCAGGCTCTATCCATGAACGTGCTGCAGAAAAACAAGCACTGCTCTGTATTTCTGGCGATGCATTGATGGCTCTACCTTACTAATTAGCAAAAAAAAAAAAAAATGCAACTTTACTACTGGAGTGCACTGAACTTGGGAGTGACATCACTCCCAGCTCCATTGAAACGCAGTATTATTGGCAATGCCAATGCAAACAGAAAACAAAGCTTTGAATTATTTATTACCTCTACAGTTGTACTCACCCCCAGGTGGTCCCCAGAACTTGTAAAACCAGCGTAACTGCTGTTGTATATTGATTATTGAATACTGAATTGTTTCAAATGGAGTTAAACTGAATATTAAAGGATCTGGAAAACAGCATTGGTCATACTTTCCCTTCCTAACTGTCTTTTTACTTTCTCTTAGGTAGTTTCGGAAGCTCATATCTGGTTATGAATGCTAACAAGATGTTATTTAGACCCTCAAGCAGCATGTGCTTGAAAAAAGATGGCCTCAAATCTGCAATTTCACAGCTGAAGAATGTGAAAAATGACTTGTCAACATTAGTGCACGTTTAGGGGATTTTAGAAGCACTAATTGTGAAATGATAATTATGAAGCGGCCAAATTGTCCGTGTAGTTTATGGTCACTGAGGTCAGCAGCAGCTGATGTCTGCAGCCGTCAACACAAACCGGGTGATGCAGGCTGCCAAGGTCAAGGAGAAGATCTCAGCAATTACCTGTGTGGCCAGCCGTCGGGCAGCGTGTTGAGTCTCTACCCTCTAAATATGACTAATTGCCCCTGCTGTTCTGCTTCTTATGATACAGGTTAGAACTCATTACCAGGATGTTCCGCCTCACTGGGCTCTAGAGAAGAAGAAGAAGGGGAAATAAACAAGCATCTAACCTACCACACAGGCCTTTTTGTGTCTGTATACTTACCAATAATTGTTTGGTTTTATTTGGTGAAGTGCATTAAAGCTTTTGTCCCCTCAGGCCCAAGTAGGGCATAATTCCCGTAATTTTTTCGTAATGGGAAAATATCCTTCGGGGATTTCTGATACCTCTACCAAGCTCACTTTGCTTGGCATTAGCTGCAGTAATACCTTTTTCATTGATTTGTATCAGCGCCTCTGCCTGCACTCTGCGTGTAGTCGAGTAAGATGCTGCATAAAAAAGTTTTAGCCTCTAAAAGTAAATTGAGGATGCTCATAACAATTTGCCTTAAACCGGCTGCAGCTTAGTGCAGTTTTTCAAGGCACGTAGCACTTGGTCCCAGCATCTAGGGGAACTTTTTGCAAGTTTATAGGGATTTAAGTTTTGGGGCAGGTTTCAGATCTCTGGTGTCTTCTGTCACTTTAGGGAACCTCAGACTCACTGCATGATGCTAAGCTGAGGATTCTGGTTTTAGACAACTTTCAGGCTCTACTGGTTTTGGACTGGATAAGGAGCTGGGTTGAAGACTGATTTTGAACTTGCTTTAAATTTGTTTTTGAGGTTAATCTCGGTCATCATTGGTGGCTGGTTTGGACCTGTTTTGGCTTTGGTTTTTGGTTAATTTTGGACTTGATTTTAGACGGTCTCTTCACGTAACCCTGTAATATTCAGATCTGATTTCTGTGGGGAAAAACTCATCTGCTGGGGGACTGTATATTTTGGTAATCTGCACTGCTAAAGAAGAAATTTAGGATGATGAGACAAATGTATTACTATATAATCTGAAGTACTGTACAGTAAAAGTTTTGCATACAATGAAACCTTGTCTGCGTGCCAGCACTGTCAGTTAGTGCTGTCAGCCAAGCAAAACAAACAGGTTTTACAGTACTTACATCACCTCAGCAGTGCATACCATAATGCTTTATAATAAACCTGGTGGAGCTGCAGTTAACGACAGGCTACAAATCACCCCATGTCCTTATTAGACAGGTCCTGTTTGCATATACGACAGTGTTTCTGTTGTAAGGTTATGTAATAATTTTAATGGGTTAAACAACACGTCAGAGCACAAGACAAACTGCCAAGGGTGCAGTATTGACATATGACAATTATTTTTAGTTCAGCTATGGGTGTGGTGGGAAAACAGAAGCAGAGACAAAGTCTTCACAACACCTATTTAGAGAAAAGCTTTAGCTACACCTATCTTAACTGGAATTTAAATATGATTCCTTCTTCTCTAGGCTTGGCCCGAAGGCTTAAAGAGGCTACGACACCCGTGTCCTCCTACATGGATCAAATAGCACTTTACACTTGATTGAGGAAGCATATTGAGCATGTTTTCAAACAATGAAAGCTAAAATGAGCTATATACTTTCAGCAAGACTCAATCTTGACTGAGAGATTAACAAACTCCAGAGTTATCTGCAGCATCAGGCCTGGCAGGAAGAAAACAGATGCACTGATAACAAATACATCACATAAACTAAACACATTAATCCTAGGTATTTTCACATTTGCATACTATCTGATGCAAATTTGTGCAGTCGGGATTTACTAAGGATTAATCACTTCTGCATTCTTCCACTGTGTTTGAATGGTGAGGCACTTCCAGGATTAAAAAACAGCTCTTCCTGAAGCTTGACACTCAACACTGAAAAGTAATTTAGACAATAGGGACCTACCCTGGGATTTCACCATGAATTGGATATATAGGTGAAAAGGGTGGAGTTACATGTTATAAGCTTTTGCACAAAAAGGCCAACCTGCCCCACCTCAACAAGGACAAAAAATAGAAATGGAGCAAACACTTGAACTCTGAAAGACTCAAATGTTGTTTGAGATATTAATCAAAGACGAAACAGCAAGAAATTTTCCCAATTTCTAATGATTTCTCCCGTTCTTAACTGAAATATGCAATTTAAAAGCAATAATTAGCCAAAAAAATTCCAATAAGGTTCTATAATCATGTATTAACTTAGTTACTGAGTTGTATTAGTATTGGAGTTCCTCAGGGCTCAATATTCGGTCCTCTTTTTTATTTTTATTAGCATCGATATGTTTCATTAGACCAAACTATGTAAAACAGTTAAATCAACTATGGTTAGGGTGACAGTGACTACAATCCCTCGGGTTCTGTTTCCAATCGTTATGGTAAGCTAAATGACCTGTTTTTGTTTTATCAGCTGTTTTGGAACCATTATATTGTATTCGGGAACTTTTCAAGATGCCAAATCTTTCTTAACTCGTGCAAACACAGATGATGAACTCTATTTCAGGATACTGCAAGACAAAACAACATAATGCAAGACTGAAGAAAATGTAAGGTGAATTCTTGCCTTGTCTGACCAATAAAGACCAATCCAGGCACCAGAGATAAACATCTGATCAAATCATCTGTTGGTTCAGCTATCGCACCACTGGGGCAAATGGGCTGTGTGGGTAGGTAGAGCAACTTGGTGAGATTTTGTGAGGCAGCACTGGTTGCCATTGTGATAATATTGTGTAGTCCGAATGACTCACTGGGAATTCCCATCTCGAATTCTTCCTACACAGCTGCAGTTTTAAAAATATAACTGTAAAATGTTGGGATAAAATACTCAAACGATTAACATCACTGCAAACCCCACCCCAAAACTTCCTGCACTTTTATATAATATTACTACGCCCTAAGCAGGGACTTGGACCCGGTTACAGCAGGGTTTTAAGATAGGTCTTTGAATGCCTCGTCAAACATTTAAAAAAACATATTTCACCAGTTAACATCCCACAGATCACCCGCTATGCCACACTAATTTGATTAAAAGGCGCCTTGAGCATCTTCATAGAGGCTGTGTGTTGACTCCCCTCCAGCAGCAGGATGCCTTGAAGCTGCCCTCTGCTTTGATTTCATTGGTCAGTGGGCAGTAGCCCAGCTTCTTGGGTACCATGTCAGTTCCCTGCTCGTCTGCGTGCGGGTACGCTCCTTCCTGCTGAGCTCAATCAATCACACCCCGTTCAAGCTGCAACTGTGACCTACACTGACACTGACAGTTAATGCTTTGTGCAAATCAAACCAGCTGAGCAGCAAAAGCCCGACGCGTGAATGACTGAATACTGTACACATACACACAACCGACGAATTCCTGCTTTGGCCGCTTGACCCAGAGCCAATTAAAGCGGGACGCATGCAGCTCGGTGTGGCCAATCTAACGCGCCGTTTCACGCTTACCTGCCCACTGTTTGGTTGGCGAGCTGTCTCATTCGGTTGAACTGCTTCTTCATCTTGTGTTTTTCTGCGTTACCACCGAGCGGTAGAGCCACTCCACATATCTCATTGATGGGATAAAGTCAGATGTCCGCGCTGGTCTACAGCAGGCGAGGAGGCTTTAAACATCCACGGCGTGCATCGCGGTGGGAAACACACGGGAGACAGTCGGCGCGTTAATTCCTCCTCATTTTGCTGATGAGGACTGCGCGTCTCTGTATCCGCTCCGCTCCGCTGCTCCGGAGATGCTGGACCAATTTCTCTCTCTCCCTCTCTCTCGGCCGTGACAGCTCGACGTTTCCAACCAGTGCATCCTGGGAAATGTAGTTTACCTACATTCCTCCTACTGGAGAGCGCCATAGTCGTGCTAAACCATCACATTTATAATCCTGATTCAGGAAATGTCCTTGCACTGTGAAAGGGGGACAACAGGGACTTAATTTTTCCCTATAACTAAAATTCCTCATATTAAATGAAAATGTTCTACATAAAACTTCTCCTCCTTGATTGAAACAATGTTTTCCCTTCATGTCATATATACACTCACCTGATACACGCGCTCCTTTTTACAAATATCCAATCAGCCAATCACATGGCAGCAAACTCAGTGCCTTGTTGAGAAGACTTGCTGAAGTTCAAACCGAGATGTTGGTGCCAGGTCCGAGTATTCCAGAACTGGTGTTCTACTGGGATTTTCCCACGCAACCATCTCTAGGGTTTACAGAGAACATTGAAAAGAAGGAAAATATCAGGCGAGCTAATACAACAACATGACCATCATAACCACTCATTACAATCGAAGCATGCAGAAGAGCATCTCTGAACGCACAACACGTTGAACCTTGAAGCAGATGGGCGACACCAGGTGCCACTCCTGCCAGCTAAAACCCAGAACATTTCAATTTCGTTTGAACTGTGAGTACTTTTTCATTTTTTCAGCAGTGGTGGTTTGAGGGGAACATGTGTATAAGTAATCCTCATGAGGAAAAACTTCAGGCTTCAGTCTTTAGATGCTAATTTTTTTCTAGCTTACGCTTTGTATCATGTTAGAGAGAGCAGTTATCACTAACATGACGATCCCAGGGATCCAGCACCAGCTCTGAACCCAGAAGCCCCACCCACCTGCTATTGAAACCTTCTGTTTGTGATGGACAGCCAACCAACGCAAAGAGTGCATGTACGGAACGCCAGGACTGCCATAATGAATTAATTAAATACACCATTAAATAATTATTTAAATGTGGCAATAATTAATTAAATGTGTCATTAATTAATTAAATGTGTCAATAATTAATCAATTACATGTGTCGTAAATATTTATGTAATTAATTATTTCAAATTTTAATTAATTATTGCCACATTTAATTAATTATTTAATGGTGTATTTAATTAATTCATTATGGCAGTCCTGGCGTTCCATATGCATGGTGCAGGGCGAATGTGTCAAAACAGTAAAATAGCAGCGTCAAAATGTGCCATTAAAATATTCTTTAAAAAAATTACAAACTTAATTAATTTTTTTAAATAATTGGGAGCAAAGGTAGCAACAATCTTATGTTGAAAGAAACAGTTAAAAACAGAATTTATGTGCTCATCAAAACTAAAGGTGCTCTCCGAGATCCCTTAGGTTCTTGCAAAGTTTGTTGTGTAGATAATTTCAAGGCTGTACGATGGAGGTCAGGGGTTATAAACAATATTTAATAGAAGATTGGATAAATATTTACCTGTGTGGTTCTGATTTGGTTCTGATGGGAGGCTTAGGGAAAGGCATGACCTCAGAGATATGTGTGAGTGAAAGAAAGACAATAAGAGAGATAAAACTGTATCAGTTGTAGCAGCTCTGGGGAGCTCATTAATGGTGTTGTTTCAGCATTTGATGTGTTCAAATCAAGATAAGAGTCTTAAATAAGGACGTTGTTGAGAGTCCTGTAAGCATACATTTTCCCACTCTTTATGTGGAAATGATCTCATCTCTGCCTTTGCTGTGTGTCTGTGAACAATAATACAGCAAATATTTTTATTTCTACAGTCACATTTTCTGTGCAAGTATCAGGAATGGACATCTTTACTAAAAATTCAATTGACTAAGTGTTTTTCAAGCCTGACACACACTGATATGGGATGACAAAAATATGGCTAGGGGGACTTTACAGAGTGCAATGAGTTCCAGAGGACTGATGAATAAGTAATCCCAGAGCCAGATCCCAGGCTTCAGACTGCTCTAAGCACTAGACATCTTTTTCTACTTTTGTGGTTCTCAAATAATTTCTTGAAAATAAAAGTCCTATTCATTCAGCTTAGCTTCATCTCATGGACCCGTGTCCATGTTCCACCTGTAAGTTTCTCCACACACCAAAATTAGAGATCCACTGGCTTAAAGGAAGGAGGCAAAAGGCTTATTTTAAGATACATCGTGCTCTAAAATAAGATCTGTTAATCATGCAGAGTTACTTTAGCACAGCAGTCAGAAATGAGCATAATAGGACACCCTTAAAGACATACAATGCTAAATTGGATTCATTCTAAGGTGTAATATCTCAGCCACTTATTTCTTTTCTGAACTGAATCTAATTTTTGCATCTAAAGCTGCAGTATATTGATTTCTTTTATATTTAAGGTAATAAGGATCTAGACAGCGGAGCTTTGCAGAGTGCAACTTTAGCCCTTTTACCAGGAAGGACTGAGTTGCAAGACATCGAGACTGAAACATGCTGACAGATGATGCCCAAACAACCATGACAAGCATCTATAGGTTTCTTAGATTTGCCAAAGATACATATATTTCTAATGATTATTGATCATTGTGGCTACTGTTCTCGCCATTTTTAAGAAAGATAGACCTATCATTATATTTTTTTAAATTAATGAACGGTTCCTTGGGCAGCAGCTGATGTATGTCTGACTTAGATTTAAACGCTGACACTACTTTTCCAAAGTTGTTAATGTCGTCAATACACTATCCAGCACAAGCTTGACAACAACGTTGTGGACTGAAGGAACATCTGGAGTAGAAGGAAGGTAAAGTACAAAGTGGTCCCAGTGGTAATCGGAGCATTAGGAGTTGTAACCCCAAAACTGGGAGGGCAGCTCCAGCAGATTTCAGGCACCATATCAGAGGTATTCAGAAGAGTGCAGTCTTACATATACCTCAGATGCTGTGCAGAACCTTCAAACTCCCAGAGGGTCCTACAGTACCTTAGCCCAGTTCTTCTCAACCAACAATGGTGGTGTCTCCTAACAGTACATATGCAGCACAGATGTTCTGTCCCAGTCACTCGTTTGTGCCTGTCTGTGTACGCCAGAGGTGGGCAACTTCAGGCCTCAAGGGTCAATGTCCTGAAGGTTATAGATCTCACCCTGCATCAACACACCTGAATCAAATGATTAGTTCATTACCAGGCCTCTGGAGAACTCCAAGACATGTTGAGGAGGTAATTTAGCCATTTAAATCAGCTGTGTTGGATCAAGGACACATCTAAAACCTGGAGTTGCCCACCCCTGGTGTACGCAGTCCAATAGTCTAGAGGGCACCTTTGGACCTCCTGCAACTTTGGTCCTGTCAGCCACCTTTGGTCTCTTCCATCATTATGTCCCTACTGCTCACCATTGTTCCCAGTGTGCTGTAACCTCCGGATCTCCAGCTTCAACAATAACCATCTTCTGCTGATGTTATTGCACTAAGCTGCCAGGTCCTTGTAGCTCATTGTGGATGTTGGTTTTCTACTGATCCCACATGTGCTGCACATAACCTTTTTTTGTGTGTCAGCTGGCATAGTAGCATTCAACCAATTCCATATTTTCAGTCCTTCTCCGTGTTTGCATTGTTCCAATAGGCAATGATATTTAAAGGTGGGCTTGAGGCGCTGGACTAAAGCTTTCCTGTACGAGTAACATTTGTGTTTAGGTTAGGAGATTGTGCCACCCTGTGGACAACCAGCAGTCATGCAGCTCAAAGAACCAGCTGCTGCAGGTTATTTTACTCATTCAGCTTAACAACCATATCTTAACAATGCATCTGCATGATAACAGTTGGCTTATTGATATAGCAATGTTTACTTTTATGAGTTGTTTTAAGATTTTATGATAAATCAATGTGAAAGCAGTGCTCTACAATTTGACTTAACATAAACAAGTTTCATTGTTGAGGCGGAGGTCAAGTTAAGGCAATCATTTAAAAATCCAGCAGAATTTCTTCCTGATTATTTTTTTGATTACTGAGATTTCATTACTCTGTTCATCAAATCATGAGTCAGTCAGTCACTTTCTGCTTCAAGGTTCCTACAGATGCCACTCTCATCCTGATCAGTGCACAGCTATGAGCCTGTCCTTCTCCCACAGGGATCTTTGTTCTTGAAGGTTTCTTTGGTGTTGGGTGTTGTAGAATTTTGTAATTAAAGTCTGCAACATGGAAAGAGCTGTGATCAAGCTATTTATTACAGGAGAGCCAACACACATCAAACTTCACAGTTCACAGTCATGCCAGCTCTGCCCCTGGGATGTCTCAGCTCTTCTTTTATACCCCCCGCACACAACTCTGTTTGTCTTTTAGTTACAACAGCTTTCTGTCCCACGGGCTGTGGCTGGACAGAGGACAACTCCCACTATCTTTTCATGGGAAGCTCCTGGCACTGGAGTTTCATCCTTCTGAGCAAAACAGTTAGCAGATAACATAGTGAAATATTGCTAAGCAAAGCTAAGCAGTTTTCACAAGGTCACGCTGACATATACACATACTTCATCTGAGCATACAAAGGTTATACAAAATCATAGAGTGAAGTTCTAACCACCTAACTCTACACGTGAGGATAAACTAGAATTTTTCCATGAAATTGGGCCAGTTCTGCCTGGAGTTTGGTAGTTTCCTCTTAGTGCTAAGAAGTTCTCGGTATTCTTTTTCTTTTCTCTTTAAATGCTGAGAGCTGTTTTTAGTTCATCCAATTTTTGGGAAACATTTGTGTGCAACTTCCCCTTTCTTATAAACTTAAAGAAATACCTTTGCTTTTTCTGCCTCATCTCTTTGAGTATTACTCAGTCCTTTTCCACTGCTCTATCTCCAAGACTAAGGCAGCATGCTTTTCCTCTAGGGCTGTTATCTGTTCTACCTCATTGCCCAATGTCCGCTGAATTCAAAGTTCTCAGAAACATCCTGTAAAATTCACTGCTCGTGTTTACAGGCTCTATAGCAGCCTGTGGTTCTTTCACTGTGGTGTCACTCAGCTCAGGGTGAAGAGGTGGACCGGTTTGGAGGATGTGTGGTGTTTCTGCAGGCAGTGGGCTTCAGTGTTGGTGCCATAGGCTGTGTAGATATTTCCAGCAGTTAGTTTAAGAACCGCTGCAGACTCTTGGAGGATCACTGTATACTGTGGTCATGGAGCAGCAGCAGACTCCGGTTTTGATGCTCTTGCAGGCTATTCCATAATTTCAGTTCTTGATGTTCAGCAGATATTAGAGCTGTGACCTAAACTGAAATGTTTGAACTCCTCACTTTCAGCAGGGATCAGGTGTTTCAAACGTCTTTCGGGATTTGTAAAGCAGACCTTTCTTGTTCTAGTGCAGTTACCTTCACATAATTTGGATCTGAATGAAAGCACTCTTCAGATTCAGAGGCTGCACTTTTCACACCAACTCAGGAGGCAGCAGATTTTACAGGGTTTTACTTTCAACTTGTTTGGACTGCACCAGTAAATTCATCACTTATAGTGAAATCTGATTTTTTTTAGGTATTAAAACAAGCAAACCATGGACTGAATTGTTTCTGCCTCTGTGTGTCATTTCTTTTTTTCATCTATTGTTTTATAGAAAATAATTTTGATTCCTGAGGTACCAGCTGTTCTCCGGTCGGTAGAAACTATTAAACAGCAGTTACGGGCTGATTGGAACAAATCAATGTTTTTAAAATTAATTTAGTCACACTGTTTTTAATGCTGCCACAATATGACCCACATGCCTAGGTGGCACAGAACAAGTGAGTGAAAATAACATTAGATCTTAAGTCGACATATCAACAGCATCTGCAAGTACAAGAGTAAGTGAGCAATATTACTGACCATATAAAACTGGCTTAATTTTAAAATTTGTAATAAGTTCTGAGGTCTGTTTTTCTGTAAAGTCTACAATTGCATTTTATTACATTACAACACCCATGATCAAAATATTGTTGTTAGTCTTTGTTTGCTTTTACTGTTTATTTTTTTCCTCTTTTCCTTTACTTTACCACTAAATTATCTATTCTCTCTTTCTGTGCCTCCTTAATCTTAATATCCTAAAGTCACGACCTTTATATCTCCACTGTATCTGCACAATATGTGTTTATTTATCTAAATAAATATTCGCATCGCACATATTTTTTATTTATCTTTATATGGCTAGATTATTGTACGTAGTGAGTATTTGGGAAGAAAGCCTACGATTGGAGCCTTTCAGCAGTTCCTCCTGCTATGACAGGGGGCGCCGGTGAGTCGATGAGTTGAGTGTTGAGTGGGCCGCAGAAGAAGACGCGCTGCCGCTGGAGTTTACTAGTTGAATGACAGCGGCGGCGTGAACTTTGCGGATATTACGCTTTGGGAGCGGCTCGCTTTATTTCAGTGCAGCGGTTTTTACTTTTGATTTCTTCCCTTCGCTTTTGGAAAAATGAGGGACCGGACCAAAGAATTAGGAAATGTGAGTTTCAAAGTAAAGTGCTAACATTAGCTCTAGCTCCGCTAGCGTGGCTAAGTTAGCCCAGTTCACTACTTTACCCGAGTTAACCTAAGAGTCTCCAGGGACAACTTAGACGAGCAGAGGGAATCAAAAAGTGCTTAAGTGGGATTTTTTTGCAGATATTTCTCTTTATAAAAGTTGACTTTGTTGATGTTTTGCTTCCAACTTCCGTTGCAGTCCTTTCTCCTTAAAGGATAGGGCAGGCCGGGACAGGGCAGGGCTCATGATTCACATCCTCGGACAGCGAGAAAGCACTCACTGTTTTTCTTCTGTTTATGTTATTTAAAATCAATGTGACTTCAGACCGCAGAGGCTTCGGATGACGATGAGGAGGGCAAAGCGCTGATCAAATCTGGAGGCTCAGAGAAGGAAAATGAAACCTTTTTCAGAAAGGTGAGGCAGAAACATCACGCACTTCTCTCTGGAAAATCCCCCAAAATTAAATGATCTGCACTGTCCTCGTGTTAGTCAATCACTGTGGTAGTTTGTACACACTTCTGAATTTTACATTTGTGCAAAAGAGAGACAAAAATGCACTACAGAGGCTTAAATATCACAGACTGCTGCTGATGCGTTCTTAACCTGTTTTGTCAACAAATCGTAGTCTGCTAAATCCCAGTCTCCTTGAACCCGAACTGTCACGAGTAAGGAACCAGAGTTATTCACCTAATATCACAAAATGTGACTATTCTCTGCGCTGATCTTAGGCCTCTGTAGTAATGTGTTTGAATATCTTTGGGTTTTGATTTAAAATGGTTAGAAGAAACTGCTCAATTTATGCATATCCACATTTTTGTCCTTGGAGTCTTATTCTTGGTATGGAAAACTCCCCCTAGAAAGTATTTTAAAGGTCCAAAAAGCATGACTAATATGTCAGGAATGCCTTAGATATTCTCATATTTCAAGATTCAAGACGTTTACAAGCAAAACACAGTTTACAGGTTAATATAAATGTACAAAATTGCAAATGTACAATTATGAATAATTAAAGTTCGACAGTTCATCAGTGATCCATCCTGATGGCCCGTGGATAGAAATTGGTTTGTTCTTTGTTTTTATTGGTCCAAAGCAAAAACATGGAAAGTACGAGACCTCTGAGCCTGATCCACTTGACCTTCTTGCCACTATAAATTTTTAGAAAGACGTTTATGTATGTGACACCATTCACCAACAGGAGGAGAGAAGCTGGAGGATAAGGACCAAGGTTATCTGGGGAGAGGACACAAGGATATGAGGGCAGGGAGCCATAGAGGCTGGACATCCAGTGTCAGGTTAAATAGATGTGGAGTCAGAGCAGTTTAAACTGTACTGTGTAAATAAGTAGGTTAACAGTGCTGTATGCAAGTGTTTTATTTTTAAAAAGTCAGTAGTTGTTCAACCAGCGTGAATAGTCTAGTTATAAGGCAGATTAATTGGTTAGTGAGCCTTTTTAGGTGGCTTTTTACTTGGCTGGATCACTACGGTAACTTAGACTGAACACATGACCTGGTCTGCAGAAGGTTACGTTCAGTGTTTTGGTTAAAAATCATCTGGAAATGTGCTTTCACTGATTGAGAATATGTTGTAAGTATGCTTATATTTTCCATGCTGAGGAAAGCCAAGCAGCAGTGTAAACAGGGTTTAATCATGGACGCTCGCTCACTAAAGAACTTTTTTCTTTTTCCATCCATAAGTCAAAATTTGTAGCCGGCATCTTAAAATTTTGACTTTAATTTGGCCACAGACTGAAGTGGTTTCCACACCTTTGTCATCGAGCCACGGTCCATCGTTAGTCCTGAATTCACTGAATATTACGATGAATCAAGTTAAACATTTCACAGCTTCAACTTGCAGCTGTCGCGTCAAAAACCTTTGTTGCTTCGGCAGGAAATAAGAGGGCAAGTAGCAGCCAGGTGTTCCTAATCAATGCGTAGGAAAGCTGCGTCATAACTTGTGACAAAACTGGAACCTCCTCTTAACCCTACGCCATAACCTTCCAAGTGTTGTGTGCTGCATCGACCCAGCATGTAGTTATGTCTTAGGAGGTACACGTCAGGTTACGGCGTAGGGTTAAGAGGGGATCTGGTTACGCTGCGGACTTAGTTCTTCTTACAGGACTGCAGAGGGTCCAGTGGAAACTTTCTTTTTTCATGTGATGGTATATTAATTTATGAATTCACAAAACAAACACTTTTCTGTAGCACTGCTTCTCTGAATTATTTGCTGCACCAGTAGTGCCTTGTTTTTGTGAGTGCAGTCAGAGCCTGGAGCAGAAAGCCTGTGCGATACCCGTTATTGTCTCTGATGGGGGACTTTAGGTGTTGTTGAGCCAGCTAACACAAAGAAACCTTACATATGTTGGCATTGATTCATAGATATCAGAGGGAGCTGCACCCATTTTAGCTATAAGGACTGATAGAGAGAATAGGATGATATTTGCTTGATATATGAGTTAAATTGAGCTAACAAAATAGTTATCTTGTTCCCTAAGAAACCTAAAATTCTTTCCTTGTTATCGTCAGACCCAAGAAATTCACCAGGGGCTCCAGCAGCTCAAAAGGATGGTGTCTGACCTCGAGAACAAACAGAAAACTGTGCTGGGCGAGGCGCTACCGAAGGAAGGTGCGTAATATATCGTCATATATAAGGTGTAGTGGTTCACCGAAAGTTGCAGACAGAAGCGTGTTAGTAAACTGTCAGAGGAGAGGGGGCGATCGGGTTGTCATATTCAAGGGTTTTGTTTGCTCAATTTACTGTTTTTGATCTTTTGCACAGATATGAAGAAAGAGCTCCAAACTCTTCGAGACGAGATCAAAACGCTGGCTGGTCAAATCCAGAGAAAGCTGAAGAGTGAGTATCTTTGAGCTGCAGGGGGAAAAGATTTATTCTTTTGTTCAGCGTGGCTTGACTTGTGGCCATCTTTCCACAGGTATTGAGCCCAAGAAGGGAGAGGATGATGGGAAATACATACCCATAAATACTCGAATGCAGCGCACACAGGTAGCACCCGAGACTTTTTGTAATCAGCTAAAAACATAACGCCCCTCTCTTTCTATTTTCTCTGTAAACAGCATGCCATCAAGGTCATGTGACTGGCGTATGATCAGTTTTAATGAGCTTTATAGCCTTAAAGTGGAAATGAATGCTGTGCTGATAGTTTCGGTTATTGATAACCATTTTAAAAGCAGCTAAATCGTAAGTATTACCTGTAATGGCCACTCATTGTGAAAATGACAGCTGGTTTTGGGGGAAATTTTGAGGGAAATTACCACTACGTTTGTTTTTTCACTCTGCTTCCTTTTGCCAGCACGCTATCTTGTCCAAGGAGTTTGTGGAGCTGATGGGCCACTGTAACACCATCCAGGCTCAGTACAGGGACAGAAACGTGGAAAGAATACAGAGGCAGCTGAAAATCAGTGAGTAGCACCGAGGAGATATATCTGTCACCATGTCAGATTTTTGTGGTCTGTGGTCTCAGTTGGGGAAATCAGTTTTACCGATCACTTCCACACTACGGCGGGAGGTTTAAAGTCGGGTGACAACGCCGTGCCGTTTTCTTCTTTCTGTCACTTTCTGTTTTAAAATGACACAACATATGTTTAAAGGGGGTGAGATGGATATTTCACACTAATGTGCAGTTGGCCTCTACTAGGGTAGCTTTGCATGATTCACATTTCAGAATAATCCTTTATTTTATTTTTTAATCTTGTACTGTACCAAAAGCAGTTTTAGCTCCTCCCCCTTTTTAAGCCAACTTTCTCCTAATTGGCTGCCCCTCAAACACAGAAGGGTTGGGTGGCCGGTGGGTGGGGTTTGTGACCATATTAGAAATATCCCCTCTCTGTAAGGTCACACTGAGCCAAGACTAGAAAAACACAGTCTGAAGCCTGAGCTTTTGGCTCACAGGAAGTACGTGTACATAAACTGATCACATTATTTAAAAATTTGATCATCAACCTTTAAAACTCGACATGAATTAAAGGAAAAGCATAAGTTTGCTTTAAAAGAATTCGGACACCATGCTGGTGCTAAGCTGATTTGACCAAAGATGAGTCAAAGGTGCTCGGCTAGCAGCTCTGCGCAGCTTCATGTGTGGTCACGAATGACTAGAAAGCACTGCTGTAATTTCCTGTCATATCCTGCAGTGGTGGGTGTTCCTGTTAAATGAAACCATACAGTCAAATAATGAACTCAGTTTAGGTACAAACTAAAAAGCTCAGGCCTTGAACTGCTCTAAAATGTTGATGTATGGATATTACAGTGACCTAAATGGGACCTCTTATCTCGAAGCTCACCCACCCAGCTCCACCCGTCAGTCAGAAGAGGGTTGGCTAAAAGGGGAATGGCTGAAACGCCTTCAAGTTTAAGATAAAGAGATTATTTTGAACTGCTAATCATGCAAAGCTACTCTAGTAGAGTGTGAATAATGCTAATGGGAGCGCTGTAATCAGCTGTAGACGAGGACAGAACATCTTCACCGTTCTGCGCGTTCCTCTAAACGCTCTGATTTGATTTTCTCCCGTCTTCAGCTGGCAGCAACGTGACAGATGAGCAGCTGGATACGATGCTCGAGAGCGGGCAGACGGATGTTTTCACCCAAAATGTGAGTACGTGCGAAGTTAACAAAAAGGAAAGTGTGTTTCAACGTGAGAAACCACAACACAGACTTCCCTGCAGCAGATGCAGGTGTTCTGTGGCTGCAGGTTTAGTAACTTTCACACACTTCTCTAACTGCTCAAACAGGACTACAGATATGGTAAGAATATCCTGTGCAGCCCTTAGCTGTGCTGTAGTCTAACTCAAGTAGCTCGTGCGAAGAATCCTGCAGGTTTTGTGCTGCTGTTCATAGATGACCCCCTGAAAAGTTGTGCCTGGTTCTGCTGTCCACGATTTCCCTAATAAATATGGTGTCCAGATCCTGAGTGACACTAAAGCTACGAGGCAGGCTCTGAATGAGATCGAGTCCCGGCACGATGAGATCCTGAAGCTGGAGAGCAGCATCAGAGAGCTGCACGACATGTTCCAGTACCTCGCCATGGAGGTGGAGGCTCAGGTAACGCAGCGCCGATGAAGTCGGTGGAGCTGGTTCGGGCTGCGGATGGCGTTTGATCGTGATGTTTTTGTTCACCGCAGGGGGAGATGGTGGACAGGATTGAGAACAATATCAACAAGTCTTCGGACTACGTGGAGAAAGCAAAGGGCGAGCTGGAGAAAGCGGTCACGTATCAGCATAGATCACGCAAGGTACGCACAGAGAAACCCGAATGACATCATGAAAAGGACGGTTTTTTAATCAGTCAATCTAAGCGTCACTTTTACTTTCATTACACTCACAGCAACAACGAAGCCAAGTTTTCTCACAGCTCGATTACACACACAATCTAAACAAGGATGCAAATCGATGCGAAGCCTCTTAGCCAAGAGACTGTTTTCCCACGTTCACATTAAGGTGCTCGTTTCTGCAGGTTCTCACTTTTCTCTAAAATAACAACACAAAGATTAAACTTCAGGAGGATCAGTCTGTCCAGTTAGGAAGTAGAAACGTTTATGATTTCAGCTGCTTTGGTGCAAATTACAGCAACAACTGGTAGAGAGGCAACAACAAGGCAACAGGAAATGGTTTTACAGTGCGTGCTCTCGCTTATCCCTCCTCTAGTTTTGTTTCGCTGCTACTGGTATGAGATAGTATCTGTACCCTTTTCAGCTCCTCCAGGAGCTCCACAGTGTGGAGGAGAGAGCAGGAGTTGGTCAGAGCCCTACATGTACACATGTCAGAATCAGACTCAGTGAGGGTGGCATGATGACCTGAAGTCCTTTAGTGGGACCTGTGATCAGAGGCCATCATCGGCGTGAAGCTGTTGTCATCTGTGAACAGAACACAGCAGCTTCACACTGGCAGAAATGAGAGTGTGGAAAGGCCTAACCAACTGACATCAAGCATGATTGTTGGTTTTTTCCATGCAGACATTACCTGATGTCAGAGAAATACTTATTTTCCAATTTAGAGGTCAGAGTTACAGACGACACTCAGTGAAACTGTAAAATCTATGAAAATACTTCCTTAAGCTTGTTATTAAACAGTAATTCATTTAATGGTTATCATTAAATTTGGAAAACCAGAATGTGTTGATGAAGAGATGGAAACACGACTCGCTGTTTTCCTAATATTCTCTTAGTGCCTTTTTCTATAAATATACCAGCTCTCCTAGTGTAAGCAGTTGTCCTAAAATCTCCTTAATTAAAAACTAAATCAGAAGCAGCAGAGATGCATAACAATAAACGGACACTTTGTGCTGCAGAGAGTCGTATCCTCTTTTGGTTTCATGGGTACTTTACAGGGAAAACGAGGAGAGGGCTCCGATCCTCTTTGTTTTTCTTCCTCCTCCGTGCTGTTATGAGAGAATAGCTCTGCCCTGTATTCACATGAGTGACGCAAGGTGAAACTTCCTGAAACGAGTTTCCTCATTATTCTTTGGAAAATGCTGCCTTGCAGAGAAATGCTGTTTGGATCGCCACAAAACTCGATCACTGTGCTAAACGTGCAGAGGAGCGGCCTCTGTGTGCTTAACGGCAGCACGCTCCAGAGTCGGGGAGTTTGTAAATATTGACACTGGAAACTGCTCTAATGGAGGAGAACAGCAAATAAATTAAGCTTCTCAAATATTGTGGTAATCCCATCTGTTCTATCAGACTCTCGTTAAAAAGATTAAAAATCCTAGACTGTGATAAGTGAAGTGCTGCTTTCTTGGCCAGCAGGGGGCGACTCCTGTGAAGTGAGGATGTATGGGGAAAAAAGCCTTTAATATTATAACCTGAGCAAACACTTTCCTGATCAGTTTTTGCTCTCAGTTTGTAAGTTTGCACATTAGGGTCTCCTGTGAGGTAAAAGCTGTGACGAGTCCTCTGCGAGACCAAACCCACACCTATTACATCTGTTTTTAAGAAACAAGATGGTCTACGGACAAAATACAGACGTTTTTTTTCTGTATTAAATCATGTTAATTTTTTTAACTACACGATAAGAGATGAGAGCCAAAACTTAAAGTGCTTTTTCGTTAACTTTGAAGGGTCATATAACCATGTGGGACAGGTGTCTGGTCGAAACAAGCTACAGCATGTGAACGTCTCCTTTTTGATACCAGGCACATCTTCTAGCTGTATTTCGAATGCTGGGATGCTTTAACGCTCCTGAATGTTGCTTATGGTTATGAAATGGTGCGACTTTAGTGTTTATATGACACATCGACTGATCAAACAGCTTCAGGTCAACTTTAAGCTCACAAATGAGACTCTCTGGATAAACAAGATCCAGATTTGTCCCATCGGGGCAGATGGCCACCCCTCGCTGAGCCTGGTTCTGCTGCAGGGTTCTTCCTGTTAAAAAGGAATTTTTTTATTCCCACTGTCGCAAAGTGCTTGCTCAAAGGGGATGGTTTTATTATTAAATACTGATTTATTTATTTATTTTTTTTAAAGTAAAAAGCACTTTAAGGAAACTGCTGATGTGATTTGGCGCTATGTAAATAAAATTAAATAGAAGTGACTAAATCTTGGCTTGAGGTTGAGCTCTTTGCAGGAAAACTGCTTTAATCTTGAACACATCATCCCATATAAAATCTGTGAGCATCTCCCACCTGACCCGATCACGATCAGCTGATTTTTATATACAGCAACTTTAGCTTTTTTATTAAAGCCATTCAAAAGTTGTGCAAGTTACAGGCCCTGAAAACACAATAGCTTGTCTTTGGGTGTTGACTCTTTGAATTAAATCCCCATCTGGTCAGACTTTATGGCACCAGCTATGCTTCACAGCCTCATGATGATCAGTTGGGAAAGCTCTGGCTTTATGACGTGATTGAAAAAGACGATGTGTGTTGCTCACGCACGAAAGAAAGAAAAGGAAACAAAAAACAAGGTTAACTTTACAAACCACGCCTTTGTTAGCTAGAAAACAAGCCTGGTATTACATGTTGGGTTAAAATGAGACCTCTCATATGCTGTAACATATTATAAACAGCGATTTATCCCACAGAAAAAGGGGCTGCTGTACTTGTTTCTGTGTGTCGGAGACTTTAAATTGGCCCCACTCTGAAACCATGATGGGGTGGGGGGGATTGATTTTTCTTTCCTGGAATGACTCTAACCTGTGTGCTTATCTCCCGCTGCAGAAAAAACTCTGGATTGGAATCTGTTTGGCCATCCTTCTCCTCATCATCATCATCGCCTTGGTCGCCACCTTCTCCTAGCAACACCCTGTGGTGCAAGTTAGCAGAAGCACATTATGGATACCCCCCAAATCCACACATTCATGCGTATACATCAGCTCACAGGATGTACAGCTGAGCGGAGTCAGTGGATTTCAGTTTGATTTTTTTTTATTCCTCTAACCCTCCTGTCCGCCTAACGGTCCTACTCTCCACTTTTTCTGTTGTATGGAAGAGATGTGCTCTCTCGTTTAATCTCACAATCTGCGCTGCGCGCTCGATGCCGGCGCCGCACGTTTTCTGTCAGTTTCTGTTCTGCAAAAACAAACAGCGGGACTCACTGTGGACTGTTACACCAGTCGATCCTTCCCCTCCTGTGTTTAAAAAAAGAAAAAAATAGAAAAAAAAGAGGAATTAAGTGACCTTGAGTGGGGCACAGAGCAGTATTGATCAAACACTGGCACTCGTCATACTGTACTCAGGAAAACTGTTGTAACGTTGATGCTTCTGGATGAATTGGAGACCTAAAGAACAATTTTATAATATAGGCCTTTTATAGTCGGATACAGGAAATAGACTAATATAATTGTACATAACCGATGTTGCTGGTGATAAAAAAATTATGCAGATGATTTTTAAAACTTCAAAGGTTTTTTTTTTCATACTGCGTACATGTAACAAGTGTAAATACAGATTTTTTTGTGTGTATGTGTGTGTGAAACAACCCCTACCCTCCGCCCTTTCCTCCTCCTCACTTCTCTTCACATTTGCATAAGGTGTCTCAACACTACAGGTCCAACGCTTCCCCTTTCCTGTGTCCTTCCAGTTTGCATTTTTGACTCAAAACGTTGTGCAAGCGCCTGCTTAAACAACACACACGTCTTCAGAAATGGTGCCTTCTCCTTTGCAAATGTGACGTCGTGCATTAACAAAAAGGGATGGATGTGTTTTAGACTTCAACGTGTTTTGTTCTGTTTTTTTTCTCACCGTTTTGTCCCATTATGCATTTTTTTTGCTATATTTTGGAGTCAAAATACACCAAGGGGACAAATGAAACCCATTTAAAAAAGAAAAAATGAACCAAAACTGAGAGGCGGCTTCTCGCTGACGCCTCGTTCAGAAGCAGAAAAGTTGCTGTGAAAAAGGCTGGCAGAGGACGGAGGGGAGGGACACGGCTACTGTGTAAAATTATGGCTGTTTAAATTTTGCATCGCTCATTTATTTTATTATACATTTGTTTTAAAATAAAATACCGCCATGTTCCATTATCCTCAGTCTGCCTTGTATCTTTTTAAGATTAGCAAGTCTTGAACTATCAGCTGGCCCTCTAAAGGAGCCTGGAAGCACCTCGGGATCCCCGGGAAGAACTGGAAAACGTTGCTGGGGAGGACAAAGTCTGGAATACCTGCCTAACCTGCATTTTTATGATCTGTTTAATGCACAGGGTGTACAGTGGTTTGAAATAGTGAAGAACACTGTACCTCACAGGAAAATGGAAAACATCCCTGAAAGCTTTAAAGTTGGCGAGCTTGTTGAACACTCAGCTGTGGGGTGTTTCCATCCTGATGGGTGGGAGGAAAAAAAGTCAGTGGGCAGTTTTCATTAAAATAAGTCAGGGGCTCCTCCCTCCCTGTTCTGTTAGAGAGCAGCTGTTGGCTTTGTAGCCACAGGGACAAAAATGCAGGTTAACACAGACCAATTTTGTATTTTACCAAACATTTCATTTTTATGATTGAAAAAAGCTGATTTGAAACCAGACATGAGGTCAGTAATTGTGACACTGAAACTCTTTAGCTGATTTATATTTAAGAGCTAAAACTACTGATTGAGCCATTAAACTCACCGCAAAAATGTTACAGATGAGGTCATGAATCAGGTGAGCCGAGGGCAATTATATTCTCTAATTTTTATTCTATTTTGACTTTGTTTTAATTCAGATTAGTTTTCATTGGTCTTAGTGTTAGTCTGTGAAAGTATGGAGGGCAAATGTCAGAGGCAAGATTTAGGGAAACAAATAAAAGTATTACAATAAAAACAGAAGCGCTTCATAAAAGCAGTTGATTCTCTGTTACAGATACAGATGTTTCAGACCTGACAGTTTTTCATGGTTCAGGATTTAACCTCAGCTAAGTTGGTCTGTTGGCTTCAACTGTTTTTTCTAGCTCCAACTGCATTTTTGGAGCTAGAAGTCATGATATTTGGAAGGCATTAGGATTACATCTATAAACAAACTAATAACCTCTTGGATGACTTCTGCTACACAGCAAACCATATTTGTCAGATAATCCTTTAAGAGTTGGAGTTTGGTAAGTCGCCGAGCTCCAACTCTTCTTTCTTTGGTTGGTCAGACAGAAATAAATCTTAATTTGAGAAAAAAAAAAAGAATTCAACTAATTTTTGGTCTTTTTATTCAACTGTAATTGCCATAATTTTCAAGTAAAACAATGTGGAATTACAAGGATCAAAGGAATGCAACAAAAAGAGACAGAAATCAAAGTAAGACCATCACCATAAACTACCCCCCCCCCCCCCCCCCACCACCAGATATCATCTTTGCTCAAAAGTAAATCGACAATTTACAGTCATCTCAAACTGTACCAGTAATTTTATTCACATATTTTTTTTATTTTGTCCAAGTATACTTTTTTCTTCTTTTTTTTTTTTTAAACATGAACCAAAATCGATGATGTGAGAGAAAAACAAAGTTCGGGTGAAAAATGAAACATTAATTCAGTAGCACTGATGCTCAGGGTGTTTTTCCTTTCTTGTTTCATGTAAGGGTTGGATTTTTCCCCACATCATTTTTTGGATTAATTAGTTTTTTAATAACTGAATAAGAGAAATTTAACACCCCTGCTTCAGGTGCTTCACAAGGCAATCTGAGGTTCAAAACCATTTGGCCACAGAGGCACTCTTAAATTCAGTTCTCAACATTTACTTGGCTTTTTGTGACAAGTAATTTTTTAAACTGCCTTTAGGACGTTTTGGGGGGATGAAAGCTGGATTTTGTGGTGTGACTAAAGATTTTCCAAACTGGAGACAAACATCGTTAGGTACCAGGAACCAATTCATCGACTTCAGTTGATGAACAAACGCATCACAACACCACGGAGTACTGAAAAAAAGCCGAGGGCCACGTTATTAAAGATGTGCAAAAGAGAAATGCAAGGCTGGATTTTCGAATCCGATGAACAGAAAGTGACATGGAGAAAATAAAAAAAATAAAAAATAAACAAAGAGGGGGAGAGGAGGGGCCAAACAAAAAGACGAGCTCCAGCATAGTGCAGCAAAGATCACATTGACAGATCTGTTCTCTTCCTAATAACCTGGAAGAAATAATAAAATATGCATAACTTATCAACTGACTACAGAGAAACAATAGTCAGGACAGAAAATCTCAAAACCAAACTTTCTAAAACCTTCAACTTACAATACAACCGCTCACTCGAGACTTTTAAATGTCACACAAATTACTTTTCATGGGTAACCCAGCAGAGGGCGCCGTTTAACCCTGTCTTAACAGAGCATCTGAGTGTTCCAGTCTTTTAATGATTACAGTACATTATGTGAACTAACAACTTGCACCTTTTGTCCCACCCACGCCCCACCCCCTCGGAGTCCAAGTGGTGAGTTTTATCCACGGCATGTCCACATATCTGGACGCTCGACAGCGGCGCCGCCTGTTTACCGTCAGTCCAGCGTCCCTGAGCCTTCCCCCGGCGCTCAAAAGCAGAGCTGGCGCGCCCCGACTAGAAAGGGAGAGGGCCCGAGAGGCGGTGAGGTCCCTGGCTTGTGCAGCACTCAGTTTGCTCTTGTTTTTCCTCAGAGTGCAGACAAAGCAGCAACCTTGGAGATCACGCCATGCTCTCGTATCACGCTCTGCCACACCCTCGCTTCTGTTTTTTTTTTGTTTTTTTTAATTCTCCCCTTTGGCACTCCGATCATGTCTTATTGTGACGCTGTTGGCTTGAGGAGGAGCGGGTGCTTGCGGCCGGTGACCGGGCCTGCACTGCAGCGAGTGCAGCAACGCTCCGTAGCACCCTGTCCGGCGTTGACCCCTCGGTTCCCGAGCTGCTGGTCACATCCTGCGAGAGCTTCTGGGACCTCCTCTCCTTGCGACTCTCTCGCTGTTGTTTCTCCTTTTTGTCACGGCTCTTTGCCCGCTCAGAGCTGCGGTCCCTCTCCCGCTCGCTGCCGGAGGAAGTGGCACGGGAGCGGGAACCTCGGTGCTCCGTGTTCTGGGAGCTGAGGGTGCGCTGGCTGCTGTTGCTGCTGCTGCGGCTTCTGCTGCTGCGTCCGCCGCAGTCGCCCTCGCCATCGCTGCTCATGCTGCTGCAGGCGCTGTGGCCCCTTGACGACGATCGCGTCTCTCCCTCGCCTTCCTTGCCCCTCGAGGACTTCCTGCTCCCTCTCTCTTTCTCCTCTGGTTTAGGCCTCTTGTACTCAACCTCTAAGGGTGGAACCAGAGAGCCAGGGCACTGTCTGGTGGAGCGTGATGTAGATCGGCTCGCCTGATTGGGTGTTGAAGGTTTGCTGCTTTTGTTGTTGGTCACAGAGTTGCTCTGAGGAGAGGCTGGCACACTTTTACTTTTAGGCTTTTGGTTTTTGTCCGAAGGGGCAGTGGTGGAAGTCGCAGGAGCTTTAGGGGTGGAGTCTTTCCGAGGGGTGTGGCCTGGGGTGTCCACCCTGCCTTTCATAGCTAAAAGCTTGGCTGCTGCATTGAGTGCTGAGCACCTTTTCCCTAGAACCTCTGGCTCAGGAGGTAGCGAGGGGGTGCTGTTGGTCAGCGTTTTAGTGTCCTGTGGCGGCTGTGATCCCACAGACTTCCTGGTGATCCTAACAGAGGACGTATCGCTGCCCGACTCTCCTCCCGTGGACGCATTGGTGTTGTTTGACGAGTTTCTGTCCGAGCTGCTTGCTGGTTTGGCTCCCTTCCCGTCCTTGGTGCACTTTTCCTTCTCCTGATCTTGGAGCCTGCGTTTTGCTGAGCGAGTGAGCCGGTGCTCCTTCCTGCTGTTGCTGCTGTCAGAGTCGGAGGAGGAAGAGGAAGGAGACCTGGAGCGCCTCCTTCGAGAGGCAGTGGTGGGAAGGTCTGTCTCACTACCCCCTTCTATCTTCTCTTCCTCGCCTTGTTCCTCCTTGTCCTCCTTCCCTGCCTCTGATGTAGGATCCACTCGCCTCTTCTTGGTAGGATGTCTGTTCTCGTAGGTCCTCTTGTGGTGAGCATGGCGGGTGAGGGTGGAGGTAGAGCACCCAGACGATGGCGAAGAAGAGCGAGCAGACTCCTGGCTACTCTGGCGACTAAGTGACCTTTTCTGGATAGCAGGTTTCTGATCCTCAGTAGTTTTCTCTTCTTCCAGAGGGTTAGCTTCATCTTTCGGAATGGGGGTTGTGGTTTTTGTTTCTCGTCCCACTCCTTGGGGCCTTCCTGACTCTTTGGTCTCAGAGGAACTCTCCACCTTTCTTCTTTTAGGCTGAGACTGGCTAATGTCTGACTTTTTGTCATCGTCTTCCTTACTCATCGCAGCTTCAGCCTCCATTTCTGTCACCTCTTCTTGGTCGCTTTTAGAAGCTGACTCTTTCTCTGTTGATGGCTCTAAAGATGGTGCAACGAGGGGAGTGGATGAGGGAGCGGATATGGGAGCAGGTGTGGCTTCCTCGGTCTGAGATGGTGCAGGAACACTTGTGGATGAAGAAGTTTGTAGCTGAGAGGAAGTGACTGCAGAGGTTTGTGTAGTGGACACGGGTGGAGCTGTTTTGGTTGTGGATGCTGTGACTGTAGCTACTGAAGCAGGGGTGATGGTTGTGGTTGTTGACCCTAGGGAAGCAGACTTTTCTGGTGATGATGTAGCTATGGTGACAGACGGTGATGCTGATGTTGTAGCTGTTACCGGAGGTGTCTTGTCAGTCTTTTCTGCAGTTTTGGGAGGAGAAGAAGAAGAAGTGAGGACTTTGGAGGGCGCTGCAGTTGAAGGTGTTGTTACTCCTTCTGCTGGGGGTGATGAAGCTGCTGAAGCCTTCTTTGCCTCTGCAGGTGTAGCAGCACTTGTGGATGGTGTAGTTGGAGGAGGCGAGCAGACTGGACTTGATGCTGAAGGCTTTTCGGGCTCTACATGTTCATGAACCTCTGCAGTTGGTGATGCTTGTTCGGTCGGGCTTTTGTTAGCAGTCTCAATTGTCTTTGCTTTGGCTGGAGGGGAAGGTGGAGCTGTATTACCAGAAGATGGTGCCACTGTTTTGACTGGTGGTGATGTAGAAGTCTTGTCAGACACGGTCCGGATTGAGTCTAACATACTGGTTTGTGCTGTTTTTACTGGAGCTGTCACAGTTGTAGATGTAGCTGGGGAGGTCTGCTTGGGCGAAGGTGGAGCTGGGGAGGTCTGCTTGGGCGAAGGTGGAGCTGGGGAGGTCTGCTTGGGCGAAGGTGGAGCTGGGGAGGTTTGCTTGGGCGAAGGTGGAGCTGGGGAGGTTTGCTTGGGCAAAGGTGGAGCTGGGGAGGTCTGCTTGGGCGATGGTGGAGCTGGGGAGGTCTGCTTGGGCGATGGTGGAGCTGGGGAGGTCTGCTTGGGCGATGGTGGAGCTGGGGAGGTCTGCTTGGGCGATGGTGGAGCTGGGGAGGTCTGCTTGGGGGAAGGTGGAGCTGGGGAGGTCTGCTTGGGCGATGGTGGAGCTGGGGAGGTCTGCTTGGGCGATGGTGGAGCTGGGGAGGTCTGCTTGGGCGATGGTGGAGCTGGGGAGGTCTGCTTGGGGGAAGGTGTAGCTACAGGGGCCTGTTTAGGCGAAGCTGTAGCTTGAAGGCTCTGCTTGGGTAAAGATGGAGCTGGGGAGGTCTGCTTCGGGGAAGCTGTAGTTGGAGGGGTCTGCTTGGGTGAAGCTGTATCCAGACTCGATACAGGATGACTGGAGGGTGTGGAGGCTAGAGAGGCTTGTGGCAAGTCCTTCACAAGAGAAGCAGTTGGAGGTGATGTCATTGCAGTGGTGACTTGTGGTGTAATACTAACTGTTACAGACACTGTGGTAGCAGCTGTTGTGAGCGTTGGGGTGGGGTCTTTAACAGCTTTGGAAGATGACGTAGTGGGTGGAGTGGAGTGTGTAATTGGTGTGGTTGTGGTGGTGGTTGCCTCCACAGCTGGTTGAACAGCAGCATCTGAAACTGTGGAAACCACAAGTGTTGGTTTAACACCTGGAGGAGGAGGTGGGACATCGCTGACAGGTGGTGACGGAGCTGTGTTGCTGACGGGGGTGGAGGTATACGTGGAAGAAGAGAGGACTGGTGCTGGGGCTGGACTTGGAGCTGGGGCTGAAGCAACCACTTGGGAAGAGGCAGGCTCAGAGATCAGTGAGGTCACCTGGGGTGCAGGTGAAGTGGGAAGTGAGACGGGTGTGGAAACTTCATCTGACTTTGTTGAGGAGGCTGGATTTGGAGGCGGGGCCAAAGCCTCAGTTTTAGTGTCTGTCTGATCAGCTTTGGTCGACTGTGAAGACCGAGTCATTTCAAAAATAGCAGCAGGAGGCGGGGTCTCTGAGATCGTCAGTTCTGTCCTGGAATCAGTTTTTGATAGATTAGAGTTCTGACTCTCATTAACGGTCTCTAGCGTGGTCGCTGAGTCCTTGCGGGGACGACCCCTCTTACGTTTAGGGGACAGTGGCGGGATTCCTTCCTCAATTGCCGAGATGGGATGTGGGGATGTGGTCGATGCGTTGTCAAGTTCAGGTAGTCTTGTGGGAGTCTTAGGGGGCCGGCCCCTCTTTCTTTTCAAAGGTGGCATGAGAGAGTTCACGCTGGACTCCGCAGCAGAGGCGGAAGCAGCGTCTCTGCCTGGTGGGATGTCCGTTTTCTTGGACTGGTTCGCTCCCCGTCCTCTCCCTAGATGCTGCTCTCCCATCTGGGCAGCCATACGAGATTCGGTTTCCAATCTGCGCCGCACGGGAAGATTCCTCAGCACTGGCATGTCAGGAGACAGATGAGGAGGGGAATATGGAGGATAGCCTCTGACAGGCTGAGGGTGCACAGGCGGACTTGGGGTAGCGTCTTGGTCCAGAGGGGATTTGCTAACAGTCTCTTTAGTTTTGCCATCTGGGCTCGGTGATGCGTCCTCTTTGTTTGGCTCGTCAACAAATCCAGCACCGCTGTCCTCTGCCGTTGCCTCTTCTGAAGAGCAACCACCTCCTGTCCCACTTCCTCGCCGCCGCCTCTTTCGTGGCTCTTTCTCTTCCACCACTGTGACTAGCCGGCCCGGGAGCTTCCGCAGAACTTTGGCTGATGGTGAATCTTCAACCAGTCCCCGCAGCACTTCTCCGTCAGCTGACTGCCGCTTGCGAGGTGACCGTGAGCTGGTGGAGGGAGGAGACATGGCGCAGTCTTTACTGTCATCATCCTTAGTCTGATGATCCGCCGGACAGCTGGACTCCAGCGATGACTCAGACGCCCTCCTCTCCTTCTCCACCTCCTTCTCCTCCCTCCCCGTTCTGGAGATTTTACTGTCCGTCTCCCCAGCACACTGCTGTTTCCCACCAGGGGGCGAGGCTGTAGGAGGGGAAGGCACTGGGCTGGGATGGGAGCGGTTTGGTTGAGTCCTGGTTTTGGCGTTCTGGTGATCTCTGGCGGGAGATGACGCTTTCGAAGATTTGGAGGAATCTTGAACCCGGGTGGATGATGACGTTTTGTGGTGGTCTGTGCGGGATGGGATCGTAGACACAGAACCTGTGTCTTTGGCAGCTCCTCGTCCTCTCAGACCTGAGCGGGATCTTTCAGGCACTTCTCTGGGAGTCGTGGGCTCAGGCTCAGTTTCAGGCGAGGCCCCGCGGAGTCGGCCGCTAGTCCTTGTAGAGGTGGCAGTCTTGTCCTTGGGTTTACGACCACGGCGGGCTGGAGCTGGATGGGCGGGTTCGGCAGAAGTTGGTGTTGACAAAAAGTCGTCCTCGTCATCATCAGATGACGTGTGGAGCTTCAGGCCCTCCTCCTTTGCCTGGTCCAGACCCTTCCTGGCAGCCTCCACCTGTTCCTAAACACACAAGAGGAGAAATTTTTTTTTTTTTTAAGTTTTATCAAGTTAAAAATGTTTGACTTAAACCAAAATCAAATATTTTCTAGTTCTAGTTCCTGCTTTTCCCTTTGTTGTCTAAATTACTTTCAAGTATTAATCACTAATTATTAAGCTGAAGTTGAAAGTTGTGATTTTACCTCAGCCTGCTTCAACTCCTCTTTGCACACATCTTCTAACGAAGCTTCCAGGAAGTTCATGGCGTAGCGTTCAATGGGAGTGAGCTAAAGACAAGCAGAGGAAAAGGTGCGTTTAAACAAACTGTAATTCAAAGATTCAGCAGAGCATTAATATTTTATTATATTATACCTTTTATAGCCGTTGTGTTTTTACTCACCTGCTCCACCAGTGCGGCTATTTCCTGCTCGGCTTTAGAGAGCTCCTCCACTTCCTCCTGCTCCCCGCCATCATCCAGCGGTATGTTTTCGTTGAACTCCGCCAGTTCGGCCACCTGCTCTGCTTTGGCCTGAGAGGCCGCCACTATGTCCTCCTCATCCTCGGCACGACACAGCGCCTGAAGCAAACAGATGGAGATAATCAGGTAAATGTCCACAAGCATGATAAATGTGGCAGGAGTAAAACTTTTTCCTGACTCTTTTGGATTGTGTCTGCGTACAAGGTGTGAAATAAAGTTCAGGTTTTAAAAATCAAATAACTTAGCCTAGTCAAATTGGTTGAATCTCCGAAGTTATTCTATTGTATTCTTTTCAAACAGTGGTCCAGGTTAGTGAATGGAATTGGAGGAGGGGAGAAATAGCAGCTACAACACCCTGACCAGATGGAGGAGTTATTATAAATTCCGTCTCCTGCAGAGTTGGAAAAGGATGAAACGATCCATAGAGTCCAGAAATGCTTTTGTACTGGTCTATAAACGGGTTTAGTCCTGCTGTAAATTTGGGCATTTTAACACCATCGCCATCCTCATATAGATGTTTACATGAATATGGGGATGGCTTGCTTTCAAAGCCAGCCTCAGATGGCTTCATTTTTAAGTCCTGGATGTCAGCAGAAATGATCTAAACTGTGGTGCGTCCCAGCACACGGCACAGTGCAAGAACATTTTTGAAAATGTGCATTATCAAGGCTTTGACACGCTGGAGGAGATCAAGAGTTCAAGTACAGCCAGGGCACAAGTAGAGGAGGAACACGACAGGAGTTCTCGTGTTAGATCAAGCGACAAAACTGGGAGCCATTAGGGTTGGGAATCGAGAACCAGTTATTGAAGAAAACCAGTTACAATTATGGTTCTTGCACAATCAGCTGATTTCAGTTTGTGTGTCAGAGGAGGAAAATAGCGAAGCAGTCTAGAGCATGGTTTTGAACATTTATTGTACAAAAGGACGAGATGAACGGTAAAGTGGAAACCTGCATATCCAGGACAGAAACAACCGCATTATGGTGCTAACACAAAAAACCCAACAACGGTTCTTTAAAACAATCTGCCCAGACAGCATGCTAACGCTAAGCTAGCCAAGAACGCAGAGTGAAAGTAATGTAACAAATTACTTTTTCCCGGGAGTAATTAAGTCATGTAATGCATTACTTTTGAGAAAAGTGTTCTGTGTAATAATTACTTTTTTGAGCAAAGTTTCAACACTGATCACAACAAAGACGGGAAATACCTCAACAAACATTTGACCCACAGTATACAATTGATTTGCATGAATGTAATTTCATTGTTTCTGCTTAGCTGTCAAAACAGAGCCAATGAGAACGCAGTGTCGCTCGAGTAAGAATTGAATCGATGAGTAATGTCAATAAAGGAATCGCTAAATTCTTGAAAAGTCCTTGAAACAGTCCAGAAGTTCATAAGAAGATCACCTTTAACAGGAGATCTTTTTTTTTATGCTTTTCATTTCAATAGGCTGAGAGCAAAAACCTGATTCAGTTTATATTGCATCTAAGACTTGCAGTAAACGTACATTTTGTTCCTGGTAATCACCAAAAGGTGTGTAACCACGGTAACTTCTGACCCCACTTCCGCCGGTGGGTGGTAAATATCCAGTACACCAAGTTTCTAACCTGCTCCAGGATGGTGGTGCTCTGCTTGTTGACGGCTTCCTCCTCCTCAGCCTGGGGCACCGACAGCTCCACCGCCGCCTCCCTCTTCTCCCCCTCATTCACATCAAACAACTCTCTGATGGTTTGCTGAGGAACAAAGTGACAGTCGGACACATTTAGCAAAGACAGAACGGGTTATGTGTGCTTGATGAGACAGAAAACAAGAGGCACTTGAACTGCTTAATGTCATCAACACAGTAAACTCAAAAAGACCAATTAGAAGAAACTACATTATACTTCAAAAAAAAAAAGAAGAAAAAAAAAGCACAAGTGGTATTTATATAAAAGACAGTTTGAACAAATTTAATTAAAAGGGGGATGAGGTCTCGGCCTGTCATCCAGCACTGAAAAAACATCCCTTCACATGATACCGGTGACTGTATTCAATTATGCACCAAGCACCCACCCACATGTTTGAGCGCCTTTCGACTATTAATCATGCACAGATGAATCACTGAGCTTATCCAGACACAAAAGAAGAAAGAAGGAAAAAAAGGCTTGACTGAAGGGCATTTATTTTACAAAGAAGGCCCCGTGTAAACGCGATACCTGTTTAAAGAAGGCCGTGGTGAAGTTTCCTCCTTCGATAGCCATATCTCCCAGCATCCTCTTCTGGTTTGCCTTCTTTAAAATGTTCTCCTCCACCGTGCGCTCACTGATCAACCTGAGGAGGAACATAAAACTATTTAGTCTTTTAAAATCACATTTCTATTTTTCACTGGGCCAATGATTATCGGGTGTACACCCAGATGGGTTGGTGCTGACCAGGTGGTGTGAAGCGTTTAACCAGATTCTGCAGATTTTTTAAATTCAGAGACTACTGAGCTCCAATTTCCGTTTTAAACTTTGTTGCTTTTGCTTCTGAAATTATGCAAAGAACGTAGGAGATGCTCATCAGTTTAAGTCAAACAAGATGAACGCTCGTATGTGTCAAACAGATGTTGACAACATTTCTTTTTTTATGTTCAATGCAGCGGCTCCGTGCTCTCAGCTTTTTGTTTCTCTTTGTGTCTTTTGTCTGTGAGTCCAGTCTTTGTTGTGTATGCTTATTTATTGTATGTCTGTCTGTGTTTTATAGTATTGTCTTTGACTTTAAGCTGAGAACTACCACACGGAATTTCATTATGTGACTACATAATGACAACAAAGCATCTTAGGGAGTGGGCTTTGATTTGGGAAAGTTTTTATGTGAGGATTATTTTTTTTTTAGTAAAAGCAGGGAAAAAGAAAGTCACCTATAGATGTGGACGTCGCGGGTCTGACCGATTCGGTGGCATCGGTCCTGAGCCTGAGCATCCATGGTGGGGTTCCAGTCACTGTCGTAGAACACCACAGTGTCGGCCCCGGTCAGATTGACCCCGACGCCGCCGCTGCGGGTTGACAAAATGAAGCAGAAGATGCGTCGATCTGCATTGAAGCGCTCCATGAGCGCCTGGTGGTGGCGTGCAGAAGACAAACAGAGGAAATGAGCATCACAGACAGACTACAGCTTTCTAGTTCTTGCCTGCAAGCAAAACACCATCACTGCTGACCTGTCTCTGCTCCACCCGGGTGCTGCCGTCCAGACGGAGGTAGATGTGTCCGTGGTAGTTGAGGAACTGCTCCAGCACATCCAGCATTCGAGTCATCTGAGTGAAAATCAGCACCCTGTGGCCTCCCGCCTTCAGCTTTCGCAGCAACGTGTGGAGAGTCTGAAGCTTACCTGAAAACAGGAGACAGAAGACACAAAATGAGCCACCAGCAAGCAAAACAAGCTGCAGGAGCATAAAATTATTTAATAATTGCACATGGAGTAAAGTCTTTGAAGCAGCCTTTTATGCATAAAACACAGTGGTGGAAAGAAAAGACTAACCAAATACTATTTCAAGAAAATTTAGTGCCTATTTTGCAGTACAGTTGAGAGTTTTGCTAAAGTTGTTGCCAGTGTGCATCTGGGATCGAGTCAGCGATGAGGGATGAATGGGATCTAAGCTGTGGGTGACCCCCACCTTAGTAAATGACAGTCTTATCAAACATCCTGTCAAAGGCTAATAGGTGAGAATGGATACTTAGACAGTCCTGGATTTTCCTGCTTTGTGTCACCCCTGCACCGTTTGTATTTAAACCTTAGATTTTGTGATTAGGAGTATCTGATGTAGGTGTGGATTGCCACAAGGTGCTCCATGGTTTTCTGCAAAACAAAACAAAACAAAAAACACACTGAGAACTCACCACAGTCGTACTGTATGAGCCTCAGGTCAGGGAACTGCGTCCTCATATAGGACTGGACGTGGTGGAGGCTGCGAGTGAGCGGCGTGACTTCAGCTGATAACATGGAGGAGAAGACTGCCTGCTTGTGGTTCAGAGATGGCGGAGGATGGCAGCAGTGCATGGAGATGGGTGGAGCCTCCACTGGAGGAATTGCAAATGTGTACCTAAACAAACAGCGAAGTTAGCTCCTTCTCCTTAGCTGAAGCTTTGTAATATCAAATAACCAAACGACTGTTAAGCTAAGTACCGGTCTATGATGTCACTCAGCAGCTCCAGCCGTCCTTCGATGCTGTGGATGGCCTCTCTTACAGCGTGACTGTGAAACCAGTAGTCGTGCTCGTTTTGCTGCTGTGCATACAGACAGCTGCTCTGGCCAGAGCGGCCCCACTCTCCCTGAGGGTTCAGGGCAGCAGGTGATGGACGACGGCCGGGCAGGAAAGTCAGGAAGTCCAGAACCTCCTGACCGTACATGGGCTTTGCTCCACAGTGGAGTTCGTTGACTCGAAAGATGAAGTCCAGCCGGCTGTCGTGCTGCTGTTTCTCGGAGTCTGCAAGCCATGACTGTTGAGGTAAAGAGATACAAGTAAATGGAGGCTACAGAAATCAGGGCAGCGTTGACAGCATGTTTAAGAAAAACGTGCTCGTATATCAGGCTCAGTCTTGTTTAAATGTACAATGGAGAAAAAATGATTGTAATTGATTTCCTTTACCAGTTGGGGGCAGTGGAAATAAACTGGAAAAAAAAAAAATCTACTTCGCATGACAAACTTATTGCTCATTGATAAACTTGACCACCGTCTGCACCACAGGAGGAAAAACGCTGACACTTTATTTCAACCTGATAAACTGAGCTGATCTGTTTCCTGCTCTGGTGTTTTACTGCACTTTGTCAGCTTTTTTGATCCAGTTTTATTGAGTCTGACATTTTATTCTATAAAACCAGTTTATTGTAGTAAATTTATAACAGGGCCAAAATCCTGAGTAACCCGATCCCTAACAGTGGTCACTGTTCAGCTGATATTCATTCTATGTCTACTAAACAAGGTAGGCTAAAACATTTATTGCTGTATGCCAATGGTGATGAATGAATTTCAATTATAAAAAAAAATTGCCAAACTGGCATCAGAGATGTATATAATTTACTGACATGCTTCAATTTAACCAATAAAATTTAAAGATCATAGATTATGGTTTTTAATGTTCCCATACCGCCTTAATCTAAACATTGTGATCCACATAAAGACCTCAAAAACACGTTTACAAGTCGGCTACTGCAATGCAACAACCTGTTGGAACAGCTTGGGTATGACAGCTATGAGTATAACAAACTTATCCTGATGTAAAAGCAAAATAATGAACCTTTAATTTTCTTTGTGGAAGCTTTTCTGAAAGTCTTACGGAGCCAGTATCACAAGCCGGAACATGTCAAATCCATACCTGTGCGTAACAGTGAAACCTCTTTGATCATGTAGTTTTATTTTAGTGAGCTGAGCCCCGCTGACTGAATGCTATGATCCAACTTGTCTTTACAACTCCATCGCTCTGAGATTTGGCACACATAAAGTTTGGTTTGTTTGTTGTTGTTTTTTTAACTGATGTTTCATGCATCTTTTCAGTTTAGAAACGTCCCGGTTCATGTCTCCATAGCGCTGATGCATGGTTCCAAAATAACAGGACATTAGATTGTCTCAGTACAGGGGGGCATTTATTTTAACTAGGTGAAGAAGTATTGGGTAACACCTCAAAAAATGATTGCAGATGCTTTAAATATCTAAAAGGTGAAGTCCAAGAGGGACAAAGTGCTTACCATGTAGAAAGGCGAACGGGGAGCGGGACGAGGCACCTTCCTGGGTGGAGGGAAGGCTTTTGCACCCAGATTGGACTTTGACTTTGTGCTGACTGCTGTCTGACTGCTGCTGCTACTTTCCCGCGGTGTTGCTGAGGTCTTTGGAGCAGAAGAAGAGGCGCTCACCTGAGCTGGAGCTGCAAAAAGACAGAAGAGAAAACAGCCTTTTGTAAAAAACTCAATATGGATTTGCTTTAAAGTCAATTTCACTTTTAACTCTTCTTCTTTTGCATCTCTGTGTTATTCAATTTAAAATCCAATTATTTTCATTACTTAAAAATACCTTCTTGCATGCCTGTTTGTTTCATTATACATTAAATTTTATTAACTTGCAGCAGGTTGTTAGGGGAAAGAAGAAATAAAGCTTAAAAACTGGACCCAGCTCAGTTTGTCATGCAATCTTCATGAATTTCAGCTCAGTGAGAATAACAGCTCAAGCCCGTTCTCTCACCTGGCTGTTCTGTGCTCGATGGAGGAGGAGGCTGCACTACTTTGAGGACAGGGCGAGGGGGTTGGGGCTGGTTCGGGGCTGAGCTAGGGTTTCTGGGAGGAGCTATGGTGTAGTGGGCGGTAGCAGGACCAGGGGTGCGCTGGGCAATTTGCAGTGGAGCGGTGTTCCTGACGGGGGTCGTGTTGGCGTGTGGGTGCAGGGAAGGGGATGGCTGGGGAGCGACACGAGGGGAAGGGGCCACAGCCAGGGTGGGCACAGGCCCGCCCTCCTTGCCTGTTGACTGACGCACAACGATCTTCACGACCCCAGGGCTGCTCACCATGGTTGAGGACACTGAAAAACATTAAATATACAAACATGGGTTACATATATCCAGCAGGAAGTCTCATACTTAAAATAAAAAGGAGAAGGGAGAAGGATTTAACACCTTGAGAGGCGGTGTTGTGTGGCAGGCGATTAGCAGGGGGGGCAGCAGAGGGATTGTTTGCAGGGTGTGTGCTGACTGTACTCTGGACAGCCACCTGTGCAGGTTGGCTGATGAGGTGATGCTGCACGCCACCGGGGACCAGGTTTATCACATTACCTGTAGAGTGACAGTGAATCAGACTGTTATAAGGACTTTAATTATTCCCTAATTATGGGACGGGATGGGATTTATGTAAATAAGAAATCAATCACAATTACGGGACAATAACAGTCATCAGTTAAATGACGCAGACCAATGTGGATTATCTTCTGATTGAAGGATTAAAGGACTTTGGCATAACTGAATATAAAGCAGTCCAGCTGCAGTGGGATTCTGCAAAAATCCAAAAACATATAATGATTTCAAATCAGATAAAAATGAGGTCAAAGGATATCCTGGTCCCATTTAAACTATAACCACAATAGATAAATGCTATCAAACTTCCAGGGCCTGTATGGCTAAATTTAGCATATTTACATGATTGCACCCAAGTTTTCTTGTTAATTAACATGCATAGAATATTTGGACTCAGAAGTAATCCTGGCATCAAAATGTAGGTAAAAATGATAATACAATTGTTTTGAGCAGCCCCCTATCCCAAACAGCAATATGACACTTTGAAGTTCAAACAAAACGAGGTATTACACCTTTTACTTCTGATCGGTGAAAACTAGAAAACCCACAGTTAGTGGGAGACACCAACCTTGAACTGGGCGTGAAGAAGCTGCTGGAACTTGGTGGATCTGTGCTCCAGACAGAGTCAACTTGTTGCCCTGAAGCTGGAAGGTGACGGGTTTGCTTCCTTGACACGACGACACAGGCCGACCTGCCAGAGAAGCCAGCTGGGCTATACTTACTACCTCCCCAGCTTAGGAAGAAAAATAAGAGACATGTAGGTAAGAAATAATAATTCATTCACTTTACCACAAATTAATTTAATTATGAATGAATGACAGAGGACAGAGACCTGTACTGCATTTAGTTAGTAAAAATCCCCCAAATACCTTTTTTTTTGTTTTCTTACTGAATGGCCGAAAATAACAGAACACACAGACTCGTGTAACTAAAAGTAGACTAATCTCTTTCTTGTGTGTTAATGGTTGATCCATTTTTAGAAGTTGCAAAGTGTGTTTGAGATTTTCTAAGCACTGCCATCTTTATTTTTCACCTGCACCTTAAGAAACAACCTGAGGCACAGTACACACTGTGTTCCTGTGTGGTTTTTACCCAGCAATAAGATATTTTGAAAATGAGTAAACAATCATTTAAATTGAAATCTAAACCGAGATGCTCAAAATATGCTTCATCTAAAGAGGACAAGATGGACAAGACTTACATTTTGAACATTAGCTCATGAAACTGTCCCCAGGCTCAGAGTTTTAATGAGATCATACTTCAACAACATCACAGCTTATCTGCTTTGAAATAAATGTACTTACAAGGCAACCTAGCTTGCATATCTGGACTAAGCAGGACCCTCTGGGGCATGACATTGCTGGGGTTTGGACTCGGCTGAGCTGGGATAGTAGCTGTGCAGGGAGCAGTGGGAGGCCGTACAGTCAGCATCGGTTTTGGAGCATTGGACCTCACTGCAGTTTGAGCGGTAGGATGAAGAGATGGGCGAGGAGGAGTGGATGCGACCGAACAGACCACTGAAATTTAACAAAAATGCATTAGAGAAACGTGCAAAATTTATGTTCCACCTTTTTAAGGGTGTTTCATTCCTTGCTTACCCTGCTGAACTACAGGAGCAGGTGCAGGAGCTGAGGTGACTTCAGTGACTGGAGGTGGTTTAGGGGTCTGTGCTGCAGGGGGGACGGAGCAGGTAGGTTTGTTCATCAGGAGAACTGGGCGATTATCACCTTTAGGAGGCGGCTGAAACATTCTGAAAGAGGACACACAAAAAGTATGGGAACTACTGCACTTAGGACAATAATTATATCATGTAATAAATGTCACAGGTATGGTAACACAGGTAATGTAGAAAACCAAAATACATGTAAATTTGCAAGTATCCAAATCTGCATTTTTCTTTCCTTTCTTTTTTTCCCCTTTACCTGTTGACTTTCATGCGGACTGGTTTGGGCCTTGGAGGAGGTTCGGGGGACTCCATGATCTCCTGGATTAGTTGGCGACTGACCCTGTAGCGTGGCAGGAAGACATCTGCCTGGTAACGGGATACGCGGCTCTCCAAACCAACAAGGTCAAACATGGAAACGTCGCAGCGCTGAGAATGCAAAAGCAAGTTAGAATCGATTAAAAATCACACCATCAGGCTCAACTTTCTGAACAAATGAAAGCTTTTTATTTTCAGGCTTACCTTCAAAGGAGATACCTCCAGGGCGTCATGCACCAGAGAGGCTGTGTGGAAAATAATGGGTTGCATGATGAAGGGAGACTGGATGGGTCGAGGGTCAAAAAGGTTGGGATGATTGCACACTTTGCGAAGCTGCATGAGGATGTTAATCACAGACATGAAGTGACCACTGGCCAGCGTTTCCCTGGTCCTGTAAATCAGATGGTTTAGAGTCAAATTCAATTACATTTTTTTTCCCCAGTTTCAATTACATACTTCTCACCTTCTTTTGGTGACTACGTTTCAAAACACAAACTAAATTTACATTAACTTTGAATTCCTCCTGCTGAGTCAGTAACTTACGACGCCTGCGCCATGAAGTCATCGTAGAGGAATCGCTGTCTCTTGGACAGGCGGCAGCGCACCACATGCTCGTATTTCTTGGGCATCTGCTTCTCCACGTCAGCCTTGATCCTCCTGAGCAGGAACGGCCTCAGCACCTTGTGAAGCCTCTTAACCAGGCCTTCGTTGTACTCCTGACTGCCCTCGATCATTCCCGTCAGCGGGTTGGAGAACCACTCTTTGAACTCGCGGTGGGACTGGAAGACGTGGGGCATGAGGAAATGCATGAGGGACCAGAGCTCCATCAGGCTGTTCTGTAGAGGGGTTCCTGTCAGCAGCAGTCGCCGGTGGCTATGATCAGCACAGACACGAGGAGAGACGTAAATAAAAAAGTCGTATCATTCAAGCTTCAGGTGAATACTGAGAGGAAAATAAGAGTTTTCAGCTGCTAAAGACATCAAACATGCTTTAACTCATTTTTAGCCACATGGGTGCAGCAAGCTGAGAATGCAATCATCACCTCATAAAGAGTTTATAACATCCATCAAACGAGAATAACATAACCATTTATTTGGAGTCGTGTTTCTGTCTGCTGGAATAGTCTAAATCATAAAACTCTTTTAAAAACCCAAATATGCCATTTAAAATAAGCATTAAAGCCACTGACAGGTGAAGTAAATAACACCACATCCTGCTGGGAAATCCTGAGGTTCATGTAGAAATGTTTTTTACGGTTACACTGTTGGCATGGCTACGCTCATCTCACTGAGGCCGAGTATCAATTTAGATTATAGATTATTTTTAAAAAGCTTTTAGTGCACAATCCACGCTGAAGTGTGCATCTTGCAGCACATCTTTATTTGCTTTTAAGCTCACAAACCAACATTTTGATGCTGAACATGAGAGGCACTCTCAAACTTCTAACTGATCATTTTTTAGATGCTGTGCAAGTATTTCTCTATTCAGTCGGTACTGTGAAACAGCCTCATACTGATGATGTTGTAATCTTGATGTATCATCGGAGCGAATCGCTGCAGCCTGTATAAAGGTGTGCGTTCCCAGAGCGTGCATCTATTCATGTGCACAAGCGCCAGGCTCTTTGGAGCGCCACACAACAGTGAGAAATTACCACCAGCTGGCCCCGGCCACCAGCCAAATGATGACAATCATTTTGAAAAGAACAAACACTTTTAAATGTGAAGATATTTACAAACAACTGTGGCCTGTAGATTAACAGTTCAGTGCATTTCAAATACATTCAAAGTCAAATGGTACTGAGTGACACCACGTCTTTGAAAGCATTATAGAGAAAGGAGGATGATTTTCTTCAATAAGAATCAGAAGTTGTACATACAAATATTCATGTTTGCTGTCCATGAGTCTAAATACCCCCAAAATATATCTATAAATCTTTTTTTTTTCATTAAAATGCAAAAAATAAATTTATTTTTTTATTTTTTTTAAACAAAAAACAACTTTGGAATTTAGTGTAAAACCCAGAGGCCATGCCTCATCCACTGAGCCTCTGGTTTCACTCTCTGATGTGGGCCCATATACACAAACAGTCTCCACTGACCTGTTGAAGTTCAGCAGACTCTGCCAGCGCTGGGACTTGAAGTTCTTGATGTTCTGGGCCTCATCGAGGATCAGATAGCGCCAAGACTTTCGCCTGAAGGCCTGGTGATCCTGCAGCACCAGCTTGTAAGAAGTGATGCAAACGTGGAAAGCATTCGGCTTTGTCCAGCCCTAAGAAGAGAAAGTGTAACAGAGTGGCTTATTATTTTCCAGCACTCAGTTTTTCACTGTATACAGTATCTGTCCAACATGTCAGCAATTGCTGGAAATTAGGAATGCGTCAGTGCGAGACAGGAATCATAACTGTATAAAGTTATGGAGCTGAAAATACCAGAAGACCCCAGTGTATGATGTCAGGTTTAACACTTGTTGGGAAGCTTTTAGTTCTTTATTTTAAGTTAGCATAACCAGTTGTCATAAACTTGATTAATACAATCTTTGTGTCGCTCTGGCAGGAGGTGCACAGACTCTAAATGACAACAATATGCAGTAACGTCTCTCGTGTTGCAGTTACGGGTGACGTATTGGCATCAACACTGTAACCAGTAAGCATTTCAACTTGTGCCTCGCTGTAGTCTACCCCTAAATATAGGCAAATATAAATAAATACCCCAGTCTTAGTGCTAAAAAGGAAAAGGAAGAAGTGTGAACAAGAAACTAATTGACAAACTGCTGCAGTATCTGCACTCCTGAAATTTAAACAATCACTGAAACATTTGTGTTGTGGCTTGTATCAAAAATGAAGACAAACTGTTGAAGCTGAACTAAAGAATGCGAATAAATTAGGTGTATAAGGTAAACAGTCTTTTATTTTTAGTTTATTTATCCCATACCCCCACGCATCATCTTAACCACTTATCAAACTTGGGGACCTAAACCTGCTGCAGTAGGTCAGCAGTCTATGACAGGACATTTATGCTTACATCCTCATCTACGACCAATTTAGAATCAACAATCAACAATTAGCATGTCTGTCTTTGGATTTTAGGAGGGCCATGTTACTAATGGTCCCACCCTGGATTATTTTACTAATTAAAACCACTCCAGTAAATTTAGATTATTTGACATTTTAATTTATTACATTTTGTTTTTTAAAGTTAGGAATCCCAGAATCTTCTGTTGGATTTCCTCATTAAACTCCTTATTGGATTCTAGTTAGATTTTGGTTGATTTAGAAATTTACTTTATTGCGCTAGGTCAGGGGTAGGCAACTCCAGGCCTCAAAGGCAGGTGTCCTGCAGGTTTTAGATGTGTCCTTGATCCAACACAGCTGATTCAAATGGCTAAATGACCTCCTCAACTTGTCTTGAAGTTCTCCAGAGGCCTGGTAATTAGTTTCTAATCATTTGATTCAGGTCTGTTGACACAGGGTGAGATCTAAAACCTGCAGGACACTGGCACTCGAGGTTTGGAGTTGCCTACCCCTGCGCTAGGTTGTTTTTCATGCTTTGGCTGCTCTGAAACCTGACTGAGACAAGCACAATGTTGTCTTTCACATAAAAGAGCGATTGCCGAATCTCTTTCTCACAAAGAGAAACCCAGCTTATTAATTTAAGACTGGTATCAGATCAGTGCTTGTATCAGCAGAAACCCCAGATAGCCAAACTTAAAAAAAAATTATATATATATTATATATATATATATATATATATATATATATATATATATATATATATATATATATAATTTTTTTTTTTTAAAATATATATTTTAAATATATATAAGCTGGATTAGTGCCTGTTTTCCTGGGATACACACTAATCTACATCACTGTAAATAAGCCACAGTCAAAATTAAGACAGCAGCATGTAAGGAGAAACAAAATGATTAAGTCAAGCAGCAGGGAAACTAAAAACAAACAATTGATAAATGAGACGACTCAGCAGATAAGTAACGCAGGGAGTTAAAGACTGACAAGAACAATCTGCAGTATATCACAGATGACAGCAGTAAAGCCAGGAGGGACAGACTAAAAGTAAATGAGAGCAGACAAAGCAGCACATCACACTCATCTAACAAAGGAAAATGAGCCGCCTGCAGAACCAGCAAACTGAGTACCTGTCTCTTTAACTTTCTCTCCTTTTGACTGCCAAAATACGTAAGGATTTTAAACCCTGGACACCAGCGCTTCAGCTCCATCTCCCAGTTTAACATTACGCTGGTGGGGACGATGATGAGGTGAGGGCCCCAGTTACCTAATAACACCAAATGAAACAGGACAGTGTATTAATCACAAATAACACTCCAACAACCAAAGTTTTGTAACTCGGTACATATAAGAAGCCGCAGTCTGTTACCTTTCTCACAGGCGAGGTGAGCCAGCAGAGCAATAGTCTGGATCGTCTTGCCGAGGCCCATCTCATCAGCCAAAATGCCGTTTAGCTTTTTCTCATACATGGTGACCAACCAGTCGAGTCCGATGTGCTGGTACTCTCGTAATGTGCCATGAAGCAGAAATGGAATGGGGGTCTTGACCTTAAGTTGTAGAGAAAGTTGAAACAACTGTGACCCAGATCTGCAGACGAGTTTAATCTACACTTTTCCTCCATCTGATAAAATGACTAAAATATACATTTTTAATATTTAAAGACTGACCTTTGTGGTCGCTAAAGTGTAGCCTTTGGGCTGCAGGCTCTCCGCAGTAGCAGCAATGTGACTGATCTCCTTCTTTGGCCGCGAGCCAGAGGAAGACGGGCTGCTGTCTCCCTCCTTCAGCAAAACCTCCATCCCTTCATCTCCACACTCCTCTTCGTCTTCCTCCTCACTCTCTTCCTCATCCTTCTCGCTCTCCTCATCTTCAGCACTGTCGCCTGGTGAATCTGAGAGGAGAACATTTGAAATGATTAATGAATTAATAATAAATTAAAGCAGCAAAACAAACTTGAAACAGACGTAAGAAGGAAAACATTTTCTGAAAGCTTCCGCTCAGAGTGGAGGGAGATAAACAGCTTATTTTGGGTCTTTATGAGCAGTTTAATACCTGAGGAAGAAGTGTTACTTTCCACATCACTCTCATCTTCTTCAGTCTCCACCTCCTCATCCCCAGACACCTCCGAATCAGAGCTTGCTTTAGAGCCAGAAGCAGACGGGACCTCAAAGTCTGAGGCATACGCTCCTTTGTACTTCTCCAGCAACTCCTCCATGCTCATATCGCCTGGAAGGGAAGCAGAGACACGTCAAGGATCCGGCCTGCAGCCTCTTATTTTAGACCAGGGAGCAGCTAGTAATGAATGAAATTTCATTCATATGTACAGAATTTTAAAAAAGGCAGAAAGAGAGCAGCAAAGCAGAGGTGTCATCAAGCTTGCTTTCCTCTTTAAAAAGACAGAAAGCTCTTCAAACACTTCATAAAATCTCAGGTCAATGCAATAAATTAGCACCACTTCCAGTAGAAAATAAAGCCCTCACCCTCTTTGGCTAAATCATCAAGTTCCTCTGCATGATCTACATTTCCTTCCACCTTCTCCTGAGCTGCTATCGTGTCCTCCTCATCCTCAGCTGTGAACACAAAGGAAGAAAACCAAAATCCTTGACAATTAAAAATGAACTTGGATAAACAAAAAATGAGCAGAAAAAAAATCCAGTAAAAGGTCTCATTCTGTTTTTATGGAGGTTATATTGGGAGCAATCTCACCATCTTCTTCGTTGGCAGTGAATTCCCCGTCTTCTTCCTCCCCCGCCTCTGATGAAGACGTTTCATCAGAGCATTCTTCGTCCGAGCCCTGGTCCTGCGTAACACCGTGATTCAGTGATACATGAAATCTGTGGTCAGTATTAAAAACATGTGCTTTTCTTCAGCTTTTGCACATTATCAGCCAACCTCGTTTTAACAGAGGTGTCAGCGTGTTTACTCAGGTATAATCATCCCATAATTAGAAGAAATAATAAAGCTCAATAAGTCCTCAGTGAGATGACAGCATCTGGAATTAATTTGAAGTGAAAATGAAGATGAATAATTATACAACACATTACTGTTAAATCAAATGCACAGCTACAGCTCAGCAGCTTGTTTATGTGGGTGATAATGTCAGTGTTTACCAACTGTTACGAATCTTTCTTAAATGAATTCAATCATTTAATTCACGTTTCCTTTCTGAAAATACTGAACTGGCCAAGCAGTTTGTGACACGTAAGTGACCAATATGATCAGCTGCTCTCCTGCAAATATTCCAAGTCCAAAGTCTCAGACTGCAGCAGGTAACCGTAGTCCTCCACCTGCTGCAGGTACTCAGCGGAGCAAGAGGAAGACTACTGCTGGCAGCTGTAGTCCAAGACAGTGGAGTTTAAGGATGTCCGGAAAAACGGGACAGGAACTTTCAAAATAAGACAGAGGAGGCTTTCCACCTGCATTAATCACCCACGTGAGAAACACTGAATCTTAACTGTTACCTTTTTTCCTTATTTAATGACTCTTTAGATCCAACTATGAGATGCAGCTCAAAATAAAAAAGTGGCAGGTTGTTAAACAACAGCAGAAACTCAGGTGCTATACCTTGACTCACCTCACTTTTTACGTGGTCCATAATTTCAGCTGTTTGTGGAGGAAAAGTTTCCAAACTGCCTGAATTTGTACCAACACTGAATCAAATTAACTTGGAGTATGTTTAAGATTCAGTGTCATTTTTACATAAAGAGAAGATCATCATAGCAGATCATTATTCTCTGTCCATCATTAGCTGCTCACAAGTTTGCTTGGAAACCATGGAAACTTCTTAAAACGTTTGTCTTTTTCAAATCAGTCTAGTTGTTTAGTAGTTGTCTGTATATCCACTAACAGATTAAAAACCGGAACTACCAATAGCTCATTTTTACAAGTAGAGATGGCACGATACCACTTTATGTCCAATGCCGATATCATACATTTGGATATCTGCCGATACCGATATGAATCTGATATAGTGTATTTTGTAATCAATAAAACAGTTTTTTATAAATATCTTGCTACATTTTGTATAAGTTCATACTCAAGTTTTAAAAAACAAAACACTAAAGCTATTCTGTTATACTTGTATGCAAAAACTACACTGCACCCAAAATATTTTATAGTTCAGCAAAACTGATCAATCTAATAAACTTAAACCTGCACCATCATCCCTATTCTGGTATCTTAAAGAGCACTTAGCAGAAATATTAAACAACCTAACTAATAGGGTTGCCAACTCCCAGCAAAAATATTAGGGAACCACCCCCCACCTCACAATGCTTAATCAACTTTAATTTAATGCACGTGTAAAAACAAATGCACAGAAATCAATTATTTTTCTACAATAATTATATAGATTCAACATCTTTCTTCTACAGAATTGCAGACTGCACAGATGGTACCTTCCCAAAGGAAAAAGTACTATAGCTTACTGGGGTATATTAGACTTAATAGTTACTATATACAATAATGGATTTCTATACATTTAATCAGATGACCACTATGGTTGTAAGATTCAGATAATTGTTTATTAAAAGTTAGTCATTTTAAATGAAATAACAAACAAAAGTATTTCTTTGTGTCCCCCTCTCCCTGTTAATGCCCTACCTGGCCCCCTAGCAAAACTTTGCTAGATCTGCCCCTGCACAGTTACCAGCTGTCAGCTACGTAGAAAAGGATCCTGGTGTTATTTGTCTCTCAGAAACAGTTACAGTTCTCAGTAACTTCCCTTCGACTCATTCACATAAAAGGTAATCCTGTTTGTCCATCACTGTTCAGCTGATGATTCAGTAAGAACATCTCCTGGATTCATTTTCATGTTTCCCTCTCACCACATATCCAAATGGTGGGCGATAAACAAACAAGAGAGACGGGACTTGCGACAGAAAAGCCAACCAGCTGATCATTGATCAGTTTCATGATTGAAGTAGCAACAGGGGAGGGAGGGGGAGAGAATGAGAGAAGAAGAGGCAGCTGTGCGGCAAAGACAGAATAACTCCAGCTTTGTGCCTCCCCCCCCATCATTGTAGCTGAAGTAATGGACAAATCGCTTCGTTTTCGCCTCAATATGGAACTCCAATGGCCAGTCCAGCTGTGGCTCAGTATATCAGTTGTTAAGTTTAACGTGGAAATACTATGCAAACATTCAGAGATGCACTTACACACTTGCTTTACTTCTCTGGGATAGTTTTCTCTGAGATGAAATGCCGCGGTTTGGAAGCATGTAGCGAGGCTCCAAATGCTCCACCAGACCACCGACAGGTCTCGCAGACAACAGCCACTCTATCACGTGACACATACTGCTACGATGCACTGAGCTGGGTTACGCCAAGTAGCGCGTTTTTTTCTGAGGTGATTTTGTGATACTTCGGATCGGATCACATTTTTTTATTTCTCTCCGATATCCAATCCAGTAATTTAGGTCAATATCGGATCGGTCCATCTCTAATACAAAGTAGCTCAAGTTGTAGGCTGTTCAACTTTTCAGATATAAATATTTAAACCACAAATTTAAATAACCAAGTTAAACTGAGGACATCTGTGAAGTTGGTCTGTTTCTGGATGGTTGCAGTACTTTTGTTCTTTTCAGAAAAAAATTCAATCACTGCCCTCTGGCTTGTGGACCTACCTGAGGCAGATTGAGGCTGCTGAGCAGCTGGTCCAGTGGCAGCATGCCCTCTTCCTTCAGCAGTTCAATCTCCCTTCGGTGGCTCTCAGCATCATTGCCCTCCTGCTGCTCCTCCACCTCTATGGTCTCTTCATCATCCTCCTCTTCACAGGGAGGTTCAAAGTCTCTGTCTGCATGAAAACAAAAGGGTTTGGTATTGAAAAAGACTTTATTCTGAAGAACACAGTCAGACAAACTGCAAAGTCAAAAAGAGAAAAAAAAAACACCATCTCAAACATACACACTGAAAAAGACTGAATTTCCTCTCATATACGCTTAAATATACTTTTTAAAAGAAGTTTTTATGGATTGTTTGCATTTTACAGATGGTCTGTGAGGATAGTTGATGAATGGGAACCATGCAGTCCAAGCATTTTGGCCACTGAAACAAGGATTTTACTTTTTTTAAACCCTCAAGCGAATATATTTCATACAGGAATACTTGTTTTCAGTGGCTTTATTTGTGTATCATACCCACTTATACAGTTTCCTCTGCTTTGAAGCTTCTGCAGCAGTAAATATTGCTACTCTCAGCCTGTTAGTCATGCAAAACATCACAACAGATGTTTCACTAATCTAAATAAAAGTCTGCAGAAAACACTTTCAGTATTATAAATCCAAAAAACAGAAGTTTGATTTAGACTAAATTTGAACAGAAGCATAAACGTGTCAAATGGTTAAAATAAAATAATATGCAGCCATTTTAACTTTTTTTTAAACATAAAAATGATTGACAGCATTTTATATACATTAGATGTCTTTCAGATTATCTGTCACAGATAAAAGAAACAGCAAAAGTATGTATGATAAGCACACACTGTTTGAAATATAACATGTTATTTTAGTTTCTAGAATAGGCGGATGTAAATTTCTTTCTTAACTAAAGACTTATTGGTTTGTGTCTCCTATTTTGATTTTAACACACAAAAGCCACAGCTGGAGCTACTGCAAGGCTTCAGCTACAGGCAGAAGGAAAATTTAAGTTTTGGTCTCAGTGCTGTGAGCTTCTTCACAGCTAAGCAGACTGTGTTCGCACTTTAGCACCAACAAACACGCATTTGGTAATGAAATGAAGGTGGGATCAGAACCACTGCTACGTCTGTTCTTCCTCTGACTGAAACACAGCTTCAGATTAAGCTGCTCACCTCAGTCCTTCAGGAATAAGCTGCCAACGGTAATACTGGCGGCAGACAAGTCTGACAGGTTTGATGGGTCTCAAGTCTGACGGTTGCCAAAGAGCATTAGGTACAGCGCTCTGGATGTGGTTCACCCCCCCCCCCCAAAAAAATAAAAATGTGTAACTGCTGTGACAAATATTTGACTTCTCATCATGTTAAACCAAGCCGAGGTGCATCAGTCAGAGAGGGCTCGCAGAAAATGCGGTTTAATCTTACAAAGATGTAGCGACCTTGACGGTGAAGAACGCTTTTTGTTCCCATGAAACAGTTTACCTCTGAACGCTTGAGAAGATTCGCTCACTGGTGTGTAGCTATGACAACGTCCCAGTCTGAACCAGTGAATCATCTCTGAAAGCTGTCTGCGACATGGTGGCAGTGAGCACTAACGATAAGAAGAAGGTTTTCTTTAAAGGGAAAACTTCTCACCATCCTCCTCGACAGGATTAGGCAGGGATTTCTGTGGAGACACGACGGTCTCAGCAGGCCTGATGGGTGCCAGGGACTTGCTCAGGAGGTCCGAGTATTTCTCCGTCTGGCCAACAATGAAGTCCAGCTGAAGGTCCAACGCCTTCTTCCGCTTCTCCTCTAGCCTGGACTGCTGCTTGTACTGTACCACCTTCAGGTTCAACAAATAAGACAGCGTGTGAGAACAGCTGGGAATTTCACATAATTTTAAAAAAAAAGTAAACAAAAAAGCAAACAGAAAAACCCCACATAAGCAGAAAAGTTGCGATGCTGGGTAAAACGGCATAAAATCTCAAATGGGTCTCATATTTTAATTGAGTTTACAACATAAAAGTTCAATTCAAGGTTTCAAGCTGCATGTTTTAACATCAAGAAGAGCCGTGTAGTCGGATTACTCTGGGTGAAATTCAGCCGAAATTCTTGATGACTTACATTTACATACTGTATTTAGTTCAAAAATAACAAAATGTTAAAAAAGGGCTATTATGAGCTCTGTGGGGGTCTTTTTGTTTGTTTGTTTGTTTAAAAAAAACAAACAAACTATTAGACCATTAAAATAATGTCAGCAACACACATTAAAGTTTTGTGTTTCTTTAAATTAGAAAAACAACACTGGAAAAAAAATGCAATACTAAAGAAAACACACACTAGATCAGTTCATAACTAACAAGGTTGAACATCCCAGAAAAAGATGGAAGATTCACAAGAGTTTATTCCAAGTGTTTGCAAACTACGTCTTACTTTACAAAAAGATGCATCTCCTGTAAATTAAAGCTTTGCTTATTTTAGCAAAAAAATACCAAACCACATTCTGCATTTTTACAACAACAATAGCTCAGCATGAAAAAGGATCCAGGTGCTGAACTGACCCAAGCGCACCAGTGAAAATATTAAGCTTGTTCTGAACCAAAGAAAATCATGAGATAGCGAGCATAGATTAGAAAACCCGTTGGTTTTCCCCTACTGAGGTAATCGATATCCTCCAAAGGTTCCCAGAGTGTTGTTAAAAGAAGAGCCCAATATAAACTAATCACTTTGTGAGCCATTTTCTATCGTATATGTTTGTTCTGAAGTTTTATTTTCAGTTTCAGACAGCTTCCAGAGCGTTTAGCTCGTATGAAAAGGTTCACTTTCAGTTTCATTTAAATAATTTTGTTGTTTTGTTTTTTTAAATGTGTGTCCAAACTGTCCAGTGTTTTTCTTTTTTATTATTTACACTTATTCTTCATTTTATTACTAAGTTAAGTTACTGTGTTGCGTCGTGTCGTGTCATGTGTAGTGCCAATGTTTTATTGGAGACACAGATGAGCGTTTTGCAATTTAGTATAATGTGTGAAAGTTTAAATTTCTTCAGTACTGAAAAACAGAAATTAGGCTGTCTTGTCAGGGGCCATTTTTTTTGGAGGGGGGCAGCCGACAGCACTGTACACAACGGTAGCTGGGTGTGTAGCAGGCAAACAAAACATACCAAAAATAGAGGTGTTTGATGGTAAATTGGTGTCAAAGCACACTGAGAGAGAGCTGTGCAGGAGGTGCAATTTTATCATGGTGGAAGCAAAACAGCAAAAGTAAGAGGGAATTTATTCATTACGATGTTTTTCAAAGGTGTAGTTTTGGTCTTTTGCTGCTGGTTCAGTAAATTTTGGTAGGAGTGACGAAACCTGCAGTTTCAGAATCTGTGCGCCAAAGCCTCCTGATCCCCACCTCGTTTCAGTTTTTATTCAGCTACAGCCTTGAACATTACACATTACACTGCCACGTTTTTGGAAGCAGGACTGCGCTTCATGTGAAAAGTGGATGTTATTTCTGTCATAAACCCGAACAAACACGAGAGCTGAACAGAGAAGCAGAATGTTCTGTTTGCTTGGTTTCAGGGAATCATCTGTACCTTCTCTACGCTGCTCCAAAAAGCCCGGACTTCCTTTGCGATAGAAGAGGCGACTCGTCTGATTTTAGCATGCTCGTCCCGCTTTGCTTTTTCTTCCTTTTGCCTCAGCTCCTCATGGTGCCGCATCACCATCCGCACCACCTAACAACAAATCAACAGAACGCATTTAGAACATATACAACATCCACCATCAAAAATACAGGAGCGCACTTTTCACCCCTGTTCTTAGCATCATGAATGTGTGAAACTTCAAGCAAACCTCTGTGATGATTTGCATGTCCTACCTTTCTGGCCACGCCTCTCTTCCACCGCCTCTCTTGAGCAAAGTCAGCCGAGAGCCACTGCATCTCCTCACACAGGTAATCCCAGTGAACTTTTGGCCGCAGTGGCTCCGTCAGGCGGGTGAGTCGCTTCATTGACCAGAAGCCCTCTCGCTTCAGTGCCTGTGTTCGATGCTCGATGTCAGCTTCCTGCAGCACAAAGTGAAGAACAAAAAGTCAGTAAAGTCCTGGCTCTGAAACAGTAAGGTGGGGGTTAGCTGATTCAGAAATGCCAAATACTGATCTCCTGCTACACTGCATCTTCAAAGGTGCTTTCAAACCGGAGGAACCTTTTCTTAGTTCTTTCGACTCTTAGAGGCGGTCCCCACTTTTGATGTAGGCTCACTTGGTAGAAATGGGTCTATCAAAGCTTTGAGAACCCCATTTTCAGGTCTTTTTAGATACTAGTGCCATATCTTGGCATTATAAGGGAAATAGAAAGATTATATGGAAAGAGAGCTGAACAAAAGGCAGTTTGTTTATGACTTTTACCTTATAGGATTTCACTTAATGGCATCAATTTGTGAAGATTATCTTCACAAATTGACCAAAACATTTTTTTAACAAAGTTTTATGCAATAACACCAAAACAACCTTGAAACAAAAACAGAAAAGAAATCCCACTTGGTGTGTGTAGAGGGAACCATGGTGGTGCCAGCCTCCGGGTTGGCATTTAAAAAAAATAAATAAAGGTTCTGGATTAATTACTTCCTAATTATCTGTCTCAGTAACAAAAAACCCCAAAACAAAATAGTGTGACACTCTGGTGAACGGCTCTCATTGATCGGAGAAAATAATTGTTTAATTTTAAAAGAGCTGCACCTGTGCAACATTTTCGATAACAACATCCCTCCCTAGCACTCAAACTGCAGCAGAGAAGCTGTTCCACACACCTCACACAGTCACAAGGCTGCAAGGTGTTCCATCTTTTTTCTCCTGCTTTTAAATCCACACACTTTGTTGCCTTGTCCTGTTTGTCATATAGTGACCTTCATCAGCAGAGCTTCACTTGCTTCACAAAAAGGAGGAGCTGATTGAGACGTTTCTTCTTAAAAACCGTGATGTTCCCAAAAGGTAACGCAAGTAAACAGTACAAAGGACAGAGCTCTTTATATTTAACACTTAAACACAACAGTTTTTAAAGGTTGTTCACAGCAGAGCGCTCCAGCATAATCATGAAAAGTATACCATCAAAGTCAAAAGCATGTCAGGGGAGTTTTTAAAAAGTGCTGCATTTCTCCTGAGCTTTTCTTAAATTACTCAAAGCAGACATAAAATAACAATTAACTACTTAACTGCCCGACAGCTAAATAGGGAAATGGATCAAAAGCTGTGTCTATTGACAAAACTGAAATGTCTTTTTTAGTAAAAAAGGTCCAATTTTCTCTCCTTTAAGAATCCAGAAGATTAAAAAAAAAATGCATGTTGTGCCATTCAAAGTGATTTGTTTTGATTATTTACATTTCAGACTCCTGGAGCAGCCTGTTAAAAGGCATCGGACATGAGGCAAATAATCTTCGGATGTGCAATTAGTGATTTAGTGAGAGGCTGAGAAGCAGTGATTCATACACAATTCATAAGATTTCTGCCTGGCACCATTTACTGAGGGACAAGAAACAACCTACAGCAAAATAAAAGTTAAGATTTTACTTGGATTACGTGGAAGAAATATAAAACTGTAAAGCATGATAAACAAAAAAAAAAACCCTTTCATATGCAGGACGGTTACAAAGATGAAATATTTTATATAAAAATATCAGAGCCCGGTTTGAAAAAAAACAAAAACTGAATTGGGAAATTTGAAGATAGATGAAAGACAGATAAACAGAAGGACAGACAAAGGAATAGGCCGTCAGAGAGATTGATAATAGATGGATAGATATTAGGGGTGGGGGAAAAAATCGATACTGTGTAGTATCGTGATATTTTGTTTGCTAATAATGTATGGATACAGGGACAGCAGAAATCGATATTTTGTTACAAAAAAGGTTTTTGTGCTCTGACTTCAGAGCATGTTGATCCTTTTTCTGAGCAAGAATCCTGACATTCCTTCACTGTCCAAATGTGTTTAACTTTTTTTTGGCAGCAATAAACATGACAGTTTACTTATTTTAATTTAAGACATGTTTTATTTTAATTAAGTTTAAAACTTTTTTATTTAATGTAAAATTATATTTTGTTTTAATTAACTTTCAAATTCTTCAGTTGCTGAAGGGGCTGCATAATTTTAATAAACTGCATAGTTCAGAATAGCTATAATTGTACCAGATGGTTGCGTTCAGTTAAGTTGGACTAGACTGTAATACAAACCGTTCAGTTTGTCAACAATAAAACTGAAATGAGAGAAAGACTGAGTGTGAGACTTTGATATTAGATAAAATGAATATTGATAAAGTTTACCTTTATGTACAGAATCTGAATATTGCAAAATATTTTAAAAAATTGCAATAATATCGTATCGTGGGATGTATGGTGATTCCCACCTCTAATAGATATAATTAGATAAAACTATCTAGACAAGCAGAAAGACTGCTAAAAACACAGACGGAGAGACAGACTGGTCGACTGTCCCGCGGACGTGTGGAAGAAATACTGAACATCCTGAATGATGCTCACTCACATGTTTAGCCAGCTCTGCCATGTCGGTGTGACGCTCACTGCGGGACCGCTGAGAGGAGCCCTGGTCTGGCGGCGAGGACGACGAACTGTAGGCACCGAGAGAGGAAGGTGAAACAAACTTTCCGTGGGGACCCCGGAGAGGCGAGGACCTCTCCCGCCGTGGTGTGGACCAGTCAGGTGTGGTTGAGGATCCGGGGTAGGAGAAGGTTGAGGGTGATCCAGGAGAAGAATTCCCAGTGACCCTGTCTGCAATCCACTGGCGTACCTGAGAGTGAAGGGGACAAGGATGAAGAGGTTTTTTTTTTTTTTTTTTTAATTTTTAGAAAACGAAACAAACTAAGGTGAAAGCCTAAGCTTCACTAAGACAAAAGCATCATGCATGAAATGGATTAGAGCATTTAAGTGTTTAGGAAGCGTGTCAAACTGGCCACGAGCGAGTCTGCGGCAGCCGTCTTCTCATGCAATCATAAAAGAGCTGAAGTCAAAGAAATGGCTGCTTGAGTTAAAATTCTCCTGCCTGGGATATGCTCATGAATGCCCTGTTAAAATGAGCCTGTCTGGGTGTCTGACAACCACCACTTACCTTAAGAAACAGTGCTTGTCTGTCTGTCCTGCTCTGTCCATGCTGGAAAACACACATGGCTTAGCATGCGGCCAACTTAAAAGAAATGAATCACTGCATATAAGAACACCGCGCACACACGTGTTGCATTAAAGATGGACTACATGCGGAGTGACGTCCTTTTAAAATTAAAATAAAAAAGCATGCCAGCGTATCTGATTACCATTTGATAACTAAAACTGCTTTTTGTTCTTAGCCAAGATAAAATATTAACGCATCTCTTCAGGACTGAATTACAGCTCAGAAAAATGATTTCAGCAACAGTAACAGTGTTGCACATCACTAAAAAAAATATTCTGTCATACCCAGTTAGGAAGCAAACCTCTCTGAAACCCCTAAGCTCCTCACTCAGATAAAAAGAACAAAAAAGATCCAATAAACAGTTCATCTCATCTTATTCACAGCGACAAGATGTCTGGATGCAGATTTAGCATTTATCAGCTGTTTTGCTTCAGTTGTGCTCGTGTTTTGTGGACGCCTCTTATACCTTGGCATTCAAGCAATAACTCATGACTATGAGTCTTAATGCTATGTCTAAGCTATGGTTTCTTTGGTTTCCATTTTTTAATGGATTAAATACCTTGTGTGGCGAGCTGGGGGTGGTCATCTCGCTTTTTTCGCCGTCGGGTTCGTCGTCACTGCCTTCCTCTGGGCTGCTAACCTGTCCCGAGTTGCTCTCCTGGACCTCAGTTTCTCCCGCAGGGTCGTCATGCTCAATGTCCTCGCCGTCTTCCTCCCCGTAGATGGAATCGGGTTGGCTGGGGAAGTCGCCGGGGCTGGTGGATGCTGAGACTGAAGCTGTGAGCATGTTCGAACTGTGCAGCGTAGCGGCTGCTGTGGAAACATCTTGGGATAAAGTTCTGCTAACGGTTAAGGCCTCAGGTTTGCTTGTAGTAGTCGTTGAGGGGGTGGCAGGTGTAGCCGGGTCGGGTTCAAGAGAAATATTACCACTTTCTAGCTTGACAGAAGCTCCTGCTGCTGCCACCACTGACAATTCATTGACAGCCTGCTGCGTCTGATCGCTGCAGCTGCTAAGAGCGGAGACTGTTTGGGGAAGGCACTCCTCAGACACCGTGCCAGACCAGGAGCAGGAGCCGTGGGCATTGGCCAGCTTGCCGTCTGCATTCTGTTGCTTAGACAATGAAAAGGAGGGTGGGTGTTTCAGGAGAGGAGTTTCTCCCGGTTTGAGAAGGAGCAGCTTTGGATTTATAGCCCCAGGAGCGGCACGGAAAGCCACTGGCTTGCTTACTGAGGGCATGGCGACATTCTGAACAGTCACTGATGCCGTTGTGGTGACAGCGGGGGATTCTTTGGTCCCGTCACAAGCAGAAACACAGACCTCAGGCTTTGCGACACTTACAACAGTGACTCCTGGGGTCTGATTTAGGGAGGGTTGGTTTCCTATATGAGAAAGTGTAACAGCAACAGGCGCCTGCATCCCCAAGTTTCCACTGGTAATAGTAACCACTGGGGATAAGAGAGATAACGAAGCAACTGTTACTTCTGCTTCCTGTTTTGGGCCAACAGTCTGAAGCACAGCAGCACCGCTCACCTCCGTCTGGTCAGCACCGACCTGTGTCCCGATTTGCGCGCTGGTGTCTGCCTGTTCAACAGTGAATGAGTCAGCAGTAACGGCTGCTACTTCAACTAAACAAACCGCACTTGAGTGTGCCACTTCAACAGCTTGGTTAGCATCTAACACCAAATGCTGTTCAACTCCGGCCATGCTTGTGTTTCGTATGGATAAATTACTGCTAGAGCAAGCCTGATTTATATCACTTGTTGAACGCAAGGGCTGCTGGGAGATTATGATGGTGTTGTTTTCACCAACTGTGTGGATAGATGCTTCGAGGTCCTCAGAGTTTTCTAGTAAAGCGTTGAATAAGTTCACCTCATATCCAGGAGAATGAGGCATCTGTGCAGCACTGCTGGCACAGACCGTCTCCTCTGCAACCTCCTCCACCAGACTGCAAAACTCGTACACTTCCACCGGTTGAGAGCCCAGCTCCATCTGCGTCTGAACGCTTCCTGTGTACAGCTTCGGCTCCCCAGCGGAGATCTCCGAAGTCAGCTCGTTCACGATGGCGGCTTCGCAGACGCTGCCATCCTCTCGCTGCAGAAGGTAACTCTGATTCAGGTGCATGGTGGGCCAGGCCCCGGTGATATGAGCCTCCTCCCCGACAACCACAATTTCCTGAGTGTCGGCAGAATGCACAATCTCCGCGATGAGCTCTGTTGAGGCGACTTGGTCAGAAGTGTGAGATGTTTCAGCTTTTATAACCTCTCCTGCCTGAAGCGAGACAACTAGGCCTGTGTCAAACAGAGCAGGTCCGGTGGAAGGTTTTGAGGAAATCTCTTGCAGCACTGTGGGGCTTGACGAGTCAGCTTGCTCTTTGCTCGTGCTACTCTCCACCTGCGCTCCTTCAAGGGGACCGCAGCTGGACGCCGAGCTTCCTTTTCCAGTCGAAGTGTATATTCCAGGGAGCAGCTCTCTTGCCTTTGCAGCTTCGAGTATTTCAGCTGAATGAGGCTGCGTTTCAATGTGTTCAACTGACTCCGAAAAAGCCGTTTTCTGCACATCTCTAGCATTAGCGGAGATCCCCTTGATAGTTTTGGGTTGAGTTTTTGACAGGTTAGTTTGTTTAATCTCTCTGTTTTCGGCTGAGGACAGAAGGAGTGCAGGCGATGCCGAGTCCTGGAGACTCCCTGCTTGCTCTGCAGCACCTGACGGAGGTATATGGCTGCTTTGATTTGTTTGGACAGGTGGAGTCCTGTCGGACTGCTCCACAGCCCCACCCTCCGTAGCGTCTTGGACAGAGAGAGATGAGGCTGTGAAACAGATCTGAGATTTGGGTTGTTGTGGGAGAATATTCCCACCTGTGTGCTCTTTTCCACCAAGTTCCATATTTGTTCCAGTCTCTGGTTTATATTCCAAGGTGATGGACCGTTTTTCCTTTGTTCCCGTAATAACCACAAGTCCAGCACCTTCTCTAGGAAGCTGGTTTGTCTGACTGTTTGAGTGGCTTTTCTCTTTATCAGTTTGTGACCCGTATTGCAGCTCTTGCACTGTTTTGTCAATCTGTGAGGGGACAGGAGGACAAAGGGAAGCTGGAAGCCTTTGCATCTCAGCAGAGGAACTGCAGTCCTCAGTGAGGGACGCTGGCAAAGATCTTGCAACTCCGACGGCGCTCTCTTCTGAGATGATGTTACCACTGATTGGTAGAGTCTCAGGCAAGGTGGTCGGAGGGGCGTTCTCCGTGCTGGCGAATGTTGGGGTGTTGCTCTCCAGCAGGGGCACAGTGGACGGATCAGTGAGCGGAGGGACTGGGTGCGGGGCAGCTGCGACCGGCTGCGGGGCATGCCGAGGGGACTCCCCAGCCACATTCTGTGCAGCCTGGGGGTTGCCACCCAGCACATCCACAGCCGGAGAGGCGTGCTGCCGCGCCGCCTCCTCCCCAGAGCGTCCTTCCTCTGTGCTGCCCCGGCTACACACTGCACCTGCAAGGGGAGAGACACAGGCTGTTAACAGGGGTGTCGGGCATGAACTGGTCCAATTGGCTACTGGATATTTTGTAAAGAGTGAGAGTTGCAGTGAAGTCATAAATTACTCAAATTTTTTGATAAAACTCCTCATTTTTTGTGGTGTGATGGTACTAGCTTCACACACAAGTATACATCTCTCTATATAAGTGTGCTTTAATCGTTTTATTTAAGTTTATACTCACTTAAATTTTGATTTTACTTCAGTTCTTGTACTTACTAATGTGTGTTTTACTGTGATGTATTTTATTGAACTATATAGCACTGTACTCATCTTATGTGCTTATAGCTTGTATTTGCAGCAATAAAGGGATTTCCCCACTTTTGAGATAAGTAAAGCAGAATGATATCTTATATTGTCACTATGATTTATCAATTTTAACAAACACATGATGTAAGGAGACAAAAAAAAAAAGAAAAAATGAAAACAAGATCGTGTCTGGCTCATTTTGAATCCAGGGATGTCTTTCTGTTAACTTGTCCAGGTGAATGTTCTTTAGTAGCACTGGTTTTACTAGTCAAACTGGGCTAATGGGCCAAACGTGGCACACGAACACTTCTGGTATAACTCACTTAACAGGTAAAAATGAAAGTGCAACCACATGTCCCTCTTTAAACAGGACATTTTCATCCCCCATGTTTTTTCTTTTAAGTCTAAATATAATAACAACAACAATATAATGGCAATGCACATTTGCAAAAATCTCCGGAAAAAAATTTCCACAATTGTATGTATATCTTTATAAAGGTCATTAATATACATACACAAGAAAGGGAAAATAAAACACCTGAAACCAAAAACCAAAATAAACAAATAAAAACGGGGATCTCTGGATGCTCCACTGAGTAAATAGCATTTATACCAGCTAAATAACAGAGTACCTTAGATTCCATCTAAAAGAAGCAAGGTAAATTTTAATGCAAAAACACTAGCCGCACAGCTCATATGTGTTTACTTTTTAGACTAAATATATCAAAATAAAAACCACAGTCTGTGCACTATATTTTGTTTGATGAGTTTCTTTTCATGGGGACTAAGTACAATAAGTTTTTGCTAACAAAATAATAACATAGAGAAGTCTATTTAAATGTCTAAACACTGCTGACTTCACTAGCAAGTCACAAATAATTACTACACATGATATTACAGCCACTTCTGAAGCGATGTGTGTGTGCAAAGCAGGAGCCTCTCACCTGTCTGTCGTGTAAGACACAGATCTTCGGTGCTTTCTACTTCCAGGATGCTGAAATTAGGGTCCCCTCCACATATTCTGAGGAAGTGAGGAACAGAAATCGGGTGGTAACTTTATTTTTAAAATCAAATAAGCAGTTTAAACTCACTATTAGTAACTCTACTGCTGAAACTGACTGGTCTTACAACTCCAACAGCTATAAAAATGAGCTGTGGCAGAAGCTTCAGTTGGTAAACAGAGATATATGAATGTGTGGGATGATGAGTAACATGTCACGTAAGGAGCGGACAGCTAGGCTAGCAAACTCCTGCTAGGACTGTGGTGTGTGTGCAGCGGTAATAAAAAAAACAACAAAAAACCCCCAGCCAGCTCCTGGTTGCATTTGCTGCAGTCGCCCACAGGAAGATGTTAGGATTTCTGCAGCACGCGCTCTCTCGCGCTAAAAGCCGGCGACCAAGCGCGCGGGCCTCCGGTCAGTCATTCAATCCGTGCTCTCGTGACTGTTTTTCCTTTTTTTTTTCCTTTTAAATTGTGAGTACCTGTCGCCACATGGGGGTTAAAGACGACCAAGAAATTGTGTTTATTCACTAGTGATGTGGCAGCGGTGATACCTTGGAACATGAGCCGTACCCATATGAGAACTGCAGCTCAAGAAGCTTCATAGAACACACAATTCAAAGGTTAACGCCTAACGTTGCCGGTTAGCTCGCTGGCAGGCTGGCTAACTAGCTAACGTTAGCTCCAGCAATAACAGTTAAATGGGGGAAGCCTGCTGCTAACTAGCCAGCTAGAAGAGTTAGTTAGTAGGGTGCGTTCATTTGACGCGCAGGCGCCCCTCATCCCACCCGCAGTTATGTAATGCTCAGGCTTCAAAGAAGCCAGTTTATGCCGATACATTTTAATGCGTTACTGTACGCTGAGGACCCAAAAATACCCCCAAAACATCCGAAAAGTCGCATTAAAAGCCGCTTCTGCATGCACTACAGAGGGAGGGGGAGACAATCACTCGTGACGTCATTGCGTGGGGTCAAATCCTCTTTTGCGAAAATAAATGGGTTTAAATTATTCAGTTTTAAAAATAGATAGTGATTACTTTTTACTTAAATATACAAAATGTCTAAAAAAACAGTGTTAGAAAGTTCCATATAAATTTTGCAACGATTACACGGGGTACTCAAGGGGGCTAACTACGTCCCCACGGACCGCACTTTAGAAACGACAGCACGGAAGTGACGGTTTATCACTCCTTTTTTCTTTTAGAGTAGTTAACATCCGAAGATATCCCATGTCACTGTCTACTGTTTTGTCATCTTGGTTTAGGTCAGTGTTGTAGGTAGGTACATATTTCATCGCACGCCGCAAAAGCAGCGTGAGCAAATGAAACGCAGTCTGATTGTGGCCTTCCAGTTGTCTGAAACCCCCCTTGAATCCCCCTTTACTTCCTCCTTCGCCCCCCTCCCTCTCAAGGCCGCCATCTTAAGTTCCCACCTACCTGAAATTTCCGACCAATTTTCTTTTACTAAATTCTCGTTGAAGGAGTCGTCATCCGCGAAAAATCGCACTCAATCCGTAATGCCAGTGATCCGAACTGTCTCCCGGTACCCAACGAGGTACCCCTAGGTCTGTGGGAAGAAGTTAAATTACGGACCGGGAGAGACTGGGTTTCGGCGCAGAATGTAGCGGTCGCGGGGAGGAGACTTTACGCAGCGAAATGGTGGAGGACCGCTGCTGACAAAGTACAGAACGCACGAAATCTCGCGAGAAGTCATCAAGCGCGCCACTTGAAATGCTGACATTTGTGATAGTTTATTTACCGGCGTTGGCGAGCGATTAATATAAAGACGAGTTAATTTAATTGATTTACTGCGGTGTGCTTGGAAGAAATGGTGCGTGTTGAATCGGTTTGTTCGGGATTATTCATTATAATAAAGAGAATTATATCAACGTGACAGCAAAACTATTTTAATTTCCCTGTCGGGGTTTGTTTACACTAAGTAAACGCTATTTCGCCATTTTCTTGGTGATTTAAATGTTGGATTATTTATAAGATATAATCGCAGATATTTTTAATACACAGATATTTTTAATGCACTCTAAGTGTAAATGATTATCTGTATGATTGTAAGTGATGCTATGCATAACATGTTATATTTGATGTACCTGAAACCTGTTGAATGGACTAAAATTATTCAATGTTACTATTAAAAGCTTTATGTAAATATTAGGTGGTTTTCTTTGGTTTAAAGAATACTGCCCTATTATTTGCCAAAGTTTGAACAACAGTGAGACATTTTTAAACAAAAGAAATCTGATGGAGCCACAAAACCAATTTAATCATTATAATAACAATAGCACAGCCTTTTAAGGACAAATTATCCTTTGAATATTATCAACAGGTGTAAATAAATACTATTGTTTGCCACGTCCACGTCTGTTTCACAGAGGAGCATTTATGACTATTTGCATTTTAATTACAATAACACTATATTTTTTGTTACATATGTAAAATTATAGAACAAAAATACAAAAAACTATCATTGCGAATGTACAACAGAATTGTGAAGCAAAGGAGAAAAAAAGTCTATTAAGCCTGATTTGAAGTATATACTGTAATGCTACACTGGTCACTGATGGGTACCAGTGTTTCTGCAAATAACCTAAATTAAAAAGAGCCTGTTTTGATTATAAATATCAAAACCGCTTTTAATTAAATTTTTCCTAAGGTCCAGTTACACTTTTAAGTAGCGAAAATAAACAAACCTGTCCTCTGTCTGAAATTCTTCACTTTCCTCCATGACTATTAATTTCTGGGCCTTTAAATTCATTTAAATCAAGGGATTCAGGACTAAACATTTTTGCACATATATCCACGCTCGCCACCCCAATTGTGGTTCAGAGAAATTAAGATAATATGCTGATTGTTTCCACGATTGCTCCATTAATAATGAATTGTTTAGTTCGGAGGGTGTGAACCTGGACCATCTCCAGTGACTCCCTGTGGCTTTGACAAAAAGTATATAAAGATGAACAGTGGTTATTTTTTTATATATTCATATTTTAAATGTGATTACTGTAAGTCACTAATTATATTTTCCCATTGAAAAAAGTATGTAGCCTGTATCCTTTTAAATAACAATCACTGGCTATTTATTTATTTATTTTCTTACATACACCTGTTCCGACTGCTCGATAATGCAAATATCTAATCAACCAATCACATGGCAGCAGCTCGATGCACTTGGGCATGTAGATATTGTGGAGACAGCCTGCTGAAGTTCAAACCAAGCATCAGAATGAAGGATTATTGACTGTGATGATGGACTGGTCTGAGCATTTCAGAAACCGGTGATCTCCTTGAAGTTTTTCCCCACACAACCATCCCTTTAGACCATTCACCGTAAACCATAAAGAGCTGCACTGAGCAGCAGTTCTCTGGCTCAAAATGCCTTATTGATGGCAGACTGCTTCAAACTGATAGAAAGGCAACGGTAACATCAACAGGAAACAGGTTACAGTTCATTTAGGCTCACCAAAATCAAACAGAAAAATATCTCAACTCCTGCTGCAACATTGAGATGGTCGGATCAGAATTTGGCATAAAAACAAAAGCACGGAGCCAAGCTGTCTCGCTGTTCACCTGCTGATGGGGGTGTAACGGTGAGGGGGGATAGTTATCTCGATTAACCTCTGCTACAAAGAAGCAGTTCTGTAGGTAAAACGGGGCGAGGTGGTTCCTACCTAATGAAGTGTACAGCAGGTGTATTTAAAGATTCAGGACAAAAGACGCACACAACAGTGTAAACAACAATTCATTTAATAATTATTCTTTGTGGTCTCTAGGGGAGGGGTTCGAAAGGTATAAAACGGTCATATTAAAATAATCGACCCAGTCTTTTCCCTCTCAGGATACCCACTGCTAGTTGTCTTTTGACAGTCCTTATATGTTTTTTCCTTTTCAGTTCTTCAGCACACGTCCCACTTATCCGTGTATATAACTTACTTTTGTTGAAGAAACAACTCGACAGTTCAATGTACAAGGCTCCCATACTCCCAAATGGATATAACACACAACCAGTGAGACACACAGGCAAACCTCTCTCTCTCTTAGCATTATAGTCACAGATGAGATCCTTGAAGAGGCCAGAGGTTGCGATGGATGCGGCTTTAATGTTCACAAGCACTGAAGAGTTTTCTGTGAAGCAGGCCTTTCTGCATGATTTGAAACATTACTACCCGGGGACAGAGTACTGGTTGATACCCAAAACAATGACAAATAACATAACAGTGAATATATTTATTATTATAGAAGATAATTAATGTTAAGAATAATAATTACAAAGGCAATTTCTCTAGACTACTATAATCTGGTCCTGCTCGTATATTCAAGAGGAGACTGGGAAACACTTACAGGAAGCTCTAAAGACACTGTGTTCACAGTGTAGCACAGTTCATTTCGCCATTCATCCTTTGAAAACCAACAAAGGAAAACAAAAAAGTTTTTTCAAAACAAATGTCAAAATTGAAGCTGAGGGGTCTGAAGTTGGATTTTGGGGGTAAAGCAGGAAACTGAGGTACGACGCTGAATGATCTTCGTGAAATGGTCTCATCGGGAATCTGTCTTTGCGCAGTGACACACCAACAAAAACAGAAGAGAGGACCACTTTACCACTGTATTTCCAAAATAAACCCTCGCCCACAACACCTAACAGCAGGGTTGATACATGTAGCGGAGGGCTTTGAAGTATCCCATAAATTAACCAAGCCATGGACAAACAAACCCCTGGGCATTTATCCCCTCTGGAAGTCGTTTCCAAATCCACGTGGAAAAGGCTTGCTTAAAAAAAAAAGTATGGAAAATAATTCACCTGACAAATGAAAAAGCTGTCCTCTGCCTCTTCTGAAAACTTTCAGTATAAAATAAAAATACACCAAGGATGCACAGAAACCATGTACCTTTAAATTGCACTGATAGAACCATTGGGCTTATTCCACGCCTTGCTTTTTCCCCTTCCTACCATCACCTCCTTCCTTTTTTGTTTTTTTAAACATTGTTTGGAGGGGTGCGGGGGTGGTTTGGTTGTGTAATTGGAAGGTCGGGGTTTAGTAGTCTGCAAGAGGAAAAAGGGCAGGTTGAGAGCAGCACAGTGATCCTGACATTTCCCTTAATCTCCTCCAGTGTTGTCCCTGTACTATCTGGATTCTGCGTCTTTGTGGGCGCTGTACAGTGCCAGCTCACCTGGACCTGCGAGTCTAGAGCTGCGGGGGGGTGTGGCCGACCGATTGGTGACGGACGGAATGAGCGGAGGCGGCGCCCCCACCTGAAGAGGTCCCACCAAGCCCGCCGTGGTCTTTGCCAGGATACCGTTGGCCATGTGGGGTGGGATGAGCGGGGTGAGGCGGGAGTAGAAGCCCGGGTGGTGCTGGTGAGCACCAGAAGCTCCCGGAGGGAGAGAGTGGGCGAGAGGGTGAAGCTGATCCAGGTGAGGGGCAGTAGCAGCGTGAGAGGGGCTGGACAGGTGAGAGCCAGGAGGGAGGTGCAGGTGCATTAAATTACGATAGTCTTCCCTAAAGATCTGGATCCGCTGCTCCTCGTCCATCAGCCCACCTCCTGGGGGTCCGAGCTGAGGATGGCGATCGAAGGGATGCGCCATGAGGCTGAAGTCGGGGCGAACAGCAGAGGAGGAGGCATTAGAGGTAGAAGGCTGTGGGTGGGGCACCACTGCTGCGGCTACAGCGGCCCTTTCTGCCTCAAAAAGGCGCTGATGCCGGAACAGCTGAGCCAGGTGATGTTCGGGTCGCAGGGCTAGGTGATGGTCTGACCGAAATGCTAAAGCCTCCCTACGATGCTGATGTTGCTGCTCCCTCCACGGGTCCCAAGGGAAGCTATGTGCGCCCTGCGATGGTCCTTGAGGTGGACCGTGGGGAAAACGTTCACCACCAGGACCGACTACCAACCCTCCAGGACCCACTGCGCCCCCCAGATATGCTTCAATGGTTCTTGTGCGTTCCAGCAGGGACATCTGTTGGTGCGAAGGTGGGTTTGGAGTAGGTGGTGGGAGAGGGACACCTGGAGTAGGAGTCAGAGATAAAGAGGAAGAAGAAGGGGTGCCAGAACTGGGGTGGTGAGGATGGCTGTTGGGGCGGTCAAAGCTGTGGCTGGGTGCTAGGGGGTGGTGGGAGATGGGGATGTGCTCCGGCTCCTCCTTCCGCTCCTGTTTCACTTGAATTTGCATGGAAGGTTTGGACTGGGGCGTCGAGGTCCGATCAGGCTTCTTGGTCTGAGACAATGAAGAAACAGAAGAGGAAGCAGTGGAGGAAGAGGGAAGGCTACCGTCTCTTTGGGAGTGCGAGGGCTCGTTGTGGGAGTTGTGCGGTGTGGAAGCCACTGAGCGGGGGTACAGGTCCAAGGGAGATTGGGCTGAGCGGTTAGAAGGTGGGGGAGGAGTGAGCACAGAAGATGAGGAAGACCGCGGCCTGTCCCTGTCTACTACTAAAGAAGAAGATCCAAGAGGAGGCCCCCTTGAAGACGCAGACAGCACTGGCCTCTTCTCCACATCTCTGTCTCTATCGCGGTCTCTGTCTCTATTTAAGCTGCGTGTCAGGTCCTCAATAGGTCCAATGGTCCCCCCCAGGGTGCTGCTGTGGCCATTGATGTGTGAGACTGGGGTGCTGCTGCGGGGCTTATAGGAAGGACCGACTGGAGATATCCTCACAGGTGGGCCGTACAGCATGTCTCTGCAAAACAAAAAGCATACAAAGTTCAGGGCATGCTAGATTTTTAAGCAGCTGGAAGATATTTAAACAACATTAAAGCTCCTGATATTTGTATTTGTAATATTAATACTGGAGGCCTGAAGCAGTAGAGCTTAATACCTGCCACACCAGTTTTCCACATAGATTACAATTTAATTCAGTTTCCAGTTCTGTGAACGTTACACTGCAGCAAGTTTGAACTGAATGAACTGTCTCTAATTTTTTAATTCTTTTATTCTAGTGGAGGGAGAGACAAGATTGGAAAAAAGTCCAGAAAATACGTATTCAACAAAAGTATAGATTGTTTAATAAGTATTTAATCCTCAAGCAAAATATGACTTAGTACTTGGTGAAGAAACCCTTGTTGACAAGCACAGTGGTGTTTCTTATCGTTTGTCACCAGGTCTGCACACATCTCAAGAGGAATTCTGGACCACTGCTCTTTACAGAAACTGAATCCAATAGGTGTCTTGGCTGCTGCCTGAAACTTCTACTCCCTCCACAGTTTTTCTATAAGACTGAGGTCTGGAGACTGGCTAGGCCACTCCATGACCTTAATGTGCTTCTTCTTTGGCTGCCTTGGTGGCACGTTTTGGGCCATTGTCATTCTTGAAAACCCATTTTCAGTCTTCTAGCTGAGGGAAGGAGGTTCTCGTCCAAGAATTTACACTACATGGGTCCAATCATTGGCCACTAAGTGAGGTGAAATCGTCGCATACCCTTAGCACAAAAACAGCCCCAAAGCATAATGTTTCCACCTCCGTGCTCAACTGTGGGGATGGTGCTTTTTGGGTCATGGTGTAGTGTGTTACCAATGGTGTTCTTGCTAACTGGTCCCAACTGCTTTCAGATCATTAACAAGCTCCTCCCATTCAGTTTTGGGCTGCAAACGTATTTTATGTTTCTGCCATTGCTGAATAATCGCACCAACAGCTCCCACCTTCCCACCAAGCTTCTTGCAGGACTACAAGCTTTCTCTTGACATCTCTTGACAGCACTATTTTCTCACCAAAATAGTGTAATGGAAGAATTGAACGTGTGGACACGTGTGCTTTATACATAAGATGAGGGCAGGAGTATCTGTAATTGATTGACTGGGATTATAATCTATGTGAGCCAGAATTCTGCTTGGGTAGTTGGAGATCAAATACTTTTTTTTCACTCAATGACATGCAAGTCCAGTTTTTTCTGGAGTTTTGGTCAAGTTTCTGTCTCTCTCCGCTAAAATGAAACGACCATAAAAATTAGAAGCTGCTTATTTCTTTATGAGTGAGCAAACTTACAAATTCAGCAGGTGATCTATAATTATTTCCCTCCCCTGCACCTGCTGGTAACGGTGTACACTTTTCTCGAGGTAAATAACTTGTCTAACACAATAAGAGAGACTCCCTTCCCACAACCTCAGCTGTTAAAGGGCGCTGTGTTCACCACTGTTAGAATAAACAGCTGTCTGTCTGAGGTTTTAATGCAAGCTCGAACGTGTTCAGTAATTTAGTAAATTCACACACAAAAGTTTTTCCTCTCTGTTCCCTTCTCTGCCTGCTGCTGGCTGGCCTGCAACGACTCACGGTTAAGCATACAGATATTTTTTTTTAAAAAGTAGTTTAAATAAACGCAGCATTGAAATGTATTAAACCTCTGTGGATCTCCTGGTAAGTCAATATATGCAACTAACTTGACTCAAGGTATCGGCTGTACTGTTTGTTGTTTGGTTGGTTGTTAGAGGCGAATATTTGTGGGTTTCCAACATGACTGTATTCATGCATGTAAAATAAAACGACTGAATGAATCCTTTAGCCATCGTCAAAGACTTAATTGTGCATTTGTATCTTATGTCATAGGCATGTGTTTGGGTTTGTGAGTGAAAGCCAAGCAAAACAAGCAGGACACCATGGAACAGGGAAGTCCAACATATGACCCACCATCCAATCGTGCCCAGTGGATAGCTTTGAAAACGAAGGGGACATAACCTTTTGTACTTGCACTGCATTGATCCCCCTGAGGCATCTTACTGCAAGTCTTACAGCCTCCTTACCATCAAAGGCATCACCTACAGACTACTATACCCAACAGGGGTAACACAGTTAAGCCCAGCAGCTGTCCAATCTTTGTAATGCTTCATTGTGGAATAAAATGCTTTTAGTCTGGCCCAGAGTGATTATTTTTGCATTCTATCTGCAGAGACGAGATTAACACTAAATAATGCCACACAATACAGAAAAAATGTATTGTTTTATTTATAAATTAGCCTTAAAGGCTTAAGTTAAAGACAAATGAACTTTTAGTTTCATGAAGTCGACGAGCCAACCTTGCCATCAAGTAAATGTAAGAACAGATACAAAGACTTGTAGATGGCTGGTAGTTTACTTAAAGAGTGAAAGACTCTCAGGAACACCTCCAAGGTGACAACCCCTAATAAGCGCCAAATACCTGAGACTCCCCATCAGAGAAGTCCAGCTGCCTTAACTCAAGCAGTTAAGATTCCCATGACCTGGATGACTTAGAACCTACACTGACTTAAAACCAGTTTAATTTCATACCTGTCCTTTTCATCCTTGATGTGAGGGATGTCTCTTCTCTCGCCTTCCTTCACTCGTTCCCTCTCGTCCCTCTTATCTGCTCCTTTAGCCCAGCTGGGTCCGGCGGCGAATCCAGGCGGGCCACCATGGAGACGGTTCCAGGGATCATGGTGGTTTGGGGTAGACAAGCCCCCGACTACACTGGCTGGTGAGTCTTTAGGACCAAAGACGGAGCCGGCTGCAAATGAAACACATTTTTTTGATGTTAGAAAACATTACAGGGAACGTAAAGGCAAATCTTCACCTTTGACTTTCACATTAAAAATTTGATAATCTACTGCTTGTAAACACACATGCTTTAAACCAAGTATTATTGTTAGCATCTAATATTATTTTAGAAAGTAGCAGTTCAAACTGAAAGCAGTAAAAACACCTCTCAGTAACAAGTCCAGTTATTTAACACTTAACTTCCTTCAACACCCTCTTCTGCAGCACATACAAAGGAAATCTTCAAAAGAAATTGACCCTTGCTAAACAAGCAAACCTCTTGTAACCCTTTAATTGATATAGTTTAGTACTGGGTACTTAGATTAACTCGCCCAGCTTTGTCTAGTTGATCAAACACAACTAAACAATGGGACAACCTCCCAGCAAACCCTGATTGTTTTCCAATTGGACAGAAATCCATACGTTCATGGTGGACTTGATTTTCTGGTCACTCAAATTAATACATCCAACCTTTTACTTGCATATCAGTGACAAAGCCCAGCACAGCATGTCTCTGTGACAGTGACTGCTGAGCTGTAGCTGTGCTATGAGACAGGAAAGAAAAGCATTAAGAGGGGAGAAAAGCATCAGGTGATGACAAACACCTCGGCCCGAGCTCGAAGACAAGTTTACCCTGCTCAGAAGCAAAAGGACGGCTCAGGGTTTAAACCTGTACCAGTAATGAAAGTAAAGACATCGGGCTGGGGATGTAATCTCTAAACCAACCAAATAATATCCAAATAGTCTGGTATCTAAAGCTGATAAGATGGATTTTCAGTTAAATTCTTACTTAAAGCCAGGGTAGGTTTTGTTTCATTGGATAAAATGTCCAGAAATATTTTTTTTAATTATTTTAATTCACATTGTCTGAGAGGGAACAAGGCTCCTGCACCTCCTCTGGACCGTGACGGTACACTTTGGCCAAGCAGGACAGGAAGAATATAAACTAGAGGAAGTTGTGTGAACTTTCCCTCTCCAACCTTGTAGCCAGAAGTCAGCAGTGACTCAGCTGTAGCACATGTAAAGCTTAGTCTTATGGCTAGTCTCAGCAAGCTTTTTTTTCCTTCTACATTTTCTACAGCTTCAATAATAGATGTGGTGATATCTAATAGATATGAGAGTGTTCAGTAATATTAATTGGCCTTCCTGCAGCCAAATCCACACAATATATGGGTTGAGTCAGTCAGCCAGTCACCGTGTGTCTCTCTACAGTCTGTTTGGACTGTTTAATCCAAGTTTAATCTAAAACAGATGCTGAAAAAAGTTTGTGCATCTCTGAAGCTATAGTCAACTTAATTTAGGGCATTTCTAAATGGATCTTTCTTCAAAGTTTACCTTAATTTATCTGACTTTACAACCCCTCAGGTATACTAACAATCTTTACATTTTGCACAAATAATGAGCCTAAATTTAAGTTAAATACCAAACTGTGACCTTTGAGTGTTATAGATTCAAACCTGGTCAACACTCAAAGCTGTACAGACAGACAGTAGTAATTACAGGAGCTCAGGTCCCCAAATTATACCGACTGGCTTCAGGGAAGGTAACAGGTACCATCATAAATCTCTCTTATGAGTGTGTCAGGCTATGCTGAATGTTTATCAGCCACCTCCTCGGTTTCTGTTTTTACTGAAGCTAACGGCTAGCCCAACACCCACACCACAGGAGCAGATAGACTGTTAAATGTAAATATAAAAGTAGCAGCTGCAGATCAAATCAATCAGTAAACCTTTAGGCAGCGGAGGCCACCTCAGGTTAGAAAACGCAAGCTTATATGCATGAAAACATAAAGAGAAGCTTCCAATCAGAGTGAAGCAGCAGTTGTGCAAATCAACAAGTCTAAACCATCTCCTCCTTTCATCATCGTCATCTCACTAGCACAGTAAATGCCCCAACACGCCCAGACAGATGTTTTTACAATTTAAAGATTAAATTAATCTTACGTGTTGCAGTAAGTGGTGGTACGATAACGTCACATTTCAAAATCAAAACTCAAAATGTGACTGAAATGTCAACACTGCACAGCTGATCTACTGTCAGTTATTGTAGGCTCTACTTTACGATATAAAGCGCCTTGAGGCGACTGGTGTTGTGATTTGGTGCTGTATTAAATAAAACTGAATTGAATTAAAACTGGCCACACATACCAAGCAACCACGACCGTGCCACGTGTAGTTAAAGCAAAGAGGTCTTTGTTAAGTTGTCTGGGCATTAACCTGATATTTTTAGATTTTTGACAGACCAAAAGTATTTATGCTTGAGCAAATTAAAGCCCATTACAAAAATGTATAAATGTATAAATAAATAATACTTCTGGTCATTTTCCTCAGAGGAAAGATGCCAAGCATCTTGGGTAGTTCTCAGTTTTTTGGGTTTTTTGTTTGTTTTGTTTTTTAAATATACACACATACAGGGGAAAAAATACAGTAGTATAATTAAGTTGAATTTGTTGGGATAAAAAAAAATTTTCTTTTTGTTTTGTTTTTTTAAATTAGAGTTTCACTTATTTCAGAATAAAATACATTTTTTGTTTATTAAACAGTCAGAAATAAGGAAATACAGAAACATCCGGTAAGTAAGGTTAAAAAAAAAAAACCACTCAGTGCTTTAAAGTAAAAGTAATTTTAATATCTTATTTTATACTATAATATTAGTTCATATTTTTGTTTAAATCTGTGCTTGTTTTACTTCATTGTATTTATTTTGATTCCAGATTTGTTTATTATTACCATAACATATATAATAGAGGTGTTTTATTGTATTTCATTTTATTGACCTTTATATAATTTTAATCCTTATTTAAGCCATTTTGTTAAGCTTGTTAGAATTTTATTAGAATTTTTTCCCATATTCTGATAGCACAAGGTTAGAATAATAATAACTTGGACTTAACAGCATTAACAGCATTCAGACCAGTCGTGCTTTCATTTACAGTTGTCCCTCATCAGGCCAGTTTTCAGCCTGAAAGGCTCTAAGCAACATTACAGATCAATGTGACTGATAGAATTGCAATGATTTCACTTTTTTTAAAACTACAATTGTCCTATAGTGCTTCACATCCTTCAACGGGAGACCTCCAGACTCCTCGATCCTGTGACTTTACCTCTAGCTAACATCAAGTATCGTCACAGCCCCTCGCTGCACTACATGAGTGAAGACTAGTTTTGGTCTGTCCTTAAACTAAACAATTAAGATGTTTCTTTGGCAATTAAATTAAATCATCACCGACTCCAAAAACTCAGTCACCCAGGTGGAAACACTCCACACACCATTAAGAAAGCTCACGCACTGAAGCAGGACTTAAAGGATCAGTTTGGGTATTTAAATACCTGTTTTAACACACATGTCACACATATGCTGACTATAATTATCCCACCTGTCTACATGAGCCATTAAATGTGAGACTACACTATAAAACACGAGGGAGCAAAATCCACATGAATTTCCAACTTTATCTTCAGTAGTCTGAGATAGCCAACCAGATATTTGACAGTTTGCTTCCCCAAGCAGCATTTCCCTGTCGAGGCACAGAGCTGAGATACTTCCTGATAATTTAATCATCAGGTTATCAGCACACAGTACCTGTTGTACAACAGCCAGGGAGAAGACATCCAATTCATTATATTCATCTGACTGCTGAAGTGTTGTTCGAGGTTTGCACAAACTGTGGATTTTGAACCTTTAGGAAAAGATCACCTACTGGCCTGTGTGGTGAAATGGAACGATTACAGCGACCAAAACGCAGCTCAGAACAGTTTAGCTCAAGAACTTATTTAAGAGGCCAACATGTTGCCAAAGGAATCCAAGAAAAGCAACACCAACGCTCATCGAGTTAGTGTTTTTGTTTGTTAGGTTTTAGACTATTACTGAGCATCGGTTAAACCAACACCACCATTAGTGAGGTGGAGCCCAGCTGTATGTCAATGTTATAAAGGTTCAAGTGGTGTCAACAGTAAGCCATGAGAGGTCAATGAAATCCAGCAAAACTATTACTAGTGACGGGAGGAGGGCAGATCCCAACGCTCAACTTTGAGGTGAGTGACTAACGGGACAATGAATAGGAGTGAAGAATATTCCTGATTGACGTGAGGGATGGTGAATACATTCCGGGTTTCCTATGCAGTTAGAGACTAAAATGTCTGCTAGTAGCCAAGCTACAAAGCAGGGTGTGATGAGCTTTGTGTTTGGAGGTTTTAGTTCGCTAAGAGAATTATAAATAAACACTCCTTTGGTCTTTTTGGGGTTTTAAGGTTGATCTGACTGGATAGACTTCCTTTTTTATTCAATACGACCTGAAACATGACCTGAAAGGACCGTTTTCCCTCATAGACAATGGCAAGGCTTCTAATGGCCCATGAGAAAATGTTAACTGTTGTTGTAATGTTGTTAGACCAAGCGTGAACCATCCAAAAAACACTTTCCCCACACTACAAGGACACCGAGCTGTGGTTCAGTTTTATCTGGACTGAGCCAAACTGTGGAGCAGCGGCACTTTTACACCTTTAATTTTGATTTGGAAGTAAGAACTAAGAAGCCCACAGAAACTCTTTCAACATCCGTGTGACATGTGAGGGCTACATTCAGGTAGATTTGAAAGACTCTGAACTGATCCTTTAAGCTTTGCACATCAGGCGTAGAGATGCAGAGAAACTGACCCAGTGTTGGACTCCCAAGTCCTCCAAAGGCACCAGAACCCAGAGCTCCCAGCGGGGTGAAGGACGGCGATCGGCCATACAGATCTAAAACACAACCATTAAAACAGTTTTACAACAACAAGCTAAAATCCTGGTTTCATCAACCAAACATTTATAAAAAAACATTACTGTTCATCATGAGTTAAAAATAAAAATCTTTCAAGTTTGAACTGATTTTACCCAAATGTGGAGTTGGTGCGAGGAACGAGGAGTGTGGCGCTGATGGAGAGATGAACGGAGCAGAGGGTGGATTGACTGGACCTGAGGGAAAGAGATAATAAAACAAAACAAAAAATATGTCAAGAATATTCAAATCAAGCTCAACATGCTACTCACACACCAAAGAGCAAAGCTACAGAAGGACATAAAGTCAAACAGTGATCAGAGACATCAGAAGAAACCGATCACATCTTTGGCCCTGATTCGCTGATAAGTTTGAAAAGGTATTCTTAAACTGACCACAGAATCACCACCATCATCCTAAAGCTCACTCTTTTGGTCCCAGTTATAACATTTAAAGCAACAACTACTAATAACACAACTACAAAAAAGACAAAACCTTAAAAAATAATAATAATAAAAACTAAACTGAAATGAGGAAACTCATCTCAAACTGGATCCAAACTGAATTTAAAAAAAAAACAAAAACTTTTGATTGCTGCTCTGGTTGCAAACAGTGACGTCATTCATTTAACATTTTATATGGTATACTTTTAATATAATTGTATTATCAATAAGGAATATAACATTGATATTATCTAGGAAAACTAGTAAACTTTGCTTTATTCATTTGAAATAATTAAATGCACCAAGCTTTGATTGTTGTTTTCATTGTAAATCTTTTGAGGGGTTTTTCTTGATTTGTTTTTCCCTCTCCAGTGTTCGTTGTCTTGGACTTATCACCACTGTTTGTGTTTTTTGCCATCTTGTGCAATTCTAGAGCAGCACTTGCAGATGTTGCACATACTTTGTTGACTAGCTTCAAATCCATTAAACACCAATACAGCTGCAATAGCAAACAAGTTGTACTATTAGCAGTATTTACTTAGGGATGTGACGGCTGGGATTTATAATTTTTACTTATGTAGTTTTAAATTTCTTGGCAGAATACGAGAAATTCATTTGTGAGGATACTGAAGAAGCCTGGATTTGTAAATGCAATGTTCACACGCTAGTTTAAAGCACAGATTTGTACTTGTTAACCATTAAATCCACAAAGAATTAAGATTTTAAAGACACTGACAGCCTGAATCCTGTTTGCCTTGTTGCACATTATTTACAGCAACAATCTGTGCACAGACATAAATAAATAAATTACATTTTACCAGCCGGGACACCGAAACATTAAAAGGCATGCACCTGCAGCTGAGAACAGACTGGGAGGTCTGGTCAGGTCATGAGCAGGAGGTAAGGGCATTGGGCCCAGTCCGCCGGCTCCAGAAAAACGGGCCAGCGGGTCACTGCGGAAGTCCAGTTTGTGAGGATCAGCCTGCATGAGCTGAATGAAGGGCAGAAGAGTTAAACCTCATACTGTCATCTTTGCATAGCGGCAATTAAATCTCTCCCCACATGATGTCAGTAAGAGACACTCACCTTTACTTTTCTCTGATGGTTGTGGATCATGTAGGCCACCTGAACATGCATAGCACACCATTTTCCTGGTTTCTGCACAGCACAAAAACGACACTGTGTTATTCTACAAATCTTGAATCTACAACTTTAAAGCCTTTGTACACAGAGGCAGATCCTGCAGTTCAAGAATAGCTTTTCTAACCTCCATACAAGGTTGAGGTTTTGCAGCAGGAGATAGAGTTAAAATCTGGGGCCCAGCTCAAGTTTGGTTATGTATATATTTTAAAAAAAGGAAAGGCGGTGAAAAGAATAACCGCATACATCATAGCATAATTTCTAGGTCTGAAAAGTCTAACCGAGTGTGCAAGAGCAGAAAATAGACCAGTAGCAGTCAAGATTACAAGTGAGATTAGTGCAAAGAGTGCGTGAAGCTGTGAGACAGTGATGCAGACTAAAGAACTGAAAGGAGCAGAGGGATTCAAAAACATCTGTTTCTGCTTACATTTGTGATTTTCAATGTTGATGTCCCAAAGTGTTCAGTAAGCTACAAGAGAAGAGAAGTGTAAAACCACTTTTAATCTGCACATCTTGCTCTTTCTCAGGAGTAGTTTCTGCTGTAGTGACTGTGCTGCAGCACATCCTAGCCTATACTGCAAATTTGCCATTGTGAGAGTAAAGCGCTGTGTCCTTACCCTGGGGTCTTTGGGCTGCAGGTGGGAAGGCACAACCCCAAATCGTTGTATATCAGGACCCGTTCCCTGAGGGACAAAGAGGCTGTCACTGACACGGCACAAACACGTGAGCCACAGCCTACACTTGGCGTCATTCTTTGCTTTCTTAGCGCTACGATTAATGTATTTTTACTCTAGCTAATGCAGCCAGGTCAAACCCAAGAGACACTGCAAGAGCCTTAGGAAGTCACAGTTAACTAAAGCACCCATGCTGTTAGATGAGTGCTGCTCATTCGACTAGCCTCTAGTCATACCTGTCAACATTTAGATTTGAAAATCCAGGATTTGATGTGACAGATAAAAATGCACTGATGCAGAATAGGAACGTGCCACTTTAAATAAATATTTTTGCACTCTGGTCTGGTCTGCCTTTTCAGCTGCTTAATTTGGTAGAAAAATTGGCTGCAAATGTTTTTTTTTCTACATCTAGTTTTATTTGAAATATAGTTCAAAACCAAAATTGTTTGAGTGGCTGAGAGAAATTCACAGTGCACTGAATTTACTTCATTAACACCACCTGGACGTCCTTGGTAAGGTTCAAATTAAGTTCAAGTTGTTTCCTTCTCATAAAATGAAGATTTAGATTTGTCAAGTACACGATCAACATTTGGCAATTTTTGCAAAAAGCTTGTTAAGCTCAACAGGCAACAAATACACATAATTTACATGTAAACAGATGAAAATGACCAAAAAACAGGCTTCAGGCATTCCTGATTAAATTAGCAAAATGTCAATCAACATTATTAAAAACAAAGGCACTTAAATTGAATTACTTCATAACAAAAATTTGACATTTCTTGCTTTACAGGAAATCATCTGCCTGCACCTCTACGCTATGACAAAACATCCTTTTGCAATTCATTTTAGCGGTTGTACCACCACCAGCTTCAAATGGGGAGATGAAGTTGCCGTTTCCCTGCTGGGACGTGGCACACATCAAACACGTCGCACATATGGGTCAACAGTGAACTAGTTTATTCAGCATCTAACTCTTCTGCCTGCGCAGAGGTTAGCTGCACACGTGCCATTTTAATCAGGTTATGGGTTCCCAGGTTGCACTGAAAGTGTTGAATTCTATCAAACAAATTCTGTCAAATAAAACACATAAGGACTCAGTCACACACTAGGGACCTATCGGTGACGCAATGGCTGCAAAAATGTGCATCTGGCCAGTGGTTGCTGGAGATTTCTGGGTGATCCTGGTCAAAAAGAGGGCGAATTACCAAAAACCTGGCACCTGTAAATTGTAGAGTTGACGCCAAATTGTTTGCACTTGCTTTCAAGCAACTCTCCAAACAGTAGGGGATCAATCACACAGACCTCTAGAACTGGTGTGACTGAGGCCTAAGGCAAACGGATGCATTTATTATAGTTATTCCAACTTGAGTGTGATAGGTTACTGGTCGAAATTACTGGAGTTTCTGGGAGAAACAACCAAACGAGGAAGCTTAAAATATAAGCTTCCTCGTTTAAACCTGGGAAAAACTGGATTGTTGGCAAATATGCCTCTAGTGCTTGTGACACTGTGACATTGTCATCACAGGGAGCTCAAATAAACCGTGACGTGGAAGTTATTGCCTGAAAAAAACAAAACAAAAACATCATGCTAACACAAAGACACAAGGAGAGTTTTCCTCACCTTTGGCTGAAATGCCCCTTGCAATGAGCTGAAATGCCCAGGAGGAGGAGGAGGAGGAGGAGGAATCTGGATACCCTGCACTGAGGGCGGCGTGTACGTTGGGTAGATCTGACACAAACACAAACACAAACACACCTTAGTGGCCGGTACACAACTTACGCCTACAGTTTTAGTTCCCGTTTCCATGCCCTGACAGCTATTCTCAGATACTCACAGTGTGTCGGTATAGCCCGTCCATCTTGCCTGGGTACTTATCGAACTAAAAAGACAAAAACAGTTGAGATGGGTCAACACATTCCAGCTGCAGTGGAGTTTGAAACAGGAGTAAAACAGCAGAGTCTCTCACCATCGGAGACGCCGTAGCTGGGGTCAGGAAGGGCGTGAAGTGTTGATGCGTGTGCGTGTGTTGGTGCTGGTGGTTGTGCTGATGGAACTGGAACGCCATCGCCGGGATGCTCGTCTGGTTCTGAGACGTCCGGCTCGATGAGCCCTGCGTGGAGCTCGGCGCTGCTGGGCCTCCTGGAGTGGAACGGCCCGCCGGGTTATTTTCAGCCCCGGGGACGCTGCGTCTGCCCTCACGCTCTGCTGGAATAACGAGGCAGTAATTAGTGGATAAAACAAAGAAAATAAATTAAAGAACATAAAATTCTGTTTACACTGGCGGTCAAGTTCAGAAATTCAAACAATGCTTAAAGGGGATGTGTGGAGGTAAATCTTCTGATCTGTGAATATTTTGTTTATCAAGCACCAAATTATTCATTACCTGCTTCTTCAGGGAGTCTTATCTAGCAGAAGAACTCTAACTACACCACCACAACTGCATCTGGCGCAGGTAGCCCTTATTCTGCTCTGTAGCTGCTTGCAAGTTCAGCATAGACGCACATCCACCAGTCATCCACAAGTTCAAGCTCTAATCAAGCTTATTTAGACTTCTGCCTTGAATCTATGCGGAGCCTATGACGTAGCTGACTCTTAAGGGTCTTTTGCGTGAGCTTGTGCATCAAGATATAAATTAATCAGAGTTTAAGACACTAAATTTCTTCAGTTTCAGTGGACTAAACGTCATAAGCTTATAGTAGACTAAATATAAAGTTTATTCAGTTAATATAAAGTGTAAAAGTTTGCTGTGTTTTTAACAGTGAGAATTCCTCCATAGAGTTTCTAAAGTCTTATTTTCCTCAGCATCAAATACAAAATGTGTCCATGTGTCATTTTGTTGCATTTTCGTGACAAACAGGGAGCATGGGCGCTAGTTGAAAAGATTTCCTGAGGGCAGCTCAAATGTACACGTCTAACCTTACCACACAAGCAGATTACTTCTGATTGGATCTCATCTCTCTGCCACATTTCATGTTGCATTTCGTGTTTTCGTGCCATCATCGTTTTTGTTCTCCTGCCTCAGTTTTTATTTACTTATTTCTCTTGTTGATGTCAGGAAAAAAAAAGGTTGTTGATAAAAACTATGGGTGGAAATAAACACTTGTTACAGCCCAGGTTTTTTCAAGGGTTTGCACTTATATCACAGAGTGGACAAGATCCTCTTTGTGGAAGCAGCTAATAGATATTGATGAAAGCTGCAACAGCAGTTGCCCTTACGAATGGTCGGGCACACCAAGAGTGGCAAAAAAAAATTAAAAATATGCAGGCGTGCACCCGGCTTTGGTGTTATGTTACTGCTAATTTTTACCAGGCTGAGACAAGTGTGCAAGTGGGTCAGTCTTTACTGTCATTTGAATTCTATATCAAGGCAGGAGTTCGGAGAGATTATAAGAGGGGGAGATACTGAAACAACAGCTTTGGGGGGAAAAAACAAAAAACCCTCTAATCATTCTGCTTCCTGTTTTGACTTCTTCTATTCCTGTGTCAGTACTGAAGTTGAGGTTTTCTCTGAGTTGTGACACCCATCGTTTAGGAAAGGACTGCCAGGTCTGTATAAATGGTTACAGAGCTGTGAGAACAATGATAATTGGTGTGCACCACAACCAACACAGTGGCTATAAACAAAGCTGAAAACATGAGAACGAAAGGATGGCTCAACTTTCAAAATAAGAGCTGGTTGCTCATGATTTTCTTTTGCCAGATGAAAAGAAAAAAAAAAAAAAATCCTAAAATTGTTGCCAAATACTCCTAAAGGTTAATAAACCAGGTGTGTGTGTGGGAAACACAAACTAAGGTTAATCTCACAGATACATGAACAAAAGAGTTACAACTACTGAAGTGATACTTACATGCAACTTCTACTTTATGCAACACATGCTGTGCTTATGAGACCCGATCTCAGTTCATCAATACACAACTTCCTCAACACCCCAGACAAACCCAGACAACCGCCTGGGGAAGTCTGGGTTTGGTTTATTTTTGCAACACATTAGTCATCACATTCCCATAAACAACTGAAACGGTGAAATGAAGCATTTCTGTTTTGCTGTACCTTGCAGCAGAGGTGGAGGCGGAGGAAGGCCAGGTGAGGATGTGAACAATGCTCCAGAGCTGGTTCGGGATGGGGGTCGGAGAGGCCCTGAGGATCCTGAGCCCCTTGAGAAGGGCAGAGAAACACTGGCGGAAGGAGGTGGGGGAAGAATGGAAGATGAGGAAGTCCCGACAGATGAAGCAGACGGTTGAGGCTTGACTGGGGTGCTGCTGCCGCCGAGAAAACACAAACACAAAACACAACAGTTGAGCCAAAGAGCTGCAGAAGACGACAGAGGGATGAAAGAAGAAATTGAGCTTCAGTTTTCAGTATGTTTCATACCTGTTGTAGATGGATTGAGTTCGAGGGGGCAAAGAGGGCTTGGGTTTGGAGAGCGGGGGGCTGCTGTTGTGGCGGCTGCCGTTGACTGGGCTGGACCGGGGCACCGTGACCGGGGAGTGGGAAGGCAGGCCGGGGAAGAAGGGGGAAGAGGTAGAAGAAGAAACCGGCTCAGGGAAGTGTGGCTCCAGGTTTTTCTCCTGACTTCGCTCCAGCCCAGACACCCGTGGAGTCACCATTAACCGTGAGACGCCACCAAAGCGCACCGGCAGAGACGGGCAGCTTTTGCCCACAGATGAGCCCATGTTTGAAGGGGCGGGATCGACAACTGAGAGAAGAGAAAACCAGTCAGCAATTTCTCAACTCCTGCAGGAAGGACAAAGGTCTTCCAAAGCAAAACAACCTCAGAACAGCCAAAACTGGCTTGACCACTTGAGTGTGATTAAACCCAAAGCTAAAAAATTTGGACGCAACAATCCGATGTTCCAACCTGATTAAATACTTTTTTCCTGCAAACTAACTGCCATCTCAGTGTTTTAGCCTCATGTTCCTTAGAAGTCAAAGACAGAGTGGTACACAGTTTTTAATAACCTAACCAATTAACCATAAAAACATGGACCTGGATCTGAGTATGCAGCAGAAAAAAAAAGATGATCAGCCGTCTGCCACAGGCGGGTAAATGTTTGAAACTAAACAGTCATATATTAAAAATCGTTGCTGCGTCTCTAACAACACTTCGGTGCCATTTATGGGAACATCTTTGGGAGATGGCGTTTGTCCTGTTTGCTGTGTTGATGGACACTGTTATGTCCAAGTTTAGTCAAGTTAATTTAATAAAACTGGTTAAAAACATAACCGTTTTCTTTAATTCCTGTCCAGAACAAGAATTAGCATGGTGTCTCTGCCGAAATAAGTCATGTCATGAAACTAAACACCAAGTATAAGTTATGACAAAATGATTTTTTTTTATCATATTTTACTAGTGGTTGCAGAAATGCAGTTTATTATATCCTGATGACCATTTAAATTAAAGTTAATTTAAATAAGGCATCTAAATAAATGTACAGAAGGGCTGCCGGGGTGGCTGAACTTGTTTCTAGAAGGACTTTGGATGCTCCCCTTTCTACCTGTGACTGTGATAGTGGGAGTGGAGGAGTCTGATCAGAACCATTAAGCTTCTGAAATGTTTACAAAGCATACAAATTTATGTTCATAATTGTTTTCATAATTGTTCCTTTGATGAAAACATTAATAAATACATCCAACAAAACTAAATAACCACTGATGGGTTTATCCATCCATCCATTTTATATCACTTTTCCAGGTCCGGATCAGAGTCTCAGTCTAACAGTCTAAGACAGGCCCAGACCTCCTCACCCAGCCAGCTCCTCCACTTCTTCTGGTGGGGGATAAGAAGGCGTTTTCTGGGTCTCCTCCACAGCAGGCATGCGTAAAACGCCTCATTTAGGAGGTGTTGTCTGAGTCAGATACCCAAACCACCTTAAGCAGCTCCTTTTAATGCAGAGAAGTGGCTCTTTGTCTTCTTTAGTTTGTATTTTAGATGGTATTTTCTTATCTTAATAAAATAAACTGAGGTAAATGAAACAAAAAGCCAGTGGGTTCTATTTTAAATCTAACAATACTTTTGCTGGAAATTAAAAGAAGTCTCAGACAGTGACGATACCATCTTCTATACCCTCTCCAGGTCTCCAAAATATTTTTCTAACGTTTCCTTCCACCTCATGTTTCCGTATGCAGCACATGTCTGTATTCTCTCATTTCATTATCTGCAGATTTTAATCAGCTCCACTTTGTGTAATAACAAAAAGAACGAAAACAATTGAGCCTGTTTAACTCGTTTTCTGTTAACATCTTAGTTTAGCCCTGTGGGAGCCCACTGACTGACACATCAGTTCAGCGTTTCCTGAATGTAAAGCAGCAAGAAAGAAATGGCAATAGTAAATTTCTCAAACCTTTCCTAGTGCTGACTGTGAACACTGGATCCATGTCATTGTCGGAGGCCTACACGGGAAAACAAGAGGAGGATTTTATTAGAACGAGTCTCCATTTTAATCAACACACTTTTTTTTAAGATTACAACCGAAGAGAACCTGACTGTGGTAGGATCCCTCTAATAATAATAATTTTATCTACACAAACATAACCAAACATGGAAACTCTTGATAAGAATATTGGTAAACAACACACACCTTGTCTCCCGTGTCACTCTCTGTGTCACACTGAAAGAGCAAAATAAGGCAGAAGAAAACATTTGTTTATTAGAATACGTCAGCCAATGAATGTAAACCAACTTCATCACAACAGTGTTTCCCCACAGAATTATATTTTAAAATATTAACCTAGTGGGGTTTGTTCTATTCTTTTGCTTATTAATATTTTGCCTTGATTCCTCATATTTTAGAGTCATTTGTTTTATTTCCCGCCATGTTCCCGCTTTTACATTTTCCAATTCATTTACCGTGTTTTCAAATTAACTTTTTAAATCACAATGACATGACTCGCAAAGTAAACTATATCTGTGGGGCACACATTTCCTTAAATAAATTAGATTATGTACAAGTTATGATAATAAACTGCCTCTCGTCCCACAGATGGACTCCAGCTTCACTTTCAAGCCAAACTCCAAAGTCTTGTTATCTCAGGATAAAGACACTAATCATTCTAAATGACAATTCTTCTTATTTTGGCTGCTGCTTTTAAGGGTTGCCACAGCAGATTATCTGCCTCCATCCACCCCTTGAATCCTCCTGTCACACCAACCCTCTGTGTGTGTCCCCTCCTTTACATGAACTTCCTCTGAGCTCTTCCTCTTTTCCTCCTGCCTAGTATATCCACTATCCCTCCTCTGCACATGTCCAAACCACCTCAGCTTCACCTCTCTAACTTTGGTTTCCAAACTGCTCAACCTAAGCTGTCCCTCGGAAATACTCGTTTCTAATCCTGTCCATCCTGGTCACTCTTAGCATCTTCAGCTCTGCCTGTTGTATTTCTGTTATAGTGTCACATCATAACAGGTGTCCAAAGAAAACAAACATTTAAAGTCCTTTCTGTCTTTCTCGAAATACAGGGACAGGAGCTAGAGTTGGGGCTGTCACAGATGATGATTTAGACATCAGAGGGATTAAAATGAGAGCAAGCGGGATTGTCCTCATGTAAATCAATCATCCCATTCTCTCAGCCCAAGTCTATTTTTGGATGCTCCCCTATTCACAAGGGACCCCCCCGAGCAGGTAGCTCTGCATGTTTTTAACACTGAATGGCCTTCCCAATGCAACCCAGAAGGGATTTATATCTACTTTAGTAGATCAATAAATCTAAACCCGTTTTTTCTGGGGAAATGCCTCCAGTTATATCTCAAGTTTGAGTTTTAACAAGCTCAACTATTTAGACTGATCTTAACAGGAAGAGATTAGATCAATCTAATGGAAACTAAAACCTGCTGGGCATGCTTTGCAACACATCAGTGGACACAGTCTGCACATCCACGTATGCCTGTGTGCATGCAAGCAGAAATACATGGATTCCAACTTTTTTTTTTTTCTTTGCTTTTTCCATTTAAATTTTTTACTTCACTATTTCTTCCATCAAGTGTTATTGTAATAGTTTCAGAAATATTAAATTTTGTCTCCTTATTACCAAGTGGACCACATGATTTTTAAGTCTATGACATACAGATAATGTTTGTCACGAATGATAAAATGGATATTTTCATAACATTTAATATGTTCTGTGTTCTAAATAAAGCGCAGCCTTTTCCTTTACAGCAGTGCACTCATGGACAGAGTAGAGAAAGATTGTTATGTCGGATTATTTAAACAAATGTTATGATTATGACACTGTTAATACACTAAGAAATAAAAAGTGTGCAATTTAAGTAATGGCAGGCTATACTGTGTAGCCCTTCATGTCTAGTAAATGAGGCATGCCCAAATAAAGTCTGTGTGGGAAACACTGGACATTAGCAGAAAAGAAACTTACAATATAGCCAGTCTCCAAAGGTTGCCCCTGGGGGGTGAAAAAAAGGAATAAAATAAGCTTCAGTGAGTTTCAGTTAGCTCTAAACCTTTCATGGATGTGATTAATCACTCTGGACTGCCTGGACGATGGGTGTTGTCAAAATTCGTGCAAGAGCGTGAATGTGAACCTGTTTTACAAGGTCATTTTCTCAATAGCAGGATATACAGGTGATTACCGCTACAGAAGTATAAACATGGTGTGTTTGATTAGGAATTGTCTCAGTGACATCTAACATGGTAGTAAAGTCAGTTTCACCTCTATCTTTCTTCTCTTATTTCTACTATTATTCCAATAGCTGCTGGGCGGGGCTCCTTCCTCCGGCTCTGACAGCGGCCCTCCGCCGTTCTCCTCCGGCCCTCTCTTCCCCTTGTTCCTCCTTCCCAGCATATCAGTTCGCTGACTGGGCTTTAAAGAACAGTCCATCTGATAAGGAGGAGAAAAAAAATGTGGATTTAAATGTGGATAAATAAGCATTAATGTATAAGCCTGAGGCCAAAGACCTAAAGGCAAGCTACAGGCTTATTAGTCCTAATTTTTGCTGTTCATAAAAATAAAATAAAAAAAGATGAGCCAGCATGAGGATATTACTGGAGCTGTTTGTGTGTGGACTCAATTATATTGCTTGTTTTGACAATATATTTAACTGAAGCATTGTACATGACCTCCCTTTCAAAGGGCGTCTTTTACCTGTGGTGTCCAGCTCACTCATACAGAGTTTTTACCAAAGAATATAAGGTAATACTTTTTCCCTCTTTATTACATGCGACCCAATCATATTTAGGTATGCAGTCACCCCCCAACAGCACATTTTAAGCAAATAAAAACTTTATTATGCAATAAATAAATATGTATGAGATTTTTCTTGGCTCACAATAAGTCTTTGAGGAATAACTACAGGTAACGACCTTATTTGACTGAAATATTTGGACCATTTAATGAAGAAAAACGTCCAAATTGCTTGAGAAAAAGAAACTGATTGTTAAACTGGTTAAAAGAACTTAACGTGTCTTTAAGAGCAATCAAAATTTCTCTATAGAGGAAAAATAAAACTGATATAACAAATTACAATCTAAACAATTACTCAAGAGTTTAATCAATACCTTTCTGAGAAAAATCTACAGTAAGGAGTTTACATGGTTTCTCATTTTTCTGGCCATTTATCTTCCCTACTTATATACCCCCAGCAGTGAGAAGAAAAATCAGCGGAGCGGTGAGACGAGTAACGCATCTCCGCTACAAACAATCGTTATTCAGCCTTGTCGCCTTTCTTTGACGAACTGCTGGAAAGTTTCAGCCCTCAAGGCAACGACAAATTACAACAACAAAATTATTTAAACAGGGAAAAATGACTCTTTCAGAAAACTGCTGATAAATTTAACCAGTTGCTGGAATGTCACAAACAATATAAAGGTCAAAAAGAGTAATGGTGAAAAGGTTCAATGGAGCAAATTAATCAAATTACATTGAAAGTTGATGTTGATTTTGCTTTAAGTTGACATTTTTTTTTAAATCTTATTTGACAGAAATAACCATTTACAGTTAGTCCTAAAATACAGGAAAATCTGCAGACTTCTGTTAAGTATGGTCCCACAGACTCTTTGCCTTAACTACATCCGGACCGATCACTGTTAGTCACCACCAAAGGCACGTTTTTCAGAAGGCACGACTCTGATATGACACGCATATGCAGGATATTTCTCGTCTTTCAGGAGTGACTGCAAAAATAAGCATGACTGGTTCACCTACGCTTACCGCAAAAGCTATGCAGTATGTGATTTTCAGCTATTTGAAAAATAAAAATGCATTTTAAACTGGAGTAAACTGAACCCACTTATAAAAGTTTCGTTTATGCTGATTTTCCTCCACCCAAAAGAGCCACATTAAATATACATTTCCTTATACCTGAGATCTAAAAATTGCTAGTTTGTTGTTGTTTTTTTAAACATTTGGCTGGCATACAGCACTGTATGTCCCACATTTAAAACATTAATGAGTTTTATTTTATATTAGGCCCAACTTTTATTCAAGTTTAAATATATTTGTGTTTTCAATGGCCAAAATTAAAAAGAAAACTAACATATTAGTTAGTTGATTAGTAAAGTTACACAACCTGTGTGCCTTAACTACAGACCAATCGTTATTAGTCACTTCCATGGGGTCATTTTGAGCAAAACTACTTCGATTACACTTAAAAAGGCAAATAAACTCAGCATGAATTGCAGGTAAATTCATGCAAACTAACACAGTCTGTTTGTCTAATTTGGAAAAGTCCCTTTTTAAAAATGTTTTACAGAAAAACTACAGACAGGATATGGTTTCTTTTTTTCTTTTTTTTTAACAAAAGGGACTTACGACGTTTCATTGGTATAGAGCAGTAAATTTTTTGGCAGGTCTCTTTCCTTTTTCTCTGTTAGCAGTTTCAGATACTTCATGGGTCCATTTGACTGTAAAATGAAGTTACCTAGAAGAACAGCGCAGCTGTATGTGTGTGAATGGGCAGTTTTACTGCGGGACCTATTGGCAAATAATTTGCTTCCTCAAACTGATGCAGATGTAAGACGCACGCAAATGACATCAGCACAAAGGCAGATTAAACTACTATCAAAGATTATCCACAAATTACCACATGCCAACATCTTGTAAATAATTAAACTTAAAATGTACTTTTTTTGCTACATACAAAAAATTGGTCTTCCACCAAAGGGCCAAAGCAGTACAGTTTTTTTGTAAGTTGGGTTTAACTTGATCTACCTTTGGCACATGCTTTTTATCACATAGGGAAAAATCAGGAAACACATACACTTTTTATGACTATATGGGAATCAGCCATGCTTATGCGTGTAGTCACCCATCAAAGGCCTAATTTTGAGCCAGAAAACCCATCAAATACATATCAGGGACTGTTCTTCTCAAAATGGGCATTTTGGGGTGACTTGGGGCCAGAGAGTCAGTATTATCTGCATTTACTGGTTTATTTAACACCTTTAGAATCAAAACTGGATTCAATATGAGGTACTGACATCGATATACGTCCTGACTTTAAATCTTGAGTGTCTGAAGAAAAGCTTTGTGACAGCGCAAACTCAGAAAATAGTTAAACGATCTTTTCTTAATGTATTTCTTGTTCTTGCTTTATCTACAAAGGCCACTTCACAGCTCATCAACACCTCTAAAAATTAGATCATGAATAATTGAGGCCTCTCCAGGAGCCATCAGAGGATTGGGGAGTGGATTGCTGTCACGCTTTAGGGGCTCAATCTGCAGCCCTTCACACCCTTGGATGATTTAATTTACAAAGATGAGAATTAAAGCAACCACCTACGAGGATGGTGATTATTTAATAAATTAGAGGAAAGGAGGGTGCCAAATCCCCACCGAACACTAACGCTGAAAGTACACATGAATGACAGCTAATAGTGGGGTGTAAAAAACACCAAATTATGACAATCACCTCCAGAGCCTCCAAGCTGATGAAGCTCGCAATAGCGAAGCCATCAATGATTTCTTCCTCGCAGGACACAGACTCCCTCTTCCTCCGGCGTGGAGGCCTGTGTCTGCCAAACCCTGGTCGGCACTCTCTCCCACCGGGACCCAGCACGCTGTTGGTCCCACATGCCTCCCGATCGGAGCCCGAGGACAGGGATGTGGCCCGCTCCTCGGCCAGATCCACTCGCCTCCTCCGCCGCTCCCTGTCGCGCTGGGAACGGGATCGCCGGCTCTGCCTGAATCCGGTGTTTCGGCTCGGGCCCTCCATGTTCAAATGCCACCTCCTTTTCGCAACTTAGGTGAGATTCCCAAAGGCACTTTTTTACGCAAGTCCCGGCCCGGTTGAAGGTACCGAACCGCGAATAAAAACACCACCACACAGGCCCTCTCCGAGAACCTCTGTTAAAATGGCGTTAATGGAAACCAGTGGCTATTATTTACCGTCCTCTGACAGCAGTATGCTGCTGGCATCAGTGCCGTTCTCTCGGCGAAATGTTAGTGTCATTTCTGAAATCTGAAAACAAACTTACATCCACATGGGAATTCAAAACATCGGCGACATTAACGCGAATGTCAGGACATCGCTGATTGTGTCTCGTTGACGGCTAACGTTAGCTAGCGTGCTAGCTAGCAGGAAATCCAAGCGATAACCACACAAGTTGTAAACATGTAAACAATAAAACACAAGTCTGGCTGTGTTACACCCAAAGCAGGGCGAGATTGCCTCCGCAGGAGTAACAGATTGAAAATAATGCTGTTTTCGGCACAGATTAAATCAACAAACTGTTTGTGATTTCCTTAATTTCTGCACACGCTGACAAAATTAGTAGCAAATTTATTAGCTAGTTAGCCAGGCCTGATAACGACTATTACGAGACGTTGCATATTACTGTGAAACTGAACGTCTTAATACTGACAGTTACTCTAATTTACGCCTTACGGGGAATAAAAAGAGCTGTCTGCTTTACTTTAAATAGTAAATGGCTGCTGTTAGCGAACGTCAGTTAGCCTATACGCGGCTAATTCAATTTATAATAATATAAGCCCGACAAACTAAGAATACAACTTTATTCTTAAAACGTTTCTGTAAACACTGATGAGCCGGGCTGTGGAGTGTGAATATAACTAATAATCAGCAGCCAAGAGGGCAAAATCTTCTCCTGTCGGGTTGTTGATGGCCGATAGTGGTAGCTGAGTCGCATCAAAAGAAAGACGTAACATTAGCATGGATGCTAGTCAGCGTTAGCCAATCCAGCTGTTAGCAACAACCAACTATCTCTAATTTTTTTTAAGAGGAAGCAGGAAGAATACGGAAGCGGGTTTTTATTCTACGAATCATCCACGAAATAATATCCCTCTCCTTCACATAAAACTGTTGAGTCGTTCCACCCCCATCATAAAGGAAAAAACCGAGGCCCAAGCATCAAAGCCTCGGGGTCGATTTCCATAAACGAGGGTGTCGGCCGAGCCCCGTTGGGCTGGGCAGCTCCTTCATGCAGCCTCTGTAATCCAATGTTTAGGAGAAGCTTGACCAATTGCCGTCGTTTCCGGTCACCGAATTCTTTTTTTCCCTCGCTAAATCCAGTGTGTAGGTTATAAAGAAAGAAACAGGTCGGTTCCACTGCTGCCTCTTCGAGAGTTTGTACTGAACTGGAGATTTATCGCGAAAACCAGGGAGACACAACCCTTGTCAACCGTGCAGTGCATTGTGTGCTCCGCTCTTCTTCCTCAGTCATCAGGCAGGCTGATTGGTACCTCCGCTGGTACTGCTACTCCGCTACTGCCACCCTATGGAGACCGAGATGTCCTGTCAGGTTTTTAGTTTTCATAAAGAAGCTCCACACCCAGAAGATTTTTAAAGAGCCAAATTATAATATATAATATTTCTTTCAATGTCTACAACATAACATTTTTGCAAATAAAGAGAAAAAAAAGCGTCTTCTAAGGACAGTGCGAAAACAGTAAATAAGGAAAAATAGCCACCTCTTTCCTATTGGTGGAAACGGCAACACGTGGGTTTCGTATGCTTAGGAAGAAGGGGAGGTTTTGGGTGTGATGGCGGGTGTCGCCTATGAATTTGGACACCCTCATAGTGAATTTTATTTTATTTTTTTTATTTTGGGGGGGGGGGGGGGGTAAGCTTTTTTTTTTTTAGATATTAGAATTAGGGTATAGTTAGTGTGCAATGTAAACTGTCTCCAGGTGGAAAACCAGAGAAGTGAAAGACCTCCAGTTTTCAGGCCTGCACGGTTTATCCCTGTGGTTTTCTCCTCTGTCTTTGTACTGGCAAAACTAATTTGTGGGACATTTTATTATAACACCTGATTGTTTTCTCGTTTTAGTTATAGTGGTATTTTTAAATGGCTGTACAAAATTTTAAAAAACAAACACCAGATGTGTTGGCTGCATTTTTAGATAAATAGTTGTATATAACTTTATTGTTTACAAAATGTATGCATAAGTTTTCAGAATGTACAATTTATATTTGCATTTGAAGTTGTGAAAATAATTTACTAAACATGTTTGTGGTTTTCACAGTAAAAAAAAATAAAACTACTACTAGGATTTTATGTTTTTTGTGTAATTTCAGATCAGTTGTGTTAATACAGTATGTTAATGAAAAAATAACTGTAAATTCAGACACGTGAGGTTGTGCTGAAAAGAATGATGCCAAGCAAGGCAAGGTAAAAAATAAAATAAAATACAAGTTTGGTGAGGAAGAACCTGACAAGCTTGCATGGAGCCCTGACGTCACCCTCATTCATGCCTCCAAGATAAACTAAAGCAGCAGATGTGATCGACACCTTATCAGCCAGTATCAGTGCTGCACGTCACTGATGGTCTTGTGACTGATAAATTCCCCGCTGCTGTGATCACATGTTCACAAACCTTTGGACACGTAGTGTTTGATGTGAAGCGTAACCGCAGTCTTCTTTCCTCAGCGGACAGTCGGCATGTCTCAGCAGGAAAAGCACTGGTTTATTAATCAGGGCTGCATTCCACTTAGGCGAGGTCCTCCTACTGTGCATGTCTACTCATTGTCATGGTGTACTGGGGCAGTAAATGCACACGAGTCATTATGGTGTCACTTAATTCCATAGGTGTTTATTTTCTTTGGTCAAGGGTCAACATGTGTACAATAAATAACGTGTAAGGCGAAGACAAAAGACAGCAGATAAAGAGAAAATTAAGAGAAAATCAGTTGACTGAAGTAGCGGGTAGGGGTTGGAACCTATCTGTTGTGATTGGAGACACCTCTGAGGTGGATGAGAATCTTGTGGGATACACAAGCAGCTGCTGGTCAACCAATCAGAGATAGCGGTGATTGCAAAAGAGCAGAAGACAGCAGCTGTGATAGATTTGGCAATAGCAGCTGACAGTAGCATTAGATAGAAGGGATATGAGATAATCAAGAATTCCCAGTGGCTCAAGGAACAACTGGAAGGTAAAATCAAAGCGTCCCACTGGTAACAGGAGCTGGAATCATGGCTCCAACAGTCTCTGGGAACAACATCAGAGGTCTCTGTTCAGGAAGGTGCAGCCGAACCATCAAATCCTCAAACATCCAGGCCTCTGGAGGAGGACCAAAACTTAAACAAGAAACACTGTGTTACCAAATAATTTTTTGCAAATGCAGAAAATCATAATTAGATTTACTGTATCAACACACAACCAAGGGTCTGTGAGGACGACAGCAACATTTGTGAGGGGGATAAAAGAAACCTTGTGTGGAGCAAAACACAGTAAAAGTGTAGCTGTCACGCTTGGTCCTCATGCTTCAATTGTGCAATCAAAAGTTCCTCAAACTGACATGTGGAGGACATTTTGCACCTTGAAACTTTGGCGTACCCAAATCCATGTTTGATTATACAGAAACCTACCTTAAAATGTGAGCAAAAGACATAAAAATAATAGACACTACACAGTCCTGATGCTGGGCGACCAGGATGTACTCCTGTACTCCGGTACTGAATCAAAACACACATGGATAAGGTTTGAAAATGTGGACGTTTACCTATGTTTCGTTTATTTATATAGCACATTTAATTACAACAGTAGTGTTGGCTAAAGTGCTGTACAAAGATACAAATTACACAGTAAGATAACTTAAAACATTGATATCAAGTAACAAGTATCAAATAACATCAATGCCAAATAACAGATAGCAGAGAAAATCCCAGGAAACAATCACGCAGATCTGTAAGACTCGGCTCAGAGCCTGTTGGTTTCCACTGACAACATCAATCTCGAAAATAGGCAATAAATAAATAATGTGTATTTATTTTAAAGGCTACGTAACTTCTTGAAACAGGTGGGTTGTGTTTTTTGTTTCCAGCAAATGCTACTCAGTCCCATTTTCAGGAATAGTAGTTTTTAGACACAACAGCAGAGAAGAGTATGAGGGCTCTGGTTTGGTCTTCTATGAATTTGTACTCAAGATTACACTGAACTATTTATTCCTGTGGTTGGTTGTGTTGTCAGTGACCTTGCATCTTCATTTGGGAGGCTATTTGAGGTGGCTGTCATGTGGTCGAGCTCCTGGAGGACAGCAAAGAGTGCAGCAGGATGCCTGTGGCTACAGAAACGTTGAGAGACTCAATGCCAGGCACCAGCTCCCTGCCCGCTGGGATGGTGAGAAGTGTCTGACATGTGGAGAGCAGCTCCTTGGAGAGTCCTTCTCCCTCTCCTCCCATCAGCAGCAACGTGGGTTTGGTCATTTTAAAGTCTGAACACTTGGTGATGGGCATCTGAGACACTTCTGCTTCCTGTCCCACTGTGCCAACCACCTGCCAGCCCTGCTCCATCTTCAGCTTCAACATCTCTGCAAGGTTTTCATATCCATACACCCCCATCACCTCCATAATCCCCGAGCTCGCCTTGCTGACCACTGGAGACAGCGGGCAGGTGTAGCGAAGACTGCTGGCGACTCTGTCCACCCCGAGGAAATAAGCAGAGCGCAGGATGGCGCCGAGGTTCATGGGGTCGTGGATTCTCTCCAGAACGAGCCACAGTGGGGCATCTTTCCTGCTGGGTGCAGAGTCCTCGGTGAGGTAGCTCAGGGGACTGGCAAGCAGGCACACTCCCTGATGGACTCCCCCATTGGACATCTTGTCCAGCTCCTTCCTGCTGACCCGATGGACTCGAACTCCTCGCAGATGAGCTTCCTCGCACACCTTCAACACAGACGCCCTGTGAGAGGCCTCGCCATCTTTTACAAACAGCTTACGGACCCTCCTCCTTCCCTGAGTGAGAGCCAAGAAGCAGGGAGCAACGCCAAAAACAACCTCGCAGTCCTTAGATTTGGCTTCAGGTGCAGGTTTCTGCTTCACCTGCCTCTCCCTCTCTGCAGGGAAATCTTCCAGGCACAGTTTCCTGAGTTCAGGTGACACTCTGAAGTCATCTCCCCTCATCTGCTTCTGCAGCAGTGAGATCTCACTTTTAAACACTTTTCTCTGAGTTGACCCCTCATGCTCCTGCCTTTCTGCAGGCTTCTGCTGGACCCTGGAGCGCCCCCTCGCTACAGGGCTGACCTTGCTGTCCTTTGGGCTCAGGTGTGAAGCTGTTACGTGGTAAAAGGCAACCCGGGAGGCTGATGCGTGAAATCTTCTGTTCAATACAAGCAGCAACCTGTGCTGATTTGCAATAAATCCAGCCATATTTATACAAGGGGCAGCCTCTGCACTGGAGAAACTCGAATCAGCTTCCCGAGAAGTCCATCAATCCACAGATGTGTCAGAGACCTTCACCGATAATCTATCACGAGGAGCTAAAGAACCAACTTCCTATCTCAGCAGACATGCTTGTAGCCTTTACGCACATGTGCAATCCAGTCTCAGCAAGCAGCGGATATTATGACCTGACGTGGAGTCATTTACCCTACAAAATAAAAGCCTGAGACTGCTAGTCTGATGACAGGCGTCACCCAAAGCTGGAAGTGTATGGAATTAAAATAATACATTTCGCATAAATAACATTTTTCTTACGGGGTCAAGTCTGACATGTACTTTTGTTGCTGTTGTAATATTTAGTTTCATTTTCGTACTGGTCATTAAACGCCTATTTCTATGGATAACCTGTTATTTAATTACTTTTCTGTTGTATTATCTATTTGGTTTTATTTGTATAATTTTATCGTTATTGCATGTTTTGCTTTGCTTTAATTTTAATCAGTATATTTTTCTATATGTTTTATTTCCCAACTTCCCAACTGTGACAAATATTTTAAAAAAGACAAAAATCAAAAAGAAAGAATTAGGGTGGGGCCAATAGCTTTTCCACAGCACTGTATAGCTGTAAGATTCCTTTGTTACAGCTTGTTACAGCTTCCTTTGTTAAGAATTAAGTTAAACGCAAAAAAAAAAAAAAATTAAATAAATAACAATAGCTTGTAGCTATCTTTTTTAGCTAGCTTTTATAGCACTCTAGCTCTAGCTTTTATTTTGAAATGCCTGTCTGTCTTCCTCGGTGTCGACTGTAGGCACGTGACAAATGTGACGCCATGGTAAAACTGACGTCTGCCTGGGTGTGCGCGATGGCGTAATTTCCGGGAAGTAGAAGTCTAGCAACACGGAAGCGTAGGAAAGAAAACAAATAATCGTTTAAATTTGTTTCGAGCAGAAGTCGGAGCTGACGCCTCTTCGCGCCGTATTCGCCGTCTGGACCCCCGTCTCCGCCGCACACGGTGAGATTTAACCGCCGGCCTCACGCTGTGGTGGGGTTACCTGTTGGTTTTTGTCGCCCTGCCAGAGGGGGAGAACAACCGAGCTAAACAAGGCTGGATTTAGACTTCAGGCCTTTGGTCACATAACTGACTGCTGAGTAACCGTGCAGTAAACAGGGGCTCGTGACAGCCTGAGACGGCTTTAGAAACACGTTTATATGTGTAGAAGATGTCGCTGTAAGTTCGTTTAGAGTTGGGGTTTTATTTGTAAGGAAGGCAGAGAAGTTCAAATAGAAACCCCCCATCTCGTATTCTCACATCCACCAAATGACCAAATGTCAGGCATTTATTTATCAATTTATTGACACAGTAATGATGAAAAGCAATTTTAATAATTAATAATGTGTTTGTAAGCCGATGCAGTGAGCTCAGGTTTGAGTCAGGATTATGATGTCTGATATTTCAGGCTTAAAATAACCATTAATGTCCACTGGTATTGGTGTAAGTTTTAGTATTTTTAATTTTAATTATTTATATATTTACTTAGGGGTGGGGTGGGGTGGGGGGGACTGGTGATCAGAATAGACACCACAATATAAACACAGGAGTTTGTGAAGGGAGCTGATTCATAGTCATGTGGTCATCTCAGGTCTCAGGAAATGTGGAACAAAGCCTCACCAGGCTCACCGAGACTAAGACTGCAGACTCCATTGTCCATATTTTCATGTAATTTCAGTCTGCGTTTATCAAAATTTTAGTTACTTTTATATTTCCCTGTTCTAATTTTAAATTTTTATTAATCTTTTGTTTTTGTCACCTGTTTTTGTTACCTTGACCCACATGCATTTATTTTAACTCCATGTGTGACAGAGAAGATCATCAGAGAAGAAGGGAAATCCTTGACATTTTTTGTTTTGTGGAAGACTGTTACCTGTTGATCAACAGATAGATAGATAGATAGATAGATAGATAGATAGATAGATTAATCTCACTGAAGGTAGAGGGTACTTTTAATGGTTCCTGTTGTTTCTTACTCAATCGCCACATCATATGGCTACTGATCCCAGAGGACTGCAGGAATATAAAAAAGGAGCCATAAGTGATATTTGTTTGACCAAATTTGATCCTCTGCTTATATCCGCATCCAGATGGATTTCCTGTTTGGAAGGAGGAAGACTCCGGAGGAGATGCTGAGGCAGAATCAGCGGGCACTCAACCGAGCCATGCGAGAACTGGACCGGGAGCGAATGAAGCTGGAGCAGCAGGAGAAGAAGATCATCGCTGACATAAAGAAAATGGCCAAACAGGGACAAATGGTGAGGCCGTGGGGCTTGTGAGCAGAGTTTCGTTTGTACCGGAAGAATGTTCACAGTGATTTTATCGTTTCGGTCTTTGCAGGATGCCGTCAAGATCATGGCCAAAGACTTAGTGCGCACTAGGCGCTACGTTAAGAAGTTCATCATGATGAAAGCCAACATTCAGGCAGTCAGCCTGAAGATACAGACACTGAAGTCCAACAACAGTATGGCGCAGGCGATGAAAGGCGTCACCAAAGCCATGGCCACCATGAACAGACAGGTCCGATAACCAGCAAACATTCTGTGATCCAGCTTTTAAAAAATAGTAATGCACCGTGCTCAACGTGCTGACAGACTCTCATTTATTCATCCCATCCCCACAGCTGAAACTGCCTCAGATCCAAAAGATCATGATGGAGTTTGAGCGACAGAGTGAAATCATGGACATGAAGGAAGAGATGATGAACGACGCCATCGACGACGCCATGGGAGACGAGGATGATGAGGAGGAGAGGTGAGGGATTCTCAGCGCATTGGAACATGATCAGAACAAAGTACTGAGCTGTTCAGTCTCTTAATCTTGGATCTCAGGTGTTTTCAGTCTCAATGCCACAGGTGTATAAATCAATCACCAAGCCTGTGATTTATTTTTACAAATATTTGTGAAACAAAGAGCTCAATGATTTCCAGCGTGGTACTGTAATAGGATGCCAGCATGGCACCAAGTCATGTGTTTAGGAACCACAGCAACTCAACCAAAAAATGAAGCTACAGAGCGGGTCTAGAAGTTGCCAACGTTCTGCTGAGTTCATAACTGTAGAGCTCCAAACTTCCTCTAGCATTAACATCAGCACATAAACTGTGGGCGTGGAGCTTCCTGACAATGGATTTCCAAGGCCAGGAAGCTCCTGTAGTTGTGATCTTTCTTAAATTTTTAAAACATTAAAAACAAAACTAATAAAATATGAGAAAAGTGTAATATTGGACAGCTATCATTTGGAATAGACAGTTTAAAAGAAGGGTGCTAGTATATCAACAGCAGTATAGTACAGCATTTAAATCAAAATATAAGATAAATTATGTGGAAGTAGAACCTTTACATCTTTTAATTTCATCATATTTCCCATCATCTTTCGCAGCTGTGTAAAAGTGAAGCTACAATAAGCAATTTAGCTGCTAATTTACATCCGTAGCGCCCGCCCCGACAGGTAGCATGAAACGAAGCTGACAGATATACAACAGAACACACTTACGGACAAAAGACAAATATGAGCTAAAAGTGATCACAGATCTGGTGTGTTTGGGATCTAGAACACTTTTTTATTGTATTTTTTTTTTTAAAGTTTTGTTTGTTTGTTTGTTTTTTATTGACAGTAGTGAGATACCCTCTGTGGTGGCCCTGCTACCCTTTGATTTGATTAGATGATTTATTAAACAGTCTTCTTTAAAATCAAATCAAGTTTATCTGGCACCCAATATCAAAACGACCGGCAGACTTCTGATTTACCCTCCATGTCTGTGCTTCCTACACAGCGACGCCATTGTGTCCCAAGTGCTGGACGAGCTGGGTCTGAACCTGTCCGATGAACTGTCAAGTAAGAAAAAAAAACCCTTTTACGTTTTTTTCTTTGACTCTCTGGATATTTTCTTTTAACGCCCTGTGCTTATTTCAGGCTTGCCGAGCACTGGCGGAAGCCTGTCGGTAGCAGGAGGGAAGAAGGCGGAGCCTCAGGCGACCCTGGCCGACGCAGACGCAGACCTGGAGGAGCGTCTGAATAACCTTCGGAGAGATTGAGCGCTGTGGCGAAGCCTTTAATACAAACATACTCGAATCTCTGTGTCTAGATTCTATTGGAAGTAGAGCCAGCGGTACGCTGGTTTGTTGCAGCAGAGCTGGGGTGTATGACAAAGGTGTATGGCTTTCTGTTTGAGGTGTTTTCTCATTATGTGTAATATGTATTTTATCCAAAAAAAAAAATGCAAAAGGGTCATTATCCTTCATAGGTTTGGCAAATTGTTGCCTCATTTACGACTTTGCCAAATGACACAAGCTGACTTTATGTCACAGTCTGTAAATACTAACTCCTCCAGGCATGACGTTTTCACAAATTAAATTAACACTAATTATAAAAATGTTTAAGGAAATCCAAACGAAAGCTGGTAATATCACAGAAAACGACAATTTATATGGGTGACGTGAAGTTTTTCTCTTTTTTTTTTTTTGTACATGAGGCTGTTTTGGTGTTTGTATCACCATAATCATCATAATAATAATACACTTGTAGCCTTTTTTTTTTTTTTGATTGTTTAGTAGATGGAATCTGCGGTTTGTCAGGGTTTACCTGAAGATGCTGTGCAGGAAGTTGAAATATCGGCATCTTTTGCAGCTGCATTCACAGATTTTACAGATTATATTTGGAAAGAAAGGTGAGGTCAGCTGACTTGGCACTCTTAAGATTTATTTCACCAAAATGTTAATAAAGAGTCAGTGGTGTTTATTTTTGACAAACTGTCCTGTTTTTTTTCTCTATTCAATAAACATTTTTTCCAGATTTAAATAACTGGCTGTGTGATCAGAGTGTTATTTTTTTAGCAGATTCTACCTGAACATCTCAGACAAAATTCCAGGGGAAAGATAAACTTCTTAATGTGAATTAAATCACAGCTCTTATTCGTTTATTTCAATTATTCAGTTTTCTGAAAAACTGCTTGAGATAGGCTTTCAATATCTGCTACTAAGGTTCTATGAATATGTGTAGTTAGTTTAGAGAACTGAGAAGAAGTCTGTAGTCTTGAGCCACGCATCATTTCTTTATATTTTCCTCAGCCATAAAAGGCTGATGGGGTATGTGCGTCACCTTAATTTGTGAAGGCGATAACTCGAGAAGGAAGTCACTTAGGATTTTCAAATTGATACCACAGGTGCATCTACTACAAATCTTGGACAAGTTCGAATCTCACTGAGCTTGATGGCAAGGACAGAAAAAGCTTTCTGAAAATCATGTGAATGTGATAACCTGAGAACAAGGCAATGTAGGATTTTGAAACTGATACTATAAGTGTGTCTGCTGGGACATTGAGAGGCGGCACTGGTGGTTGCCAGTATTTTTTTAAGGTGTTCTTCAGCACCAGTTCTCCAGGCCTTTCTCGGTGTCTTTTAAAGTTTTGGACATTGGCTGCTTTTTCACTCATTTTCCATCCGGTCCTTGTACCTGATCAATTGCAGAGGAATGTTTCTTCCTATGTTCACCCACTTAACACTGACCTATGAACCATGCAAGCATAAAAAAAAGTCTCCTGATTCAGTGTTTACACAAAACACACAACAAAGAACCGGTTTTAAGTTGTATATTTAGGTACTTTGTTACTAGCAGTCATAAGATCAAAGACTTTGGTCCCATTTCTTTAGTTGAATCTACAAAGTGCCAGAAACAACAGTTTGAGTGATAGAAAATTTTATACCAACAAGGTGATTCCCAAAGAGCTACCAGCTGAAAACCTGGCATATCTGGGCATGGTGTGCACCGTGTCTGTAAGAACAATGAGGAAAGTGGACAAGTGGCGCACAAAAGATGAAGTGGAAGGCCTAAAAATATCTGTCAGATAAAGGGAAAAATCCACCTGATGCCGGACCTGAGAGATGAATCTGACCCTTCAGTTGATCCATCTACTCCAAGGGAGAAAAGGCAGATTACACAAGAACTGGGCTCAAAATCAGCAGGTCGTCTAACAGAGCGATTTTAAATATCTGAAGTTTTAGTCCAGAGTGAGGTACAACTGTGAGTCTACAGTCATCTGGGGATGAATTTCAGACAGTGGCGTTATAGATCTTGTGAAAATTGATGGAATTAAGAAAAGTACGGTCATTTTTTGATCCATGCAATATCATCTAGAACAGCTTCATTTGTAAGCATGACAATCATCCCAAACACACTGCTGGTGCAGTAAAACGACCAGCCAAGGGGTGGGATGATCATGAGAACGAACAGCCCAAAACTACATGGGAGGAGCTTGTTAATGACCTGTTAACACCTGGAAATTTTCAGTTATACTTCCTCTCTACTCCAGTCATCAGGATCACAGGCACAGATAAAGGAGATGAGGCTGAAGTTGTACACAGTTAAATCTAAAGTTTTTGTGCTATGTATGGAAAAAATAGCTTTATGTATTTTTCATAAACAACCTCCTAGTGTACATCTGTACCCACTTCCCTATCAAATAACCACATCCACATATGATAGACATATTCATTTTATTCCAAAAAAAGTTTTACTTTCAAAACTGTCAATTTGTCAACTTACAATCATAGAACGATATTGATGTACTCAACACTTCCAACATTAAATAATAAAAAAATAACAGCGATGTTTTATGTACATTTGTTTCTGAAAGCTATGTACAGAAAAACAACAGGAAAAACAAAACAAAACAAAAACTGACTTTGTATTTCCAGAATGTGCCGCATATGCAGGTGCACACTGAGCAGCTGAAAGTATTGAAGCTGCAGAAAGCTGTTGCATCAAATGTAGAAGAGGCTGAGTGAACACAGCGAAGAGGAAAAGCTGCAGAAACCAAACACTGCGACTGTGACTGAGATGAACTCGCAGAGGGAGAGATTAACTGGCAGCGTGTTAAAGAGCGCGCACAGACTACAGCTAGAAAGCTTCATTTTCTAAAACGGCTCCCGTGAACGTCAGGAGTCTGATGCGTACACCTAAATCGTATATTTACTGGACACAAGCTATTTTTTTTGATTGGAAACAAAAGAGAAAAATCAGGATCAAAAATCAAACTTTGTTATTATCAGATCGGCCGAACTGAGCGGCCAAAGGTCATGCTTTCAAGACAGTATTTTTGTAGCCCAATAAGCAGAGATTATTCTCCATTTTGGGGCAAAGCCATGCTAATACCTTTTTATTTTTTATCATTTGGAAACAGCTAAAGAGAGTCCATGCATCTCACATAAAAAAGGAATTAACAGAAACCAAAAAAAAAAAAAAACCAACCAAAAAAAACAAAAAACAAAACAACAACAACAAAAAAAGGGGACAGGTCACTGAATTCGACGCCAAGTTTACCACCCGAATAATTTCCTGTACCTTTGTTCTCAAACCCAATCATCTGATTGTTTACATTTTTCACTTTACACTGGATTGGCTCGATTATTTTATATATATATGCATATATATGAAATCATGCTGGCTCAAAACTCCCAATAATCACACCTAACATCGATAAAATCTTAATGCAGTCGTGTGCAATCGATATAGGCAATACACAGCACGACATTGATGCGGGGAGAACAGGCGCGGTGACACGACCCAAAGCGAAAAGGATGCAGCTGCATTGCTCGCGAAGCTCTATTTTCAGTCAAAGTGGCTTTAAATCGTTCCCTCTACACGTATGCACAAAGATTAGAGCTCCTCAGCTTGTCCCTTAATACTACCGACCCCATATAACAGGACAGAAACACCACATCTGTTTGATTAAGTCTACGGGTCTTTTTTACGTCTGTGGTGCAGATCCACCAAAAAAGTATCAGGACATGCATGTAACTCCTGGTAAATGTGTAAATATGAACAGCTGCTGACTTGGGGGCTGTAATCTTCTGGCATGGAGGGCTCAGCCTCTCTTTTAAGAGACCGAAAACATCAAGGACACCCTGCCCTGCAGATATCGTCCATCCTTTACCAAAACTCAGGAGAGCAAAAGCAACAGTGACAGTTAAACAAAGCGACTAGTGATGCGACTCCCTGCCACACCGGCAAATTTTTTTGTTTTGTTTTTTTAATCTGGGTGTGGAGCATCATCATAATCATCTTCTTCTCCCACCACTGCTGCTGTTTTTTTTAAGGGCTTCACTTCCTGCAGGTCCGGTGAGGCGTGTGTTTCTTGGGAACCTCAATGCGGCACCGGCTGCGGTCATCCAGCCAAGGCAGCTCAAAGTTCCTGGAGAGAAAACAGACAGTCGACCCTCAGTTCAAGAGTAAAGACAAGTGAAAATAACTGGAATGCTCCTGCTGCTTTTTCTCATTTTATATCATATATATGCTACACACACAGAGTTACAATGACAGATGCTGATATTAAAAACAGCTTCAGGTTCTTATAAAAGCATCAGCGTATACTAAAACTTCAAGCCTTTTGTTTACCAAGGCCAGACAATATAGTGGTAAAACTACAATATTTATTAGAGACTAAATGTTGAAAAGATGAGATATGTGAGTAAATTGCACATAAAACAGATGCTTAATGGCCTTATCACCATACCATCACTGAATAATAATATTAAACCCTCTGGTGTCTGTTCATTTTTCACTGGAGTGGGGTGAGTGGTGTCCTTTAGCAGCTTTATTAAAATATAATTTATTTATTTAAAGTTTGTTTGTTTTGTTTATAATAATTATTTAACCCCTGGCTCAAAGGGAGCTTGTTTCAAACTGATGGGCTGCACCAAAGCCCAGTATAAGATAAATAAGAATATGTAACTGTTAATCATCAAAGCTACTGTGATAGTCCAAGGACAACAAAAATATGGACTGCATTAGGTTCCATCTAAATCATTTTATCCCGACTATAAATGAATACAGGCCTGCAATAAATTACAGAAGAAATACAGCGGGGGAAGAGGTGGACTGTGAAAATGGCCTTCACTTCATTTCATGTTTTGTCTTAAATGAAACTCAGACTACACAAAGATTTTAGCTATGATGTTTGTTCAGTTAGAGGCAAATTTCTGTTACCATGTGAGCCAAACAGGCAGGTTGAACAGCAGGTGAGTGGAGCTGCTGTGCTCACACAACCATATTAAGGATATATGGCCCTACTGACACAGAAACAAAGTAGTGCCTGAGCTTTAACCTCACAGAGAGCACTTGTACATACGCTGAGCTTATTATTGGAAGCTTTGGCCATATTTAAAGAGAATCCACCAATATTATTAACAGTTTGTATATTAATAAAGGAAAAGCCCAAAACAAAAGACTTCTAACTTACTGTTGTGAGAGTTTAGGCAGAGGCCGACCAAATGCAACCACAGGCAAGAATGGAGTGATCACTATACTTTCAACTGGAAGAGAATTAAGAATTAAAATTAAGAATGAAAATCTCCTGATTTGATTTAAGAATACTCTAATACTGAAGATGTACCATCTTCGGTGTCGGGATAGAAGGACGACAACTCCGGCTCGGTCTCCTGGACAACTTTCTTCCTGTTCATGCGCTGCTGCAGACGCTGGAACATGCGCTGCTCTCTGATTCGCTGGATATCCCATCTAGAAACACGCAGGATTCGTTTACATGACAGGAAAAGTAAAGAGTGAGAGACAGGTGGTAGTGGGGCTGCTCAATTATGGCAAAAATAAATAAATACATAAAAGAAATCACTATTTTGGTATGCAGATTGTCATTATTTAATTTGATTTATATAAGCATTAAAAGCTCAACATCGCTGATAATATCACACCTTCAGCTTTCATTCATTAAAATGGGGTGGGGGATACGTTGGCATTCTTCAACAATGAGAGCAGAACAGACCTTGATGTTTATTGATACTCTGGTCTTTAATATTTAAACCCAGGGCTCAGTTTAAACCAAGTCTCTGAAAATGCTCATCAAAACTATTTAATAATCTAAATTTAGATAAAATTTATCCAACACAGGTTGTTGCAGTTTACTCCAGCACCCATACCGCTCAACACTCAAGAAATGTATTTGTTAAAAGCTTAAACCAAGTTTAAGTCAGCGACCGGTACCTTTTCCTCCTCTTCTCATCCAACTCGAGCTTTGAGTGACGTTTCAAAAACACGCCGTCGTCTAGCGGCTTGAGGGAAACAGAAGTGAATTGTGAGTTAAAAACTCATTTGGATCTGATGCGAGTTCATTTCAGTAGGTACAAGTTTCTTTTCAGATGCGTCTCTCACCTCAGGGGGATTAAAGGAGGAGTCTTCATTCAGCGGCTCTATTATATTTTCCCTCCAAGATGGGACTAGGAGGTGAACAGAAGCAGGGAGAAGAGTTTATTCATAGATATTTTGTTCAGGACACTTTGAAGGATAAAGTGATTGAAGGTGGGATATAGGTTAGGCTTACAAACAATCAGCATATCATGTACTACATGAGGAGTCCACTCACTGGCCACCTCTTCCTCCTTTTTCGGGGAAGTCTCACGCAGGGGGGACAGAGGAGGTTGGTTCCAGCAACACAGATACATCTCTGTCGTTGACATGAAGGGGAGATCCTCCATCTGGCAGCTCAGTTCAGCCTCCTCTTTGCAAGGGAGCAAACCATCCCTTTCTGCCCTCGCGGGAACAGTCTTCTCTGGGGTTTCCTTGCTGCGTAGCTCTCTCTGATTAGGAGAGCCAGGCTCAATTTCGGGCTTCTGCGGGCTCAACTTGGCACTTTTACCTCGAGATTTTTGCACTTTTGTATCACCAAAGCAAGATTTCCTAAAAATGAAAGACATAAAATGGAAATTGGCATTTGGAAATGCAAGTGGTCTACATACAGTGCAGGCAACAAGTCTGCGGCATCTTATCTAACAGTATCAATTCCCCATTATTTCTGGACATTTAGGAAATAAATAATGGCAATTTCCCTTTAGAGGACAGTTAAAATCTTTTTGGTCTTTCGTATGCAGAAAAATATTTCCTCATTTTCCTTTAATAACGTGGACAAAGTCTGAATAGACCAAATTATACAGAACATTTTTTCACTTTATTATGTGGAACAGGAACAAACACTTGTGCTGCCTCTGCTGGCGTTTATTGTACCTTTTATGACCTTTGCCACCCCGACTGAAGATGAGTGGCGTGGCTGGGTCAGGCTGTGGACTCTCGAGCTCCAGATCCCACATGTCCTCTTTGTCAGGGGTCCATGGCTCCAAGGGCTGGAAAAGGCGCTTATCACGGGGTGGGTCCTTCCTTGTGAGCTGAAGGCGGCGCTCCATTCGCTCAATACGTGCAAGCAGCTGCAAAAGAAGGAAGACATGAGTGTGGAAAAAAGCAACATTTCTGGCATAAAGAAGGAAAAAGTGACAGAAAACACATTAAGACGGGCCAAGACTTTAACGTACCGTCTCTTTGTCTGCTTTGAGCTCATCTATCTCCTTGTCCTTGGACTGGAGCTGTTGTTGCTGTTGTTCAATGAGGTCCAGCTGGAGGAGGAGAATCTGACGGAGGCAGTTGGCTTGAGTGTGAGGGTTGGCAGGGGTCTTCCTGATGTTCCTCCACTTACCCTCAGACGAGAGTTCGATGGATGCGGTGCCAAGCACTCCAGGTACAACCCCTTTCGCACTTTCATCAGCACCGGCATCCTTTGAGTTATTGTTCACAGCCATCTGAGGGTTTTCCATATTGTCAACAGAGAGGGGTTTACCTTTCACCGGGGTTCCCTCACCCCCCATTGGTCTGACAGGGGACAATATCCCCACAGGTTTAGTGTCTCCTACCTCTGCAACAGTGGCAGCGAGGGCAACCTTGCTTGTCATGTACTTCTGGTCTAAGTCCTTTGATTTGATTGGGATCTCGCCCCTCTGCACGTCTTGAACATCTATAACAAAGTCGCAGGACTCCCTCTTGAGGCTCACGGGGCTTATGGTGACGACCCCAGCATCAGCGTGCTGCCTGAATCGCGTGTTTGGATACAGCGTGGACCTCAGAGTCATGGCGAACACAACGACGACTTTTCATCCTGAGATTCAACCAGCAGCAACTTCACATGTGAACTCGAAGCTACTGTCCTGCAAAAACAAAGGACAAATTCATCCGTCTGGCTCCTCCTGTGTGTTTATTTCATAGAGTACACAGTCTTTGCGCTTGGGGTAAAAAACATACACGGACTTGTAACGGTTGGACAAAACAAAGAGGACTACACGGTTAAACTGTGTATGATTTGGGGGCACATTTTACAAAAAAAAAAATGCTCGCCGGGTTTGAAAACTGAAGCTAAGCTATACTAGCACAGCAGTGCAAACACAGACACGCTGATTTGGTAACAAACTTGTGCGTTTGATGGGAATTTGACCCATAGATAATGCACCTGGGTCGACATTTCAATGTGGAGGCTTCAAACAAGGACTCGGGAGTGGCTGTGTAGGACACTGGCATCAGCCATCTCCTCCATTTTGGTTCTCGCGGAATCACGAAAAAACAATAACAGCTAGCTAGGTGGCTAACGCTAGCCGGTTAGTTAAACGGACAAACCGCGCGCCCGCAGAGGGCCCGCTGTAACGTACGCATTGTGATATTCATAATTCACACGTACCTGCTTTTTACCAACACGCTTATATACGTTTTCAGCTTACATCGACTATTATTCAAGTCCACCTGCCACTGTCTTCACGTTCCCTCCTCAAGACTTGTTTTAAAGCGCTGTCTACTGCGCATGCGTAATTTGTTGGATGGCCATTTCTTATGTTTTGGAGGTTTCCATCGGAAGGGCACCAGTAGGGGGCGCGAGAAAGCACAACGACGATTTATACATGCATTAAACCAACGTTAGATAATGAAATGGCGACATTTCGAGACCATTGTTAAACATTTTTCAAGTGAGTCGTTATAGACGCACAGTCTGTATTATTTGGAAGTGCTTTAGTCAAAGAGTAACTACTCCCTTTAGAGCTGCCTGAAAGGTCCCCCTGGATATTTAAAAAATGCAACCGAGTGAAGCAACCGGAAACAATGACTGAAGGGGCGTGTTCTAGTGTTACGTTGGTGTCACGTAAGAGGTCAACGTGTTACGTCCGTGGTTGGACGTCTATTTTTCAAATTTGAGCTGATAGAAACACTATGGACTTACATGAGAACTGTCTTTTGTTAAAAACTAAAAATAAATAAATAATTCATTTTAAATGTAAATTACAAAATAAATATAGATTACAGTTGAACACCATTTTAAAAATTGTTTCTAACAGACAGGTTATTACTTCGAGGTTAAAATATATAAAATACATAAGAAATTCCTTTCAGCAGATAGGCTGCTTTTTGCAAACGGACATCATACAGAGCAAAGAGTAGAAAAAATGTCTAAAACAGAGCTTTCAGAGTACTCTGAAGCCTGAGTTTTTGACCCACATGATCACATGATTGCCTACACAATTCAGCTTTTACACCACTCTGCATTAGTTATTATTAATCTCTGGCTCTCTTCCACAGCGTTTCTTTGTCCTGTCTTCCTCCTCTCACCCCTAACCGGTCGCACTTGTTGGGTGCCCCTTTCCTGAGCCTTGTTCTACTGGAGGTTTCTTCCTGTTAAAGAGGAGTTTTTCCTTCCCACTGTTGCCAAAGTGCTTGCTCACAGGAAATCATCTGATTTTTGTGTTTTTTTTCTGTTTTCTCTGTATTATTGTAGCATCTGTACCTTACAATATTAAGTGCCTCGAGGCAACTGTTCTTGTGATTTGGCATTATAGAAACAAAATTTAAATGAAACTGAATTAACTATCTTAATATTTGAAAGCATCCACCCTATATATGATAGTAATGGGTCTTCTTTAAGCTATAATTTCAGTGTCACTGTGTGAGGGTTGCAGTAGCTGAGGCTAAGCTGTTTTGTGAGAGGAGCAGTAGGTGTCATTACTCTGGAGAAAGTGTCATAGAGCAGAGGTTTCTCATTTTACGATAAGCATCAGTCAAACATCTTCACCGTATTTTCAACATGCTTTAATTTTCACATTGTCACTTTTTCATTAGTTTAATGGCCCACGCATGTTCCCATTTAAAGTTTATTGCGTCCCTCTTTATCAGTAGTCACCTGTGTGTGTATGTGTTTCATTAATGACTTAATGTGTTGGAACTAAACTGTTTTTCTAGCTTTGGCTCATATTATCTCAGTGGAAACGATATAAAAGCCCATTTTCTGAAAGCAACACATCGTCGTAAGCAGTCTACAAATTTCTCTGGAAATTTTTCCCCTCTGCCTGCTTTAAAGACGTTTTATTCAAAGGTGAGAAAATATACTTGAATGGATTTCATGTAACTGCTCACACACTTGGTTTGAGCTGCAGAATATGCTCACCTTTCCTCCAGGTTGCTTAAAGTTGTTGAACTAAGTGTGGACCTTTCTCCAACAATCTCTGTTTGTGCTTTCAGGTCATCATGAAGGCTTTGTTGTTCAAACTTCTGATCATCTGCCTGCTGGGAGCCCTGCATGCAAAACCAGAAGAGATGGCGTAAGTCTCACTGTATGCTTTACTTGCTTGTTTCCTCTGAACATACTGAGTGATGATTGGATTTAACGGCAACATTTTTAAGACAAGGCTGCTCAAACTTCCAATGATTTTAAAACTTTTTTACTTGCATTTACTTTATATATTTAATTTTAGAGAATTTTATAACATTGAAGGCTTATAAATTAAACTTTGGGGTGATTTGTTCAACCTTTTGCTGTATCTGAACATTCAGATACAGCAAAACTCTATTTAGCTTGACTTTAAATGTAAAAGTTGGGATTAATAAAAGCAAAAAAGATATGATTGTAAAATTGTAAAAATATTCATATATGTTTGTGTTTGCGGAGGAAAATAAATGTAAAGGCTTATAGTGGGGGATTATTTATCACAATATAGTGCATGGCAGGTCACAGCTGTGAAGACAAATCTTAAATGTTAGAAAATATTCTGATAAAAAAACATCTTAAATTGGAATTTATACTTTTAATTGACTTGTGGGTTAAACATTTTAATGAATACAGTCTGAACGTGACAGTGTGGGGTAGAAATGGGCTACTGTGGGGGGTACTTCAATCACAAAAGATTGGAAACCTTGCCTCAGTGCAGCAGGAAGTCCCTTTATCTGCATAATGAGCTTGAATTGAATATAATTATTTAAATGGCTTCCAAACTTTTCTCCGTGTGCTTATCTGACTATTTTTCCCCCAGTATGTCAACACAATTTATAATAGCGTGACTCCTTAAATACATAATAATAAGTACTTTATACCACATTTTATTATATCTTTGATAATTCAATTAAAATCAGTTCAGATTTATTTATATAGTGCGAAATCACACGAACAGTTTCCTCAAGGTGCTTTGTATTGTAAGGTAAAAACCTCACATTAATACAAGAAAAACGGAGAAAACCTAACAATCATATGACAAGGAAGCTATCAGGGTCCATATTCTGCTGCTATAATACAGTACACTGTAATAATGTGGCTGATGTAGACAAGTTAAATGGCTAATTGGTTAAAACTACAATTTTTATGATTAGTTGAGCCACTTATTAAGCAAATGTACAAAAAGGAAAATCCTCTGCTTCTTGGATGTGAGGATTTGACTCTTGGTCAGATAGAATTACACGTCTGAAAATCTTTTCATCATTTTCTTTAACTTTAGCAATCAAAAGGTTGAACAAATAACCAAAAAATATAACAATAACAAAAGTCACCTCGAGGGGCCAAATAGTGTGAGACAAAGATCCTGCAATATTAGAGAAAAACCAGGCGATCCCCTGTGAGCAGAGCTTGGTGACAGTGGGGAAGAAGAATGTGTATCCCAAACTGGGGAAATTCACTTGTTTGAGCAGCAGAAGGATCAGAAAGTGAATTGCAGATATATTAGAAAAATAATTATGTTTCTACTAAGCACTGTGAAGTAGCGTGACATACGCAGCATGGAAGGTGATAGGAAGACAGCATCTGCAGACTGTTCAAGTTTCTTTTAAGTGTTCTTTATTTTCTGGCGTTGCCTTTCAACAATTATTTCACAAAAACATAAGAACCTCTCAGTCAAAATTTCACCTGCTTTATATAAAATTCTACTCACACCTGGATCTCATTAACCTCCACCATTGGGAAAACAGGGTAGACTAAATAACACAGTCTAGTCCAAAGAAACAGGAATAAAATCATTTTTCCACTTAACTCATTCACCCAACTAAACAGTTTGAAAAGTCAATCTCTTCACTTACTCTGACTCATGGGGTTATTTTAAATGAAATAAACAATTTTACACAAAAGAAACACCCCTTCATTTGGTTACACCCAATTGACATGATCAGTGACATCATATCCTATAAAACCAGGAAGTACTGGGGCGGCCATTCCCACATACCTGTTTTACACATAGGACTTGTCCAGAGGAACACACAATGGTAAGTATAACCAAACTACATAAACAAATGAAAGATTCAAATCAATTAATGATGAAGTGACATTTAGCTTTAAGTACATTTGCACAGATGAAATGAATATAACCAATGCTACCACAAACAGACCCGGGATAGTATGTAGAGCCAAGGTTACATGTGCTGTGTTTACATTAAAGCATTATGATAGACTATAGGATAACAGAACACAGAATAACAACATACACAAGTGACAAATGGCAAATGACTTCTCTCCTAGCCACTTTGTCACAAGCACAAATGGTTGTATATATATATAGGGAAGAGCTCTGTTTGGATTATAAGTAGAGGTGGGCAGATTGATCCAAATATCGATCATACCAGTGCTAGTACTGGTATTGGACTGATACCAGCACGAGAGGATCGACACCGTCGCGTCTATTTTATTTATAGCCTACAGCACAGTTAAACAACAGAAGCTGACCCAAAGGGATTTAGAGACAGGCAGATTTACAGGTCTCTAAAAACAAAAACAGCTTCAAAGTACATGAAAAGCTTAAAGGTGTTACTGGTATCAGCAACACTGACTCTGTATTTACTCTGTATCGGCTTGATACCAACATTTCCAGTATCACAAAGCACTAATAATAAGATACTATTAAGTCTTTAAGATATGACAGGGTCTGACTACTATTGAGTGTGAGGATAGTGAATAAGAGGGTCAAAGAAATAATATGATTTTTATATTTGTGTCTTTGTTGCCTCTCAGTGAAGACGAGCAGAACCTGAGGAAGAGGTACGCTGAGTCTACCATCGCCAGCGAATTCAGCAAAATCATGGATTCAATGGTGCAGAAAAACTTTATCAAGTTCCTGCTCAACCAAAGGCAGAAGAAAACCAAGTGAGTCAGTGAATGAAGCACTAGATTAAAAGCAGAACAAAAGAAGAGATTTATTTGATTGAAAGGTATTTTCTGTTCTCTCAGGCCCGCTGATGCTGGGAAGGATTTAGAGGAACATCAGTACAACAACTTGCTGAAGCTCAGCCTGCAGGAGAAGCAGGGGAGAAACATCTAGGTGTGCTTAAACTTATTCACGTGCAGAGGCACTTCATGTATTCTTTTCAAATGATGATGTGGCACAGACAATTTGAATATCTGGTTAGAAATAAGCATAATTCTATAATAAACATAACAAGGCTCAATGTCCCAGAGCCTCACGTCTTCATGAGGACACAGGGCTCTGGGACATTTGAAGCGGCCTTTTCTCTCTATTTTGTGACAGAACAATGAATTAATTAAAAATAAAATCAAAATCAATTTACTTTGCTGTGTTTAATATAAATATTCTGTCACACTGTTCTCAGGCTGTGAGGATCCAGAAGGATGCAGTGGCACTGTGGAGACATCATCTCAACTCTTCTTCATCTTTAACTCTGTGATGGACAATCTGTAGGTCTACTAGTGTAAAACTGTGAATATTTGTCCCGTGCAAAAGCTCCATTTGTGTAACGCAGTCTTCACATAAATGAATAAAATTATTATCTAAAAATCACTGAATTGTACTTCTCAGAGTCTTTGAACCTGAAATGCTGGAGATACTATAACTATGACACCCTGATAACTGTTGCTCCGTTTCAAAATAATTGTAGTCCTAAATCAATCAACACACTACTGATATCACGCTGTAACTCTTTACACTGCAAAACCTGTCACCTAACACCTGCTGATTGTTTTTTTCCCCACGTTATTCAATAAATTATATTTTTTCTGTTTTATTAAATGTCATATATTTTATTTTCTATGTTCATTAAAACATCATTAAAAATAAATATGTGTGTGTGAACTTGAAATAAAGCTGGTAATCTGTACGGTATATTCTTTCTACATATCATTATATTGTATTGCTTTTAGAGTTTTACTTATTTAGGCTCCTTATTTTTTATTTTATTTTGTTATTTAAGCTTATTTTTAATTTTGTGTTTTGTGTTGTTCAGATGTATGTCTATATAGCTGCTCCTTTAATTTTTCTAATGCTATTTTTAAGGTTTTGTCTGCTGTAACAGCCAGAAATTCTTAATTTATAAGAATTTCTCATAAATAAAATTAATTCTTCAAAAATATAATATAAAGAGATCTCATGATGCAAAGAAGCAATTATTATTTGCTGATGAGGATAGTTTTGATAATATATGCATAATAACTTTAAACGGATTAACGGCAACAAGCTGCTATATTCTCCCCAACACCAGGGGGCAGTGTTCAGTACACTGTTCAGCTGTTTACTTCCTTGTAAACAAAATGGAAGCAGTTGCAATCATTTAGCGTGAAACATCCCAGAAAAAACCCAGAAAACTTCACTTATCAGCCGTTAAAATCGACAGGAGTTACAGATCGGTGATGTAAGAGCTAGATTTGTTCTTTGAGGTGAAATCAGGAAGAATTCATGAGCGACAATGCGTTAAATTAGGATTAGTTTAGCTTAGGTCAAGATTTTTACCTTAAAATTGTGCAGAGGAGTCATTTTTGTGCCATAACCTCGTAGTTTCGAGTTTTAACCTTCCTCTTACAGTTTGGGACAGACATCACCAAAATGCGGAGAGGCGTCGGCGCCGGGGCGATCGCCAAAAAGAAGCTGGCTGAGGTAACGCTGTAACTCAAAGCGGTGATTCAAGAGGCGTTAGAGCCTCACATTAGCCATATGTGTATTATCTTTATTCCAGCTGGCAGGAGGTATTTAAAAGCCAACGTGAGCCGCAGATATTTTTTTTTATCGCCGTGGTTTAATTTTAGCAGAATACACCTGCAAAAGCCATTTACTGCTGCTTCATCATTCAGTAATGATGATACCAGGAATTAGTTTGTAATATGCAGGTTAATGTGGGCAAAGATATCATAAATATCTCTAAATAATGTCAACCTTTATTTAAATGCACTTGTAAGCAGTTAACCCGTATTTACACACATTAAAACCGCCTGCCAATGATGAGTGTAGAAACTGGAGCAACATTTTTCTTATGTCACTTGTACTTTTTTGTTTGTTAAGGCCAAATACAAAGAAAGAGGAACTGTTCTGGCTGAGGATCAGATAGTGCAGGTGAGTTTCTGTGAGTTTTGTCCGCGAAGTGAAACCATTGTCCGTAAATTAAACCATGAATTGTGTGATTATTTGTTTTCACTCTTGTGTTAAATTTAGTATTTTTATTTATCTTACTGGCTTACTGACACACTCCTTGAATGCAAATTGGTGGCCTCAAATAGCAATAAATGCACTTAGTTTATTCTAGATTGTCGCCTTTTGCTTGATGAATCAAAACATATATAATAATAATACTAAATAGTTTCTATTCTTTCCATTGAAAGGTTATGTCTTTTTTAATTGAATGTTTTTCTTTTAGAGGTTTTGTTTCATTAAAATCAGATGGTATTGTAGTTGGTTCAGATTCTGTGACCTTGTGGTGAGCTATTTTTGAATGTTTCACAGACTAAAAGATATTTTGAATATGAAATTTGCTATCAGTACCAATAAATTATGAACATAAGTCCCAATTGAAGCCCCAGTTTTACAACTGAACAGTTTTTCCCTTTTTTGCTAGATGTCCAAGCAGCTGGAAACGTTCAAGACCCACCTGGAAGAATTTGCCAGCAAACATAAACAAGAGATCCGCAAGAACCCACAGTTCAGGGTCCAGTTTCAGGAAATGTGTGCCACCATCGGCGTTGACCCGCTTGCATGTGAGAATGATTTGGGATATAATCAGCATATGTTTTGGCATATTAGTGGCATTAAAAAATAAATAAATAAGGGACTGGATGGGGATCCATTCAGAGAATATGGTCAGAACTTTAGAGATCAAAGTTGTAAATGTGAATGAAAAAAAAAGAGAAGTTCACGATACAAAACTTGGAAAATTGTGTTCTTTTTCTACATAGACTCAAATTAATTCACTTTACAAGTTTAATTTGAAAAAAGATCATGCTGTATGAGAGCAAAGTTATTAGTAAACATGTATCCTTCATGTTTTTTTTAATTTGAGGTGTTTCACTTTGTAGACAATCCCCACACACTTCTCTCACAGCCTGTTTCTGCCACTGAGACAAAAAAATTTTTTGGCATCCATAAGTCAGATGTTTTGGTTATTATCTCAAAATTTTAATGTAATAAGGTTATTTTTTCACATGTTTGAGTTAGTAAGTCGAAATTTTCATATAGCAACCTGCAGTGAAAAAACTTGGAGCAGTGGCTGCCTGGCTGTAAACGTAAATATGTTAGTGACGATTCAACTTCGACAAGTAAACTGATCGCAAACAAGGAAACGATCACAGCTGAGTTAAAGTTTTCGGGCTTTTTCACGTCTGTTTTTTTCTGCTTATCCAAGTGACGTAACCTTTTCTGTGCTGTTTTTATTTTTTGTTTTCCACAGCTGGTAAAGGGTTTTGGTCTGAGATGCTTGGAGTTGGTGACTTCTACTATGAACTCGGTGTGCAGATCATTGAAGTGTGCCTTGCCCTGAAACATAGAAACGGAGGTTTGTATGCAGAGTGGCTGTGAATAGTCCCCCAAAAACTGTTTTCCTCAGCCTCAGTAGAAAACATAAGGTCAAGGAAATATCAGAAAGAGAACTTTTAAGGACTGAGAGAATCAGACTGCACTTACACAAGACTCCTTAATTATGTTGGGCCTGCTTTCATAAAGGCTAGTTCAGTGTATCCTCTGCTAAATGCGGTAAATAAGAAACACAGAAGCACCTTTTCCTAGTATTTAGAGGATTCTTTTTACAGCTGCAGATACTTCTGGGTCACTCAGTTAGGACCCTTCCTATTCAACAGTAACCTGCATCTTTATTTACCTGCAGCAGTCTGCTGGCATTAATATCTTAGACATTAGGGATGCACCGATACTGTAAAATGTGTGTGTACTCATACTCGTAAAAGTTAACCGATACCAACTTATTTCATTAATCAGAGGGTGACTGGTCATTTCTGTTGTAGTTTTTTAGATTGGCCACTAGGGAGCCAATTATTATTTTATGTATTATTTATTGAATAATAATTATTTTGTTTGTTTGTTTACAATATGGACACTCTGCAATAATTTAAAAGTTTATTTTATTCCAAACAGAAGTGTTTATTTATTATTCTGAAAGCTCGAGACAGTGCCAATAGTTCAGTGATATTTTGTAAAATTACATTGTGGAGACTCTGCAATAATTTAACAGAAGTGCTTATTTTTCACTTGAAATTTTTTTGTGGTCATTTTTATTAAGATTTTATTTTTTATCGACAGGGAATATAATAAAACCTGTCTTCCAATTAATTGTATTTGTGTGTGTGTGTGTGGTAGAAGTATTGTTTTTTTGTACTCTGTGTCGGCAAGTACTCAGATCCAAGTATCGGTATCGTATCGGTTTGAAAAAATTGGTATCGTTGCATCCCTATTAGACATCAGAGGTAACAGTGAATTGCAGAAAATCAAATCATGAACTGAATCCGGTAATTATAACCCAGCTCTGAAATCACTAAATCAAGTCCCAATGTGTGTGTTTTCTTTCAGGGCTGATTACTCTGGATGAGCTCCATCAGAGAGTACTGAAAGGACGCGGTAAATACGCTCAGGAGGTTAGCCAGTAAGTGTAACCAACCGAACGTGTTGTGTAGTATAGAAACATGTGCTACTGATTGACATAAAATGCCTTAAAGATGTTTATTTTTGGATTATTTAATGCCTGGACATCAACTTTAAATCACGTGGCTGAATATGTGCTTCCCAGGGACGACTTGGTGAGAGCCATAAAGAAACTGAAGGTGATGGGGAATGGGTTTGGGATGATTCCCGTTGGTGGTTCTTACTTGGTCCAGTCAGTCCCGGCTGAGCTCAACATGGACCACACTGTGGTTCTTCAGCTGGCCGAGGTAAGACGAAGCCAGAGTTCAGCATAAAGCAATCAGCAGCCTTGAAAAATAATCAAGTGCTTGTTTTTACACCATCCTAAGGACTTCTTGTACTTTATCCTCGATCCTGAGGTCTTTATTACATTTTGGTTGTGTAACTTTCATGCCATTACATAATTCTTTTGGACAAACTCTTTGTTGCATAGTCCCATTTTTATTTCCATGAAGGCAGTCTGCCAATGTGATGCAGTAAAATAAACCTCCAGCCTGAATTTTATTTTATTGCCACCATGTATTGAAGGATCACAGCAGGAAGAGGTAAAAGGACAATGTTGAGGATTTTCTGTCTGAGATAAGGGCTTTTATTCTGAAAGGTGAGATCCTGGCTGTTTCTGGTGCTCTAATGTCAGTCTTCTTTTTGTTTGCAGAAAAAGGGATACGTCACAGTGAGTGAGATCAAGGACAGTCTAAAATGGGAGAAGGAGCGAGCGTGTCACGTGCTGGTGAGTACACCGCTCACTTTAACTGTGAAAGCAGCCAGGATGGAGATTATATATCAAGGTCGAGGTCTGTGAGGAGCAGGGCGCAGCCTGGCCATTGGCTGTTTCTTCATCTTCCTTTAATCCTGCGGTACTTCAAACTGATCCGCTGTTTTCTTTTATTTGGGGCCTAAAATAACCGTTTCACTCTCCTCTGTCCTTTTCTCAGGATCACCTGCTGAAGGAAGGCCTGGCTTGGCTGGACTCTCAGGCAGCTGGAGAGTCACAGTACTGGCTGCCAGCGCTCTTCTCTGAGCTGACTTCCCGTGACGTCACACCGGAGGAGGCCAATCAGATGACACCTTAAGCTGTGGGAGGCCCCAGACCTGCAGCTTGAGGCTTGTTGGTAAACAAAATGTGCCCTGTGGGAAGAAGGTGGCTCGTGTGACGGAGTTGGCTGGGTCTCTGGAGCTGGCGTGCAGCATGGACTCCCTCTGAGATCAGTTTTTGGACATGCGGAGGGGAAACTTTCCAAAGAGTGCACTAATATTACCGCAGAGTCAGTGAAAGCAGCTCCAGCACACGGCAGAAGAATTCGGCTTATACTATCAAGGTTTTTGGGTGATTAGAAGAAAGTTCTTCCAAATGTATAAACGAGATATTCTCTGTTTTGTTGCACATTTTTTTATTATTCTGCAATAAAATGCACTTACATTTATGACTTGACTCAAACTTGTTACCAGTTTACATGTTCAAATCATCAGAAACCTGGTTAAATAAATGACTTGGTTATAACTGATCATAATTTCCTCTTACAGATGAGTGCAAAGACAAATGAATAACTCTGGATAATATATTTAATATTTCATAAAGTTTCGTTATTAACCTAAAATGCTCTATTCATCAACTCCAAGGATCATTTAATAAAATCACACATTTTTCTGATGGCTATATTCAAAAGTAAAAACTTTAAAACTGACTTTCAATGTGAGAAACTAAAGACTAAGATGGGATCTTAAACTGCTAGTGGGGTCATTTTTTTTAAAGATTATATCACATCCTGCTCGTGCTGGAAAGAAAAAACGCTTTTGTTTTGTTTTTTTAAATCCTCCCCGATGATGTTCAGGTCAGGTAAATTAAGGTTTTATCATCTCTTCAGCAAATATGACAGAGTGGATTCTTTATCTTAACTATACTTCTTCCGTTATACATGACTGATAATCTTTCCTGATTTCAGAAACTTAGGAGAACAAAAACAACATACTCTGATAGCACAATGTTAGGGTGACCACCAATGAGACGGGCTATCTGCAGCAGTGAAGCATCACATTAGGATTACTGATTAGAGAACAGTTACAATACAGTTAAAGCCTATAATATTAAGAAACTTGAATTTCCACACAACTTTCCAATTTCTTTGCCAAACCAGTGCCTGTGGAAAAACTTAAGAAAAGTGGGAGGAGAAGTCGACTCAAATTTGTGGTGCGAAACATTACATGTTTTCATGTGGCAGGGGTTCAACATCAGTGTTTATGTGCCTAAATATCTCCCATATTCATAATGTTTAGGATTTATTCACTAACCAGCCTTTAAATTCATGTGAAACCACCACGGGTGTGTCTTTATAACGTGTGTGTGAATCTTTCAGCGTGCATTCAGAAGTTTGCATGTTCTAAGTAGGTTTTAATGAGGCGTTTGACTGTAGTCTAGTTTGACTTGTTTGACACTTCGTGTGTTTATACCAGCAGCAGAGCTAAATATCTGTGTGCGCACATGTGCCAAAATGTAAGCAGAGAAGTTGTGCCGTCTACTTTTACGTTTTTATATTTAAATGCAATAACATAGGCCGCAAAGGATTATGTAACACAGGCAGGTTTCCAGTGTCTGCAGGCCAACATGTTGAAGCCAAGAAGTTTTAAATGTATAACCACCCATCTCTTAAGACTTATTCAAACCACGCTGCTGCCGCTGTCTCCTAATGGCTGTAGACGTGATCTTCAAACGTGGCCTGGTCCATGTCGTCGCAGATCATCGTGCAGAAGGGGCAGACGCGGTGACACTGCTCGTGCTGATCCAGTTCGTCCTGGGTGATGCCGGGGAAGCTCTCGCGGCAGTGACGACACACCAGCGACTGAAATGGAGACGGCAGCACATCAGGGGTCGTAATGGAATAGCGAGCGGATTAAGTTTTAAATCCGCTTCAAAAATAAACCCCAAACAGCCAAGTCACTCGAGGGAGGGGCGCTTTTCTCATTAATGTGTTTTGGAGGGGGGGAGAGATGCCACGGGAGTCACTCTGTGGCAGCTTTAGTTAAGATATCTGCACCAAGGCTATCAGGAAAAAATTAATCCTAAACTAAAATCAATATACTCTGTAAAAAAAACAAAAAAAAAAACAAAACACTGAGAAAATAAAAATACTGTAAGATACATATTTTTGAAGTATTGACATCAAAGTTGCTGCTCTCTCTGTGGTTCTACGGTGAGCTTAAGGGATTTTTTGGCCCATTTGTTTTAATATGTGGGTATTTAAGTTTTATTTTATATAAATTTTATATTTTATAAACAAAAACCACTGTAGGTGCGAAGCTAGACTGAATTAAATATAAAAACTTAAATAAAAAGGAAAGTATTTGACTCACCTCCTCGTCCTCTGGTCCTGCAATGAGACAGAAGAAAAGCAGTGAGCGCCATAAAAGGAGAATTTTTCACCTACACAGTGATACGAATCTTTAAATGAAAGCACGTTACAGGCATGAAATAAGTGCAGTTTGTTTCAGTTGCAGTTCTTAACAGAGTTTCATGATTTTATGCAGGTATGTCCTGTACACATGAAGTTTTGAGGGCTTGGAAATGCTCGACAATTAACGGGAAGAACCACACTCCAAGTCGCCCCTCAGTACTTAGAGGGGCTGTAAGATCAAGGTAAAAGTTTGTGTAAATAGCTAAATATACTAAAGTTAGTTAGACAGTACATGTGTGAGACCATTTCCCACCTATGGTTTCATAAATGTGGGTTGAAGCAGGTGGTAGTGCCTCGTCATCTGGCTGCAAGTACGAAGGTTCTGCAGGAGTCGTAGGGGGCTCTGTGTAAAGTCTGCGCAGGTCCTGAATGGTTTCTTTGAGAGTCTGGCAAAATAAACAGTTGAGGTGTCAACATTTTTTTTTAAAAAAAGTGATTCTGAGTCTGAACATCTACCGAGTAGAGCCAGCGTTATTGTGTGTACCTGGTTTTCTCGAGCAAGCTCCTCCTTCTCTTGTGTCAGGAGTGTGATCTGATTGTCTTTCCGATTTATGGTCGACATGCTTTCATCTATGGCGATGCTCTTATCTGCCATCGCTTCACTAACTTCAAGGATTTGCAGCTGAAAAATCAAAGAATTCAATTTTCAGAAACGTCCAACAGACAAACTGCAGGTCAAAAATTCCAAAATGATAATAAACCACAGAATTAAAACACCTTAAGTCTAAAGAATTTCCAGCCTGTGTCGAACCCGCTGAGAACTATAATGAGGTCCGATCCAAAGGTGTCATATAGAGTCGAGTTCAGGGGCTCTTGGGGTTTGATATTTGCACATTTCTCACAAAGTATCAGATCAGCTAAATATTAAAAAAAAATAAGCTGAATTTTTAGTCTGTACCTTTATATTATATCATGAGTTTAGGCACTTCATTTCATGCACTCTGGACAGTAGCTCAGAGTTCAATATGCACATGATAAATATAGCATCATTTAATTTTCTCAGCATTTCTTCTTTTTATTTAATTATATTTATTTTAATGATTATCAGCTGATTTTTCTTGCTCGTTCCGATTTAGGTGGAGCTTGAGCAGGAACCCCCCCCCCCAAAAAAAAAAAAAACAGATAAGAATTAAATCTTAAAAGATTAAAATTTCACATCGATTCACCTCAAATTTGCTGCTCTTCCGTTTTTCGACATCCAATGCTTTGCAGACGTTCTCCAGCTGATCCCGGATTTGTTGCATCTCCGCCTCCAAATACTCATTACGTTTCTTGGCGTTTTTAGTCTCCTCCTTTTCAGCTGCCAGCTTGGCCTGAGTCTCCTGTAGTTGTCTGGTAAGAGTCTGACACTGAAACTAAGGAGGAGACGCATCTTTAAGCCATGAAATTAGATACTTTTTTAGGAGGTTACGATCCCCTTTTTTTGAACCTGTTCGCACCATTAGGTCATCCGAGGGGCTCTGCTGAGTCTCCTGCACTGAAAGCCTCCTCTGTAAGTCCTGGTTCTCTCTCTGCATTTTGTCCACGTTGTAGGTGAGGCTCTGCAGTCTTTGCAGCTCTGCAGCGAGCCTCTCTTTCTCTTTCCTGCTGCTCTGAAGGTCCACCTGCCAGCATGCAATATATATTTTTGTATTTTTCTGGTTCCAAATAAATGACAACTGAATGGATGAACTCTCAGGCCAGCCCATTTAACTAAAGATTTACCTCGATGAGTTGGATGCCGTCCTTTGCTTTAAACAGCTCACGTTCACCTTCTCTGACCTTTGCATTCAGCCTAAAACGCACAGACTTGAGCATCAGTAAGCAGAGGAAAAAAACGAGTTCTAAAAGTTTTGGTTTGAAGTAGAAAATGACTCACTTGGAGATCTCCTCACTCTGGGCCTCAATCGCCTCCTTCAGCTTTTCACGCTCCTCTTTCAGCTGGTTGATCTTCTGCACAGCTCGATCGTATTTCTCCTGTAAAAACAAGGAAGAGGTTACTGTAAGATTCAGATCAGGGGGCACAGGAGAAGGGTTCACTTGACATGTGAAACTGAGACTGAAAATGATGAAAATGGGGAAAAAAGGAAAGAACAACAACAATTTTACAAAACTATGACTGTTTAAAGAAAAAAAAGTTTGTTTGCACAAACACGGCTTGCATTGAGCAAACTGGCTCTACAGACTTCTTTATTTACTTTTAATTTAACCGGGAAATTACACTGAGACCTTCTTTACAACTCAAAGCATATTAAAAATGCAACATAAACATCAAATATTACAGCTTATCACTTCAAATCCAGCATAATGCGATTTTCCTTTCAGCACTTTGGGAGCTGGACAGTGGATTAGTCCACATACAGCCCAGAACCAAACATTGGTGGTGTTCAAAGCTCCCACTTAACTAAGCTCACTTACTTTAGACCGTCTAACAGCGAGACAGAATCCATCTTACCTCGCTCGTTCTCGATGAACTCCGCTCCCTCCTCTCAGTGACGCCGTCCTGCTGTATCTCCATCTGCTTCGTCATCTGGATCACCATCTCCTCCTAACGTCAAACATACGTTTTTACACCGATGTCGAAGTGCCGAATTTAGATGTAAAATGTCAAGCGAGGGGAAACCTTCAAGCTGTCATTTTCTTTCAGCTGCTGCTGCAAAGAGCTTCTGAGGTTTTCAATCTGTTGCTTGGTTTGATCCAGTTCAGTGGCCAGTTCGGCGTTTTCTTTCCCTTTTTGCTCATTCTGCCCCTGTGAGAGAATCAATAACACTGAGTCAGCTTACCAAAGTTCAGCTTACACTTTGCTATTTTCTCTGTTGCACAAGACAAATGACGGAGTGGAAAATAAGATAAGTGGACCTTTAAGCTGGCAGCTTGCTGCTGCTCCCTCAGCAGAGCACTCTTCAAGGTTTCGTTTTCAGCTTTTATCTGATCCAGCTCTTTCTGCATTTCAGCTTTCTCGCGCAAGCTCTGCTCGACTTGGTCCTGGAAAAAGGAAAAGACAAACACGTCAATAAAAAGCTCTGTTTACTTTTCAGACGCTGCAACCTGCTCTCACGTGTTGTTGGAGAGACAAAAGTCAGAAGCAAGCACCTCATTTAACCCTCTGAAGTATTAGAAGTATAATGGCGAGCAAAGACCTCTCAGGGATCACAGATACATTTTTTTTTCCATTCACAGGAGGAAAGCAAGGCAAAAACAATCATCAAAATAAACCGGAAGTGGAATGAAGACGGGGGATACAGAGACAAAACAGAGGTGGACAAAGTCAAGAAAACCCTTCAAACAGCAGGAAAATGTGTACACATGAAAATATGAACACATGAAAAGGTCTAGGGGATGAGGGGAAGTAACAAAAAGGTTGAAAAAGGAGAGAAAGAGGTAAAACGGTTAAATTAAAAGGTTTTATTAACATTCCAACAAAACTCAGAGACGGTCAAGCTGCTATCACCATTAAAAAAAAGAAAAAGTAAACACAACAACTCAGTAGTTGGTCAAAACCCTGGAAATTTAAGCAAAACAGAAGGTTAATCACCAAACCCACTCCTCTTCACTGAGCAGGAGTCGAGCAGCACACACACAACTTCATATCCTTCCAAACAATCTTCAAAAACGTAAAACAAAGCCTGATAACTTTTATTCTCTGACTCCTTTTGCAATAACTTAATAAGATCCAATTCCATTTTAATGTTACTGAGACTTTGGACCAGTTGTCTCCTCTCTACCTTATACTTCCAACACTGCAAAACAGCGTGTGCTAAAGTTTCCTCCTCTCCACAATAACCACATTTCCCTGAATTATCGTCTTGCGCATTCTCAATCATCCAGGAAAATAAATCTCCAAAAGTTGATTCTGTTCATCTGGACGTAGCGTTTTCTGGGAGAAACGTTTCGTCACTCATCCAAGTGACTTCTTCAGTCTCAGCTGACTGCAGGTTTCCCCAATCTTATAAACAGTACATTTGCATAATGACTGAAACCAGCCCACTGAAGGAACAATTGGCTGTGAGGTCTGTCCAGATGAACAGAATCAACTTTTGGAGGTTCCCTGAATTATGTTTCCCTATCAACAATAGTGTAGAATTCAATCCTGTATGTCCAAATCTCATTCTTGACACCACCACCTCCTCTCGCCTACTCCTTCCTGTGGCTCTCCTTTCTCCTACCCCCTTAGAATTTTATATAACCACCTTCCCCTCTTTTCTTCTTTGTTTTTGCCATCTAGCCCTCATTTCTAGCTTTATAATACTCTTAATCCGCTTGAACAAAACTCACCACCAGATCATCTATCCTATGATAAGTGGCTTCCTTTGCCAACCTATCTGCTTCTTCATTCCCCCTCGCCCCAAACAAACTCTACTAACAGACCCATCATATGTATTCTGAAAAGACTTTGCCGAATCTCTATTACAATATCTGATCGACCTTCTGAATGACCGCTCTGTGGACTGACCATGGCTGCTCTTGAATCTGAGCAAATAATTGTTTTCAATGGCCTCAACTCTTCCGCCCACTGAACCGCTAATAGAATTGCTATCATTTCTCCTGTAAACGCAGACAAGCCATCATTTATTTTCTTCCCAATTTCTACCATAAAATCCAGAATCACTACTTCTACCCCCACTTGACTAGCTGGATTCGCATCTGTATATACTTGCACATACCCATAATACTGTTCAATGTAACCCTGAACTGAATGGCTATCCTTACTCTTCTTATCCAATAATGCAAATTCTACTACTGCTTCACGAAGTATCCATGGAGAGATTGCAGGCCACGGCACTCGTTGACATATGACTAACTGATCCAAATTAAATTCTCTAGCTCTCCCCCCCACCACCCATCCAAAGCTCTTTAATTCCCTCCTTCCTTTCTCCCAGCAAGGTTTAAATACTTCTAGTGTAAGGTGATCCTGCCCCTGTAAATTTGCCCAATAATTCAATCTAAGATGTTCACTCCTCAATCCTAGTGGCATCTCCCCCATCTCCACCTTTTGTTGTTTTAAATGCCCCTGTACAAAGTCTCAACACCTGATACCAAATAACATCTGATTTCCCAAGAGTCGTGTCTGCTACCGAATTATATGCCACACAACCATAATCTAACATTGACCTCACCAACCCAGTGTATATGGGCCTCAATCCCTCTAAACTAAATACCTCAAAATATTTAAAACTTTTTTACACTTACCCACCAATTCCTGAATGTGTGCACCCCAAGTTACCCTCCCATCCAACCACAAACCCAGAAACGTAAACTTCCTCACTCTTTCTAATTCCACGCCATATAGCTTCACCTAACTTCCTCACTAACCCTTTTCTTTGTAAAAATCATTGTCTTAGTCTTATCAAACTGAAAATTTGAAGCCCCACTTATACGACCACTCTTCAACTTTACCAACTGCTTCCTGCAGCTTCTTTACAATAAATTCTACATTCCTCTCTCTCCTCCATAAGGCTCCATCAAAAAGTGAACATCCCATCCCCACGCTATATCATTAAACACATCATGAATCATTAGAGAAAACAACAAGGGACTCACTACGCTCCCCTGAGGCGTCCCGTTCTCTACAGAAAACCTCTCCTGAATAACTGTCATGTGAAGGCTGTGTGCAGGCAGGAAAAGGACCCAAAATCCAGACTCACGGAAACAAAAGGTGAACTTAAATACAGCTTTAATGCTGGGCGGCAAAACAGAAAACTGGCTGAACTAGAATACAAAATAAACTAATGCGGCAGGCTGGCAGACAGAACACACAGTACAATATGATGGTAGATCACAGAAACACAGGGCTTAAATACACAGAGGGGGCACTCAAAAGATGAGACAGGAGGGAAACACAGCTGGGACAAAACAGGGCTGAAGCAAAGGAAGAGACAAAGGAAGCAAAACCAGACGCATTAACATGAGATACGGACTTTCAAAGTAAAACAGGAAACAGACTGAACTTATAGACACAGACTCACAAGCAGGCACTGTAACAGAGACGTGGGGACAGGGCAGACACAGACGCTGACTGGACACAGAATAGAGGGAGTATGGAACCAAACTTAAGAACTACATAATCGAACACCAAGAAGAACTGGGGAAAAATAGAAATGTAAAACAGAAACCAAAACCTTCACAAAAATAAACTAAGAAGAGAACACAAATAAAGGGTACAAAACAGAAACCACTGGGTCAGCGACCCAGGAGCACCTAACACTCTTTCCAATTCTCACTTGTATTTGCGTACCCTTTAAAAAATCCAAAATCCACCTATACATCCACCCCCTAACACCCAATTTATGGATTTTAATTAACAAACCTTCTCTCCACATCATATCATAAGCTTTCTCCATATTGAAAAACACTGCCACCACACACACTTTATTTATCTGAGCCCTCCTAATTTCATGCTCCAAACACAATACTGGATCCATAGTACTTCTCCCTCTTCTAAATCCACTTTGATATTTAGATAAATCCTCTACTTTCTACATAATACATTAATCTTTCATTTATCATTCTCTCTATAACTTTACAAATATGTGATGGTAAAGCTATCAGTCTATAATTACCTGGCTTGGTTCTGACCTAGAGCTCACCTATCCCTGGCCTTAAGCACCTCTAACTGCTGATGGGAGTCAGCTGTACCAAACAGACGGCACCTAGGCAGGGGGGGGGGGGGCGAGAGACCACACCCACTCCAGGACAATGTCAGCAGGAGGCCCTGCTAGTGCCGTAACAGTCTTTTTAAAGGCTTTTTTATTAGAATGTATAACTTGTTTTTACCAGCTTAGACAGCAAAGCTTGTAATGCTTTCATTCAGTCTGTGTGCATCATCATAACAAAGCACCTACTGCAGCAGGAAATGCCACAGAACTGGTTTAAATACTTCTCATGCGTTCATACTGCACGTCTGTGGCTGGATTTTGTCAGTGTGACGGCGTTCCAGATGAGTAATTTGTAATTTGAAAGGTGGTGAGTGTAGGTGGGCAAACGGCTTTTTTTCATGGCATTTCTTTTTGAGTCATTAACGTGGCATATGAGGCGTCTTTATTTGCTGTACAGTCACAAAGCTGAGCTCCATATTTTAAGATGGTTTTAAGGTGGTCCTGTTTTTTTGTCTTGCAGCTTCATTTCTGGATGTCAGAAAACTTCCTACAGCTTAGTTACTCCAAATATAAGTACTTTTAACTTTGTTATTTCCCACAGCAGATGGATTCACAAAGATTTTGCATTGGTTGAACCCTCCCATTTATCCAGCCTTTGGAATGGCACTTGTGAACCTCTGAGGCTGTAAACCTCTTTTATTTGGCCTTACATACCTGACCTGCAGCTTGGAAATTAAAACCAGTCCTTCAACATCAAGCTCCGCCCACCATCTGGGTGCGATCTATAACTCTCTGAGCTTTGCTTTGACATATACATAGCAACAAGGTGACGTTGCCATGCTTTCACCAAGTGAAAAATATTGCAAAAGTTATGCATCTTTTTCCTTGTCGTCATCTGCTGTAATACCCTCTAATCAGAGTCTCGAAACCTATCTCCAGCTTGTTCAACACCACTTCACTCCTCACTACATTACCCTGGCCACCCTGCCACTTCCTTTATGTTTAAGTCACTTACCTGTGTTGTGATAACCAGGAGGTCGTCGTCTGGGCTGCTCTCCAGGCTTTGCTCCGCAGGGCTTCTGAAACAGAAAGGAGTGCTGGCTCCTCGCACCTGACCGGTGCTGTCGACGTAGCAGAACTGGTAGAACTCGACCTCATCTTTGGGCAGGTAGTAATCTGAAGGAAACGGATAGCGAGATCTTGATGTCATGATGAATCAAAAACTCTCACTGCTCTTTGAAACGTTTATTATTTTGTTTCTCAATCAATAAAATGCTAAAAAATGTAAAAAGATCCATATTACATTTAAAATCCCCCAATAAACTGAACACACAAAAAACCCTGAAGATGCCAGAATGATAGATTTGTTTTTACATGTTCTTGTAAAATGGTTTCTGATTGACAAGTTAAAAAAAGTTTCATTATTATGAAAATAAGGCTCTCTAAAAGCTTAGATTTTGGTTATATAACATATTGACTTTGTGTGCAAATCATTGGGTACTTTCACCTCTTTGAGGCATAAAATAATATGTGGATACTTTATTGTAAAGCTGAAAACCCAGTGATGGATTGTTTGAACTCTAAGCTTCTGCCATTTTAACTGGACAAAAAACAAAAAGAAAAATATGAATCTGTGGGTGAAACCTGGATACAATCATATCTGTCTGTGCAGATCATTGTCACAGCAGCTCAGGAAAAACAGTTTTAATCCTAAACTGTTTGCATTTAAGACAACTAGTGTGTACACTACAAACACAGCCAAACACATTCACCTGGAAACAGAAGTGAAAGCATTTCTTACCCTTAAAGAAAGCTTGCCTTGTCACTGTCTGTTCCCCAACTACATCTATACATGGTTCCACCCACACAAAGGTATGATAATCCTTTGTTGTGGTCCACCCCACCTGGAAAAGGGTAGAAAAGCTTAAGAAGGACATTCTTTGATTTAACATTTATAAAAAAGTTGAGGATTTAACTGATCCAGCCCACCTTAAAGATGCCCACCCAGTCCCTGGGGTTGGGCTGGAAGGCCGCATTGAGGGTGTAGCTGCAGGTGACGTGGGTGGACGGTAGGTATGACTGAGGGATGTCGACGAACACCACCTGGGAGAAGGTGCGCGCCGAGTGGTCTGCTACCTCTGTAGCAGTGTTGCTCTCCATGCTGAGATGCAGTCTGCCAGAAAACATAAAGGTCGATGATGAAACATTTCAGGACGCTGACAGATGAGAACAGGTGCAGCAAGCTCTCGGTGTCAGGACAGAAAGCAGCACCGGTGTTACAGGCCTCCTCCTGATGTTGTTGCTTATTTGCTTTTGCGCACTTACCATTGTTCTATTCTTTGACTGCTTACGCACCAAAAACGATCTGAAAATCAACTTTCCTACAACTGAAATGACTTAAATGCTATTTTTAAGACATCCCCCCTGCCAGCCGATGACCTCAAATGTGTTTTATAAACTTTTGAAGGCCGTAAACTCACGATAGATCATTTTTTAAAAAAAAGAAGAAATCGAAAGCAAAACAGCCTAAAAGACCGCACCCTGGACTTAACCGACGTCTTCCACGCATACAAGATAAAAACTACAACAGAAACTCTTCTAATAATCCTAAAATCGCAGTCAGATGTTCGGCTAAACACATGAAACTCACATATTTTCTGTCAGTTGTCAGTACCTCGCTCCGACGTATGCTGCTCAGGGAACTACCAGCTGAGTGCTGCCTTCACATGCTCGTCGGATATTTGTTTTGCCAGCACGTAAACGTTACAATAGTGACGCAGAAGGGACTTTTTTTGGGCATGTCACGTAAGAGCTGAAAACAATCTTTTAAAACCTCATGCCTCTGGGGGAAACCCAGAAAAACTTTTAAAGCTCTTTGCAGATGTCAGATATGAATGCTTATATGTTATATTTGTGTAGTCCTGAGAACCTGAATAGTGCTTTTAAAAAATAATATTTATTTAAAAAATACATTTTAAACATTGTTTTAACCCTTCAGTTTTTCATATTTTGTCATTTGTACCTCCTCCAGGCTTTCTGAAGGTCTTTAAAATTGGATGCTTTTGCCCTGATTTTAGTCCAGTCCTCGTACTTGATCATTCCTAATTTAGAGGAATGTTTTGTTTATTAACCCACTTAACACTGACCTATAACTCATTCAAGCTTGAAAGAAGCATGTAGCTGAAGTGATGAACCCATGTTGTCTACACATAACAGAAAACTGAGCAAAGAACCAATTTTAAACTGTATCTTTAGGCACTTTGTTACCATCGCAGAAACACATAATTTCTTGATATTTCTTTAGTGTAAGCTATGAAAAATACCAAAGATAACACAGTTTAACTGGTGTAAAATAGTACTTGTGCATCGACAAGGTGCATATCTTCTTGTGGTTTTCTGTATGTCCCTTAATTTGAGGAAAGTGGAAAAGTGGAGGGTAAAGGAGACATAGCAGGTCTACACAAAAAGAGATCTCTGACCTTTCAGTTGATTCATCTACTATTTACCGAATCTTCATCAGAAATGGTCTCAGTGTAAGGATGGCTGTCAAGAAGTCGTGCTTAATAAAGGGAAAGTGGGAGGAAGGGCAGAGGCATGCCAAATTACACCAGAACTGGACTGAAATTCAGTGTTGACAGGTCTGATGAATCCAAACTTGAAATTAATGGACACAACCATTTGTAATACACAGTGGATGCTCTGTCATGGTTTGGTGGTGGTGTTGGGATTTTGTCATCATTGTTGGAATTATGAATGCAAAGAAACAAGGTCAGATTTTGACTCACCATACAATACAATCTGGAAAGCGTCTGATTGGCAACAATTTTATCTTTCAGCATGTCAATGGTCCCAAACACACAGCCAATGCAGTAAGACCATACAAGGAAAGAAAAATCACAGAGTGGAACACCATCACTCATGGACTGGCCTCCATGATTCATGGCGCCCGGACCTCAGCATTATTGAAGCAGTGTGTGATCATTCCGACAGAGAACAGAGCTAAAGGCAGCCAACATCCAAAGAAGAGCATTGAATGTCCTTCAAGACATCTTGAAAAATATTCCTGAAGACTTCTTAAAGAAATTACAAGAAAGCTGCATAAGTGTGTCAAACTGCATGCGTAAGAATAAAGGTAATATAAAGTCATTTTTCTCTTATATGCCGTATGTATTTTTTAAATATATATATATATAATTAAAATTAGTTATTCTTTTATAAGGTTACAAGTTAAGATGAATAAAAACTACGGGCAGAATGCAATAAAATTAAAAATACAAAACTACCGAAACAGTAAGACACAGTATGCACAAAGGCTTGGACCTCTTGTTTCAGATTATCTGTGAAGGCATTCTAATGATGACTGCATCTTGGGAATTGTAGTCCAATTTTAACACTTTGCTTACAACTAGAGATGGAAACACAAGAGGGAGCCAGGCTCTTTTTCTGTAGTTATGACTTTAAAACCTGCAAGACTCTTGTCATACTTTTTTTTAAGAATTCAGTGGGTTTTCTTTTTAGCTTTTGCCACACTGAAATGTCTGTCTTTTACAAAATAACATCTCCTTCAAAATCCTTTTTTGCACATCTTTTTTAAAAAACTTTTTTTTTTTGCTTTGAGTACCTAAAACGATTAGAATTATACCGAAAATCTTCTATTCTGTATTGTGACTGAAAACTTTTCTCTGAGTGCTGCAATAAAAACAACAACAAAAGAAAGCAAAACAAAGATTCCCAGTATTTCACGCCTGGGATACGTGGTGCGCCTGTTGATGCAGTTTTCCTCATCGGTGAAACAAACAACCAATCAGAGACGAGAACTCTCACACCCCCGACTTGTGATTGGCTAAAAGTCTTAACAGGGTCTTCGTCTTCTCCTCGACTTCATTCATGTTTACATTGTAGGTTATAGGGCTCCTCGGTCCTCCCAGCCAAGACCAAGAGCACGACACGCCAGCATCATTAACAATACGGAAGGCTGCTCGCTTAGTGTTACTCACCGATAACAAGAGGATACCACATCCATCGGTAAATTCACATTTTGTTTCCTTTTTAAAGCTTTTTAAAGCTGACCGAGCTGGGGAGAGGTCGGCGTTCTGTTGCCATAGAAACAACAGGTCTCGCGTCAAGCTGTGCGGTCCGTTTTCTTTGCTAGACGTTAGCTTGATTTTAAAAGCACAGATAAACTTCTTTTATGTTTTTTTTTACTGCACTGGGAGAAACCCTCGCAACCTATCACTGAAATTTAAATTTAGAAACGTTTTTGCTTAAAAATGGCTTGAGGTTGGTTCCGAAAAGAGAAGCTCTGTAAGCCTGTGCCTCCTTTCTGCGTGAGCTTATCTTCACATTTCAAATTAGCACCTCAACACCGTGGGTAGGTTAAAGTAGAGAATAAACTTGATAACATACAATACTGTACCTTAAAGAAAATCTCTTTGAAGTCTACCAATGCATTTTCTTTTGAATACTTTTTACTTTTGAAAAAAAAAAGTAATTTGCGCCCTTTGTTTCATGCTAACCTTAAAAAAAAAACTTTCTAAACGTTACTGTGCCCGACCGACGCTTCTTCGCTACAAGTATAATCTAGGTGACATTTACCAGTGGCAGTGCAGCATTTAAATGGTAATTGAAGGAATCAAAATCGTTACATTTGGTGTAATGAAGCAAAACAAAAATATCTGTATCTGCAAAGAGAAACAAAAAGAAGCTAAAGAAGATGCAAAATTAACACAAACGACTAAAATCAAATTATAACTAAAAAAGAAAGCACAACAAGATTAGACAGCCTAAAAGGAAGGGCAAAATGAACATAAATAGCTGCAAAGAGAACAGGAACTGACTAAAAGTTACAATAAAGAGTTTGGAGTGTACTCGGTCAAAATATATATAGTCCTTATCAAAGCCACATTACAAAAGTGCTTTACAAGAGCAGCATACTAAAGCAAGCATTGTGGGGAAACAGCATATGAAGATTAATCAGCTGTAGGAAAAATGTACAGAAATTGTTTAGGGAATAAAAGATGTAACTTAGAAAGAAGTGACTGGCTTTTTTTATTTGATTTTTAGATTGTTCCAGAGACTCTTACTCTCATTTAATACATAGGTCAAATCCAGCCCAGTGGATGGGCATTGTTTTTTTCTGAATGTTGTGTGGGTTATTGCTAGTTTTGCAGGCCCTTTTACTGACCAACTGAAGTAATATGCTTCTGATAAGGAATCACCCTAAAGCTTTTCATTGTGATAACAGCAGGCTGACTGAATATGGAAAAACTCTTTATCCTTGTTGTATTGTAAATGTATGGACCAGAATTTATGTATATGTATTTCTTTGGTTTTATTGATCCACTAAAATTGGTTCCATGTGGCAAACAAACAAACAAGCAGTTCGACACCCCTGCATTAAACTATAATTTCCCATGAGGCTCACACACACACATATCAGTTAAATACCTGGAACAGTGTGTGCAGTCACGACTCACACGCTTCAGTTGCTTGAAGCTTAGCAGTAGATCTTTAAAGCATCATAACAAAGGCAGGACATAGATAAGTGAGTGTGGCAGGGAGTAAGATGTCAGCTGATTATTAATTAATGTTGAGTGACTGATTAATCAAGGCGTCTGATCAGTTCCAGCTTGTAGCCTCACCAGATTTTGTGCTACTCTTTCACCTCATCATTATTGTCCAGGCCCGTTATGTCTAATTAAGACATGTTCAGAAGCAAGGTACAGTGTCGCGTTTCTACTTTTTATTCTTCTTTGCCAAATGTTTGGCCTACATCTTCTCTTCTGTCTTCATGCTCCGGCTGAAGGTGCTTCGTTTCAGCTTGGCCGGGAAGATCGATGTCCAGCCTGTTCACTTACACCACACACTGCTGCAGCTCTTTTCAGCACAGATTTAAATTTAACAAGTCGAGGCGTTGAAAAGCACTTCTCCTATTTCACCGAACAAATGTCAGGGATTATACCTCTCCACTTGCTCCCCACTAAGATCTCTCAATCTTTTCAGGAGGGATTGGGTTTTTTATTTTTTGTCCCCACTGTTTCTAATTAGTCACCAGATCCACTGCTTGAGTCAAACTAAGTAAGTCAATCTGAGCTGATGATACAAATCTGCTTTTTTAAGGCTCCAGAGGTACAGAGATGTGGCTCACCTGTTTGCTTGTTGAGGAGTGTGGCAGTGTCTTAAGAAGCTGAGATCCCTGATTCAAAGAGGTGTGGACAAAGGGGGAGCAACACCCTCTAATATCGATGACTTCACCAGTGCAGGTAAGTAAGAACTTTATCAAAAGATGATTAGACACTATTGAGCTGTCAGTCTATCAGATACACTGGCATAGAACTGAAAACAGTCAAATGCAACAGGTTTTGAGTGCTAAAAGCCCATTTATTAGTTGTCATTCAACAGAACCACAAACTTCACCTTAGAAATGACAAAAACTCAGCAGATTGTGCCAAGATATGTCCAATCATAATCAGGAAAGGCAAACTGGGGTGGTAGATTGCCACTCTCAAGGCTTCAGGTTTATGTCAGGGTGACGGACAGAATCATATGTCCCTTGGACAATCCTTGGATTCACGATTGTAGTTTTGTCCCAGCCCTATCTCCTCTCAGGGCTGTCTGAGGGCACATTAGCGTTTGCCCAACCCATCTATGTGAGTTTTGTAGGAAAAGACATCCGACCACATGCCTCTTTGTGGGTTTTAGTTTTTGTGAGGTATTCAACCCCTGTTCCACCACAGTAAGCTTGGTTTGGATTAAATAAATCAGACTCATTACTGTGGATGTTGGACTTCACCAAGGCTTCCCTTTTTCAACAATTCAGTTCATAATTTTAGGATAGAATAGGTGCAGCCAAAGGTTGGAGGGTCTTGGGGTTTTATACAATGATGTTCTGTTGGTTTCATAGAGCAACAACCTGCAGCTTGTGCTGGGGTGGTTTATGAATTGGCTGGGATGAGAATTAACACCTCCAAGTGCTAACAGGATGGAGTGTCCACTACAGGGCTAGAAGGAGTTTATGCTTCCAGTAGAGGAGTTTAAGTATCTCAGGGTCTCGTTCACAAGCGAGAGGAGATGAGAGCAGGAAGCTGACAGATGGACTGACACATTTGCAGTAATGTAGATAATGTACTGATCTTATGTGATAGAGAAAAGTCAGAACGTGAAAGCAAAGCTGTCGACTTACTGGTCAGTCAAGGTCTGGGTCGACACACGACATAGTAGAGAGATTCTGTCTCTCAGCTGGCCAGGGGATTACTTGGTATCCCCTCAGGAGAGCTGGAGGAGGTGAGGCAGGTCTGGGTGTCTTTGTTCAGTCTGCTGCCCTCATGACCTGGATAAGTGTCAAAGTGTCTGAAAATGGATGGCTGGATGGATGCACGGGTGAATTATCCCAATACTGCTGAATTAATCTGGGTTAGTTTTAGTTACCGTTCACCACCGAAATCAGTCAAGTGACAGAGTTCCTCTCTGAATCTTTTTCAACTGTTAGCAGTTTGTAGACTTGGATTTATTAGCTTGTGCAAATGATATAGACTTAATTTTGCATTTTTATTAATTGAACTGAATTTAATTTACTTTATTTAAACAACTTGATACAATTGAGAAAGGGTTTTGCAGCCTGGTGCATGTGTATATGTGAAAAAATCCATATGAAGGTGTAATTGTTGTATGTTTTTTTTCTATGTATACTTTTTCTCATTTGCATTGCATTACACTAGTGTCAAGTTTTGGACAATACAGTGTATCCCCTCTAAACACTGTGCTTAGTGCTGCATAGTTTTAGTAAGTGTTAGCGTGGCATGTCAAATTTTAGTCCGACATTTAGTCTGATGTTGCGTAGTGATAATTACCAGTTAAAGTCTCACTTTACTGGAGCATGCCATTGTTTGCTGAGGATTGGGGGCACAAAGGTGCTACTTATGTACCTGCTGTTGTTGAACACTGAAGGAGAGTCTTGGAGAAATCCTTCACGGGGCTGTAACTGTATCTGGGGTGAGGTCAGTGGGGTGTTTCAAGCCACTGTAAAGCTCACAGTTCAGGGTCAGGATTATCCAGATCATTGGATCCGAGTGCTGTTACCTGGCACCGTAACCTCCCACTGTGTACCTGTGGTGTCCTTCTTTAATACCACCAACCCGCAATATTCTGTCACGATCATTATCAGGAGTTCACTTGAACTCACCTTGACCCTGTAAGACACCAGACAAGAGTCAGAGGCGAACGGCTGAGACGCTGCTGTGACAGTGACTCCGTTTAGGTCAGAATGCAGAAAGATGTTTACAGAAGAACACGTAAATAACCTGAGTTAACACCTGTACATTGTCTTTGTGTATTTCACACAAAGCCACACTAATAGGATAGAATTATCCACGCTAAATGAATCGTATATTGTATACTGAGGACTAATTATAGTCAACAGAGGTGTGTACTATGAACCAAGTTCAACATAGTAAGGCTTTCTTTTCATTTGCTTTCTTGACAAAAACAAGTCAGAGATAACAGGTTATCAACAGTTTGTACCCCTCCTGACTGTTTCAAAATTGTGATTAAAGTCATAAAAACGACAATCCTTTCGTTATCAGGATGCGTCGGAACACTCTTCCTTGAAGAGATAAGCTTTTCAGAGTCAGTAACCATGTTTAAATCACCTCTGATTGTCTGATTTTAGTCTTATATTTTTAATCTTTATGTTTTGTAGTTTTTTGTTTTTTTTTTAAAATATATGTGAATTTGACATTTGGCTGTTTGGTTAAGTCTAAACTATCCTGCTTTCTGCTTCCTTCAAAGCAAGTTGTAAACTCTTTTAAATGTACTGCAGGAATAAAGTAAATTATTATTATTATTATTATTATTATTATTATTGTTATTGTTATTGTTATTGTTATTATTATTATTTTTATTATTATTATCCTTTTTATTGTTATTTTAGATCTGATGAAAAAACATTCAAAATGTTTGCTGATTGCTTTAAATTAGTAGTAGAAGTAGTTAATAATTTTCCTCTAAAAGTTATGTTTCTATTCTTTACTTTTATTAAATTTCCACCATAGATCTCAGTTCGGGATTCTCTGAGTGCCATGTCTCTCTGCTTATACTTGCAGTGATACCTGCTACTTATATAAAATTACAAATAACTTGTGTGATGTTTATCTGGAAGAGTGTATCGGTGATCATTTCAGTGTGGTCATTTAGCAAAAGTGCTTTTAGGCTCGACAGTTTCCTGTCCAAAAACTTGATGATCAGGGTAATCGAGACAGCGACTGGTGCTTTGTGCTGCCTTTCTACTCCCAGTCGAAGGCAGGATGTTGTTGAGGAGATAAACTGTATAATATAAAAAGATAAATCTGTCACTTCAACAGGGAAAATGGGGAAGGGATACTACTAAAAGACAACATCTGAAGAATGAATAGATTGAAATATTTTCACTTGTGTCCATGTATTGCTTCCTTGCACCACTTACGATGTGTCTTTTTAATTTACGTTATAAAAAGCAGTAAAAGTAAAAAAGTGTCACGCTTTAGCACTTCTGCTTGGTATTAGGATCATTTCCCCTCACCGTGGCTGTAGTATTACCCACTCCCTGTATCTGTACTGCCACAATAACCCTTGAATGCCGGCCTGTGACAGCACGCTGACAGCCAGAGCACTCACCTGATGAGAGAGATGGAAACAGAAACACGATTCCACGCGTGCACTTACAGCATGTAGTTTGTTCTATTTGATTGAATTTCATTGTGTGGCTGTATGGCACATACCATTCAGAATGAGAGATATGAGTGTTTGAAAATTGATCATTTTTCTGTTTGTGTCACAATTTCATGAAGTTTTCGGCATGCCTTGCAGGTCAGCTGAGCACATGTTTCTCATTCAGGATGGGTCTACCTCTGGACAGCCCAGAAAGAAACACGGACACACATAAATGTGAGCAGCAGGGTGAGGGAGAGGAGAGCGAAAGCCAAACTGAATCTTGCAAACGCATGCCGCAACCCGTCAACAAGCAGAGAAGGAAAAGCAAGAAGAGGTACTTTACTGCTAGAGCTCGTCCATGTGTACGATGGCAATTCTGAAAAAGTTTGAACGCTGTATAAAATGGGATTATGAGCAAAATGCAATGTTTTGCAAAGATCATAAACCTGTATTTTATTCACAAAAGAACATGAACTGAGAAAATGTGCAATTTTTAAGAAAAATATTAGCGCTTTCTGAATTTGATGGCAGCAACATGTCTCAAAAAAGTTGGTATGGGGCAACAAAAGGCTCAAATATATTCTTAAATTGGTGATCTTTCCAGAATTAAAATATTTATTGAATTTATTGACTATAATTAAAACAAAAGAGAGAAACTATAAATTAAAAATTAATCTAATTTGTATACAGATGATAAAATGATACTTTTGAAATGTTGGGTTAATTCTTTTCAAAGTTTTGTTAAGTGGGTGTAACTCACTATTCTGTAAAATCGACTGCTTTGGCTCCTCCAACCAGACAAAATTCTTTCAAAAGAGTGTGTCCATTATTCAAATTGCACTTCCAACCTTACATGGGTTGATCGTGAACCTATGAGTTTTTAAGATGAGAAAAGTAATAATTAAGAAGTGTTAACTTGGTAACTGAAGTTAAATGTTAATTTCCTTATTTTTGTCATGTGTTAATGTGTAGCTGGCAGGGTGCAGACTCGGAGGCAGGACTGCACTCAAAACAGCTTTTAATACAAAAATACCAAAACTCAAACTAAACAGGAATTAATTATATGGACAATATATGCACAGGAAGGAAGCAGGGCAGAGAGGAAACACCTGGGCAACACAGGTGAAGAGAATCGAATTGATGAGAGACACATGAGAAAAGGGACTATCAAAATAAGACATGAACCATAACAAACTCAGAGACAGATGCCCAGACAAGACACACACACTTGACACAGGAACAGAGTAACAGAACACAGAGACATGACTGAAAGAGGACACGAGACTAAGGATGATCTGATATCGTCGTGTTGGTGTTGTTCCCAGATCATCATGAAAATGTTGTTCCAGGTTCAACATTGCAAGTGACCAATCACATTATTGTGACGTTATTCTTTTGTGCACCAACCTATTCGTGCATTTATGAAATTCCAATGTTGCAAGGACAATATCAATTCTGCTTAGCGTTTATTAAAGGGTTAGGGTCAGGGTTAGGGTCCGTTAATCGGCGGACAAAGGCGGTTTCTCGCACCTTAAGTACAGTTTTTTGTTTTACGTCGGTTTTTCCCGAAGTCGCAAAAGTATGACGTCACAACATTCTGATTGGTCACTTGCAATGTTGATCCTGGAACAACATTTAGTATGATGATCTGGGAACAACACCAACACAAGGATATCAGATCGTGCCGAGACTAATCTGAGAGAACAGACAACCACAGAGCACAGAGAGAGATCACAGATGAGGATAACCCAATATTACAAACTAAACAAAGAAGATAAACAGATACACACTATGACCTTGACATGAAACTGGACACAGACCAAAGGCAAACAAATACAGAGACAAAGACTGACTACTCACAGACACAAAACAAGGAACAAGGGTGACACAAGAGTGAAACTAACACTGATACAGAACCAAGGACTGGAAATATAAATAGCAAAACTTGGAAGTACAAGGAAAGCAACATTAAACTATAAAGACAACATGCCATGGAACAAGAACAAATCCAAAAATAAACCAAGAAACATAAAACACATCACCTAAAAACCTAGGATGCTAACAGTTTTGAGTGTGCAGTAATTTAGAAGGATGTCACGTGAACTCAATATAAGTATTTGATGCTAAAAAGAAACATTTTACAAGTAATTAGCTTAATTAGCAACAAGTTGGTAACATGATGGGGCTGTAGAGAGAGGCTCACCTCAAAAAAGAGGGTCTATAAATTGTGATACAGATATCAGGATATTGTTACGGTCAAAATCAACATTAGATGCCTGTGTGATCTTTGGGCCCTCGGGTGGCACTGCCTTAAAAACAGGAATGGTTTTGTCATTGAAATACACAGACTACACAGGCTCAGGGACACTTCCAGAAAACACCGTCCGTAAATACAGTTCACCGTATCATCCATGAATGGGATTAATCCATATGCTACCTATGTCCATTAAATTCTGGATCCCTTTTTGTAATCACCCAGCTGTGCTTGAATTAGAATATCCCCAGAAATGTGCTCTTAGATTTCCTTCCATCTTACTTTGTAATTTGAGTTGCAACAGCAAAATAGAGCCCCTAATTGTGCCAGAGTATAATAATCTTTTAATCACAATAATGTAAGCTCTCCCTTGCTCTTTGCCATCTTATTCTGGGTTTTTCCCTTGCCAACTGTAGCACAATAATAATTTCTCCCATTTACTGAACTGTTTGTCATTTATTTCTGTTGAGTGTTTGAAATAGATATAACACGTTTGATATGTTTTCATTGTTCTATTGTGAATAAAATATGTATTTATGAGATTTGCAAATCATTGCACTCTGTTTTCATTTACATTTTACACAGCATCAACTACTTCAGAACTGGGGTTGTACTTTTGCTGTTATCTCCCTTTGCAGGTATATTAACTGCCAAGTACCCTGTCAGTTACGATTCTATAACTCGTCCTGGAGGCTCTTAAGGTCTCTTTTCTCACTTATCCTCATCGTTCAGGAGAGCAAAACGAGGCACTGTGCAGCACAGCAGATGTCTGTCCCTCTTTCTGTCTCTCTTGTCTTTCAGATGACTGTGGATCAACCTCACCAACTGCAAATATGAAAGTGGTACGTCTGCTAGAGATCACTAAATCATAAATGTCCAATTTTAAGTTGTTTCTAGCTAGACAAGGCTGAATACAAATACTACAGATGTCAAATAGATAAAAGCATGTGGACAGTGCTTTTTCCATTTGGATCTCTGCAGTAAATCCTTATTTTCATCATATATACAGTATTATAGAGATGTATGATCATATTGAGCGTGGGCAAGTTTCAAATAATGAAGTCACAATGCACTAAAAGCTCACCCTGATTTCATCATTGAGTGTTTAGTGTTTAGTGTTTCAGACAGCTCTAAACACTCAGTTTCATATTTTATATTCCTCCTCTCGGCGGGGAAACTTCAAATCTGCTATTTACGAGGGGCAGCCAATCAGAACAATCATGGCTGAAAGGTTTCAGGAAGTTGATTAACTGAGGGGTCACACAAGGCTCAATATAAAATAAATATATAAAATCCCAAATGTGAAATGTGAAGTAATCACATGATTACTTAACAGACTTTGTAAAACACATCAAATTCACACAATACAAAACAAAAAGGTTCAGTAACAGATAAAGCATCTAATAACTGCACAGTAAAATATCACCAATAATCCAGTCCTACTTTTAAAACTGCCAGGAATAAACAAAAAAAAACATCTAAATAATAACGGTTATTTTTATAAAGTTTGTAACACTCTATGTATTTCATTTAAAAAAGCTTTTTTTACAATGCACTTTAAAACACTGTACAAGCAGAAAGGGGCCTCTGGTTGCCTGTGGGAAACAGATGGAGCGCTGTTAAGATGCTAAATGCTTGATTTGTCACAGTGCGGCGAGCTGCTCGTAGATACGGCCTCAGAGAGGCGATGGACAGTGAAGATTGGACGCTGTTCTGGACCGACTGCTCAGTGTCTCTAGACCGTGTAAAGGACATGAAGCGTTACCAGGTAATCAATGCACCTAACTAACCTAACACCTCCATCACTGCCATCATCAGAAAAGATTATTGATGCTTCATTTGATTATTTATTGATTAAATGTGTAATTGTATTTGTGAAGTGGAAAATTCATCTGTTTCTTCAAACTATGACATTTTTCTAAATATCTTTACCAATGAAATGATGATGTACATGTCCTTCTTCAGTCCATGCTTTTAATTTGCCATCATACTGGGTAATTCGATTCTCTTTGACCATGAGTAATTTATTAAAGTAGATTTGTTAGAGATCTTTTGAGATACCATATATATATATTTATTAGAGGTGGGAATCACCATACATCCCACGATACGATATTATTGCAATTTTTAAAAATATTTTGCGACATTCAGATTCTGTACATAAAGGTAAACTTTATCAATATTCATTTTATCTAATAACAAAGTCTCACACTCAGTCTTTCTCTCATTTCAGTCAGTTTTATAAACTGAACGGTTTGTATTACAGTCTAGTCCAACTTAACTGAACGCAACCATCTGGTACAATTATAGCTATTCTGAACTATGCAGTTTATGAAAACTATGCAGCCCCTTCAGCAACTGAAGAATTTGAAAGTAAATTAAAACAAAATATAATTTTACATTAAATAAAAACGTTTTAAACTTAATTAAAATAAAACATGTCTTAAATTAAAATAAGTAAACTGTCATGTTTATTGCTGCCATAAAAAAAGTTAAACACATTTGGTCAGTGAAGGAATGTCAGGATTCTTGCTCAGAAAAAGGATCAACATGCTCTGAAGTCAGAGCTGAGTGTTTTTACCATCAACAGCGTGGTGTTTTTAAACCAGATGTTACAAAAAGCCATGGACACCTACGAGCTACTTTGGGTTGTTCCTCTATTCACAGGGGGTCACCGCAGCAGGTCACTCTGCATGTTTGATTGTCTAGATTTTTTTTCTTCCTGGTTGGGTTTTGCGTCTCCGTTTGGGAAACCTTTCACTTGTTTAAACCCATCCCAAAAAGGTTCACTGAGGTCGCAGAGCGATGAGGCCAAGGACTATCTTCTCATAGACTTCTATTCAGCTTGAGCTGTTTGCAGTGCGAGTCATCACTCCCTGCTGGCTGTTAGAAATAATGCAGGTTTAAGGCACTTCTGCACAGGGTTCACTATTCAGGCTCTGGAGCTACATCTACTGCATCTGCTAAACTGTTAGGTGTGTTCTTCTGGTGCTCAGTTGGGATCGGGGGAATTTGAAGTCTAGATCACAGATGTGGGCTCTTTGCCATGTTCCTCTTGATATTTCTGAGCAATATGTCTCAAAGCAACAACATAAATGCCAGGACCTGAAATTCCAAGCAGAACACTCCATGATCAGTGCTTGTGATTTTAAATTGGTGACTGATTGTTTAATATATATTGTAGGCGACTGTCCTGTAATGCCGTGTAAACCTGTCTTTGCAGAAAATAAACCATTTCCCGGGGATGAGCGAGATCTGCCGCAAGGATTCTCTGGCCAGAAACATGAACCGCATGCTGAAGCTCTTTCCCAAAGACTACAACATCTTCCCCAGAACATGGTGCCTTCCTGCAGAGTCAGTCTGCACTTTCCACTCTGTTTTTTACCACATTTTTGAAAACAACTACAAAATAAACATATGAAAGACAAAAAAACCCTCTAGTGCACAAATTCAACAAAACAAACAAAAACAGAAACAGGAGTTTTTTGTTTTTTTATTATTATTATTCTGGCTCTAAATCTTCCACGTATTTTAAAAAGGATCACTAAACCTTTTCAAACACCTCTTATGTAACCTTCAGTATTAATATAATTCTTTCTCATCCAGTGCGTGATGTTAGATCCGTGAGGTTTTTTCCCCCTAAAACAATGTTGTTAATATTTAGGCATTAAAAAGATATCATCCTCTCTATCTCACTGCAGTTACAGCGACTTTCATGCTTACACCAGGGCCAAAAAACACAAGACGTATATCTGTAAGCCTGACACCGGTTGTCAAGGCAAAGGCATCTTCATCACCAAATCCAGTAAAGACATCAAACCTGGAGAACATATGATCTGCCAGGTTTACATCTCCAGGGTGAGCAAACGGGTGCAACGCATGAAACACCTGCAACAAAACGCACAGTGTGTGATGCTTTTTCTGTTCTTTATAAATGACCTCTTCAGCCTTTCATCATTGATGGGTACAAGTTTGACCTGCGTGTCTACGTGCTCGTGACGTCATGTGACCCATTCAGCATTTTCATGTTCAAGGAGGGCCTGGCTCGCTTCTGCACCACAAAGTACAGCGAACCAACGCTCGGCAATGTGGTAAGAACTGTTAAAGATGGTCTGACCGGTGCCCGGGCTGACTTATAGAGACACACTTATTTAGATCCAGTTAACTCTGCATGTATCTCTGGAAGTAAATCTATTGAGAACTTTCAGAATAAAAGCCCCAAGTTAGTGATAGGAATTTGGCAGAATAGTTAAAATGGTCAGTTTATCTGTTTGTTTGTTTTTTGTTTTGTTTTTTTATATTTTGTATCATATTTTATTTGATTTTATTCGTTGCTGTATACGTGTTCCTGTGAGTTTAATTACTTAAATAAATAGTAACTAGTCTCTCTAACATTAGGATGACGTGTGTATGCATCTCACCAACTATTCCATCAACAAGCACAGCGAGAACTTTGTCCGTAATGAGGATTCTGGGAGCAAACGGTGAATACTGCTCACGCTGAAGATGGTGCATGATGTGGTACATCGCCAACGCTCTTTAAAGAATCCATGTTCATTGTTGTTCCGTTCAGAAAGCTGTCCGCCCTGAACAAGCTCATGGAGTCCATGAACTACAGCACAGAGAAGATGTGGAGCGACATCGAGGACGTGATCATAAAGACTCTGATCTCGGCCCATCCCATACTCAAGCATAACTACCAAACGTGTTTCCCCAACCACACCACCGGCAGCGCATGCTTTGAGATCCTAGGCTTCGATGTACTGATGGATCACCGGCTCAAACCCTGGGTGCTGGAGGTGACAGACCAGTTACACAATACTGTAAAACAAACATATATGTGATTTTTACTTATTCAGCCTCACTTTCTCGTGTTCTGGAAAGCCGTATGATTCTTGACTGAAAGGTTAGAAAAACATATATTGTCTATATGGTCTATATTCTCTGTCAGCTATCTCCAGGTCTTTACTGAAGCTTTATTCCATTAACTAAAATATAAGCCTAATGGAAATATTCTGCATGTGTTGTACCAAATATACCATTAATTTGTTGTTTTTGGGTCTTTGGTAACCTGATTCATGGACATGTTTTAATCCACAAATCAATATAGTCTCTCAGCACCAGTAAGGAAATCCACAGCTGGAGAGTCCCGAAAAAGACCGTATTCCTCTTTCAGCAACGGAAAAGACCTTTGGGATGCTTTTGGGTTTTTTACTACTCATATTTTTTTTTTTAAAAAGTCTGTCTTTTGACAAAATAGCTTTTATTTATTTTTATTACCTATTAATTTTATTAAGATTATGTCCCAGTTATGACCAATTCTCTCGCAAAGATTTTATATGACAATTTCAAGTGGAGCTCAAATATGCTTTTCCTTATTTTCTGTCATCTACAGATGGGGACCGAATTATTAGTCCCCAATAAAAATGTAATTTTAAACAGCACAGGGACATTTTAACAGTTGTAGCAAAGCTTTTATAGACATCCTAATTTCATTTTGGATGGTTACAGAGTTTTACTTTGCATTATTAAATCCTAATGCTAAAAGTCAGCTGTGCGTCCTTTTTGCTGGATAGCAGCCCGCAGTTCTTTGTTGTAGTTTTCAACAAGTCTCACATCCATCTCCTAAACAATCCCAGCCCATTCTTCAGTGGTCACTCTCCCAAGCTTCTTGAGATTTGTTCATTTTCTGGGGACAGACCTTAGTCTTAAGTTCACTTCACAGATTTTCAATCTGATTCAAGGCTTTTTTCCAGGCCAGTCAATAACGTTCCCTTTGGTCTTCTGAAGGTAGTTCTTTACCAAGATAAGAGCCAGATGAATGCAGGGACACGTATAAATGACACAAACACATCTGATCCCAAACAAATAATAACAGTCAAATTCTGTAATTTAAAAAAAAAAAAAGAAGTTAGGGTATGTTTGTATTTGTGAAGCAACAACTGGGTGTGAGGTCGACATTTGCATTGTGCCCTTTATAGATAAAGTTGGGTAAACATGAATTGGTGAATCGATTAAGTTAGCTTGAATTCAACCAAATTTGTTCAGACCTAAGTGTGTGTGTGTGTGTGTGTGTGTGTGTGTGTGTGTGTCTGAATATATTTATGTCCAGGTGAATCACTCCCCAAGTTTTACCACTGACTCCCAGCTGGACCGCGAGGTGAAGGATGCTTTGCTGTACGACACTCTGGTTCTCATCAACCTGAGCGCCTGTGATCGTCGTAAGATTACTAAAGAGGAGAGACGCAAGGTGAAGGAAAGGCTGCAGCAGCACCGCTCCAGAGAGGCCAGGTACGGTGAACAGATATGGTGTGAAGTTTTCCCAAGGTCACACACACCACACATCTGTAGTGAAGGTTAGTATTTCCGTGTGTGTATTTTATCGGCAGGTCAGAGGAGCTGCGTCAGTGCCAGGCAGCCACGGTGAAGCAGATGGAGAGGTACGAGGCCAAACACCTGGGAGGCTTCAAGAGGATTTATCCCAGAGAGGGAGGGGAGAAATACGACAAGTACTTTAAACACAGCAGCTCGCTCTTCCACGAGACGGCGGCATCGAAGGCCAGAGAGGAGTGTGCCAGGTACCTCCAGCACGCTGTCAGTACACTCAGTACAGTTCAGCAAAGAGCAGGTGCTGCGAGTTACGCACAGACCGTTTCTGAAGTCATCCACACAGACACAAAGAAATAAGTAAAATAAAAAAAGAAAGCAGAGGGAACGCTCCAGTGCAGGGAGAATTGAATTATTCTGCCTAGTTTCCATATGAATACAGACACTTGGGTAATAATAATAATTTTTATTCATACAGCACTTCTAACATTTATACAGGAGAACTAGATTAACATCTCTGCTGTTATTTAAATGGATAGTACAGTGAGAAGACTATGTAAAATAATATTAATTATAAAAAGACCACAAAGATTGCAAAAAGCTTAAATTTCTAGCTTAACCTGTGCGAGGTAATAATTTCTCATCTTGTGACAAGTGGTAGAAAAAGTTAGATGATTAACAAGATAGATGATAAAATGAACATAATAAATAGGAAAATATAAATAATTGGGATTTATCATAAATCTTTTTAATCACTGTATGTGTGACGATGTCCGTGCAAAGTTTTTGTTCAGACTGGCTCGCTCAGTAACAAGGTATTAGGTTACATACAGACATAGATGCATACATAGGCTACAATCATTATAGCAAGATATTTCCTCCTTACAACTGATACATTTTTATTAATAATTTACATAAAAAATGCAAAAAGAATCTGGATCAAGTTTTTGTAATGTGAAGATCCAAATCATAATAAGTTTAATATTTTGTGATTTTGAATTCTTTGCTGGTAGATTTTTATGAGCTCTGTGAATTAATCTTTTTTTTTTTTTTTTAAATTTACATTTCAAGAAGTAATCTTACAAATTGCTTGACTGATAAATAAAAACACTTACATTCAATACAAATATTAAATATTTTTGCAAATGTTTTTGCTGATTGGTAATAAAACACTGGACAAATATTCAAATATGCAGTGTGCTTACTTACTAAAATCTAAATTAAAGATAAATTGTGATTTTCCAATGAAGGAAAAGGAATAGATGACATTTTAAATATTTTACTTGGAATGTTGCCTAAAAAAAGCATAGCAATTCATTTATCGTATTTTCCGCACTATAAGGTGCACTTAAAATCCTTGAATTTTCTCAAAACTCGTCAGTGCGCCTTATAACCTGGTGGCCTTATCTACGAATTCTGTCTGTGTTTACTGACCTCGAACCGATTTTATGTGGTACACGGCGCTCAAAAATCTATAAAAAATGTTTTAGTAGGACTTTGCTAAACTATGAAGCCTGATGGATTGTCTGAGCTTTATGGCTACCGTAGTCAGGAGCCTCGACTCATAGTAATCTGGGTGCAAAACTCCGCCTGCGTCAGATCGAAAACGAACACTATGTAAATTATTTTATCTTTAATAAAATGTTCAGTGTTGCTGCTTTACAAGGTGTAACAATTAAGTTTAACATCCAGGCATCCATGAAAACAGAATTTATTAAATTTAACGGAGTTAGAAGTTAGCTCGCTAGTTACCTAAACATGATATAGCATGTTTAGGTAACATGCTATATCTCTCAGTTCTGACTGAGAGATTTCTGGGCAAAAATAAAACGTACAGCTCTGCTATCACTTCCAACATGAATGAAGACAGAAAACTACACAGCAGTGACGTTTGTAGGGTTACTGAAGTTGGACTAGCTGCTATATAATGCTGTGCTAGTGATCGCTAGCGACACAGCTATATTAGCATACCAAAGCATAACACAGTGAACCTGGAATGCATGGAAAATTGCTGTAAACGGAGAAAACTTCAGTAGGGGAGAACAACTGAGATAATCCAGCCACAATATGAGGTTAGTCATTAATGTAAAATAAGATAACCTTTATTAGTCCCACACCTGGGAAATTTGTTTTGTTACAGCAGAAAGTGGACAGTGCAAAATTACATGAGAAAAACACTGGAACAACAGTTGTTCCAGTATTTATAGAGAATTCAACATTAATGAATCAATGGTACAGAAGTGGAAGAAGCAAGAGGAATGAGTTGAGTAAAGTTTGACTTATCTGACTGTTTTGTTTCGTTTAATGCGCTTTATAATCCGGTGCGCCTTATGTATGAAAACAGACCCGTTTGTCGACAGTGCAAATATCCCGTGCGCCTTATGGTCCGAAAAATAAGGTACTATGATTGCAGTTAATTTAAAGAATTTTTAAATAATCAAATGAAAATCGTATAACATGAGACTAAAATGTGCCCCTAAGTGGTTCTCTGGTGACCTTTTTAAGAAAAATGTGACTGCATTTACATAAACATAACCTTTTAAAAATGTAGCTTCATATATTTTTGTAGCTTGCATCAAAGTATTTAAACCCAGGTTTTCAGAGTTCAGTGTGAGTAATGAGATACAGCTGTTGTTAGAAAGTCGTGTATTTAAATGTAAGCAGAACTAATGAACAAGACATCTGTGATTTAAAAAAGAAATAAAAACAGCAGACTGTGATAGGTGGATGAAAAAACATGCACATAAGTAGTGTCACTAATAATTAAGCACAGACTAAACTGTACTACAGTACAAAAATACAGTACAGTACGGAGACTAGTAAAAGAAAAATGTGATTATTGTTTTCAGTTTTCTTAGTAGATGTTTCACATAGGTCTTAAAATATTCCAGATTCCAGGATCTTTGGAAGCCAGTTCAGCTGGTTGTGATCCTCAAATCATGACCTTGTTCTAAATCCAATCATTTTTATTGATGATGATGATAATAATAATAACAATATATGAATCAATAATGCAAATCTGTTCTTCCAAATGTGGATTAATTTTGCCTTTTTAAAAGTGGAAAATATTCGTGTTCTGTATATAGACACAAATCAGTCAATCTATTACATACAGGTTGTCATGGCACCAAAATTGAAAGACAGCTAGAGAAAGTAATCTTCTGTTCACAGTGATTGAAAAAGTGCTCAAAGTTTTTTCTGAGACCATTAATGCAATTGGGTCCTAGTTTCTATTAATTTTGGTTCCCTATTGTATTACTTGTGTTTTTTGTTTACTTATAGATTAGTTTAGTTGTATAAGTTCCCTTCTTGTTCCCCAAGTCTCTCCTCTGTGTTTTTTCTCCTTTTGTGTCTGCTTTGTGAAGTCAGGTGTGTCTTTGTGTTTATCTTTTTGTGTGTTTGTCTCAGTTTTAGGTTTCCTCTATTATTTTTCTAGTCCCTTGTATTACGTGCATTGTGTGTAGTTTTGTTTCCCTTTGTCGCATTAGTTAGATTCTGTTCACCTGTGTCTTTTTTACCCCAGATGTTTCCTCTCTCTTTACCTCATCTGTGTTTGTCTGTAAGTCCTCAGTTTTACTCAGTTCTTTGCCATGTCCTCCTTATCCCATATGTTCCCCCTGGCGACTCCGTTGTGAATCCCTCGCTGCTGCTCTACATCACTGTGTATTCTGTATTTTTGTCCTCAGCACTTCCTTCCTTAGGTCACATCTCTGTCTTTGGAGCGTTTGGGTCTGTCTCTTACCTCCCGCACAGATAATCCATGAAAGACTGATGCAGAAAAAAGTTGAGGCCATCTCAGTTTTGATTTGTTGCTCCTGGAAATGATACGTAGCCATTCGCTTCTTTGCCGGTAGTGTGATCACACTCAGCTGTACATGCAGACATGCCTCGGGGTGATTTAATATGTGCAAACATTATGGAATAATTGAACAAATTGAAGGATTTAAACCTGTCCTAATAAAACAGAATTTAATAGTGCGTAATCCTGCCACCAAATTATGTGCAGTCATGGAATAAATTTCCCTTTAAGACGCTGATGACACTCCGCTGCATGTGCCTGTAATTCTCACGTTATTAAATTAAAAGGCCCCTGTGCCTGCCATGAAAAACTGGGTGTCACATCGTTTCCTGCTACTAACTATGATTAGCCTACAGTTTAGATAGCAGTTTGATCAAATAGTAGAGATTCTGGACAACTATGATTTCTCAAAGGGCAAGTGTTTGTCGTCGTGTTCGATCCTGCTCTCTGCTGTGATCGTCACATCGAAGAAAGCTCCACGACCACCTGTTTCCATTTACACACTTAAATCTGCTCTGCTGTGTGCTCACTTTCATGCAGACTTCTCAGATATTTCCTAAAACAGTCTTCACTTGTCTTCATGACAGTTTAGTTGTTTTTGTACAGCAATGCCATGATCTGTGGAGTTTTTTTAGTGCAGTTTTCTGGTTTCTGTTTTTGTTAATTGTTGTTTGTTGTTTGGGTTACTATTCCAGCCGTGTCTCTGTGTGAGTTTTTCACCTCTGTGTGTGGTTTGGTTCTTTTGTTATTTGGTGTTTTATTTTGGTAGTCATCATTTGTCTCCTGTGCTTTGTATTTTTATTCCTCCCTTGTGATTGTGTTAATTAAGTTCCTGTTTCCTGCATTTCATGATAAAAAAGGAGCCAAATGCACGATGTATATAAATATAAATAAAGCATTAATGGCTGATTCCACCTAAAAACTAATTTAAAAGTTGAAAACAAACATTCTGTCTTTTTATATTTTTTTTTTAAACAAAATAAAAATGGAAGATGAGGAAACTAAAATGTAGAGACAACAGAGTGCATCATGGAGTCTGCAGGAAAATGTGAACACGCAAAAATCTGTTTCAAAATAAAATACAAGACGGGACACCAAAATAAGATGTTCTCTGCATTAAAAAAAAGAAAACAAACTAATAATAATACAGTTATAAGTAAATGTGGATGAGATTTATCAGATTTAACTGGTTATTTTACAGAAGTGATCACTGGAGTTTTAAGTTTTTATTTATTTATTCAAAATAAGAATAATGGACTTGCAGAGGGATCCGAGTTTCTTCTTCTACACTCAATATTTGTCCTCTGTGTTTTTTTAAAAAAAAAAAAAAAAAAAAAAAAAATCTAAAACAAGAGTACCATAATAAAGCTAAAAAAGTGGTTTCATTTGTTTAAATACTTATTAATACTTTATTTAAATTATTGTCAAAGTGGTGCTGAAATGTGTGCTTTTATTCTTTTAGGCACCAGCTGCAGGAGCTGCGTCTGAAGCAGGAGCAGAATGAGCACTACCAAAGGAGAGGCCGGAGGAGAGACTCGCAGGGGGAGACTGCAGGGGAAGGAGTCAAACCACGAAGGGCCCCATCAGCCCCGACCCCCATTTCTAACTGCGACCCAGCATTGGTGAGGCTGTGTTTGAAGGTGCAGTACCCACATGTAACCACAAGAGGGAGACACAGCTTCAGTCCGTGATGAATGGCTTTGACTCTGGCTGGTCTTTCTGTCAGAGTATTGTTTAGATTATCTAAATAATATTCCTGATCATTTTATTCAGTTTTAAATAAACAGATTTTATTTTCAGTACAGCAAACCAATGATATTTTCATATATTTTAAAAACCTGCATATACATCGAAGCAATAAAAACTACTTGATTTAAATGTTCTTTCTCCCCCCCCAGCCTCCTGTGTCCGGCCTGTCAGCAGCTCCGGAGTCTGCAGAGGTCCAAGAAGAGGAGCAGGAGCATCTGGATAAGGAGGAGGAGGAGGAGAAGGTGGTGGAAGAGAGGGAGGAGGAGAAAAAAGTGGTATTAATAGGCGACCACGAGCACCTCAGCGTGCTGTACCGGAGGCAAAAACTAGTGCAGGACCTCGGGGTGGTGAGCCAGATCCAGCAGCTGCTGCAGGGCCACAGAGAGGGAGGGGGAGCAAACGACTTCTACTCCCAGCAGCAGAGAAATCATCAAAGGCAACACAGGAAGGTAAGACCTGACCACCAGTCCATGCAAAATAAACCATTTCTCATTTATTTATTTATTTTAGTTTATTAAAATAAACTAAATAATAATAAATAGTTTATTCATTATTAACTGACAGTTGCCATCATCCTTTTTTATTTCAGTTGGATTCACTGACACATTTTTATCAGAGGACTAAAGAGCAGGACATACCTGTGCAGGTACTCTCCAGCCAAATTAATTCCCCTGCTCTTCTTTCTTTATTTTAAATCAGTGCTCATAAACTTCAGAAATTAATCATGTCAGCTGCCCTGTCTCTTTAACTTTCAACTTTAATAGGTGGTCAGCCTTTCTTCCTCAGTCTTAATAGAGAATTAAAGGGAAAAGAACATTTTCTATGATTGTTTTGTAGCTTCTCGTTCCTCAGCAGGACTGCAACAGCAGTTATTTTCACTGCTTATTTTCAGTTTTTATTTTAAAGATTAATTTTTGTCTGTGTATTAAAATATTAAAATGTACACTTTTAGTTTATTATTATATATGATTAAAAAAAACCCAGCAAATTATTATTTATGAACAGCCTGAACCAGTGAAAACGTTTTAATTTTACTCTTATAATAATTAATAGTTGATTAAAATCCATGATAATTAATGTTGTTTTGAGCAACAAGTTGATTTAATCAGTTATTCTTTGCATGTCTGTTTGTAACACATGGTGTTATTCAGGCTTTGCTCTGGATTATGAGTTGAAGAAACATTTTCCTCGGCATGCAAAGCTCAGGTTGTTTGTAAATTTGATGGTTTTTACCTCTGAAAGTGATGAAATCCAAAACACATCAGCATCAGCGTCAGCGGTTCGGCAGCGGTTTGGATATATAAACAGCCAAAAATAATCATCAGAGGAGAATGAATGAAGTGGGTTAACAGTTCATAAACCTGACTGATAATTCACTGTGCTGAATAATCATTATGGCACAGAATCTAAACGGCATCGTTTTATCGCTGTGCTCGCAGCATCTCGGGTCCGTCGTGACTCAGCAGCGTTTGCTCCGGCCCACTGTGCACCGCACCTGCCCGAACGGCGAGTCCAAGAGCCACGGCAGAGTGGGAGAAATACGCCGGATCATCAGCCCCCAGCAGGCGTCCTGGCCAGGTAACCATACTGAGATCTCAGCACAGAGAGGTATCGCTGGTTCATTTTCAGCCTAACAGCAGCTTCTGCAGGCTTTTCTCTCAATATCCAGCTCCTGCTTCCTGTTTACTAAGGAGTCTTTGGTACGACTGTAACACTGGAGATGTATAAATAAAACTGAATTTAATGTCTTTTCCCCTCCTGCTGTTTTCTGTGTTCTGAAACATGAACATCACTTGAAGAAAATGTAGAAATACATTTTTTTTTAATCACCAAAAATGCATAAAAAATTAAAATACACGGGAGAAGTGTTTAAATCTACATAAAATTACCATCTACCATTAAAATTACCATGAAAATATTAAAACATTTATTTACTGTGTCCCATTTTGTTTTGTTTTTTTTAACATTTTTATAAATAAATAATCAGGCTGTGCTATTAGTTTAGAAAAAAATCTGTTGATATTATTTCATTTGCAATAATTTCCACACACACATAATTAAAACATCAGAAAACACAATGGGCTCTTGTGGAAATGGTAATAGCATTTTTTTAATATATATATATTAACTATTCAGAGTGAGGGATTTGTGTGTGTGTGTGTGTGTGTGTGTGTTTGTCTCAGACTTCTTCTTTCTTCTGTTTTCAGTCAGCGGCTCTCTGAGCAGCTTCTACGCCGACGCCCGGTCCCGTCCCGGCATCCCGACCATAAACTACATCTCCAAAGGAGGCCCTCGATGCACCAACGACGTGTCCCACGACCCCGACGCCCTGCGCAGCCTGCTCGTCATCTCCACGTGCGTCCCGCTGCTCCGGAGGCCTGGCTTCCCTCACAGAGAGACTCAGCACGGTAAAGGGCAGTGAGGGCAGCGGGACCGCCGACCTCACGACGCCCCTCCGAGTCCAGACCTGCAGCTCTCACCTCACACTGAAGCTGCTCCACAGAGAAATACAAAGAGCCTTGAAGAGAGAAAATTCAGAAATACACAAAGCCTTTAATGGACATGGATGTTTGTATATAGCTTTTATACCTGCAAACCAGCTGCCTGCCACTGAACGAGCTCCAGCAAAGCCCAAACAGCATTACAGCTTCTTCTTTTTTTAAAATACTGACCCTGTGTACTCAGATTTATCCATTAAATCTAACCTGATGCATAAATTTGAGATAGATGTTTAATATTTTGCTCTGAGGATGAATTATTTCAAACAGAGTGCCAAAATAAAAGCACGCTGGGTTAACATGATATTGAAATCTTTTACTCTGGAAGAAAAAAAAAAGTGATTCTAATAAACTCACTGATTTATATGAACATAAACTGGCTCAGCTAAACTGAAACTATTAAAGGTTCATTATTTAATATTAAATTTAGTTTGAAAAGCTTCACACTGGGGGACATTAAGGAGAAAAGCCAGCTGCTCTCATGTTTGTGCAGTCAAGTATTGAAAATAACTTTATTTGCGCTGATGATCAATAAAATGTCTTTTTTTTCAAGTGATTTAGTTTAATCGTCTTTATTGTCACTTTCTGAAAAAAATAAGATTAAAAAAAATCTACTTTTTAAAAGTAATAAATATTCTTTCTGTGATTACATTTTAACACATTTTTTTTCTAAATAGTTTTAAATTTCTTTTTGATGGTGATTGCCTCCTTTCGTCTCGACGGCTTTCAGATAAGAGGCCATAAAGTTTTACAGCTTCTCTGGATCCGGTTTCTTTGTAGCTGGCTGAGAGCAAGGTACCAATAAACTAAAAAAAAAAGAAAAGAAAAAGATCAAATGCGTTGAGAAATTATTCGATATTATTTTAAAATGTGAGGAAGTGATTTCATTACTGATAAATATAAATATTTAGTATCGAGTCCACTTGCATTATAAAGCGCCTGAGCTGTTTTCTGCAAGCTCCTGTGAAACTCGGGGGTCTACAGACGAATTTATTTAATTATAATTATATTTATCTTTTTAAAAAAAAATTAAATCTGGGGGATAATTTAGGAGTCAGTAAAGGATTAAACTATGGCCTAAATAAGACGGTACCTGTGGAAGTGTTGGGTTTTTGTTTTTTGTTTTTTTGTTTTATTTTTAGACTTTAATGAAATGAAAACGTTAATTCAGATGTTTTAACATTTTGTGTTTAAATCCCAGCTTACATTTTAATGAAAAAGCGCTATTATATTGGACTTTGCGTCTCTTTGAGGGAGAAAAAGGAAAGCGATGGGGAGAATGTTTTGTATTTCAGGAATTTATGGTTTTATTGCGTCTATAAAGGTCGGAAATCCTCTCTGTCAGTGAAAAACACCAGAATACCGACTGAAAGAATACTTAAAAAAACAAAAAACAAATCACATCGGAAATGACTCATTAGAAACAACAAGAAAAAAAGATGAATACGTTTTAAGGCCCAAACGAGGGAAAGTTTCATTCTGAAGTTGGGCTGTTTCAAGTTTTTCTGACCTTAAAATCCGCCTCAGGATGGCAGTTAAGCTCATTCCCATCTTTGGCCAATTTGATCTGGAGGAATTTCTCCACATTTGGAGAGATTATAATAGTCTTAATGCAAATAATCTTCACGCCTGGAGCCTTTTTATTTTAGAAAAATAAGAAGACTCAATCACCCGCGTCTGCGGTTTGGAGATTACATGATTATTTTTTCCTGAAAGTGACACATTTGACAAAATGCAGGAGGAAGGACTGGAGCCAGATTCACTTCCTGTTATTCGATTTGAATTTTTGGGTACGCGAATAAGACCACCGCCGTGGTTAAAGATCAATAAGAAGCTACAAACCTTTCCCGAACCAGATGGATCAGAACCGAGAGCGCATCCTTCCCCGCTGGCCACCCTCACACCTCCACATCCTGACTCGTTTCTACCATATTGACGCAAAATTTAAACATTTCATTCTTTGGGAGAAAATAAAGATGGCGGTGAGGAAAGCGCGTCCAAAGCACAAAAACGGCCGCTGTTTATGAAAATTTACAACTTTGCCTTGGAAGTTTACGACTCGCCTGGCTCGGGGATTGGTTGCTGAGGGGTCATGTGGACAGCAGGAATGGGAACTTATTTCCCATGAGGTTATATTGCAGCTGCTGTTTTCCAACCGCTCGTTCACTTAACACTTACTAACACAAGCTTTTTCTGGGCTCTTTGCATGTGCAGTGAGCGTTTGGACTGTTCGTAAGAACAGCCGCTCGCGGTTTCGTGCATAATTCCCCCCCTCTCCCTAAAAAAAAAAGAAAGTAGGCGATGGAGGCTCTGCGCAATTCCTGCGCCGTGCGCGCCTCGTTAATGTGGCTGTACTTGTGTGGCTTTATGTTCGTGAAAATGAGGGATCACCACACTCCTGGAATAGTGGGATTACTTTCATGAAATCACTTAAGCAAAGTGGGGATTTTTTTTTCTTTGTGGGGCTGACAGGAAGCGAAGAGGAGCTGCTGCGGAGTGGCACCCACACTGGAAATGACGGATTATCAACAAAGGTAAGGGCACCATGTTTCTGATATTCCTGCTGGTGCTGCTGCTGCTGCTTCACTGTCACTGCAGGCCTGATGTTTACAAAGCTGGAAACGGGAAGATCTGTCTTTAAGAAAGGGAAATTACCCTCTCCAAAGCATCTTATTATTCCGCTTGCGCTGTTTGTGCTATTCACAACCAGTTGCTGCCCTCTCTGTTTAACCCCTGAGGTGCTGCAATTCCTTTACACGCCAAATATTTTCCCTAAAATGGAGAAAAAAGACTCTTTTGCCGAGTCTGAGGCCTGCTGGCGACTGGTGTTGTATAACCAGGTGGCTTCAGGCCAGGCAAGCTTGACTTTGATGATGATGATGATGGTGATGGTAAAGGGCCTGTGCTACAGCTGAGTCATGTTTTTCTTGGAGGTAAAAAACAAAAAGATCTCCGGCTACACGTTTTTCACTCTGCTGATTGATTTATTCGGATTATTGTAATTCATTTTTGTGCTTTTATTCTGAAGAAATCGATTTATGCTGATATTGCGCACCGTGTCTTAGTTGTATCTTTTCGCCTTTCTGCTTTTTTCCCCCCTCACATTTTTTGATGTAGCTTTAAACAAATATTCGCTATGATGCATCCTCGTCCTGATTTTGCACAAAACGCGGAGTCAATAACCACCGCTGCTCTCTTTTATCGATTTATTTTCTATTTCCGGCGCCTCTGCAGGGTGTTCTGCGTCCTTTTTGATGCTGGGAGTTTATGGCGGAGGCCATAACGTGACGGGAAAACACGGGATTGCCTCTTTGTTAGTCAGTGTTTCTCCAAATGTCCAGCAGCTGTCCAGCACCGGGCTGCAGGGACTGCGGCCTGGCGGAGAGGCGCCAATCCAGCTAAAGATTAAGATTTGATTTCATCTCAATTCTGATCGAAATATTAAAATATAAAATGTTTTCAAAGCAGACATGACGCAAATAGAAAATCTGTGGGTCAAGGGCGCAAAATCAAAGACAAGAGGCGGATTATTCATTCCTGATTATTATTATTTTCCTCCCTCTATGAAGCTCTAATACAATTTATGCGTTTTATACTCACGTTAGAATACTTTTAAAAACTAACTGAACAGAAGGAAATACCCAATAATTTATTATAAATGCATTTTCCTTTCTTTTTGAACGAAATTCTGCAAACTTTACATTTAGAAAAGCGACTTAGCTTCAGAATGGAAGCAAAATGTGTATTTTATTAATTATAACAATCAATCAATACGAGTTAAATGATGGACAGAGAAGAAAAACACAGAAGACTAATAACAGTCGCGTTAATTTCCCTCCTTGTTTGCTTTTAAATACAAATTAGTTGATGGGTGAAAACAAAGAAACGAAAAGCAGGCTCCAGGCACCTGAGACGTCTTTCAACCCTTTATACTTACCAGTTTTTTTTTCTAAGTGTGAAATTGTTGTCCACTTCATCATGGTGTGTTAACGTGATGATGATGATGATGATGATTATGATGATCCTGAGTGCCGGCGCGTGTCCTCCCCGCTGCTCTCTGCACGTCTTCGTGGACTTCAGTCAGTCAGGGTTGAATCAGGATGAGGTCTCACCTTCGAAGAGTGAAATATATGCATCACTGACGCAGGTTTCTTGCGTCCATGTGGATCAGTTTGTGCTCGTTTTAAAGGGTTTACTGGCAGAAGAGTTTTATTCCAGACTTTGTTGGCTTTAGTGAATTATTAAAGGAGATGGAAGTGAAGGTTAGAGGCTGAGCGAGGCTGTGCGTAAATGTTTTGCTTTTTTGCACCGTGTGTTTGTGTGTGACAGAGTGTGGGAGAGAGGGGGCTGGATTGCATGAAACAGGGGTTATATTTAGGCTTTAAAAAAAGTACAAATATATTTCTATGAGTCTTCGCGTCTGTGTGAGCGTGTGCGCGAGCGACAAGCTCGAGCGCTTCATTTCGATTCACCGGGGACTCCTGCGCGCAACAAGAGCCCCCCATGGGTGCAATAGTGCAAGCACAGACGGCGGTGATTGGCCAGAGGTTGATCAGATGGTACACTTCCCCTCTGTATTCAGTGGCACCTCACAACCCCCCCTTTCAGCAAAAACCAAATCTCCGATAAAGTAATGGCAAAACCACTTGGACTATAAAAGACAACAAATCATATTCCTCCGGAGTATATACACCCCGTTGTCCACCCAATGAGTTCCTATTTTGTTAACTCAACTTTTCCCGTGTCTCTGCCGGGAGGACAGGACTCTCTCCTGGGTCAGATACCGCTTTATTCCTCGGGATACACCGATCCGTTAAGACACTACTCCAACGCGGCCACATATGGAGCAGCCAACATGCAGGAGAAGGTTTACCCGGCGTCTTACTACCAGCAGACGGGTGCGGCGGCCGCGGCCATCTACGGCCGGGCCGGCGGCGGAGCGCCCTGCGACTACAACCCGGTCGGGACTTTCTACAAGGACGCGGAGGGCTCGTGCGCTTTCTCGAGCCGCGAGGACCAGCCGCTGTTTGTCACTCAGGAGCATCAGCAGCGCAAAGCGGAGTGCCCGGAGCAAGCTGTCAGCATGAGCAGCAGCATCGACGACAAGTCGTCCACGCTGATCTACCCGTGGATGCAGAGGATGAACGCCTGCTCCGCCGGTGAGTACCCACGGCTGTTAGAAGAGGCTACCTGCCAGGTGTGGAAAGCCTTTCAGATCATTGCGAGCAGCACAGCGCGCGGAGACAGAGCCGAGCGGGAAGTTTGTGTTTTTGGCGATTGCACGCGGAGATTCGTGCGCCTTCGGGGCTTTTGGCTACTACTACATCATCAGCACAACACAGGCACGGGCTGCATACCCGCGCGCACACACACACATTCACTACATTGCGCGCACGCACACGCACGAACTCAGTGGGCCTACACCACCCGAGCTTCAACCCAAGAGCTCCCAGCTCGCGTCACATGGCCCCCTTTTGGATTTTTTAACGCGCCTTTTGGCTAAAAAACTTAATTTAACGTCCCAAACACGAACAGAAAAATATGAATTTCACTGCAAATTAAAGGAGAAAACAAGCCTGCCTCTGACTGCACGTGCACAATGCGTGCTTTAGATGACACAAGAGAGCCAGTGCATCATTTATTATACAGAGACTGCGCTGTACTAATGACACTTTTCTGAAAGGCTTACTGTAACAGGCGCCATGTGGGAAGTTTAAGAGATATAATTGGACTACTGTCGTAATATGACATATATATGTGTACATTAAAAAAACAAGATAAATCTGCACCTACAGAAAGGAGAAAATACAAAATAAAAACATACATTTTGATTTTTTTCGGACCTTTGCGCAGAACGGTTTTATTTTATTTTGTTTATTTGTATTTACTTAATTATTTAATTTGGATGCATCACTGGACACAGTGAGTGCGTTTTCCTCCCGCACTTAACATTTAATTATTAACACATGACTTCATTTTCATTGCAGGCCCGTTTGGCAGCAGCGGCCGCAGGGGCCGACAGACCTACACCCGCTACCAGACTCTGGAGCTGGAGAAGGAGTTCCACTTTAACCGCTACCTGACCAGGAGGCGCCGGATAGAGATCTCCCACGCCCTGTGCCTGACGGAGAGACAGATCAAAATCTGGTTTCAGAACCGCAGGATGAAGTGGAAAAAGGAGAACAAACTCCTTAACCCCTCAAAGACGCCCGAAGAGGAGGAACAGGCGGAGAAAAAGAGCTAAAAGGACACTTAAAATAAAATAAAATAAAATAAAAGGCATGTGTGTGTGTATGTGCACACTCCTGACATAAAAAAACAATGTATTATTCCTTTGTAGATACAAAGTGCTGCCAAATCACATGTTAGAGACGTGTAGAGTTTATTCCAGTATCTGCACAGTGACTGTGTCCGCATTAGGTTAAAAATCAGAAACCAGGTCCTCCTCTGTTTGTCCTGTGTGTGCTCGTGCGTTTATTTAGGGGACTATGCAAAAAAACAAAACATAAAAAACAAAAACAAATAAAATCAAATAATAATAAAAAAAAAATCCGCCAAAATGTAAATAATTTTTAGTGTTTGGTTCATGTTGTTACCTCATGATCGTGTAGGCCTACTGAGTTCCTTTCTTTGTTTTAATGTTGATTTTACTTTGACATTAAAAGAGGAGTTTTCGTCCTTTTAACTGTACATCCTGTGGCTGTGGTCGCTCTGTGATAGTCTGTAGGCTTGTTTTGTGCCATTAAAAAAGAAGAAAAGAAAGAAATTTGTACAGATGTTACATGTTATTTATTGTTGTCTTCGATGCACATCTGGATATTGTGTGCAATATTTTGTTTAGGAAATTGTACATAGAAATAAAGGCTTTTTGATGTATATTGGAAATTCTGGTTGTCTATTATTATTATTTGTACGAATATTATTATTAGTAGTAGTTTTAGTAGTAATGGTAGTGGCTCAGCTTCTTAAGCCACAATAAAATCATATAATACGGGCGTAAAAGTGAAAATTTCCCCCCTTTTTTGGATACTTTTGGGTAAAGTGCGCGAGTTTGGCGGAGATCTCGCTGTTTTGTGCTACCTGAGCCTTTTGTGGCCTGCGTTATGAGTGTTATATAAATGATGGATGACTCCGGGGGCCCTGACAGCGAGTCCCGGCGGGGTGCTACCGCAGCTGTCCGGAAGATGGCGCTCTCTGCCTGCGCGGCTCTCGGGGCGCAGCGGGGAGGCACCATTGACTGGAGCCCTAACGACCATTATTTCGTCATCATTTGTAACCATGGAGCATGAATTACCTCTTGAAGTCATCAGTGAGGATTTACGACTGGTCAACAAAGGCACGTGATTCCCGAACGCTCTCCCATATTTGGCCGCATACCTGGCAAAGTACAGTAGGGCTTCATTGCTTATAATTCATGATTGCATCCATAAATCGTGCAAGCACACAGGATTATAGCGACAAAGATCTACAAATCGAGGCTTTAAAAATCCAAGCAAATGAGCTCTTACTTTGTAAACTCGTTCTCAGGGCGCTATCCAAATGGCTCCGACTATCAGTTACTAAATTATGGGACTAACGGCGCTGTGAGCGGCTCCTTCAGAGACCCTGGCACCATGCACTCCGGGTCTTTCGGCTACAACTACAATGGCATGGACCTAACCGTGAACCGCACCAACACCGGCGGCCACTTCGGGGCTGTGAGGGAGGATGCCCGGGGATTTGGGGCGGACGCCCGCTACAGACAGACGCCCAACTGCTCGCTGTCGTCTCCAGACCCGGTGCCGCCGCCGCCGCCGTCGTGCGCCACGGCCAGCCGGGAGCAGCTGGAACTAAAAAGCCCCTCTCCTCCCTCTGACCGGAGCGCGACCTCGGGCGGCAGCAGCCTCAACAAAAGCAACAGCGCTCATTTCACGGAGATAGAGGACGCCACGGTCGCATCCGAGAGCGAGGAGGGCGCGCATAGCAGCGGCGGCGGAGGCTCCTCCGGCACGGCACCGCGGGCGCAGCAGCAGCAGCAGCAGCACCAGGAGCCCAACGCCACCTCCTCCACTCCCACAGCAAACGACTGCCAAACGCCACAAATATTCCCGTGGATGCGGAAGCTGCACATAAGCCATGGTAGATTTCCACCTCTCTTAATATTTAGTTTTGAAGGCTGTCACGCTGACGGTGTGCCATAAATCTGTCAGGTGTTGCATGAGTGCGCAGGCTGGCGTGGAAGGAAGAATTTAGAGGCAGAATCAGTAAGAAAAAAAATAAATCTTTGTGGGGTTGTTTGCTTTAAATGCCGCTGGAGCCCGGAGGAGGTGTGGGGTGTAGTGAGCTGTGCTGGCCCAGAGCTGCGGAGGGAAGGCTGATTGTTGTGTTGTGTTATGTGTCGTGTTGGTTGCATGCTTCCACCCATTTCATGCTGTGTGACCCCCCCTCTCCGTCCATTAAATCACAGCGAAAAGCCCCCCCACATTAAAAAAAGGGAGAAAAGACAGAAAAGAAAGTGTAGTTGTTGGTGTGCAGTGCGGTTGCTAATTTTCTGGATTTTCTGTAAAATTGTAGATATGACTGGACCTGATGGGAAAAGGGCCCGAACTGCGTACACCCGCTACCAGACGCTAGAGCTGGAGAAAGAGTTTCACTTCAATAGGTACCTAACCAGACGGCGGAGGATAGAGATAGCCCACGCCCTGTGTCTTTCCGAAAGACAGATCAAAATCTGGTTTCAGAACCGCAGGATGAAGTGGAAGAAGGACAATAAACTGAAAAGCATGAGCCTCGTAACGGGAGGGAGCGCCTTCCACAACTGAATAACTTTTTGGTGGAGTTAAAAAAAAAAACACAGAAAGAAAGAAAAAAAAGAAAAACATAATAAGTTAAAAAAAGAGAATCCATGAGTACTGTAAAGCTATTTAAAGCGCAGCACCTTCCAGCATGCCATTGTGATAGAAAAAGAAGTATTCTGTGGTCTTAAAATGCCATTTTTAGTTCACTGTTGTTGTAGCTTAGATGTGGAAAATAAGATGTAAATATCGCAGTGCTGGGGAGTTATCTGTCCATCTCTCCTCTCTCTTTCTGTCTCTTTCTGTCTTTCTCTTGAAGGTGTTTCAACTTGAGCTCTTTATTGTAACTTCTCCGCGGTCTAACAGGAGTAAATTCATTGTACAGTAAAAACAAAACAAAAAAACACGTTTAAAAAAAAGGAAAAGAAAAGAAGAAGTTTCCAAACCACATGCTGCTCTTCATTGAATGTAATGTATTCCGGGGGCCATTCAAAGCGCTTTAGTGTAACTTTTACTGCTATTTTTGATGGTTAACTTGTGGCCAAGATCCATAAACTTTCAAGCCAATGTGTAGCTCTAGGATATTTTGTGCATCTGTTATTATTATTATTATAATTATTATTATTATTACTATTGTTTAGGACTAATTATGAGCAATGCAAATGTATTCAACCTGTCAATGTGATAAATTTTTAGTGCAAAGGGTTATTCTGTGGATAGGCAGTGATGTAAGCTTTTTTCTCCAATAAGCTTTTTGTATTTGTAAGTGAACTCATAGCGCTTGAAAATAAAGTTTCTCTCAATTGCTTTGAACGTGTCTCGACTGTCTCATCGATTAGAATAAAAACAGATTCGGTTTTTCTTTTTTTAAAAAAGGCAGGCCATATTTAAGTGGAGATGCGCAACTTTTTCTGTGTGAGTGCGTGTGTATGCGAGTGTGTGTGTGGCTGCTTTTCACCCGCATTAAACTTATTAATGATTAACCTGAAGGATTTGTTAAAATGTCCCACACACAAACAAGATTTCGGGTCAATTTTTGACGCATTGTTTTTGGCGCAGACGCAGTGAAAAAGAAGACTTTTAAAACACTTACCTCTCTGCAGCGAGATGTTTGCCATGTGGGAAAATATGTTGCTGATAAAATCCACCTTTAAAAAAAAAAGAGGGGGTAAAGCTTTGGCTTTACAGGTATATAGGCAAGGCTGAAGTTGGTAAAAATCCCCCTTACCAAAGATTGTATAGGCCTATATTACTTACAGACTGTGAAAAGTCACGTGAGGTCCATAAAGTTGGTTTTATGGTTTTGGGGAGTAGACAATGTACTATATAATTCACAACCTTGAATGAAAGTGACGGCTTAACTGCGTGGATGGGACTGCAAAGGCTGGACTGGGGAAGGAAGTGGTGTCCACTCATGTTTAGTTAGTTTAAGCTGCTGCGCGAAAACTTCCAATAACTGTTACGCATTAAAAGAGTGTGGCAGCTAAAATGTTATTTTAAAAACAGTCTAAATATTAAGATTTAATTGCGCAAATTTTAGTTCTCAGTTTCAGCCACAGAGCCACATTTTTACACTGATTATTTGTCACTTTTATCATGAAAATCCTAAACGTTTTGCTGTTTGAACATCCTCATTTAGAGGCCCCTGTTTCTGCTCAGCGTGGACACATACTGGCAGATTTTCATACTTAAAAGAAAGTAATCCAAAGTTTCTTTTTCAAACACGAGCTGATTTTTTAGGAGGGAAAATTAAATCTCTTGAAGGCTAATGAGAAGCTTTATAGAGCTGCCATGCAAAAACGAACTTGAGCGAGGTCCTGGAGTGATTTATCCGAATCTGTCAAGTCACCGAGCGGCCAAAGGTGAAGTCTCGGACAACTCCGAGCTGGACACAGGCTTCACTGACTTTACATAAAGAAAAGCCAGGCTATGTGGGTCCTGGAGTGCATTGTCTAGCGGCCACTAATAAAACATAATGATATTATGTGCAGGAAAGCAAAAGACTGCAAGAGACTTCTGCAATATTTCCAAAAGTATTTCCAAACTCATTTCAGGTTTAAGAAAAAAAAAAAAAGAGTAAAAAAGTAGTGGTGGGCTATATGGGTCCCAGACATTTTCCACATATTCATAACTATTAAGTGGCAATTTAGCCAGCGTAATGAGTATTGCATATTGATAGGGGTAATCTGTACCCGGATCTCATACATAATTCATGGCGGCGGGGATCATCGCTGGGTCAGGAGACGGTAGAGACTGCAGCCCGCAGATGCGTCAGGAGGAAGACTTTGCACTGTCACCACCGAGGCTCAGGAGCGCAATAACGCGGTGCTTTTGCACAGGAGAGAAGAGGCTTCAATGCTTATATTTCTCATATTTTTCACAGTTTATAATCAGGGTTTCAATCACTCCAAAGCAGCTGCGTAAAATTAGCAGAATTCAGCTCCACTTTGCGCTTTTGTTTGCGAGAAAACTGAGTTAAAAAAAATGTGGCGATGCACGCTGAGTTATATATCTCCTATATACATTTACAGAATTTAGAATTTAGCACAAATATCGAGGTCTTAGTTTCAAAATCAGCGAATAGAAAAAAAAAATACATATAATGTTGTATACCTAATAATAGAGAGCGTAAACATAAGGAGTTTGTATTTATTTGCACATAAATGTTAAAATCAGCCAGTCAGTGTGAACGACTTTAATCAAAATCATAAAATGCATGAAACCACCTTGAACATTTTTGTTTGTATGGGTGCTCAACATCTGGCAGGCTGTGTGTGACTTCACAGCTGCTGCCGTTTGTTTGTTTGTGTCCGTGAGGTCTCTGTAATGAGGCGGCTGTGCCAGCAGAGGGCGCCTCAGACCGAGCAGGCTGATGATGGATGAGGTTTCTTTCTGGGGTTTTTGCCTCCAGCTCGAGCTCTTATCATCGGGGGCATGTAAGTTACAGAGAAGAACAGAGAAAAAGACGAGCTTTGTTTATCTGTTATCTCTTTCAGTTTGAGCAGGTCGAGTGGAGGGAAACACATTTAATACTGCGCGCTCTGAGCTGGGAGTGAAGCTACTTTTTGATTTTTTAAATAATAATAATAATAAAAGGTTGGTTTCATTTTTCTTTACGTTAGCTGGAGAGGAAATAATCAGACTGACTTCATGTACTTTGTACTAGAGTATTTCTACTTTGTGTTATGCTCTAATCTGTATTCCATGTTATTCCAAAGGTGTTGAGGCCTTTTTTACTGCATCATTTTTATCTGTATTTAAGATCCCAAACTTTTTATAAAGTTTTAAAAATTACTTTCTTAATGTGAAACTTCTCCTTTGTTTTTAGTTTAAATAACTTTTTAAAGCTCAAACCTGTTAAATTATTTTACATTTTACAGCAAAATAAGAGAAAAAAGCTTATTTTTCTTCCTTCTTCTGCCGTTAATAACCCCATGGCCTCTCATGCTTATCTTATGACCCCTCTGAGGTCACACAATAACCTTCAATTAGGAAACACTGCCCTAAGCCAGCTGTGTGTCATGTAGTTACACATTTTAAGATGCTTTAATGCCAGCTGATGACCCTGCAGGATTTCTAGCGGTGAGTTCAAACTTCCAATGGAGGACTTTTTGTAATCTTTTGGTATTTACTCTGATTTGAGTGTCTGAGTTTCTCGAAAAGGACTCTGTAGCCTCTGACAGTGAAGTGCATTCAGTCATATCACTGTTATAAATGCTCATAATGTTTAAGTCTTACTTCTTATTAGAGAAAGACAGCCATGAGGTCACTGCAGCTGTAAAACATTTGTCCAAACTCAAACCTCTGTGGCATATTTTACAAAAATGTTTAGAGTTGGTGGCTTTCTAGCTAATAGTTAATAAATCATTAAGTTACTCTTATAGATTTATTATAAACCATAAATAATAACGTTTGGGTGTTAGGGCTGTAGAAGCTTCTTCAGGCTGGTTATAAGAACTGAGTGGATATTTTTTAGAAACTCCCTGCAGATGGTACGGACACAACATCCATTTAGTAACAACTTGTTAGCGTGTATAACTGTAGACCTGCCATCAGAACCCATTTAATAATAACTCATTAACATTTATATCTCCAGACCTGATTTATCAAACCCTTTATTATTTGCACATTTCCATCTACAGTCACATTTTTGGCAGTTAAACACATTAATGAGTAAAGAAACCATTATAACTGCTGTTATTGCTGTAGTCAATGCTCCTTATTAACTTATATAATCACAAATACATTTAAAAATTGCGTTCTTAGTGATTTACCTCCTTTTTTAATGACTTATTACTTAGTACTGTTACTTTGAAACATCAATAAGTGCAGATTTGGTCACTTGGTGATCTGAGCGGGTTATCAAAACACCATAACAATGATTTATTCACATCCAGGACTGCATGTGTTGCTTTAAATGAATCTTAATAACCTTTTTATGTTTATAACTGGATACCTAGTGTAATAAACCCCTAAATGTTTGCATAGTTCCATTTATAATCACATTCTTTGTGGTTTAACACCTTTATTAATGACACATAAACACTTATAACTGCAGGTATTGTGGTTAATGCTCCTTACTAATGACATTGTTGTTACTTTACTCCTTTTAAAAAACGTATTAAGGTGTATACCTGCAGATTTTTTAACTAAAAGTGTTTTAATAATGTAGTAACATAAACTGTTGTTATGTCCAACTTTCTTCTAACGATAGCGTTCATCATTTAAAAGCTCAAACTTCTGTCTAATTTATATATATATCCTCAGAACGGGTTATTATGAGTCCATATTAATGACTTATTAACTTTTATATCTGTTTTTAATGACTCGGTTGAGTGTGTAACGTGTTGTATCATACCGCTTGTCTCAATATTCTTATTATTGCAATTTTTATTATTTAAAAAAAATTGAAAACATCTTAATCATGACTTAATAACAGCTGCTGGTATTTGCATTCAGCAAATTCTAATAACCTTTTTTGAAACTGGAAAGCTGAGACATTAAACCCCTTATTAATTTCTCATTTGCATTTATTATTCAATTCTTGGAAATTAACCTACCCCATCAACGAGAAACAGTTACAGCTTCAGATTTTCATACAGTAATAACTTATTGGCATTAATAGCAATAAACTTTATTTTCAAACTTTATATTAAAAACTATTCTCATCTATAAATGAATTTATAAGTTCAGAACTAAAGACTTATTTTTGTGCATAAATTCCAGCAACATGTGTTGACCTTTATAAATCTAAAAACACGTTGATGTTGTTGTTGTTTTTAAAATAATAATAATAATAATAATAATGACATATCTGTCTGTCAAGCTGAATGACTTGTTGATAATTAAGTCTTTATCAGTAAGTCAGTAACATTAATAATTGCAGACTGCATGTATTACATTTCTTGTAATAGAAGACCTTGTGGTTTAAACACTTCCAGTATTACATATAACTAAATATTTTATAAATGAAGCCTTTTATCAATAGCTTGTTAACCAAATTTTCATCTTTATCTAATTAACCTGCAATTAATTGTACAGTAAGTTTTTTTTTTTTATTGGAACCTTTTATTAATAAGTTACTTATATTAAAAACTGCAGACTGCATGTATTAATCCTCTTTATTTGTGACTTATTAACATTTAACATGCTGCTCCATGTCTTAAACCTTTGATGAATTACTTGTTAATGACTTATTAAAATCTATAAAGTATTTAATGTGGCTTTAATAGCCTGTTACATACATGACATACATGGATTTCCAGCATGAGATGGGGATAAACATCATAAACCCAGGGGATTTTTCACAATCTGGCCTTTTTTTCTTATTGATGACTTAAACAGGTCAATAATATTTATTAATCACTGATGAAGCCTTTAGTATAACTTATGAAGGTTTTTTTTAATTAAAAATTGCTGAATGTCCAGAAATATCCAGTGTCACGGTTCACAAAGTGAAAAGATCATGTTTAGATCTGATTTTTAAATTAGCTGACTTCATTCTTCCAGGCTTTTGTCCAAACGCCCGCAGAGACGGAGGATCTGTCACCTATATCCACCCTGTAGATCCGAATTTGTGTAAATACAGCAGCAGCCACAAATTCGCATCTTGGGGAGTATGTAGATGATGACACATCACCTAGAAGGGAAGAAAAACATTCGTCTAGAAGACAAGAAAATTCCTTTCTGTTTGTGTATCAGTGCAACATGAGCGCTACATTTGATATTTCGTGCTGGTGTGTGTGATTTTTTTCTTTAGAGCTGCAGGCCTTCTGCACAGTTTGGCTGGCTGTTTTCTCTCCTCTTTCCTCCCTTTTAGCGCCTCATTGTTGGGGAGGGTGGAGGGTAAAGAATATGACATCTGGGAAAGTTGCCGGACGAGCCTTGAATGTGGGCATTGTTCCGCACATCATTTGTCACGTCTCCTTTTCACTGCCACTGTCCGTATAGTCGAGGAGGAGTTGTAGTTTGCAGCCAGGGGGAAATGTGAGGAGGAGGACCTCAAACAAACATTTCCAACGGACCTGACTGGATGGAGAACCCGGCCTGGTGAGGAAAAGCATGAGGCTCCGGAGAAGGAAAAAAGTAAGTTCGCCAAAGTTGGATTTTACGCACTCGCAGTGTGAGTTTGATTAAAGTTTTCGGGAGTAACGCGGTTATATTTAGCATTTCTAAGCAGCAAAGGCAACAAATGAATCAAAGGCGAAGACAGGAGGAGCTTTATTAATGCACATTATTTTTAAAAATCCTCCCGTAAAGACACATTATATATTGCGTAACATCTGTTCAGCCTGCGCTGTGCAGCTGTTGACAATTACCCAAACAAACACTTATACATATATATCTGCTGTTTGTTTACTGCTTATAGATGCCAAACAACATTTTTAAATCACGGTTATTTATGAGTATTTGTTTGGTTATCGACTCGCTCGTGTTGCCTGCGTGGGGAATCAAGCCTCTGCCACCGCCGATTCAAGAGAATTAATTCGGGGCAATAAATCCCCTCCTCTGCGCACACGTGGTTCCTGCAGCTAATTGACAGGAGCGGTTGCAGTGCGCTGCATTTGTCAGCAGGCCTGCAGACTGAGTGGAGGGCGGCTGGAGGTGGAGGTGGTGGGGGTGTGTGGAGGGTGTGTGTGTTTGTGTGTGTCCATCAAACACCAGACAGAAGAAGAAGAAGAGAGAGAAGACGATGAGGAAGATCGCGAGTGATGGGCGTAAAGTGCAGCTCGGGGATGTTGTCATACATGAGTGATAACGACATTCCACGAGGATCAAACCTATTTGTATTTATATTTATTGTGCATGCGTTATTCAGTGGAAACTGACTTATCAGGTCAGTCCATCTGCACCCCCACCCCCATCACACACACACACACACACACACACACACACACACACACACACACACACACACACACACACACACACACACACAACCAGCCTCCACGTCTCATATATCAGAGGGCAGTTTTTGTCTAAACAGCGCACTTATTGCTGATTTTTCTTTGTGTGTTTATGGCGCTTTTTATAGGCTCTCAGGAGGATTTATGTTTATATGTGCACCTGTGTGCACCTGCAGTGCTTTACTCAAGTATTTCTGTCTACTTTCACTACATTTCAAAAGCAAATATTGGAATAGAATAACAATAATTGTGTTAATGCATCCTATTATATGTTAACAGAATAAAAAACTTTTTTTTGTGCTATAACCATATGTGTAACATTAAACTAATGCTTGCACGTTAATGCACCATCAGTTATAATCCGGTATTTTTTTCTTCCTATGCCATCAGAATGATTTTTGTCTTTGAAATTCTGTTTGATAATGAGACGATAGCTCTAACAGACATAATCTTTTCTTTCTCAAAGGCACACATTAGGGTTAGACCACTTTGGGCACCTTTGAGGGTAATACTTTGCACTTTAGCACAAAGGGGTTAAGCAGGGTAGCTGCATGCTCGTTGTTAAGCAGTTATTGCTGAGAACAATCTCAGAAATTCAGTGCCACACAAATTGCAGCTTCGACTGATGGGAATGTCTTAGCACAAAGGCAGCTTGTAGTTGAACCTTCCAGGGCTATAAGCTACATCTGGTCGGATTCATCAGCATACATGGAGAGCTGTACAGCTGTTCAAGCAGACGGTACTCGGCAGACTTTCAGCGTTGACCAAAGCCACAAAAAACAAAAACAAAAGAAAAAACCTACATGTGGGGCACAGAGAATGTTTCGCAAGAATGAAATTTTGATAACTAACTTATCATCAAAATTTCAGCCGGGATAGGCTCAAGACCCTGAATTGGAGAAGCAGGCGAAAATTCCACTTAAACAAAATAAACCAAAAAGAATCAGGTTAAAGATATGGAGCAAGTGTGATGTTTCATTCAAGTGCATTTAATCATCTGTGACTCTCAGCATGCACGGATCAACACATTTCCTGGTAAACTAGAGCCAATCAAAATGTGGAAAATGGTGGTGTGGTGAGGGGGGTGGGGGTGGGTCATCTCTTCTGTAGGTCTGCGTGTTTTTTTTTAACGTTTTGGAGCAAACACAACACATCACGCGTTTTTCTCCGTCTGCTAAATTCCGCTTTTAACGTTTATTTTAATTCAGTCTTTGTTTAATCAGTAAAATGCGACCCGTGGAGCATAAATCTGGCTTCCCAGAGCGCTCTGGCCAAATATAGGAAGCAGTTTAATCAACGGTGATTGCACAAAATAACTGCACCAGTGTGCGTGAGGTAAATCAGACCTTTTGGACAGAAGGCCCACGGCTGCCATGAGACATTTTTGTGGCACGCATCAAAGATCAAAGACGCCCATTTGCATTAATTAACGCCACTGAGTTAAATATTACCCTCAAGAGCCAATCAAAGAGATCGAGCAAAACGTGAAGACGAGAGATCAAAGCACCGCCAATCGATCCGCTGCAGCGGTCTCCAAAAACCAAAGCCAGCACAAGCCAGGCCTCGTTACAAGTTTTTCTTTTCTTTTTTTTAATGGATGCTGCTGTGCTGACCGCGGTCTGTCTCCACTTTGGTGCTTTGAAATGAACCTCTCTGATCTCCCTTTTAAATTAAGGAAGAAAGGATCCATTACGCAAAGAATGCATTTGGTATAAAGACTAAACACTGATAGCTTTCGTTGGCTGAGTAATTTACGGCATCTCTGGCATCGGTCCTGAACTGGATGTCTGAATTTATTGTTACAGCAGCTGGACGACTTCCCAGGATTGTTTAAACAAGACGTGACTGCCTGTGTGTTCATAGAAGTGTGATTTCTCTGCGCCCCGAAAGCTTCGCGGTGGAATTAAAAACTGGTAGCCTTTGGTTGTTTTTAATGCATGACAGTAGTGGTGGTGGTGGAGGTGGGAAGCATCTCCTTAACAGGCCATTTTCTTTATCTAAATCTACTTCAAATCGACTTCAGTGCCAAAAATATTTCAGCTCCCCCTGCCCTCTGCTGAGCCATCTTAATGTTTCTGGGTTTTCATTCTGCTCTAATTGCCACAGAAACGTAGAGGAAGTCAATTTGCCATATAGAAAGACGTAAAAATCCCCTTTCTTATCTTTATCGCAGGACTATTACCATACATGAAACTGAGCCTGCACCATCAGCAGAAAGGCTTCCTTTTTACGCGCACACACAGACACACACACATCCACACACACACGCTGATCCTGTGTGCAGAAATGCAACGCAGGGCGGTCTGCAGCTGCAGAAACACTGTCCACTCCTTCACCACTCAAAGCCACGTCGCGTGCACCTTAACGCACGAGAGCCGCGTGCTTCTGCTGGGATTATTCACTAATCCGGGAGGTTTTCCAAAGGTGAGAGGAGCCGGTGTGTTTTGTTTGCGTGCAGGATTGTTTCAGCAGCGGAATGAATGTAGGTTGTGAAGGTAAGGCAGCCGAGCTGTTGTGCCGCGGACTGGGTTATGTGTCTTTATGATTTACGAGCCCGACTCCAGCCGCGGTTCAACCAGAGTTCATAAAGCTGCATGCCTCCAGTCTTATTCTCCCTCTCTCCCTCTCTTCCTTGCTCACTCCCTCTCCTCGTCCTTAAAACTGCGCCTTTAATAATTTCATTCTCTTTAATTTTGGAAGAAAAGTGAATTAAATTTAATTGCCCGAGAAGATGCGCACAAACCAGCCGCGGCGCACAAAGCACTTTTCTTTTATTTTGCGTTTAATTGATGGATTTTTCTTAGCAAACTGTGATGTAACGTTTAATTTTTTCCCCCTTAAAAAATGCCCAACGCAGGGCTATCCATTAACTGAACAAAGGCTGCTATTTATTAGCAGTCATACAGGCCTAATTTAATTTCCCGCAGCACCACTGAAAGCATGAATAAAAACACTGTTATTTGCTATATTTGTATTTAATGTATGGTTTTATATTTTAGCTATTTATATCTGTCAATTAGTATTATTTTTTTCTCTTGCCCTGAATCTGAATCAAACAAAAGACTGCCTCCAATAAAGCTGCCCCTTTAATACTCTGCAATCCTTATATATTGCTTATGCTACTTACATAATTAAATGACAATAAAAGGAATTTGTAGGCCACTGAGGTCCATATTAATTGCAAAGGGTGAACAAGAGGATAATAATTGAATTTCTGCAGAGATCTTACAGGATTATCCTCCTCTTGGTGTGTTTTTTTTCTTTCTTTCTCCAGCACACTCTTCATTCTGCGTCGCCTCTCTGGCTTGGAGAGGCTTGCTATTCATGTCAGCATACTATTGAGTTGATAAGATGGATCATTTAGTCTCCTCCCTGATTCTGTCTCCGTCTTTTTTCTTTTTTTGCTGGATCGTCTCAGGCCAAGAAGCCCTCGGCTCTGTGGAAACCTGCCATGTGACATTTGGCTGCCAGCGCTTCGCCACAAGGTCAAAAAGGGAGGGGAGGAGAGGAGGGGGAGGAGGAGACCCTGTGCACGTTTAATGGAAATGCAGAAAACCAGCAGCGCTTCACACAGCATCCACCATCATCACCATCACCACCGTGACCTCTTCAGCAAGTCTCCGGATGGTGTGAGCGGCTTTGAGGGCGCTCCTCAGCAGCAAGTGGAGGCGTCTGAGCATGGCACGTTTCCCCGGAGGTCAAAGCAGCAAAACCCAAAGTTTGCAATGAGCAGAAAGATTTTCCCCTGGATGAAAGAGTCCAGACACTCAAATCAGAAACCCGGGAGGAGAGTCGCAGGTCTGTATGACATAAACCAGCAGCAGCAGAGGATTTTAAATGAAGCCGTTTCCACCCATTTTCCCTTCAACGTAGCTCCTAATGTAGCGTATATTCCCTGCAGTTCAGCATTAAAGCTGCAATCAGGCATGCGAGGGGAAGGCCCTGGCTCAGGATTTAGGATGACATTTATTTTAAGAATAAAACAGAACAAGCAATATAATTTAATTTCACATGTCATGTTTATTACATAGAAAGATATTCAGATTTTATCGATTTTGGGGGGACAGACGAAGCCGAGAGTAACAGGACACAGACAGAATGACTCATCAGCGCAGAAATGCTGCTTATTAAAACAGGAAACACACAGATATAGATGGGCCTCCTTCATTTAAACTCACATTTTTATTCTTTGCAATGATCTTCCACTTTAAATACAGTTTCTCTGAGCCTAAATCAGAGACTTTCGTGATTTATGACAGAAAAAATATTTAAATAAAAGCCATAAGACAGACAAATGTCCAGTATCAACTGACTTATTTGACATCAGACACATAAACCAAACGAGAACGAGCCTGGACAACACTTTTAGAGTTCTTCTTGTATATAAAAATGTATTTTTATATTTGTGTTTCATTTAGTAAATCATTAAACGCATATGAAATTGCCAACCCCCACAAACCCCCCACAAATAGTTAAAAACAACATCCTTGAAATGCGTAGACTTCTAACACAAACTCATCACCTTAACTGTATGCATTTTTAGCCTTGGAGCTTGCTGACTTTGCCCTTTAGCACATGCGTACTAACTTGCGCACAGAGCACCAGAGGCACCGCGAAGCTGTGGTAACGTTATGTGTCCTCTGCGCTGCTCATTTATTCTGTTCTGCTGTTGATTTTATTTACTGATTAAACTTTAATTTGCTGTTTTTACTTTTGATCTTTTACTTTTTGCTTTTTTTTTTTTATAATGGGGGGAGGGGGGGGGGGTCATGGCAGGAACAGGGTCAGCTAATGAGACATAAGACTAAAACTAAAAAATGTGCAAACTTAATGAGTTATTGAAGGGGAAGCTTCTAATTTGATCACGTTCCCGTGCACATTATTGTCTCTACAGACTGCCCCGTGAACGACAAGAGTCCAAGCAGCGCGACCCCGGCCTCCAAGCGAACGCGCACCGCGTACACGAGCGCGCAACTGGTGGAGCTGGAGAAGGAGTTCCACTTCAGCCGCTACCTCTGCAGGCCGAGGCGCGTGGAGATGGCCGGCCTGCTCAACCTTCACGAGAGGCAGATCAAGATCTGGTTCCAGAACCGGAGGATGAAGCAGAAAAAGGACCAGCGAGGTCAGGGCCTCCCTCCAGCCATCACCACCTCCTCTTGCTCACCCTCGTCCTCCCCCTCCGCCCCGGGAAGCCCCACTCTGTCGAGCCTGGGTTATGTCCATCTGGGAGGGGATTACCAACCGGCCTCCCCTCCGCTCAGGCCCCAGCAGCAGCAGGAGCAGCAGCCTGCGTACCCGGCAAACTACTCTAAATATCCAGTTTCAGGCTTCACGCATGGCCCGCAGTTTGATGTGCAGTACAGCACCCACACGAGCTTACACACACCAAACCCTAACCTGCGAGGAAACGACCTGACCTCGTATTTCTCACAGAGCTGCAGTCCTCAGGAAAGAATCCTGCAAGCTCCCAAACTGACCCACCTGTAGCGCACGGTGTGGATTTATAAAGAAGCGCAATACTGATATATTTCCATGCATGCGTTATTTATTTATTTATTTGACTAATTAATCAGAATATTAGTCTCAAATGTTGTTTTTTTTTATCTGTATTTATAAATCATTTGCTGTGTGTTTTAAATGCAGTTTCGGTTATTTTCTTTTCGACTTTAACTTTCGTTTAATAATTAAGACCTTAAATTAAAAAGGTTCACTGCTGTAATTTACCCAACATAATAATAATAATAATAATAATAATAATAATAATAATAATAATAATAATAATAATAATAATAATAATAATAATAATAATAATTTATTCCACCAGATTTGATCTCCAAAATAAAAGAGCCAAGAGCAAATTTCTCTCTTTTAATTAGAGCTTAGTTAGCGCCTGAGGTTTATAACCTTACATTAAGTCTTATAAGAGGAGAGTGGAGCTTGTAGGCTTTGGAGGATTTTACCCTGTATGTGTGAACAACTTGTAAGCAGAAAAAGAAAGACGCTGTGGAGAAAAAAGACTGTATATGGTTCTTAAACGTGTCTTTGTTCTTTTATGGGCGAAATGGGCCAAACAAGCTGTCAATCTTTTAAAAGGAGCCATGATGGATCACTGGAGTCACTGCAATGCCTTTCCCCCCTTGCCTGATTCGGTGTCTGTCTGCAGGGTTCACTCAGTCCGAACGTGTTTTAATAATAAGCCAGTTATTTAAGCAGATACAAAAAGTGTATTTTCAGTATAGAAATTAGCTTCATTCGTGTCATTTAGAACAGAGAATTAAACAAAGTGCATGAAAAACAAATGATATCACAACTAAAACAGCTGCAGGCCATAAATGAACAGAAAAGGTTATTTTATATTATTTGTTCAAGAGTAAAATAACTCGAAAAAAGTAACTTTTTTGTTATTATCATTTTTATTATAATTTTTTTCTCATATTCATTTATCATTTTTTCTTCCTGTAACACTGCGGCCTGAAAATGTGTCCTCCTGTTTGCGTTCCTATCAGATGGATGAGCGAGTTTGATTGAAGCATTTGTCATGTAAATGCGAGGCCGTTTGATGGACGAGTCTGCAGACTTGACAGAGTGCTGTAGGTCCCTTGCCATTGGCGTTTGGCGGGTCACATGGTGTGTCAGGAAGGTGATATGAGGGTGGAAGGCAGTTTTACAGCTTTGACATACTACCTAGAAGGTTAGGGCAAAGGGAGCACCGATTAATGACTGCTCGGTCTTGATCAGTTCTGAACAAACGGCAGGCCCAGGTTCAGGATGAACTCATACTTAGATTACCCCGGGTGTAACCGGGGAGCAAATATTTTCAGCGCAAAGGCCGGATACCACAACTTAAACCATGGATATACATCCTCCAACTCTTGCGCAACAAGTGATAGTTATGCACCGGACGGACGTGTAATGGTCGCAACTTCGGCGCCCCACCAGACTCCGAGCCTCCCTCTGCACCACCAGAACCACGTAGGCTTGGACATGCCGTTCGCAGGACCGGGCAACTCCGTGTATGGCTCACCTCTGGAGTACGGACATCACCAGTACGGCCTCGCCCCCGAGCAGGACCGGAGCTTTATCCATGCACAAGTCTCACCCCTCGCCACAAACATGGCTCCCTACACCGGGGACAGTTGTGGGCCTGGGGTTGCACCGGGAGGCCAGTATCTGCATTTTGGCAGCGGGGATCAGAGGCAGCAAGAATATTCAGAAAGTGTTTACGCAAGGTTACCGCCTCCATGTAAGGAAAGGGATTTGGAGCATGTGGAAGAAACTTCGAAAACTTTCGACTGGATGAAAGTGAAGAGGAATCCTCCCAAAACAGGTCTGTTATGAGGAAATCAGAGCTAAGAAATGCAGTTTAGAAACCAAACGGGATCTGTTCCCGTGCGTAAAACCCCCATCCAGCTGATATAATTAGACCAAAGTGTTTTAGATTGTCCTCAAATGATTTGGCAGCTAATATTTCACGCATTTCTTCTGTTCACGCTGACATTTTCATCGTCATTAAAGCCCACTCTTTAGCCCCACGACTTTCATTTTCCTCTATCATCCCATCCATCCATTTCTCTCCACAGCAGTCGTGTCGGAGTTCGGTGTTCCCGGCCAACACAACGTGATCCGCACTAACTTCACCACCAAGCAGCTGACCGAGCTGGAGAAGGAGTTCCACTTCAACAAATACCTATCGCGGGCAAGGCGGGTGGAGGTGGCGGCCAGCCTGGAGCTCAATGAGACGCAGGTGAAAATCTGGTTTCAGAACCGGAGGATGAAGCAGAAGAAACGGGAGAAACTGGGCTGTGTTTTAGTAAACACCCCGGCACCAGCGGAGAAACTTTCCACCTCTGAAGCCTCCCCAAAGACAAAAGAGAAAAACTAAACCGTGACTAAAAGTATAACTGGAGGCCCGAGCAGAGTTTTTCACATTTTCCCCAAAGTTGCACCATTCCAGAAAAAAACTGAAAATTGCTTATGGACTTGTGAACTATACAGGGTAGGCAGTGTCTGCTTGTAGTCATTTAATCTTTCTATTACACACCTCCATGCTGTTTTTTCTTTGTTGGCGCACTGATGTACTCAGTGTTACCGTTTGCACTATTTATTTACAGGGTATTTTCCAACAGTTGTTGAAACGATTTAGCTTAATAAAGTCTATAAAATGCAATAAGAGTTGTATTTGTTGTGTGTGACTGTGCAATAAAATAAAAACAAAGAAAGAGTATCTAGATAATTCTGATTCAGTCCAATCAAACTTTAAATTCTGATAAAGAATTTGTTCTGTTTCACTGTGTAAAATAAAGTTATGTGTGGTTTTAAAAACTTATTTCCCCCCCTGTATGTTTACCTCTATTATTAGTCCCCTTGCATAATGTGACAAGAGGAATCTTTCACAACACATGGGGTGGTTCTCAGTGACCTTTTCACCTCGAAATACCTCCAGGGGCTCTAAACATGACAACAAACTCCAGGGAGGCAGGTCTCAGGCTCGATTTGTTACCCAAATTCTGCCGGGACACAGGTTGTCACAGGTTGTCACTGAGGTCCATTTGTATCTTATAAAATTTAACAATCTTTCTTTTAAAATGATGAAATCAATTAACCTCTCAGTGCTTAACTCTGGTTTCACCTTTAGCCAAAGGCTCGCCGGACCTGACCGCCTACTTTTTTGTGATGTTGAAGAGGCAGCAGTTTCAATATTTGCACTGGGTGTTAGGTTTGCACACAGTTTCTGCCCCAACAGCACTGGCCTGTTGCTGCCCCTTTCCCCAAAGCTGAGGTTCACACAGAGTTCAGGCACAAATGAATGCAGAGTCAATCTGTCAAGACACCAGAGAGGCTCAGAGAAGTGCGCTCTAAGTCTCTCAGATCTTTGCAGGTATTGCTTTTAATATTGAGACTAATAAGGTTGTAGGTCGTTTAGGTTGTGCTCCAGATTGTGCAAACTTTAATCTCTCCGAGGCTGCTCAAAAACAAGTTTTAAGGAAATGGAAATCATTTGAAATATATCTGCATGAGTATGCAGTCCTCTGACAACTATATTAAAAATTGATACAGTCCTACGAATAGAAGTTACAGTTGAAATACCATACGGCCCATTACTGTAAATTAGAAAAGGAGCAGAGAGGTTTGGTGACATGCATTTCCTTACAAACCAACAGCCTGCTCTTCAGATGAGTCGCAAGGCCAAGGACTGGGAAGGCGATAATCTATAAGGTGAATAGTGACAGATTCAACAACAAAAAAGGGGGACGGTGTGGAAAACAAGTGTGGGACTTCATTCCAGAGGTGCGATCTCTGCCATCTCTGTAGGTAATACCTCAGCGCTCCCAGCGGGCTCTCCATCTGGAGGTGTCAGAGTCGGTGCTGCAGCCAACACCACGGAGACAGATGTTCAGCTGGGGGAGAGGAGAAAGGAGGAGGAGGATGTTTTTCACCTTCGGATCAGTTCAGCCCTCTTCGCCTTCGCCCGGGGAATGTAGGACAGCGAGAGGAGAGGAGCACAGAATGGTTAATGAACACAAAAGGAACACAAAGAAGAAACTGTTACAGGCGCAAATATAGTCGAAAACTATTAATAGCTCCAGCAAAAACAGCCTCCTTTTCTTTCCTCAGATGTCTTTAGCCGGCACGCCCGCCCCCCTCCCTGCACTTTGCTTGAGGTCAACCCAGTGCTGTTTGTACCCCATGCTGCTCGCAGTTGTTGCAGGCTCTTTTACAAGTCTATTGCCAGGCTCACTTCCTTGGTTTTCTACCAGTTCCTCTGTCGCATGTCACTCTGCAGGGTCCCCGGGCTTCAAAGGAAAACTAGATACAGTATTCATGGCATAACCGGGGGTTGGTCATCCAAAAGATACCACAGAGGGAAGATATCAAACACAGCTTTGAGGGATAACACCATTTTCTCTTGTACTGTAAGACACAGACATCAAAATAAATGGATGAAAGAAATTTGGTTCTGTTCAGTTTCTTGAAAACTTCTTAGAATATTTATCAAACCTAACAAATTACAGTTCAAACAAAGACTCATTTTCCATCTCTGTCCTGTTTTTTTTAATGCTATTGACCTTTATTAAGATCGAGACCATAAATTAATGTCTAACCAAAGAAATGGAAGAACTAAAAATAGGTGTATGGAATCAGAAACCTAAGGGGAAACAGCTCTGTGCACTGAATCTTCTTTTATTTATTATTTGAAATAAATATAAACATCTTCAGTTTTAACATTTCTTAACTTTCTCTGTCAGCGTGGCACTACAATGAATTTGTTCGGCTTTTGTGCTGCTGGCTGCATAAATAAGACATTTGATGTCATCTCTGCGGGATATGTGAAATTAGAAAAAACATTTTTCTCCATATAAAACATCTTTTTGGTTTCCCATCAGCTCTGAGAGGGGTCTCTCCTCCTTAGTTTATGAGGACTGTTTGGGGGCAGTTTCTCTCTTAAGCTCATCCATCCTTGAAACTTATTAATTTACCGATTCAAAAAAAAATCTGCAGCTTAATAGATTGTTTGCATATGTAAGTTTCACTTTATGATCGTATCAGTTAATGGTGTTGTCACAATATCTTTAGCATCAATGCAATAAGACAGATTTGTTGCGTTTTGTATTTTCTGGCAAACAATTAAGAATTAGCATTACGGAGTTGGAACTATAGCTGTAGAAATAGCAGATAAAAATAATAATTACACAGTTATTAGCAGTGTTATATGTGCATTATTAACACAGCGTTTCACCCCTAATATGAAGCACGACTCTTGGACACTGAGGTGAAACGCTTTGATGACATCTCTCCGTGTGCAGGCATAACTGGGTTTAAATGTAACACGCATATTTTTATAATTAGCAATGATGAGAAAAACAGACTTTTAAACACTTCTTAAAAAAGGTGTTTAAAGAAATTAAAACAAAACTTGCATGTGCATTTTTTTATTGTTATCAAAATTCATTTTAGGTGTTTGGTCTGTGAAATTCAGTAGTTTTTTCCCTTTTAAAAAAAATTATGTTGGTGTTTATACCCTCATTGTTGTAGGAGGGAAACAAAACTATGATAAACGATTACCTTTGAAAGTCTTATAATCTGAGTAGATATGGGTTGGTACCAGTGTACCCCTAATTCTTTTTATTTTCATGATTTCTTTCACAGTTTTTGGAGGTTTGTGGAGAGGGGCTGCCTGGGTATGAGTGGCACGCTCTTTGTTTTGGCACTGAGGCTCTTTATAGCCAAGCCTGAGACATTCTTGACAACCATCCCCCATCCGAGTCAGGCTCGATTGGATCTGGAGGCGCTGGCCGACCTGAAGCTCCCGTCTCCCGGGTCCCACTGCGACTGCATCCTTTCCCCACTCCATCAGCATGGTAACTGAGAGAGACAAGTGACTTGGCCAGGGTTAACGTCTTAATACTCCCCGGGATTGCCTCCAGGATCCAAATGGCTACCCCTAATAGTTTTCCTCCTCTGTGTGCCTGTCAGACCGCCATGACTATATGCCGTAAGAAAAACAAGACTAGCTGAGAGGCAGCGTAACGAGGCAGCACGATGAAATAATGAGGGGTGGTGAGGAAGAAGAGAAAGCTTTGGTGTAAAGACGCAGGTACGAAGCGCTGCCTGATACTTTGCATGGAAAGCCTGCACACTTGAAATTAAACCAGCTCTTTTCCTTAAAGCCCAGGAGGGGGGAAACCAGAACTCAATCAGTGTCACGTCACATGGTTCAAAGCGGCCAATTCGATGCTGCCAGGAGGCTGAGAAATGCAAGGTGACAGTTCATTTTACCAGTGACAGTGTGTCGGTCTCGCTTGCTGGTTCCACAGTCAATTCCCAGCGAGCAGTGAAGGTTGAGTGTTGCTGTAGACAGACAGCAGCTTACCACCCTCCCCTCACACCACCACCTTCCTCCTCCTCTTCCTCCTCACCGCCGCTCTCTCATCGACCCTGCTCTGCTTTGTATTCCAATTAACTGGACAGAGGGAGAGGCGGCAGCGTTGCCGGATCACAAGCAAAGGCAGACACATTCTTCTGGCGTCCTTCCAGTCTCTCAATCCCACCACTATCAATAGTGCTGTGCTTCCCTTTTTCCCCCTTCACTTCCCCTCTCCTCTCGGCTTATGACAAGGGCCAGTTGTTCCAGAGGGGTAATTCATGGATTCTTCTTTAACAACTGCCTCTAGGGACAAAGTCCTGGTAATGAAAAATAGGTCCCTCGCTCACACATTCATACATCACGTGTAATAGAGGTGTGCAATCACTCAGTCGAGTCAACGCACTGCTAGCTGTAACTGCTGTCCTTAACAGACACCTCAAATAATGCTGAATTAATATTTTGAAACGGCTCATATATCCTAACATAATACAATTTGAATGATTTTCTATTCAATGCTCTCAGGGCTAACATTGATTGGAGCACAAGCTGAGGTAACTCTCCGAGTCAGTCAATGTGAGGCTGACTGAAGGTTGTAGATTTAGCACAGCACATTTGCTCTCTTCTGTCTTTCGTGTCCTCAATCTATCATCACTTTTTTTTTTAACTTCGCCCCCCCTGCACTGACATATGTTTGAGCAATGGGTGGGTTGGGAATTCAATGATTCGGAGGAAATCTGAAGAGTAAACTAACTCTTTTTTTTATCTCCTTGAGCAACACAAACATTTACAAGAGACCATCAAGAAACACCTTTAAAAAAAAAAAGAATGCATCCTTTTAAATTTGCGCACCATCTTGAGATATCTTCTATTTTGAAAGGTGAAGGAGTGACTTTAAGCTATTTTTGTGGCCAATTTGTTTGAAGGTGAGTGTCACTTTCTTTTTAAACTACTTCCTATTACTCTTCTAAACTAAAGACAAACAGAGCTCGACAGACAGGTGTGGGTGCCTCTTTATTTGCCCCTCTGGACTGCCTATCTGGAGAATGCAATGTTGTGTGTTTGCAGGACAGGATACACACACACACACACTCAAACACACACCCTTCATGCCCTGAGGAGCCTCCTGACTCTCTCTCTTCTGGCTCTATCAGATCAGAGAGACCTGCTGTCCCTCCCCACACCGCAATGCAAATGAAAAGGAATGTGCTGATAAAAGGCCAGATCCCGGAGATGAGAGAGGGCAGAAGGAGGACAGAGGCAGCAAATGCTGAAGGGGGTGAGAGCCTCTTGGGGAGATGAGAGGCAGCAGAGGAGTCAGTGTTGGTAGTAGTGGGAGATCATAGTCTTGCTCCCCCTCGGCGGCGTTTGATACAGGGCTTTTGTCGCTCTTTCAGCGGTGCATTGTTGGGTGGTGTAATCCCCGTCGGATTACAAAGGGCTTCCCTTTTCATATGGGGCTGACCCAGCAGGCAGGTGGCTGGGGCTCTGTGGAGCTGTCAAGGGGAGGGAACCTCTTTTCCAGGGGAGGGGACCCCCAGTTCCTCTTACCTTCACAGGGGCTTTTTGCTGGAAGGCCAGTCAGGCACAGGTCAGCGTGGGGACAATCCTGACATGGGATTCAACTCGCCCTGACCCCACGGGTTCTTGTGGAGAAGTGACAAGGAAGGACTCCATCATGAGACAGAATTCAACATGAAAACATGTGAAAACACGTGAAAGTATTGCTTGGTGATCAAAAAAATGATTTTTAAATAAAAACAGGATCATTGCAGTTGCAACTATTAAAATTAGAGTCAACATGCTGCATTAAGAGTTAAAAAATGCAAGTTTAAGATCTGAAATAATATAAATCTCATCTATAGTTTAAAATATGGCATCAGCCGTACATTGCTTGATGGATACGTCGTGTTTTCTGTCAATGTGAGCAGTGTCTGATTGAGCTTTGCTTATTTGATGGCTTTCCTCACACGCTTTAAGTAATAGAGGATCAATAACACAATAGCAACAACCACCAATATTTCTATTTCTAATATAGCTACTACCACAGCCTCCTCTGCTCATTTCAGCTGAGCCCAGTCCAATCCAGGTCATCCTCTGCTGGCAAACATAACCATTCATCCAGGCCCTGTCAAATAGTGAGGGGCCAATTTAGTGAAGCTGCATTCATTTATTGTCATAAATATACTAATTAGTTTTTCAGCCAAAACCAAAGACCCATGAAAGTGTCATATTTAAGCAGTGAAACTGAGAATTTATGATACCCGCTTTGGCAAGATGCGCTATTTATGCAGAAGGTAATGTTTAACCCGTTAAATTCAGATTCAGTAACAAAGCTATATGTTAACTGCATCCCTGTTGATATTTATATTCTCATCTTAAAAAAAAGAAAAAAGAAAGACAGATTCAGAACACAATATCTACTGGAGGGAAAGCATTAGACATCCCCATTAGGTTATTACTTCCTAAGAAAATCTCTCCTGCTACAAATTAAATTTACCATTTTAAAGATTGAAAGACTGGGCGTACTTGAACTCAGCATTTGCACAAAAACAAAAAACGGTCAGTAAAATAAAACTTTAAAAATTATCTTTCTGTGAAAGGTCGAGGAATTGTAGCTCACCTTTATCAGACTGGTTCTGAAACGCTTTTATAACAACATTGGTAGTTCAGGATGAGGTTCAGGTTCAGTAGCAAAAACGGAAAACATATGCACTTGAAAGCCGCATGCAGGGAGAAGACTTACATAAAGATCGCTATCTGAAATCACATTTAAAATAGCTTCCCACCTTTATTTCCACGTTAACTGGTAAGTATATAACCTTAACAGGAAAAATGATAGAAGATAAACATTGAAGGGCCATTTAGCTGACTTTAAAGAAGCCAAAATTAGCTAATAAACGCCTATCAACGATTGTAGCGAAGTTAGGCTAACTTAACTTAGCCTAGCATGCTAAATTAGGCTAATATAAAACTTGCATGGACAGCTAGACAAATTAAACAGCAGATACTTTCATTATGAGAATAATAGTGCTAAGTTTTAGTTCAACTCTTAATCTAAAAGTGAATATAATTGCTGGTCATTTTCTGGCCTGTGACTCCAGCTGTGCAGTATATGCACCGAAGGTGACATAACAACAAGGTTTTCTAAATACTTCCGCCAGTTAATTAAAAGGCCAGGCACTGTCACCAGACTTTATTTAGCTAAATTAAACTTAGCTACTCTGGAGGTATATCATGATACATTTTTCATGTGTGTATTATCAATTTACCTAAATATGTTTTTAAGGTAAATTAATCGGTTTACAGAGCTACGGTCAATGCCAGTAAATCCTATCACGATTAAAGTACACACAAGCTGTACTTTGGGCTGTAAATATCACAATTACAATCCTGTATACCTATAAGCCACAATATAAAATAAAGACTGACACCAGAGTTTTTAGAAACATGGGTTTTATTTTAATTTACAAGATAACCCAAGTAAGTAAAGTGCACAATTGCATTCTTGAGAGCACAAACAGGTCTGGCAGGAAGTAGCCTTTACTCTTACCTTACAATGTGTGGACAAAACCCAACAACTCTTTCACTGCCTCTGTGAAAGAGGCCAGCAGAGGTTGCAGAGCAGTGTAACACAAGTTATTGAATAATTTTACCTTGATATTTTGAGTTTTCTTAACTGTTGGATCAAACATCTAAGTTACCAATGCTTCCTTTAAGTCAGCTGCCTTAAAATGGAGGAGTTTTGCTGCTGACACTGTGATATATAAGTGATGTAGAAAAAATTTGTGTGGAAAAAAAAAACAAGATTTTTGCCCCAGATTGTGAGACTTGGTGTGGGCGTAAAAATGTGTTAAGCTGCAGCTTCTAGCAGAGTTTAAATGTGTTTTTCAGCTCTGAACAGTGCCTATCTAATGTACTCATTGTAAGGGCTCAGAAATGCTGAAAAAAATAAGGCAAATTAAAAAGTGCTAGATTTTGATAATCCAGATGCACTAAGAGGGCCTGTAATTCAAAAATTATTTGTAATATGAAGGTAAAGTTTTACATGGTTTCATTAAATATGCTAGAGCAGGGGTGTAAAACATAAGACCCGGGGCAAAGACTCCAGTCTGGCCCAATGGGGGGCTTTGGAATTTTAACTGTATTTTCATTTGTTTCCACTGATAAAGACCTCACCTGTAGCCATTCATATTACAACAAAGTTATTAAGTAACAAATAAATAAATAAATATGAATTAACACAAACATTCTGTTTTATTTGAACTGCGTGGTTAAACGTCTTCAGAAAAAAGAGTTTTGCTAGCCTGGCCCTCTTAAGATCAAACTGGGCTGTATGTGGTCCATGATGGTCCTGTGCTAGAGTCTGAAAAATAAATGCTTATTCTGAGAGGGTCAGGTGGGAACCTTTTCCAGATTTGTTGATTTTTATTTGGAATAACTTTGCATTCGTTTCTAGTTTGCTTGTCTAGACGTGGTTGTGCATTTACCACATGCAGTTTTGTAATAACACCGGCAGGCAGCAGCTCATGTACATGACCTACTAAGCCATATAAGCCAGACAGCGGTGTTTTGGTTTTTTTTGTCTCATTGTCAGACAGAGCTTCTTTGCTCTCAGCTGAGAAACCAGAATGCAGAGGAAGTTGTCATTTGTGCACCTGCTCCTCCCTGTTTTGTGCAAATGTTGATGCATGCACGGAAGTTTCAGTGCAAAAGGCCACAGGTGGTGAGTTGATCTACAGCGTATGTGTGCCGGGTTCCTTTTTAAGTCTCATTGAGCTGTAACGGTACGTTAAAGAGCTACGTAGGCTACATTGTGGAGTAAAACCCAAAGCCTAAAGGAGCCGAATAAGTCTGATAAATCATCAAATCGAAGTTTTATTTTTTGGATAGGTGAACCAAAGGGATGGGGACAAATGTGGACGACTTCACGAGGCTTCTGTATGGTAATATCTTTATTTAATTTTTTACATTTAACAGATCTTTCTTTCCCCATAGACAAGTTTAACTTTAAAGTCAGTTTAAGTAGGCACTCTTTAGAGTTGAGCTCCCACCTGTTGAGCACACAGTGTTATAGAGAACTTTTAACACTGCATCTTAACAATTTTCATAGATCTTCACTGCTGCCGTGACATTTACTACATTTGCATGCACTGCTAAGCCAGCCAACAGGCTTTTGGAAGAACATTTGCATGGGCCAGAACATCTCTGTAGAATATGAGTGGGTGCATCATGAAATTGAATCAGATAAGTGATGTTGACCGACCTGTTCTGGCCTTCATTATCATAAAGATTGGTGTCACATTTCTCTGTAATGTTTCCACCTCATCAAATCAAGTTTGCAGTTTACTTTAGAGGGATATGATAGCCTTACGTGTTTGCCCTTTTTTTTTCTTTTAGAGGTCAAGACACAGAAAGAGTAGCTTTTTATTTTTCTGGAAAGCAGCATCAAAGTAGAAAGAAAGCATAAAGTATTGAGGTGCAGGTGACTAGTTGAAGGAAATATCTAAACTCTTGACCCAGACAGAGATGGCATCTCATGGTATTGTTTTGCTAGCTTGGTTTGAGTCACGTCTTTACTTAGAGTATTGCTGTTAAATATGCAACCCGGGGGCCAGAAGCAGGCAGTCAGAGTGTCAACTCTGACCTTGTGATGGTTTGTTACCTATTGAGGTGAGATCAACATTACCACATTACCTAACAGGAGTGAAAATGTATAGAAACCTAAATGTATTTCTAGATTTGGACAAGTTGTTAAGTGAGTTTCTCAGGCATTACATGACTAATCCAAGTAATCCAAACCATAGCGACATATTAATTACTAACCTTGTGTTACTGATGTATCGTCTCAGACGTTCTTCTGGCTGAAATTTTATCCATTTTCGGCGTTTTCTTCTTGCCATGTGAGGGCGATTGTTTCTGGCTTTCAGTGACCCACAACTTTAATTGAGAAAAATGTAACGCTCATTCTACATCTTAATTCTGCTAATGTGTTTGTGTTATCCTAACATAGCTTTGAGCTAGCAAACAAGTAGTGGATCATATGTCAGCTAACCCAACTTCACAAACATTGCTGATATTTAGTTTTCTATTAGCTGGCTAACTTAGCCAGCTAAACCTTGGAAATCCTTTTCTTCATGGATGTCTGCATTTTAAGCCTGTGTGAACACCCCGAGTGATCATTTATGTTAAGTTCAGTGTTTAAACTCTCAGTGGTTTCTCCCTGTTTGTTTGACTTGGGGAACTGAAGAATTATTTAGACCTGAAAATGGCTAATGACATCAGACTTAACAGGTCAATAGTTTTTTCGTTCCTCAAAAATCTACAATCTAGTTTCTGCAGCAAAACCAATACAAAGTTTTTCCTGGGTGATGCTTTGCATTGTGATGGGAGTGGTCTCTACCAGTATCAGAAGTTATTAAAGGCTCACCGGATGGTTTGATAAGGATGTGTGAGTCATATGCTGTGGTCTTTGCAGTAATGATATCTTAACCATCTCACACCTGTGAGATTTTGGACTGGTGTTACAGTATTTGCACTGTCCTCCATTAAAACACCAGTGGATGAAAGGCTTTTTGGAAGAGCTATGCTCAGCCCTCCTTTAGAGTTCCTAAAAAGTGGAGATACTGAAGCTGTCAGCACGTGGTGGTTTTTCCTTTAATGTGTCAAACATCTTCATGAGCTCAGCACAGAGAGAGGACTGTGAAACATAAAGCAATATTTTATAAAAGAGAAAACTTGATGCGAGATTTGTGAGTGATAAACTAGGAACAAAGATATGAAAGTACCAGATAGAAAGTATTCTTAAAGTTTATTGTCTGGGTGCCAGTTTGGGAGCTAGCGTAATTGAGGCTCCCACATTAAACACTTTCAGTTATTGTTTATAATGTGTCTGTTCATCAGATGGTGGTTTATGCTGGTAATTATCATTTTTGTGCTGGCTTATTGTTGTTTAACCGCATGCGAGATGGCTCTTGGCATTTCTTAACACCAGCTGTATTTGTCAAAGTTAGGAAGGTTTAATCTGCCATCATGGCTACAATAAAAGTGTTGAAATTGCAGAGAAATGCTCCCTCGGTTTCATTTTGCACTGTTATATCACAGTATGCCATGAACTGTTGCGTTCCTTTTTTTTTTGTTACGCTCCGGGGCCACGTAAAATGCTCCCGAGGGTCGCCTCTGTTGTGCAGGCCTCACTTCGAGAATCATGGAGACTGCAGGGTTTGCTTTGTTTGAGTGCATTGTAGTGCATTATTCTGTGTAAACGCTTCATGATCGTGACCCTTTAGTCACTCATAACCCTCAGTGCTTAATTTATTTTATTTATTTTTTATGTTCGTGGTTATTTAACAGGGACGGTGCATGCTAATTAGCACAAGGATAAAAATATAGCATGTAAACATGTCAGATTGAAGCAAAACTGCTAATTTACATCTGTAGTTTCTGTTATATACAACATGCATAACAGAAGACTGAAGAACAATACAGGAAATGCACAATGCCAAGGTTGCTTTAATTGAACATAAATGGTTTGCTGCCCTCAGACTGCGAGCTGTTTGTGACAGAGATCCTTCATGGTGAGAACCTGAGTGAATCTGCAGAAGAGACACGAGAGGTCCTGCTGAATAATTTCAGGGTCGTCCATTCAAGGTATGATTTTATCCTTTCGAAGAAGCTCTAAATCTGAGGCCCAGAAACCTACTTTTAAAAGTAATTTCAAAGACACCGTTATCTAATTTTAGCTGATAATGCCACACAAAACCCTTAATTGTTGCTCTAATTGCTTTAAACACAGTTTGCATGATTACATTTGAAGGAGCTGATTAAGTCTAATGGTGTCACCTTCGAGACTTAATTCTTGCTCTTATTGTTAAAACAGCTTTTAAAGATCTCGTGCAATAATCTTTTCTTGATTGAGACAATTAAATGTGATTTAATTCTTGAGCACGAGCCCAAAAACGTAAACCTCTTGTATGAAATACTGGTGACAGCTTACTCCGGAAGTCGGCACTGCCTGCACTGCATGATAAGAGACACAAGCTCTGCTATAGAATCCTTGTGGTTTTGTGGTCTTCTGCTTAAGAAACAATTACTGAATTTTAGAAGTAATGCTGGAGCGAAGCTGTCTGAAAATGAAAGCACAGAAACCTTTGCAAGTCACTGCAAAAATGTAGTTTTTGATTAATACCTGTTTTGGTTTTGCAGAAACCCCGAGGAGTTTCCTAGATGTAAGTAACAATCTCTTAATCTCCATCACATACTGTGTAGTTTTTAAAGATGAGCCCATAAAGTCTGTTGTTAATTATCTCTCTTAGTGACATTTCCTTTATCTCTCTGTTTCACACTATCACTATCACCAGTGGATTTAAGGGAAGATGAAGGCTCCGATGACAACCGCAGTTCCAGCCTGGGTCGCTCGGCCCCTTCAGACGACGCCTCAGTAGTGTCTGACTACCAGGAAGATGGAGTGGCTGACTGTAAGTTAACAGCAGTCCTGATGGCTGGTTCCTCCTTTGTGTGGGCTATTGTAGGTGCACTGCAGAGATTTGTGAGAGATGTGTGTGTTTGTCTGTGCACGGCAAGAACAAAACAAAACAACAACAAAAAACTGTTCACTTTAGTTTACGGGCCACATACAGCCCAAGTTCATCTAAACTAGACCTGACTGGTAAAGTCACTGAATAATAATATATTATTTTTGTTTTCTTCAAGAAACATTAAAAATGCAAAATGTATATATTTTGCATTTCCCTTAATTTTCTAAATAATGGCTGTGCAACAGAAGGTAGGCCAAACAGATACCAGCTTACATATCTTAAAAATAGATTTAATTTAATCGCAGTCATTCCACATTTGTTGGGTCTACTCTTTTTATGTGTACATTACAGTTTACAGATCATAGTATAAAGACATAACACCTTCACAGAGGGTGTTTTGTCTACATTTTAACAACCACCAAAGTATTACATTTCACCCTGAGCATAGACGTGACTATTTGTGTTTCTGCTAAAAGGCTACAAGTTGCTTTAAACAAAAGGTAAAGAGGAGTTGTCATTGTGTTGTGCCCTTCTTTGTCATGAGTGCAGGCGTTCCACAGGATTCATTCTTTGACCTCTTCTACTGACCATATTTAGCATAAACATTGACATTATCATGTCTTCCACCCAAATCTGTGACAGGTATTGGGGGGAAATTTGGAGTATTGGGAGTAGTCATAGCAAGCCTGAAATGAGAAGTTTGTCTTCATGTGTCTATGTAATTATTGCATGAATGAATCAGTTGAGTGACTTTACAAATATATTGCTGAAGCTGCTGCCACTTCTACCTTTCACTTTACAAACGATGTAAAATTGTTTAGTTTGCTGAGACTCGCTTTTTCAGCGCAGCTAATTTATTTCATGTGACCAATGCAAATGTGCACTTTGAATCATGTCTTTCCTCAAGAAAGCGTCAAAAAAGAAAAGGAAGAAAAGAGAGGGAGCAAACTGAGGGAAGTCTGTTGTTAATGCATTTCTTTCAAAAGAAAAGTGAGCTGCACGACTACCAGGTTAGGAAGGGTTTAGCTAACAGCAGGTGGTAAAGACAGCGAGCCAGTGTTAGACCGAGCACAAGTTAAAACCATGAAACGGATGGCCCTTAATTTCAGAAACGGCCAGAAAAGCAGCAGCAGGTGCGTCTCCAAATGAAAGCTTAGCAGCACTGACATCAGGCAGCATTATCCTTTATTGTATGTTGCACCAATGGTTCTCATGGCGGTGTGCCACGGGGTGAGCAGGGTATTTTTGTACAAGCCTGTTACGTTTCAGGCTGATGAAATATAATTTTTAGCACAATGATAATGCCTCTTAATTTGAAAAACTTTACTTGTGTTGCGATGGGGTCATTTATTCAGCCTTTGCCAGTTCTAATGAAGCACACCATCAGGCAGCACACCATCATACCTGTGTACACTCTCAGAAACATTTTCATGTATTATTAAATCACCCAGTTTATATCAGCCACCATTAGAGTGCCGTATCTCTAACTTTCGTGTTTGATCATTTAAAAAAACGTTAACAGAAAACAGCTGTTATGTCAGTTCATTGCACATATCATAAATCTAATTTATTCTTATTAATTTTAACCATTATTAAGCTTGCTCAACCACGAGCTGCTGCAGTTTCAGTGTTACAGTTATATAAACATCAATCGGTTTGGACTATTAATTAAACTTTAACAATTATCAAGATAATTACATTACTTACAATCATTATGATGTGCCTTGAAGATCTGGTTTGACCTCCGAAAGCAAAACTCATTTAACCATAAAGTAATCATAGACTAAAGTATGGAGAAATGTGTGGAGATTTCAAACTATGCATGAATGCATCATATGGACAGTTCATTACAGGCTAGCCTAATGACCACTAGACATTGTTGTAAATAGCCGTCAGCTCAATTGTTTATTTAAAAAATATGCACGAGAGATACGGATGGCCCGCAGAGATCGCTCATGAATAGTGCCTGGAGTTCTGCGCGCTAAACCCCTGAAATGTAGTGTTTACACAGACGATACCACATTATGTGTGTAACAGTGCTTTAAGAGCACCTTTATCCTGCCATTGTTATTTTGGTACTCTGAGTGACAAATACAGTATATACAGTATTTAGCAGATGGAAGAGAGCAGCACTTCATGGTGTTTAGTTATAAGGCTCTCATTCTCATGTCTGATGCCTTGTTGCACTTAAACACAGTACTCGTTATGTCGGATCACGTGGACGTTTAGTCACTAGCTGTAGCTCTTTTTCACACTGTACTTGAAAAGATGGTTTAAATGCTTTGCAGCCTACAAACAGACCGAAGCTACGTTCTTACAGCTACAGTGAAATCTTAAAGATGATTTAATAATAACTGTGACAGGAAACAATGCAATTTTAACACACTATCCCCCGGCATACTCAATGACACACCTACACCTCACCACAGGATGCGTAGGTTTCTCTATTTTGGCGCTCGCCCTTTTTAATTAGAACAGAATAGATCACATGTGTAAAATTTTCCTCCTTGCTGGTGTCCTACCTCTCTGCCAGGCTCCTTTAGCTCCTCCTTCCTCTGCTCTTCCTCTCTTGGTAGTGTGCAGGTAAGGCCATGCTGATGCTGGTGAAAAAAACAGCGTGGGGGGTTGTGGTGGCTTGCAAAAGCCTGAATGGTGACCTAGAGCTCCCTCCAGTGGCGGCTCCTGGGCTCCGCTCCCGATCCTTGCATGTGTGTACTATGGGAGGTGTTGAGGCTGCCCACACAGAGAGGAGGCTTTGTAGCTGCAGGCTAATGCAGTGATTGATAGAAGCTGAGCCCCTCTATTCTTCCACAACCGGGTTTGAAATACAACACTGTACCTGAGGGGCCATGAGTGTTCCATCCCTCTCTCCCTGTATCAATCTTTCTTTCTATCTTCCCTTCTCTGATTCGCCTCCCTCCCATTCAGAGTTTTTGTATTTCTGACGCTATGTGCCAGCTAATAGCCCTTGACATGACATGCCGCAGGTGGGCATTATTGCCTCTGCTGCCTCAGGTGCCCATCTCCGCTGCTGTTTTAGCGTCTTTCTTGAGATAAAGCAGGGACGCATGTGGAAATTCCCAGTCGAGAAACAGGAATATTTCCAATCATTTTGGTGATACCGGTATTTAATGCCAGCTGGATGAAGTCGAGCACAAATCCCCCCGTTTATTTATTTGTAAACGGCTTAATGAGCTCTTCTGCTCACAGAAGAGTAACCGTCGCCTTTACTGGGCAACTTTGGAAAAATAGAGAAAACAAATCACGGCAGATGGCGCGAAGATAGCCGACAATAAGACCGCGATAATTCATTTTTTGAAATTGTTCATTTTACAATAAACAAGAGGACATTTGCTTTGTGGGAAACAAACAAAATCAAAGTATGAAATGCTTAAAAAAATTTCCCTTAAGGCTGTAATTGTAACACACCAAACTAGAAACGGCACCGTCTGTTGCTGCGGAAAGCGATAGTTGTTACAGCTCGAAAACGCAGTCACGCCATTGTCTGTGTTGAATGTGAGAAGGAGCCAATTATCCCGAATCGCCGTAATCAGTTTTTTAATCCCCTGTTTGTATTTTGCTTTGATTTAAAAAAACAAAAACAAAAAACGCACACACATTGTACTGTCAGATCGATAATCATAACATTTGACTTTGTAAGACAAATGTTCACCTTGCAGCGCTCCGTCTTTTATTGCTGGGGGACGGCGACCATGTTAGCATAGTGAATGGCCTGTGTCCTCAGTAAAAGGGCATGCGGAGTTCATAGTTCATTCTCTGTTCACTGCCAGCTGAAAGAAATGGTTCGCACTTCTCTGCCGGGCGGTCTGAAATAATGGCGCTGGCGCTTAATGAAATCAGCCACATTTTAGGAGGAACTGTTAACCATGATATTCGAACTTTCTTTTCATTCAGGGGAACTGAAAATTAATGATAATTTTGTGGGATTCAGAGAGTAGCGATAAGGAGAAGGGAAGGTAGAAAATTGAGTTTTCTCTCTTGAGTTTAATTGTGTCATTCTTTTTTTTTTTTTTTTTTTTTTTTAATCCTACTGTACACAATGGAGACTTTGTGACTTGGAGGATGTATTATCCGTGGTAATCGACTGCCTGCCTTCGCCTCTCTGTGTTCCCTAACCAGAGAGTGAGTGAGTGTGAAGTCGATGGCTGCTTCTACACGCAGGAGGAGCCTGTGCCGTTTGATTAGATGCGGTGGCCTGTTGTCTTCAGCGGACTGGGTGACACCAGATTTGTAATCGCTGACAGGAACAGATGGAGCCTCCATTGTTAGCCCGGGTTGTCTGCATGGTAATGTGAACTGAGTTTCACCCGCCGACCGCACCGGTGACCTGACCGCGCCTGCAGCCTCACCCCATCTACGTCTGCCCGCTTCAGCACCCTCCACCCTTCTCTTGCTCTCAATGCTGTTTGAGGCTCAAACACCATTCCAGCACATTATGCATACATAAACAAATATAGGCACAAAATTTCCCCCTCTGGCGTGCAAAAATCTCTTTAACACACTCACTTAGACCCCAGGAGACGGTGTGTGATGTGGGGCTTTTAGCCCTGTCATGCTGTTTGCAGGTCAAGTTTACGAAGTCGAAATCGCCTGTTTGTTTTTCTTTGATTGGGGAGCACCGCTGGGCGCTCGGGGATGTTTGCTGGGAAGCTGCTGGGATGACAGAGCACTGCAGAAAGAGCTTTGTTTCAGGAGGCGTGCAGGAAAAAGATGGCGCTTTTGATACGTATCCCTCGTCTTCTTTGTGATTGTGATGATTTTAGTTTGATGTGCTGTACAGCCTGCATTATCTCCGGTGTGGCAATAAATATTTTACATTTTAAGATTATTTAATTTGAAATGTAGGCAGGAAGGGCTGCAGCTTGTTTTCTAAAGAAAAAAAATAGGAGGGAATTAGCTTTTTTTTGATCAGGCAGCTAAAGTTTTCAGGTCTACAGTCACATTAGACGAAGAATGGGAAAGCTGGAACAAGAGGAGCTTCTGTTTTCAGTCGATAAATTGATTAATGAACTGATAGTTTTGGCTGCAAACGCAGGTGTGCTCTTATGGCCAGTGTTAAGAATGAAGGAAGGTGACTCGTGTTAGCGATCACTGCGCTGGCCCAATTTCCTAAACCAATTACTGGCACAAGAATGCGGTAGGATAACCAATTTGAAGTTATGTCTCGCTGCTGTCGCCTATTTCTCATTTGAATATGAGGAGCCAAGTGCACAGTAACAACATTATTACACGGTGCCAGTAAATAGAATATTAAATCTGAATTCTGTCATTTTGGCCGAAGCTGGAAAAAGCTGTGTAACGTGCAGTGTGTTTGAGGAGGGTGCAGCGTGCCCTGCTCGGTCCCTTGGCTTGTGAGGTAGAAGAAAAGGGATGCCAGCTGACGGATTGATGCCCCATTAGGGGGTTAATCAGCAATGTTTAATGTGCCAACTGGCCCTTGTCTGTGTTCGAAATGAAGTCACGGGGAAGGAGGAGGTTTGTGGGTAAATGTTGAAATATGGCTGCTGAGCTGCTTCATAGCAGTTTCTCTTCTTTCTTTTAAATCCACCTGGAAAGTGTTTCGGGTCTGCATACGTGACCTGCTTGCAGGTTTGTTGGCCCGTCTGCCCACTCACTGAACTTTTGACCTTTGGCCTCTTTGCTTGGCCAACCCGTGACCCGTCTGCGCGTGTGAATAATCGTCCACGCCGTCTCAGAGCACACCGAGTTTCTTCGGACGTAGCCGCGCGCCGTGTCTGTCCGTCAGAATATCCGCCCGGAGATCCATTTTTCAGCGCGTTCATCGGCGTATGGATTTTGTGACATTTGGGTAGCGGCTGCTCGTTTGCGAGGAAGCGAGGAATATGCTAATGACCCTCCCCTCTTCCTCCTCGTTCTCCGTCACTCTCTTTTCCTCTCCTTCTTCAGTTGGTGTCTGTGTGCTTTTCTAGAAGCACACACACACTCTCACACACACATTACGAGGCAGGCGCAGGCTCTGTGCATCGCTGCGACTGCTCGCCATCAGGGTTCAAAAGTTCACGCTATTCCCCGAGGGCTACTGTGCTGCTGCAGATGCTGATAGTCTTTTCTTTCTCCCTCTCTCCTGGCTGCCTTTCTTTCCCTCTCTCCCTCGCTGTTTACACTATTAATCTTGTACACTCTCTCTCACACACTCACTCACGCTGCCTGGCAAGAAGAGAGCGGCTTGAAGGGGGGATTTGGACGTATTTAACCGAAGGGCATCCATCACTCTCATCTCCGGCTTCACCCCCCCCCACACACACACACACCCACACCCACCACCACCACCAAAAGCCGCACGGTGTAGTTTTCTGCATCCTCCTGGTTTCAAAGCCTCGTGATGCAGCTCTCCTCTCATTTGCTTTGTTTTATTGTCGCACGGCATATAATTACATCCCTCCGTTGCCTCTGGTGCGGCAGCGCCGTGCTGAAACCTAGGGAAAACAGGCGAAGGTAAATGTGCAGCAGTCCATCTGTAAAGAGGCGCATAGGCAGAATGCAAAGTGGGAAGCCGGGGCAGGGTGGCTCCTAATCTCCCCCAGAGCTGTCAATGTCACAGACAAATAGCAAAACTATCAGATGCGGCGGGTTCACCCAGAGGTTAGCGTTCCCAGGTACCTCCTGCATTCACTCCCTCTCTTTTTCCCCCTTCCTTGCAAATGAGAATTTGATTTTGCCCTCCACTGGAATCCATTTCTGGAGATGAATGAAGTTTCAATGCCAAGCCCAGGTGGCCCCGCTGATTTCTTAGGGAAATAAATGGGGATGGGAGAGATGTGTTGGCCTGTACACAGACAGTGACACGGCAGCTCCCGGTGCCTCTGGGATCCTTGTGTTTAATTGTTGCTGTAATGTAGCACTTTAAGGTCATTAACTTGCCCTTGTGGAGTTATCCGAGCATGTCGAGGATGCATCCCTCTTTACTCCGAGCTCTGCGCACGGCTGGGAGAAGTCACCGCTCTGAGCGTGTGCCAAGTGGGACAGGGGCTGCTGTGGGCTTGTATGCTGTTTTAAGATCGCTTATCTACAATGGTAATTTTTCACCCCTGAGTTACAGCAGATTTTCTCGCGAGTTGGCTCATCTGAAAGAAATCAGGAGTCGAATGGAAACACATGTAATTACACAGGAACTTGGTCCTGTGTGGCGGTACGGATGCAGTAATTACTTAAATTTAGTCAGTTAACTTTAAAATATAAATTCCCTCCAGTACTAATCACAGTTAAAATGAAAACTTTTTTATGAGATGTAAAATAAACATAATTTTTTTACATTTTTAGGCTGTTTTGCGTAATTTAATATGCTGAGTGTAATTTTGGTTGTCGCTTGGAAAAATAGCTAAAAACTGAGGGCAAACATTATTTTAAAACTTGACCAATACTGCAAAAACATTCGCTGAATAATGATCATCCTTACTGTTTTATATTATATGATTTTTTTATGAGTTCATTTGTATATTGTCAAAAAAATTAGTTTTAAATGACTTCCGCGGCAGTTAGTGTCACGGAGGCTGATTTACCGTTTCCCTGCGAATGAAGCTCGACTGACGTGGTTTTGGCTTTTTTTTTTCTTATTTGGTCTTTTTCTTTCCTTTTTTGGTTTATTTTTTTAATATTACAATATTATAAAGAAATTCAAAAAGATAAGAACAACAAAAAAGTTTTAAAAAGTTCGTAAATGATTAAAAAAAAATAAAAAATCTAGTTGATAGTTATATAATTACTTGGCTTTGTTTTTCGGAAGCTTTTAATGTTTTAAATAAATTTGAATCATTTAGCTGCTGCCATGATACTTTAATTATTTTTATATATATTTATTATTATTTGCTGTTTTCTTCAGCAAAAAAAATGTTTTTAATCCTTAAAAAGTGTCAAAATCCTTCAAAAGAAATCTTCATTTATGGGTCATTCTTCTTTATGAAAGACTGAATTATTGAAACCCTAAAACATAATTAATATATCAGAGTTAGGTTTTGCTGTTCATCAACAAAATTTAAATAATAAACCAAACTAAAAAAAAAGTTTCTGTTTGAAAAACCTGCTCATTATTATTAATAAATAGTAGTATTAATTTCATTATTAATTAATGCGAACAGTTGTTTTGATTTAAATGAATCCACACGAGCTAGAACAATCAATACTTTGGTCCTCTAAAATAATTTAAACTAAAAAAACATTTTTATTTTAATTATAAGTCAATAAATCAAAATTGATTATGACGTTTTTTAACAAGCGTTCGGCCTCATTTTCCTCCACAGAATTATTTTTCCATCACACCTGTTGCCAGCTGGATTTGCCGGTGATTTATGATTGGAAATCATAAAATATAACTTTATTTATTGACATGGTGTTTAACAACAGTGGCTATAAATAGGAGTGCTTTATATAAAATGGTAATAGGTGTGAGATATTGCTCTAAAATCGTGGTCCTTTCTTTAAAATTACATTTAAGCGGCGATCACAGGAGCATTTTAAAGGTGCAATAACTGTACATTCAGAGGGCAAGTGTGCTGATTTTTTTGTGAGTGTTTTTCCCTCCAGGCTCTGCCTTTGATTGCGCTGTATCCCATTTTTATCACTGAGACGCAGGCTCCTCTGTGGGCCCGAACTCCTCCATTGTTGGTATTTATATTCTTACGACTGTTTCTTTCTTTTTCTTTTTTTTTTTTTGGTCTCTGTCAGCGAAGCAGCTGAAAACCATCCCCAGCGATTAGAGGATCATTGTATCTGCAGTTAAGCATTTGAATAGTGGTAGTAAATCTAGAAAAGGGAAATTCAGGGTCGCTGTAGACGCTGCTTATGGCTGCCCAGGGGGAAGCCGATGTCACATAGTAAATTTAGCCCCTTAGTGTCTTTACAGTGGCCGGCCCGTGATGTTTGAATGTAGGAGTGGAGCAAAACCGAGAATGACTTAACATCTATTCCCGCGTACGGGCACCTAAATATATATTTTTTTGTTCACAGTTACAGAAAAACAGAAACAGTAGATAACTCTCTGCAGATGCAGCCTAAGCGAATGTCCTGAATCGAAATCAGTCAAGAAGTGCAATTAAATATTTGCAGGCAAGTTTTTATTCTGTTCTGTTGCTCAGATCTCGAGTCAGATTTTTTATTAAGACCTGACTCATATAAAAAAAGAAAACCTTGATCACTCCTGCATACGTTTCTGATCCTTTTAAGTATTATTAGACGGTGATACAGCTGTGATATAATGATCTGTGTGTTTTCTTCGGTTCAAACACATGCATTAGGAGGTTCTAAACATGGTTTATGTATCGATGACTGAAGTCCTAATCAAATCAGGGGGAGGGAAGGAGGGCAGGGAAGACACTCTGCCCTTAACCTCAGTGCCTCTCAGTTTCTCTCCTCCCTTCTGACGGCCGGCTCGCTGGAGGGATGTACTGCAAAGGCCTCCTACTGTAATGAGGAAAAATGTATCAATTTAGCCTGGCGTGTGCGCAGATTGAGCGCCAGGCGGGTGAAGGTGCACAGAGTGAATCCTTTTTCCTAATCAAGGACGGTATCGAAGAGGTTGCGGTCTCGTTCCCTTTCGTCTGTGGAATCAGCAGCATTCCTCCCCGTAGCCCCCTCAGGGCCGGGGAGCCTCTCTCTGCCTTCTGTTTCACCTCATCAGCAGAGTTCACTCGGGGGTCAGGTCCTGCCCCCCTGATGCTGCATTCACTGCAATACCTCTTGCATCGTAAGGCGCTGTGAAAGCACCTCGTGCTCAAGGACTGAGTGGAAGAGAAGGGAAGCATATGACAACTTTCTGCCCTTATTTTACACCTGTGCTTCTAGGTGGGTCACCACTGCGTATTAATCCCAATGTGACAGATGTTTTACCCCAAAATAACAAGTAAACACTGGGATTTTCAGGCAGTTTGTTTGTCTGTACCTTCTGTTATTTAGTTGTAAGGAATGAGATGTATGAAATCACATCAGGGGGGTGTAAAAATGACCGGATTTGAGCAAAAGTCTATGATGGGAAGCTGATGTTAAGGATTAAAAGCAGATGCCCATTTCTTAATTGTAATACAAGTAGATGAATTTGTAGAAACCAGTAAAAGAGCTCGCATTGAGGCATGAAAAAGAAAAATACATAGTTATAAAAAAAATATATTTTTGTGTAATGAAATACATTTTACAAACAAAAGGAAATGATCAGTAACCAATGAGCAGATGTTAATTAATTAACTGTTCAATTTAAAGCTGAAATGCCACTTGGTTTTATTGGCCATTTATAATAGCAAAACTCATTATTTTATAATTGTAATACAATAAAAAACACGTTTTTCACTCTTTTATGACTCTTTTGTTTTATAGGGTAATAACCGACAAGCAAGAAACAGTCAACAAATGAGTCAGTAGCAGTGAATCAATATTTTTTTTAGTTATAGGCAAGTTAATTGGATTAAAGGAAACAAGCAAGTCAGTAATCAGATATTTGTTTTATTAACTGTCTTGTCTGAGGTAAATAATAATAATACTAGTATAGAAACTGAAATTGGGAACACTATGAGAATCGTTTTACGACGAGGAACAAACAAGTCAGAGCAAATGTAAGAATTGAAACACCATTTGGCTTTTTACCGGTAATTTATAATATCAAAACTGTTATTTTTCAAGAACATAAGAAGGATTTTGCCCTGTTTTAAAACATTTTATAGTCTGAAAATCTAAATCTATATAATAATCACCAATAATCACCAAATTAATTGTAAATGGCAATATTTATTAGTTGCAGACAAGCTGATGTTCAGTATTAAAAGAAAAAAAAATGAGCCAGTGACTGGAAATTGAATAATTAATTAATTTGTTGTTTATAGCAGAAAAGCTGGACTGTATAGAAAATATTTTTAGTATTTTATGACATCATATAGACCAGAAATGAATCAATATTGACAATATTTGTCAGTTTCAGGCAGGACTAACGTTGGGATTAAAGGAATGAACGAGTTGCTTTAAGATTAATAAATAATTGCCATGTTTAAAGTGGAAACACCACCTGGTTTTTTTGCTCATTTAATAAAGCAAAAATTACATCTTTGGACAGCGTAAGAAGCTTTTTTTTATTCCCCAAAGTATTAATACAAAATCTACAAATAATCAACAAATTAATCAGTATTGACAGACAGATTGATGTTAAGGATTTAAAACAAACAAGCTAGCGATCAAACAATTATTCATTAATGGACACATTTAAAGCTAAAACACCTGATTTTATTGGTCGTTTTTAATACTGTCTTGTAACGTTATACATCATGGAGTTTAATCTACAGTCAAGAAATAATCAACAAGTTGATCAATCAGTCAAGCCAATAATGATGGAATAAACTGGTTGTTTATAACAGCAAAGATGCATTTTTCACTATTTCATGATATTATATTGGCCAGTAATTTGCAATCAGACATAAATGAATAATTAATCATTAATGACCGTTATGAGCTCACACAGTCAAATACAACAGAAATGGAAAGAAAAGAAAATCCCCATTAGAAATGTAACAGCCACAGATGTACAGTAAAACCTCTGCAGCACGAGGGACTACAGTAATAAAGCCCACGCATGACACACACCCTCACTTAAATAAAGACAGAGCAGTCACATAAGGCAGCCATTATTAGACATCACAGGCATGAAGTATTGATGGACAGGGAAAAATATTATCAGTTAATTTTTAATTCCACGTCTTTCCAAACGTTTTTTAGATCCCACTCTCGGTTACAACACACTGCTTCCACGTGGAAGTAAGGCATGTTTTTATGTGCAGAAAAAACAAGACTGAATAGCATTTTGCCTGATTTAAGGCTTTTTCCCCTCATCTCACTGTGTTTCTCTCCATGTAACCGGCCATTTTATAGTAATGGTTAGAGTGGAGCCTCTGAAGTACACGTCTCCGTGCTGGGACCGAGTCCCGCCGCTGCCGTCGCCGCTCCCTGCCACCCAGCACTCTCAGAGAAGAGGCGCTAAGGGGACCTCTGGCTTTGCTTTCCATCTTCTGGAGCACCATCAACATCTTCAGAGCATTTTTGTGTTTTCATAGCATCTTTGGCGCATTATGACCACCGTTAGATCTAATGTAACGTATTAGTCCTCCCACCCGACCATTTCCCTTCATTTTGATTCACTCTCTATCCAGGCTTTGATTGACTTTCAGCCTAACTAAAGTGGATTTTAATGAGAGAATACATTAACTCCCTCTGGTCATGCTAACATAAATCAGCCTTTTCTTGCGGGATCAACTGCTGAGCTCATAACACCATGCTGGGAGAGTGTGAATAACCAAATGAGAGATTGTGGCTTTGGCAAACCGCTGGCAGCTTGGATGCATTGTTATGTATTCATGTATCCCCTCTGAGTTTTAACACGACTTCAGGAAGGCAGCAGAATGGAGCACTTATCGGCACGCAGGTCGGCTAGCTTATGGAAACGTTCCTTTGTCGGAATCAATTAAACACATATCTCTGGTCAATTTTCCATTGATTATCTCCTTACATTTGGATCTTTTCGTACTGATGACCGCTGAGAGCCGTTAGATTCAGTTAGCGTGGCCAGTAGCAACTCCTCACCTTGATTTACGAAACACGGGATGCGACTCTAACGCCACATCTATCTGCTTCTCTTTGTTGGTAATTGCACTCAGCTAAATAGGTTATGCTCAATATCAATAAATTGCCATCAAATTAATGTCAATACCAAAGCTGTGGATGGTGCTAATTAAAACGCAAAAGGGATGAAAATGAAGTCATGGCATTGCCCTGAATAATTGATAAAGCAATTTATGATTTTTATGAAAGAGTGCCGTCTGTCTGCGATTTTTGATGAGGCCTTAATTAGATGCATTAATGTGTCTCTCTGTGCCTGTACTCAAACTCAAACACCATGATGGTTTTGGAGTTTTTTTAACACCCTAAATTACACATTTTTCAAATAACATTACCTCAGAATATCCTCTTAAAAAACAAAACAAAAGAGGTGTTAGTGTGTAATTCTCATTAAAGGAGGCATTGTTAACTCAGGACCAATCAGAGTCTGCTTATGTTTAGGGTGGGATCAAGCGGCATTGGACAGCGAGAGGCTTTTAGGTTGTGCCGCTACCCTGTGGATGAATCTCGAGCTATTGTTTCGCCGCAGTCGATGTTTGCAGCCGTGTTCACGATGCATGCAAGGATAGTCAAGTGGAGGTCAGGTCACCTGGCGTTAAAGTGTTAAGCACGCACGAATGTTTAATGTTTATTGACTCAAGTAGATCAGAGTAATCCTGTGTTGATTTTGCACCTCCTCATCTATTAGCCGGGCCGACTTTGCAGATAAATGAAGAGCGAGGGAAGCAGACGGATGAGGGGATTAGAAGTGGGCCGCATCAGGGAAGCAGGACCAGAAAAAAAAATGGACCGACTGCCGGCGGATAGATGAGGTGGAGGAGCATAATGACCGCTGTTTGTTATGATGTACCGAATCAGGTTCTCTTTGACAAAACAGTCCTTAGCACCTCTGTATTTATAGTGTCACCGGTCAGTCCATCCACAAAGGCAGGCTGATGATATGTGAGCGTGTTAGTGCTGTGAGGTGTCTGGGGCTCAGCTCCGGAATGACCCGCTCATCTGTCAGGACCGCAAGCCGAAGCCACGAGGGGTTATCAGATCACACACAGGTTTGTGGTGAACTTAAATCTCAGAGCAAAATGAATAAATAAATAAATAAATAAAACAGTAATAGCTCTATTTCGCTCTCTGGAGCTGAGTTGTTTAGATGAAACTCGCTGTGAATAGATGGCAAATAACAAGTTCAGGAGTGGCCAGTCAGCTGGGCTAATACCCACTTAGTTTTCTCCTTGTTGGTGATTTTTATGAATGACACAGAGGTTCCTGTTTGTCTAACGTTGGGGGATGCTCTTTGTTTGACCCAGAGGAGGCAGTTGTGGGTTGACATGTTTGGTTTTTCCCAGCAGTTAAACAGGCCCTCTCTGAGGGGGATGGACTCCAGGCATTCCCCCTGTCATCGCTGCTCTGAATGGGGGTGTCACACGGACTCATGTAAATGGTCTTTGAATTGTTCCTGTGTTTCAGACTAAAAAGGGAGCTCCTTCTCTTCCTCTGCTCCTCCAATCCCCGTTGACTAATGAACTCAGAGGAAGCTGAGCTTTGTTTTTGACACATAGAAAAGCCAGGTACTCCCACTGAAACACATGGAGGAGGATGGTCTATGAGGTCGATGTAAGGTCAAGTTCCTCTCTAACAGCTAAAGGCTAGAAAATGGGAAAATACTTTGATTTTCTTCTGACAGGTTCAACAATAACTTCAACATGGAGCAGCTGGTTTAAATTGCATCTCTTCAGGCAACCTACTGTGGAGTGTTTATCTCATATAACTGCAGCATTATAACAAAGAGAAATGTTAAAGCTACTCTCACTGTTCTGAAAAGGTTACTATTCAGTGTTAGTCATGTTTTTACCTGCAACAGAAACATTATTTCAAATACTTCAGTAGTTGTTTGAGTGGTTCTGATCAGGCTTAAATTACCAGATAACATTTTATATATAAAATTTCTCTATACTATTTATATATCTACAGATAAACTGTTTCTAATGGGTATCTCATTGTGTGGTGCATGTCTCAATGGAAACATGTTTCCTACATGCTGACACTTTTTACCCACATTTAGATATAAAGTCTTTTCAACAATCTGAGAAAACAGCCTTTCACTTTTCACTCTCCAGGCAAATCTCAACGTTGTTTAACCCTCCAGAGTGAATGTCCAAATCACATGACTGATTTAAAATGACCCTGAGCAAGACACAGCCGCGCCGAGTCTTCATTTCAGCTTGTGTTGAAAGTGCCGACTTCAAACTACATACCAGTTTTTACTCCTAACGGTGCGGAGATCTGGATTTTATTGACAGACTGATCCTCATAAGTCCTACAACAACAGAAATGGAAGCCAACAAAATAACTACCCTTCAATATCTATGTTTTAAATGTAAATAACTGAAGCTTTCTAGATATTTTATGATGTGATAATGATGCGTTAAACTACGTAAAATAATACATACATAATTAAACGTGTTCTGAAGCACGTGTAGCGTTATATTTCTGATCATCTCAGTAGATATTTGGGGTTCAAGTATTTATTTTAGTTTGATATTGCAAAGGTAATTGATCATAACCTAACTATCATCCTGTGATGTTTAAATTTTGACTCTGCACACTGACGAGAGGTTTTAATCCCCACGGGAAGTTTCCTCTCATTAAAATGCAATGTGAGCAGATGAATGGAGTGCACTGCTCAGCAGCACTGTAGAAGTATTGATCCCAGTTTCCTAAAGACTAGCAGGGATGTATTTGATCCACGGGGTTAGAGACTTTATATTCTGATATGTGTGAAGTGCCTTGAGGGAAAAAGGGAAGTGTATGTGGAGCTTATAAGGAGTTAGTGAGGAAACAATTAGTTGTTTTGTCAATTAGCTGATTCACTGGAAAAAAATGTTAACAAAGCTTGAAGTCATTTTTCAAGAAGGAAATTCTCAGATTTTAGCTTCTCACATGTGAGGAACTGTTTCTTTTTCATTTGTGATTATAAATTGATTTTAGACAGACATAACAAGATGTTTCACGTCTGGTTGCTCTCACAGACGATGAGGATATCCTTCCAGTGGCAGCCTATGAGCTCACCAACATCCTGAAGCAAGGTTACTTGGAAAAGAAACGAAAAGGTACGACAACAGATAGACTATCAACAGTCTCTCTTTCATTTGTCCCGCTTTTTGATCTGTTTACACACAAAGAATTGGTTTCCTGAGAATAATTCCCTTTTTTTTTTTGCTTTGTTTTTTCATTAGACCACAGCTTCTTTGGACCAGAGTGGCAGAAGAGATGGTGCATCCTGAACAATTCGATATTCTACTACTTTGGGAGTGAAAAAGGTTTGTTCTCAAATGCCACCATGTGGAAACATCGCAGCTGCATAATTTTAAATTGGATTTCATCCCACTGCGTGTTCTCCTCTCCCCCCTACAGATAAACAGCAGAAGGGTTCATTTTATATCAATGACTACACTGTACAGATGGTGACCAACCTGAGAAAAGACTCCAAAAGAAAAGCCTGTTTTGAGCTCAGTGCTCCCGGAAAACGGCCCTTCCAGGTCTGTATTATCTCTGTATTATTATTATTAAAGAAATAAACTCCAGTAAAATCATGTCTTATTAAGAGCTGACATGATTTCTTCTGGCAAAGAATATATAATTATATGTACTATAGTTTGATGGAGTCCTGCAAAGATTTTGCAAAGGTTTTTGTAGACCAATCCAAAAATTAGCATTGCCCTGGTTCCTTAGACAATAGGCTGGTTGGATTTTAACATTAGTTTTTTGGATTATTTCAGAATTTCAGTGAGAAAGAAAAGCTTATATAACTAAGCTTAAATAAAGCTTTATGTCACCACCATCCTTTGTCCAGGATATCCACTCCTCCTCTGCACATGGCCAAACCAGCTGGTTTTAACCATCTAACCATCAACCATCATGTAACCTGTTTAAAAGACCCTATTGACTTTTGAGTTCAGGAAACCTGAAGAGCAAAATGTTAATGTAATTTCTGGGTCTTAGGATTCATTCTTTTGGCACTTTATCAAGACTTTTGGTGATTGTAAAAGGGTGCTTAAATATATTTGGTCTCTGAATTAAAACTAAACTGCAGTAAATATACATTTCACTGAAATGATGTCGTCAGAGCATACTTAGTCCCCCACAAACTTCTGAAAAGTTTATTTTTCTCCTGTAAAATGTCACTGTGCGTCACATTGTCTGTGCCTATAAAAGGTTGACATTCATCCTCTCACGCACACTAAGACCACTAAAACAATCGGTGAGACGTATCGAGCTGCTGACCCTGTAATTATTGGGCATCCCACTCCACCATCAAAGTCACAGCTGCCTCAAACATTATCAGATTATCTAGACTAATACAATTTTGCTTTTTTTGCTTTTTTATTGTTGTATCCCTGGTTCTGTTTATTAGGTTTTTATTGTAATCCTCAGGTTTGATTTTCCTTCTTCTGCCTCCTATATTCCCATCTCTTTCAGTTTATTTCCTGTTTTATTTTGAAGGTTAGATATTCAGGTGATTTTCTGTAGTTTTACTTCCTTCCTTTGTTCTTTTTCCTGCTCTCGTTAGTGTCTGATTACCTGTTTCTTATTACCCTTCTCTCCTTGTGTCTAGTCTGTCTTTAAAGTCTTACGTTTTCTTATTTGGAGATTTAAACTATTTAGGTTTTTTTTAACCTCTTATTATCGTACAGACCTCTAAGTTTCTAAGTTTGAATTGAAGAATGTCGCCCCAGCTTCAGCCTGGTTTTCAGTCTGTGTTTGGGTTGAATCTGTTTTTTGTGACATTTATAAACTAAAGATGTAGTTTGATAAATGTACACGTGGAATGCGTTTTTGTTTTCCCAGTCATTTAATTTTTTAATAAATAAGTTAGATTCAGATTTTTTTTTAACATTTCACAGCTATTTTAAAAAGAGCAATATCTGTTCTTTCTTTTTCTCTCCTCTTATATGGATAGAAATAAAAATGAATAAAAATGAATAAAAATCCAGGCACATAAATGCACGTTTAAATTATAATCACAGTATTATTATTGCTGCTCTTTCCTTCCAGTTCACTGCCAGCAGCCCTCAAGAGGCCAGAGAATGGGTGGACCAAATCAATTTTGTACTTAGAGGTAAGCCAGCTTCTCTCTCTTTTTCTTTTTTCTTTATTTTGCTTTTTCCGACTTATTGCATATGACTCATTATGGAAAACCACTCCCTGCCTTGTTTTCCTCCTTTCTCTCTGCACTGTTCAATGATAGCCCATTCTTAAGACAAATATATATTGTTATATATAAATAAAATTGACTTGGCTTTTTAAAAGTCACATAGGTTAAGTGGAAAATACAGTTAAAGCAGTATAAATGTTCTAAAAAATGTTCTTTTGTACGAAAGTTTTCTTGTGTTTTCGAGGGGCAGAAAGGTCAGAAGTGCAAGGGAGTTCTTTGTCATCTCTGACTCATACGAAAACCACCCCATCCATCACTAACTACACGGCTGAACACAAGAGTCCTGAATCACCTCATTCGACATGTCACCCACCATGTCATGTGCACCATCGTGTAGCTCTGGTTCTCCTCCACTCCTCCCCTAACCCTCCTACCGAATTCCAACTTACAGGAAATTGATTGGTAGATGTTCTGGTTATCCTCCAGTGACATTGATTTCTGCTTGGCTGCTGGTGTACGGCAGAGGACCTGATACCCTGTGTTGCAATGGCCAGTCGCCTGCAATGAGACAGCTCCTCCATCTGAGCGAGCAGTCGTGCCTCGTCTACGCTAAAATGGGCTCGGGCCGGGCCACTGATTTGCGGGAAGTAACGGACACTCGGCAGTTTGTCTTACTTCCTCCCACCCCCCACCTCTTTTTTTTTTTTTACTACAAAAAAACAGAGCATGCAAATGATTATTTATCCTCTTCACCTTCAAATTCATCTGAGTGCATCGGCACGCTTTCCAGAACGTTTTGCCTTAAATGCAAGGACAGAGAAAGAGAGCGAGAGGGGGCGTATGAGATGCAACAAAAGATGCAGTTAGATGGGATGCGTCTTCATCTGTAGGACGACCCAGAATGAATATGATAAACAGATGGTAAGCAGGAACCACAGGGATGATGTGAGAGGGAGAGGCTTCTTATTGGATTGTGGAAAATTATAAAGTGAAAATCAACAACAACCGATAACTTATTAACATCTGCTAGATCTGACCTTTCAAATGTGCTTTCCCCTTTGTGTTTGATCCTTTTCCTCTAGGTCTGAGCTGTCTCACAAAATGGAAATTATAACCGTTTTTTTTCTCTGGTGTTTTAACAATAATTTATTGCTTAGTTGAAAACAATATAAAGGCAATATAAACAGCTAATGAGCATGATAACTGTTTGCAGCATGTTTCGGGGGCACCAGTGTTTGTCACCGCTGCTGTTTGGCACGTGTCTCGGCCCCGTTGTGCAGCGAGAACGTGGCGGACATTTCTCTTACTTTAGCCCTTAATGCATGTCTCTGTCTTTTGTGCCACGCTGTGACGCTAACACTTTCTATCACATTGTTTCCCCTTCCCTCGTAGATCTCAGCTCCAACTTCATCCCCGTCGATGACGAGGAGGAGGACGAGGATACCTACGATGACATCGAGGGGGTGGCCAACGAAACCCCGACTCGGCCGACCCTGGCCTCCCGGGGAGGAGGAGTAGGCAGAGGACAGGAGATAGAGGAGGAGGATGACGAGGAAGAAGATATCTACGAGGAGCTGCCAGGTATGAGGATGTGGTTGGACACACACTTGCGCAGATAAATAAACAGAGAAGTGACGCACACACACACAACCCCTCATGATACTCAGTCAGACAGACGCTCAAACCCTGGGGGATTTTTGCAACATGAAATATCTGCCATCTTTCCCTGCTGCGAAATTTGTGTTGCCAGGTTCCTCCAGACTGATCGCTCATTTTAAATCAAGCAACACTAATAAGCTTGTCAGCACCGGGGTGGCTGCTGCAGGACAGGAAGAGGAAGATTCACTTACACCTACTCCAAATCTGCTCCCTCCTTATCTCTCTGAACAAGTTATGTTGTTGAAATCAGTGAGAGCTGGCTAGTTTCGCTCCGTCATAGACCGTCCAATTAGCTAATGTTGCCAGGCAACAAATGGCCCATGGTTCAATCCACTAAGCAAGAGTTTTGGCTAAAATTGCCTGGCAACAGCAATTTAGATGAAAGGAAGTAAAAACTGCATCTCGCAGAGCTTAAAATAGATCTGAAGCTCTTAATGTCACATCTTTAATAGAAATTAGAGTTTGACCGACGAGACCCCATGACTGTGTGTGTGTGAGTGTGTGTGTGAGAGAGAGACAGTCCCATGGCTACAAGATCCCAAGAAGGACAAAAGGGGGTGATCCGATCTTCTCAGGGCCGTCGTCCATCACTCGTTCTATTAGATAAGATACATCAAGATTCAGTTTCACTCAGTGAGTACATTACCTTTGCCAAAATCACTGGTGAGAGGGGAATCAGTCTTCAAACTGTCACGCCGGCGTTCAGAGCCATCTGGGAAGAGGTACCGACCCTGACCACAGATGGCATATCGAATGACGGGCTCTTTCGTTCACTTTCTCACCCCTTTGCTTATCAGTCATGCTGCACCTCCCTCGGCTTTTACACAGTGATTACAGACTGTTCAATAATTCAATTTGGGAGTAATTTTCACTGATCAGCTGCCATGTTTGCATTTAGGAACCTTTCTATCTCTGCAAATAGAAGCATTTATTCCTTACATTGCTAATTAGTAAAAAATGTCTTCATATAGCACACGTTTACTTTTAGGTTTTTTCCCCCCTGACCTTAAAATAAACAAATGATTGTGAAAGCTGTGTATGATTTAAAAATAGTGCTGTTTAATAGTAAATTAAAGCAACTATCTAAAACAGAACAACAAAACATTACAGCTTAGAAATAACATGATAGAGGGTTAAGAGTGATAAAAATTATGGTAAAACCACAGTAATAACCTAGCTTGGTATCATCAACAGATAATATGAAACTGAAATCTATATTTCGGGATAAAAGCAGGCAAAAACAAAAGGAGGGTGAAAACTGCCTCTGCACAATGGCATGAATTAAGTCCCTGCATCCAGAAAGATCTGTATCTGGATTAGTTTCTGACGTTGGATGCATTTGTGAGGGCATGGCCCCAAATTTCCATTTTCTTTACAACCACATCCAAATCTGGATTCCCACTGACTCTAGAAGTTAATCATTAACTTCATAATTTCTCAGTTGAGCAAAGACCCACCTCAAATCCTCTCCAAGCAGTCCTACTAAAAAAAACAAAAACAGAACAAACAGAAACAATCTCACAACCTCCTTCCTGAATGTAATAATGAGGAAACACATTTAAGGATGGCTTAATAATAATTTAATGATCCAGTTTTGTTACCAGTCTTGTATATTTAATGTAATATTTGATTAAACCGAGCTTCAAAGCATGATGATTACCCTTTGTTACATACAGACTAATACAGCTAGATGTAGCTTTTGTTAATATGATGCTATCACCTGATTATTACTGATATTACTATGATATGGAAACACTTGTGGGTTGTATTGATTATTCATGGGTCACTTGCTTTGGTGTTATTGAAGGCTCTTTACCTTACAATATAAAGCACCTTGAGGCAGCTACATAAATAAAACTGAATCCAACTGAATTAAACTTGGTGGCATGCATTCCTCGTGCGCCATACTCATCAGTGCGCTCGGGTTTGATACTGTCTGCCCACCTTCCTGTCATCTCTTACTGCCTAATAAAAGCAAAAAAGCCAGAGATGATTAAAAAAATTACTATTTTATTCATTTCTAGTCACATTATTTGTTCTAATATGGCTGGGGCTGCAGCTCCAGCAGATGGAGGCATGGTTCTCTTTTTGTGTGATGAAAGTTATTAAACGACATAAAACCAGCGCTGTTCTGCTGCACTTTGGTTAAGAAAATGCCGTCTGCGACCGAATGAACTGATGTATAACCACTCAACCTGAGCAACGTGTAACCACCAGCCGGTTTTCGTGGTGCTAATGTTAGCAGCAGGAAAGAAAGGAAAGAGGTCTGAACACGTTTCAGCTACGGTTTTGTAATCTAATTCTTAAAATGTTTATTCAGAGGCAGCTTTTGGATCCGTAGGCTCTTCAGACTTGTCTGTGCAGACCTGACAAGAGACTTGACAAGTTTGCCTAGATACTCACATGCTTGCTGTTGTAGTAACCTCAGTTTTTTTAATGTTTTATGATTGCTATGCTAGCTGATTATTTTAATTCTATTCTATTCTATTTATATAGCGTCAAATCACCACAACAGTTGGTTCACATTGCAAGGTAAAGACCCTAAAATAGTTACAATAGATTAGTAACCTTTTAGTGACTTTAACCAGGAAGAGAGAGGAAGAATGTCCTGTGAGAGTGTCCTGGGTGGAGAGGATAAACTGTCTCCTGTAGGGCAGGAGAGAAAAGGTGCTCCTGGAGAAAGCCCTGTTAGTGCTAACCGCTGTCACCGGTGTCGTAACATGGTACTACCGATGAAGTTTTAAAAGGGACCTCCACTCGTGTTCTTATATTGGAATGCAAAGGAAGTCTCACAATGTCTTATTTGATAGTTTCCTTCTGATGTGTTTCGAGTGCTGACGGCAGTGAAGTTTGCAAACTTGCAAAATGACATCCTTGACTGCAGCATCCATTTTTAGGCGATGTCAGTTTTGTCGCAGCAAAACTCAGTTGCAGGCAGAATGCAGAGCAGCGGCTGGTATTGGCTCTGATGCTGATGACTGATTTTATTGACTGGAAAATTAAATCACTTTGATATAGAAACCGTTGGCCCATAGCGGTGGCCTCTCGATGGAACGATGCTCGCAGTCGAAGAGCACCAAACAAATGTTTGGACCCGCTGCGAGCACATTTAAAATCTCATTTTTTTATCTTTTGGATCATTTGGTGTAGGAACAAAGTGCCGCAGTTTGTACTTTTTTAAATTTATTTAATTTTTTTTTAAAGAAAGTCGTGATTATCTGTTTGAAGAAAGAAAGCATCGGGGAAAGACAAAGGCATCCCTCATGTATACATAAACTAAACTTTTTACATTCAAGCTGGACACATGGTGTGTGTGTGCGTGTGTGTGTGGTTCGTGTTTCCTGCTCTTCCTGGAAGCAGAGGTGCAGCCTGTGCTGGAAGGTGGATAGTGTTGCTGGGTTGTGGCGTTGCTGTCAGCCGGTTTGTGTGGAGGATGGATGTGGGAGACAGAGGGCAGGCATATCACCGTGTCACCTCTCAGACCACCGGGTGCCACGCCCCGCAGTCAATGACATGTCCGCCTCCGCGTGGCTTAAAAAAAATCTCTTCTTTTTTAACGTTTCCCGCCTGCGGTTTAATAGGCTGATCCTCACGCCAGAGTTCATCCTAGTTAAAGAAGAATTAACAGCTTGTGTCATGCTGAGATTCATCAGGGATTTGCAAATGATCCAGTTTATTCTGTTTGTCTGGCTCTATCATAATTTCTCTGCTGTTCATTTCTCGTTAACACGTGGGACAAATATAAATTATTTATAAACTATAGTTGTTAAAGTCAGGCCACCAGCAGGTAATGCCTTTTATTATTATTAAAAATTAAATGTATTTCTTTTAGACACTGATATTAAAATATTTAGGTTCTGGATAGGGCTGCACACTTTGTCGAATTTTTAATTTAAATATCAATTTTGGCTTCAAGCAATTAATAAAACAAGCTGAGCAATATAAAATGTTTAACACGGATTCTTTGGTTTGCCTTTCAGCACATCTGCCTCTGCAAAGACTTGGTTCAGTTTTGCATTAATTTATTTAGTTTTTGGTTGAAGTTAAAATTCAAGTGGCTGAGTGGGGTCAGTCATGTATTTTAATGCACTGTTGTGATGTTTTATTCATTTAAAATGTTTGCTACTGTAATTCTGTTAATCTACCTCTCCTGCTATTTTCCATTTTACAGTAATTGTTAATGGAAGTTTCTGTTCTGGTGATTTTTAATATTATAAGCTTTGATTTTAGTGTAACTTTCCCCTGCACTGTCATGTTTTCCACGGCTAATGGCCTCGAACAAGATTCAGAGATAACCTGGAGTACTTGGGGTTGGACCAGCCAGTGCAGACATGCATGTGGACAGCCTTTCAGGGATATTAGGACAGTGTGTGTTTCAGCTAATAGATCCCATCCAAACCAGACAAATGTCACATACATACTTTGTTACATACAGACCTGATTATTACTGATAATTAGATCCCATCTAAACCAGACAAGCGTGACATGAAGAGTAGGTGCAATCTCTGAACTTCTTTCAGCAAAAAAAATCTTATAAAACACAATTAATTACATTAAATTTGTAAAATGTCTTCCATAGATAAAGGAAGCCATACAGGTATAATATACACTTATAAATAATGTCATATTTTTGTTACGTAAGGGTTAAAAAGACAAGTTTCTTCTTTGATGATTAAATCACGATTTGAGCATTGACCAAAGTAATTGTGATTATGAGTAATCCTACTTCTGCACCTGTGATAAACCTTTGTTTCCTTTTTTGTTTGTTTAGATGAAGAACTTGGAAATCCAGGTGATGAGAGCGACGAGAGGAGCAGCAAACAAGGTTTCCACCTCCGTCTAGTAACTTATTTATTCCAGCCTAAAGTTTCCCTGCATCTACGTCCTGCTTTCTTCTATTTAAATGTGTTCCCTGTGCTTCCTTTCAGTTTGGTCCTCAGATTATTCCAACTACTACCAGGGTTTGTGGGATTGCCAGGGCGACGAGTCAGACGAACTGACCTTCGAGAGAGGAGATCTCATCTACATCATCAGCAAGGTCAGCATCGCCATCAGCACAAAATAATCCGAGGGCTTATTTAGGCTTTTTTCACAACTCTTTGTTTTTCCCCTCGATCGTCCCCAATGGAAATCCGTCCCTGATGGAAATCCGTCCCCGATTGCACGCTTGACTCGTAGATATAATTACAGGAGCAATTACAGTAGTTTAGGATAGGATGCAGTTGTGTAAAACGTGCAATTATTTAAGGGTTAAACAACATCAACTCCAGTAATCACCTCGTCCTCATTTACTTTCTGAACATGCTGATATCTCCAGCATCTAGATTTGTCCGTTAGCATCTTGGTGCAGCACCAACAGCGGTGCTGTCTGTTCGCGGGCCACTAGGGTGAAGTGCCATTCGGGCGCTGCGTAATGGTGCTGTTGTTCATTACGGCGCCTCTATCACAGGGGTTAATTGAGTAGGCAGCCATGCGAGGCTCTTCCTTTTCTGTCTGACGTGAAACTGCAGGTGAAGCCATCCTGCATCTCAGCTCTTTTCCTTCAATCTATTTCCTTGTGTTTTATGGCCATCGTGTAGTTACATGCGGAGTATCTACCAGGAAAAAGACATCCTACTGGAAATCGATGGCTTGTAATTTGGGTACTTTTACTCTGCTGCGTGCAGGGACTTGTCTCCACACTGTTGCTATTGGTTGGTTTCAAATTGAATCATCATGTTCTGTGTTTAGACTAAATTATCTGAAGAGGAGAGGCAGGAAGAAGGAACTCTTTTTTTTCTTTTGTAAGTAATTCTGAGATAAAGATGAGGAAATTATGTATTTAGTGTCATGATTTCTTGCATCTTTAATCACCAGTAGATGGTGGTGAATTTTGAGTATTTGTCCTTTTTTGGTTAACAACAGCTTCAGTGTAACAATCCTTTCAAAGAGGTCAGCGTTTTGGATTTTGATGTATGAATTGTGTCAGCTTGTGTTGAAGGAATGTGAGCCTCGTCTTTATAACAACAGATAAAGCACAGGTGAAAAATGCCCCTCGCAGAAGATGGACTTATAATTGCAGTTCTGTTGGCAGTGGCAGATTAATGAGATGCCAGGCTCGTCTGTCTGCGTGTGCTGCTTGATAGGGGGAAATGTCAAAACAGCCACATCAATTTTTCACAGCGATGACAAAAGCACTGTACTCGGGGAGACAAAGGGGTCCTGGCTCTGGGCTTCAGATCCGCCTCAGATGGCCTCGGCCCCACTCGCCGTTATTACTTTTCACTGTATGCATCAGATTACTGCCTCGCCAAAGACCTTAAAGGCAAACTAAGTCCAGGTTGGAGGCAGGAGTTTGCTGTTGTATCTCACAATCTTAATGACAGAGATTACTCTTGTTTTGTCAAACTGGACGCTGGAGTCATAACAAGGTGACAGACCACGAGAGAGCGCCCTAACTGCCTCCTAATGGACTTCAAGCGAGCATTGTAAATTATTTAAAGGTGATGCCCGCACGACTTCCGAATGTTTGGTTTACTGTGACGACACGGCTCCACCCGTGTCCCATTCTGCGTCCTAATAGCATCACATTCACCTCATGAATAGCATTATTTGGATTATAGCCTGTAATCGCCTATTCATTTTAATGAGCCCTCGGGGAGGGCTTCCCTGTGCCTTCTGTATGTACACGCAGACCCCCAGCGGCATTCAGTTTTACGGGGGGAATTCCTAAGGACCCTGACCTCGATGAGTGAAATACGGGCCCTTGGCTAGAACTCAAGCCCGTCGCTTAACGGGGGACCCAGGCACACGAAATGGCCGTAATAAAACCAGGGCCCATAAATTCTCTCAGAGGGTGGGAGGCCTGGTTGTCTGTGCTGTTATGTCAACACTGACCATAATTACAAGGTAATAAGGACACGCTCTAAGTGCTAAATCAATGGTGCTAACAAACTGTTATTTTTAAAGCTGCGATGTGATTGACTGCTGAAGTGCAGAATGGGATAGCCACAGGCGTGGTGTCATATGGCTGTGAACTGAGGAGAACATGCCGATTGTATAAAAGGCCCTCATCCATCATTATTGATCTCTCACTTACTGTAAAGTGGGAGCATTTTTACTGTATTTGTGTTTTCCCTCCCTCTTGTGTGTTGCTCTGTGTGTGTGTGTATCACTGACAAAGTAAATAAATTAGAAACCTCACAACTCATATGAATCCCATTAGTTCAACAGAATTAATCTCGCAGACCGTGCTGCCTGGTTTCAGCGATGCCTAACTCTGCCCTCCGCCGATGCTCAGCCCGCTGAAACATGAGGTAGAAACGCACGCTGAAATCCATCATGTGATTTTTTTTTTTTTGCTCTGGCATTTCATTTCTGAGAGCTTGCATTTTTCTGATGCACATTATGGCTTTACGCTGGCATTTTAGTGTGTGATGACAAATACGGGTGAGCGCAGTTCTTTTTTTTTTTTTGCAGTATCACACTCTCCAATTTTAGATTTAAATTGCAAAGATGTTTCAGCCACATCAGGAGCGCTGTAACGGCATCATCGCCTCGCCGGCGTCATGCAAAGGGATATTATTTGTAGTAGGATTTAAAATGTGTTAAATTTATTGTTCCACTTCCCGCTGACACATGTAGTACCTGTAGTGCTTTGTCTCTAAAGCCATAAGGTGCATTCTTGCCCTCTAATTTATGGATCCACAATCAAAAGACGTGGGCTCTACAGGTCAGCTGTCACATTCCTGTATTCCCACAGGCACTCATGGAGAACGGCGGGATGGAGTGGGAAGAGATTTATGGCACAAACCCATCCAGGGTCCTTAAAACTCTGGCAAGTGCTGCCCCTGCTGCTGCTGCTGCTGCTGCTGCTGCCGCTGCTGCCGCCGCCACCACCACCACCACCTCTCTTCCTCCATCCCGTCCAACCAAAATCCAGAGAGAGGGCGGCCGGCCAACCAATCCGGTGCGGCTCCCAAAGAAAAGCGTCACTGCACATTTGGCCAAAGTGTTCAGCTTGTAAGAGACAATGAGAACGTGGACACCACTGACACCTTGTGGTGGTTTTTAATCGCTTTTTTTAATGAAAACTTTTACAACCACTGAAAGCTGATTTACGCCCTTATAGATGTACTTGTTGAGGGGTATAATCGCGTAAAACTCAAGCCCGGATATTCACAATTTAAATTATATATTCCATGTTGTGTCCTTGCTAGCCGGGACAGTTTTTCGTCATGTTGCCTTCATGTTCTCCTTTGGCCCTCTGCGTGCAGGCCACACCAACTGAAAGCAAGTGAAGAAAAGGAAAAGTGGTCAAATAATCAGATGGGAAAAGTCAAGCCAGGGAGACAAAGAGGAGGGGATCCCTTTATTCTTTTGTGTGAACCCTGTCCACCGCCCCCCCCCCCCTCTCTCTTTCTCCTTTTCGCTGTCACACAGCCATTTAAAGACCCCTAGCTGCTATTGTGGCCATAGACACCAAGACGCTATAGACAGGCAGAGACATCCTATTTACCACCCAAAGTAGCAGGGGGTGAGTCTGGGGTTTGGGGTCATGCAGGAGGCAGCGGTCATCCCCCGGTCAACTACAGTAGGTCATTATTCAGCCCAAGCCAATAGCCCAGAACAGCGTCCGAGCAGCCCACCCCCCAATCCATTCTGCTTAATTATTATAAATGAGGGGCGGCGTAAACAGCCATCATTACAGACACTCAGTGGCATACACAAATCCACTTTAAATTGCTATTAAGTTAAGGAGCTATCTGTAATCCCAGGCGTGCATTAGAAAGGAGCGAGTAGGTTTTCTTTTTATTAAATCTCATCGTCCCTGAGATATTTTCAAACGTTCTCATGCTCTGTCATGTTTCCAATTTGAAGCCAATTCGCTGATTTAATTAAAAGCCCACTTGGAAAAAAATGGACACCAAGTAGCCATTTCCATCTCCGGTTAAGCCGAGTTATCATCCGTGTTTCCGAGTAGATTTCGACCTCCCCACCCCATCAAAATAAAGAGGAGATCCTTCTAGCCTGAAGTTTCAGGTGTTATCAGTTGTGAAGTGTACCTGTGTGAGCGGCGAGGAGGGCTTGCTAACCTGATAACAGGTTACAGATGGTGTGCTTGTGCCTGGCTGAGGTGTCCATGTTTCTTTATTAGGGTCAGCAGTGACGGAAGAACTGCAGAGAGCTGCAGTGCATGTGGAGGAGAGCGGGGAATAAAAACAGAGAGGATGCAGGCGGAAAGGTTGCTACAGGAGAGACGTGGAAGAGAGGAAAAAGAGGAGGTGGAGGAGGGGGTTGGAAATGGGGAAGGAGGGAGGGAGGGAGAGATTGTAACACCCAGGCGGCGGGTTCAGCGGCAGGGCAATGAGAGACTTCCTGCGCTCCATCATGCCCAAGGCCTGCCTCAGTCAGCTGGTGGCCGAGGAAAGATGCCTCATGTGTCAGGCTTATTAGCACTCCCCCTAGTTTGTATGCATTTGGGATTGCACGAGTGTGTGTGTGTGTTTCATGTGTGTGAGGAAAACATGTGGTCAGGATCCGTGCAGATTTTTACACGTGAAAAAGGTGATTTTTTTTTCTTACCTGACACGAATATTAAAGATGTGTTTTGTTTAGGTGGATAATGGTGGCGTGACACGACACCTGCCTTCGCCCACCGCCCTCTGTCTGTCTCTCTCGGTCGCCACATCCAGCCAACCTCGACTCACCTTCTCCCCGCTTCGAGGCTCGGGGTAGCTGTCAATCTGTCCTGCGGGTCGGGGAGCCGTGAGCGATGGGCCTATCAGAATGCCACCATTAGCCAGCCCCCTGAGTGGTAAATAAACGATCGCGCCGGTACACTGCAGGTGTTGTCATGGCAACCCACTCTCAGTGCCAGCCCCGCCCACACCCGTTCTCCCCCACCGCCACCCCACCTCTCCTCTTGGTGGAGGAGTCACCGGGAGGTCAGCGAGTCAGCGTGCCGCAGCCGCCACGACACGGCGCTGTTTGCCCCCCCACCACCACCACCACCTCTCCTCCCCCTTCAATCTGCGCCCAGGTTGCAGCAAACACAGCCTCGGATACGTGTCACCTCAGCACACATTTCCCAGAAGTCAGACCCCTCAGGGAAACCTTATTTTTCCCCCTCACAGGGAACATCTTCCATTTTAGTCCCGAGCCCAAACGTTTATCTGTGCCCCGTTTGCGAGTTTCACGGCCTGAAAGCCAAAAAAACAGAGGAAAACAAACAGAAGGGTGGGGGTGGAGGGTGGGGGCATTGAGGAGCCTAGTTTTTGTCATTTGGATAATTTAGTCTGCAAGCCTTTTGGAATGTCCCTATTACAGCAGGTGTACTCTGGATGAACCCATTTCAAGTGTGAGGAAGATGGACTCTGCACGCCTGACAGACTTCCACCGCCATTGGCACCCACTCCGTGATGTAGCAGTTGTATTAAAATGGCGACGCTGATAATCCAAAAGACCTTTCTCAGGGAGAATTTGAGACCGACTGCACAGATGGGCCGCGGAGATAAATAAAACTCTCTGTCACTAAGGTTGGTGGAATAGTGCTGCGACGCCCCCAAGGGAGAGAAAAACTGTTTCGCTCCCTCTCTCCGATGCCTCCCCCCACCGTCCGTCTGTCTGCCCTCTCCTCCTCCTCTCCTCACGTTCTCCGAATGGGAACCGGAGCCAGCTTTCCGCAACCGGGCTTTTCCCTGCACGGTCTTATGGGGAGCATAAAAAGGCCATTTCGGCCCTAACTTTCCCCTTCGTTATGAGCTCAGACAAAGCGAACTGTCAGTTTGTCAGAGAGCCAAGCACACTGGAGCATCCCAGTCAGAGCTGTCAGAGAGGTTTGCAGGGGGAAAACGATGAGGCCTGGGTGGACAATCTGCTTATTGTGGGTACCTGTTTGTGCTGTTAGAACACTTGAGCCTTGTGGTTTATTACCGTCTAAGCGGTTCATCCATCCTCGCTGTCCAAACACCGCTCATTAGCTGCAGGCCTCATTCCTCTGGCTGCAGAGAGGTGTCAGGTCCGGATGATCGGCTAAACCTCCTACACGATGCCTTTCATCATGTCAACAGAGTGCGTGTGAACCAGAACCTGAATCTGAGGCATGCACTCAGCGGAAAAAACCCACCAATTTATTTTACATATGTGTCTGCACGTGTGTGATAAACTGTCCGCACGATCGCGTCGGGTCTGAAAAAGAGGAGAGATGAGTGGCACTGGGGTTTCTGCTCCAGTAGGGCGGCTTGTGCCCCCACTGCCAAGCCGGTCGCTTCCCAAATATTGATCCAGTACAGATCTACTCATAGCCCGGCTGCTGTGATCAGATCATCATGCAGCGGTTCAGTCATGTTCCTTAAATGCTTGAAGCAGATTAAATGAGCAGCTTCATTATTTCAATGTACAGGTCTGGAAGCAGTGCAAACTGCTGTGTTCCCTGTATAAGTGTGTATCAATTAACTTACTTACATTTGATTCGGCTTAAAGTTAACTGCAATTCTTTCAGCTACAAATAAACACACACAAAAATCCCTGTTTTCATTGAGATTTAAGTAGATTTCCCCCATGATAACCAAAGCATATGTTCAACCTCTATTTATTAATTTTTAAAGCCAAATTTTAGCCTCAAATAAATTTGCCTACATTATATTTTTAGGATGTTTTCTTTCAGTTCAGCAGATGAAAAAATCAACATTTCTGGGGTTTCTTATCTGCACAAAGACTCAGATGGTTTTCAGTCACAATACATCCTCCAGATCGATATTTATTGTTTGTTCTTAGCTTGTTTTTTTTTAAAATCCCCATTATTATGCTTCTGAACTGTCCTAATTGTAAATAAATGCTGTAATCATAAGTAATGAAAAAAAAAGGTGTTTATAGGATTTTTTTTTAGGCACAGTGGATTTAATCGGTCACCTTCAACCAGCATTTATATTTTTCTGAACATGCGTGTGAAATAATCCGTCTTTTTTGTGTTGTTTTTTTAATCACAGTACAGAAATGAACCCTCGTTATAATTAGTCTGGGGAAACGGGCCAGCTGTGGCGATGGCTTTGGAGCGGTTAAAAAAAGCTGTTTTATTGTAGACACTCGCTGTCTCGATAGCCTTGTTTACCGTTTGCCTCATTTTTTAATGAAAACCCTGGAGGCTAATACACCAAAAGTGTCCATTAGGAGTGCCGCGCATGGCTCTTTGTGGACGGGACCACGCTCGCCTGGATTTCCTGCGCCAGAGTTGACGTTAAGCTTTTTTACCCTAATAGTTTTTCTCTGGGTTTCTGTGTTAAAATAATTCAAATGTCTCCTCGTGTGTTCAGTGGTGTGTCAAATCAGTATCAAAGTGCAGGTTTTATGCCTGATCCCGCTTTGTTTACCTGTTGCTAGACGCCCTTTGAGCCTCACCGCTCTGTTTCTTCTTTTTTTGGGGCCCAGGAGTACAACATTCACGGGTGGTGGGTCGGCGAGCTAAACGGCACCGTGGGCATCGTCCCCAAGGACTTCCTGCAGCCTGCCTACATCCTCTGAGCTCCAACAGGTACCGAGGTACTCTCTTATCATCAGCATTATGGACCATTACTGTGGCCTAATACACAGAAACGGTCCCCCTGGTACTCATCCAGATTGCCACTGAGGTATATGCAGTCGTTGACCTGCCATTTATGGCATCTGCTGGCTGGAAGAAGTACTGCATAAAGCAATCCGAGTGCTGCAATGGGCAATGGGCGAGGATAAATATATGCAACAGAGGCATGATTACAGCGTCAGTTGTCCTATTTAAGAAAATGATTCCCTAATGCAGTCAGATAGGTGCAGCTTAAAATGAACACTGAATTATTAATGCGTCCTTCTCTGATACCGTTTCTTTTTCTTCACAGCGCTGCGGCTGCCGGCACGTCCTGCCATGAATTACTCTTGACACATCTGTCAGATAAGCGTTTGGCATTTCAAAATTATTCCCCTTTTATAACAATGTAAATTATTATATTATCACCTAAACCTGCTGCAGCTGTACTTACTCTTGTACACTATAAGCCATTTATAAAAGCCTGTTTAAAGAAAAAATAAATGCACACTAGAGCTGGAGTAATTAGTCTGTTAATCAGTTTTGATAAATGATCAATCGTCCTAAATGTGAGATTTCTCATTTTCTTTATCTTTATAAGTCTCAACCACTGTTTAGAAAATTCAGAAAAGTGCCAAACTAAACAGTGAATGTGTTAATTCAAATAAAATGACACATCAATAATTAAAAGCACCATTAGCTGCACTTTTGAGTGATTAACAATGTTGCATGCATGCATTTATCAATCCACTGGATAAATCTGAAAACAGGACGTTGATTGTTAGTTTATAAATAATTTCCTCATAACTGACATAAGAAACAGTAATGTAAAATATTTTAATGTAAACTCTGCTCGGAAATACTAAAAATAAAATATTGTGTGCTTTTGTTTCTGTTCTAAAAAAAGGGGTGATTTTTAAAACTGTTTATTTGGAGCCACTAGGTGGCAGGCTTGCTTCAATGTCTTGAGTCATGTGTAAAAAGCTGTTTAATAAAATGACGTGACAGTAAAGAGGTAAGGGTTTTATTGAAATAAAATAAAATTATCATGTGCACATGTACATGGATACCATCACTCACATTACCCTCGTACTCTTTGACATCTGTATTTAAACAAAAACTCAAAATAAACCCCTGTAGTTATTACCAGGAACAAAACCAGTGAAACGTTAAAATCCCTCCACAGCTTTGATGCAAACAGCTTATTAAAATAAAGTCTGAAACCTCACAAATAGAACCTGCCGGTCCCTTTTAAATGCAGCTTAAAAGAAGCAGAAGTGTTGTGGGAACAACGTCGCTGCCAAGCTGCAGACAGGTTACAGGCAAGACGACCAGAGTTTCCACAGCAGGCATTCAGGATGTGTTTGAACTCGCTCATTACGACGCCAGAGGACGACGGCACGATCACACTGGACGTTTCACAGTGGTCAAACAGCCGTAAGCTTAAAAATTTTGATATAACTGATAAATTACAGGATTTCTTTTAGTGATAACTCAGTTATTGTACCTTTGTATTTTTATTTAGCTTTTACTAGAATTTAGCTTCCAGATTAGGTTTGCTTCCTTTTTCTTTCTTTTGTTAATTGAGGTTAAGTAAAATAAATATAAATATTAATTTATATAAATAAAATTCTATATTCATATTTTATGATTAACCCAAGGTTGTTAGTTTTAACTAAAACTCTGTGTAATAAAATCAAGACTAACTGAAATTATATTGATAATGATGATTAAAATGAAATAGAAATAAAAAGAAAATTACTTTAACTTCAGTGTTTGTCTGGTAAACCTTTTGTTTTGTTTGAGGTTTAGGATGTCTAACTGCCTCAAAGGGGAAAGTTTGTACTGTAAAACCAAAAAAAGGTTGACCAATGACAAATATCCTTTATATTTTAATATTTAAGTAAACTAAAATCAACACTGACACTAATAAAAACTGAAGTGAACATTTTCAAACCCACTCTGGGAATCAACAAATTGCACTGAAAAGGAAAGAAAATTGAAATAAAAATGAATACAAAACTGCTGTATTTTAAGCGAATTGTGTAGCATGCAATAATACGCTTTACATGCAGATAGATGTAAAATCCATCATAAAATCCAGTGCATACAGAGTAATGAGTGATTTCAGACACACTCTGAGTTGTGGAGAGAGGAAAACACACAGGTGTTAATCACGACTACATTTCACGCAGGGCAGGTCCTCTTTTTAGATGAACCTCAGTTGACACGCGTTTTACAGGTGTCTGCTGTGGAAAAAGGCCCGCTGGAGTTAGAGCTCACACGTGTGAGGAAGAGTAAACTATTCTTAAAAATAACCTGTGCCCATCTTTCCTGAATGGAGTGTATAAATTATAAGTAAAAAAACTTAGTGTGTGTAAAACCATGTCATGGCCCTAAAGGTGCAAGGCATCCATTTCTACTTCATGAAGCTCTATAAACACAAAACAAGAATCACATTGTTACAGATCAGAAGTTCAAACAGGAGCCTGTGTGCATTTCACAGGTTGATTTAAGTGTGTTGTTTCCCCTCTCATCCTTCAGTAATAAATACCAGTTTAACGCATGATCAGAGAAGTGTGCGTATGCTTGTTCTCAGCTCGAGTATCATCCTGCGTTAGTGACCAGCACAGTGAAAGCTGTGAAGAATTAATACAAGCCGGGTATAACAGAACTATTTAACAGCATGTGAAGCACATTTAAAGAGCAGTTAGGTCTCATTTGAGGCTCCAAATGTGACGAGGAACTCTAGATTTAGAGAAAAGTTCACTTCGTTCAATGTCTGTCGTGAAAGAAAAATGTGTCCACTGATTATTTATTTTAGTGGCTTTCACCATTCCTCCTCTCCTTACTGGGAATTTAGAGATCCCTTTTTCAAAGAGATTTAAATAAAGGGTTTTCACATTAATCGTTTAAGTGCTGAATTTCCACTCTCTCTGTCCACTGTAGGAAGCAGTGTTGTGTTTGCAAGTTAACCCCCTCCGGGGGTTTTCTAGGCTCAAAATGGGCCTCAAGAGTCAACGTCAATGCAAAGACTCTGTGTTAACATACTTTAACTTACAAAAAGAAAGAAAAAAGTCGCAGTTCTGGTGATTTTGCTTTAGTAGAAAGCCAAAACCAATTTAGTGGGCACTAATTTTTTCATATGCAAGAAAAACCCTGACCTTATGTTAGCATTTTTGGTTGTTTATTTCTTTAATTAAATCAGGAAAATGTCTCTTGATGGTCAGTATGAACAGGAACCACAAATTCCACTAAGTTTCACTACAGACACAAAGGAATGTGAACTTATCCTTTAATTTAGGTGCATATTTTGCCTAAATTTAGCCCCAGCTGTTTCCTTACTGAAAGGCCTCAGAGTATGAACGTAAACTTAACTCGAGCACCTTCTGCTGGTCACTGAAGCCAAATGGAGAAGTGAAGCAGTCAGGAGGGAAATCAGATCCGGTACATAACAGAGAAATTTTAATGTTAGATTCATGCTGTTTTGGAGGTGTTATACCTCCTTGACTGAGAGTGTGAGGTGTGTCTCGTAACCCTGACGATATGAAGACGCTGTGTACGATGGGCAGAGTTTGGAACAGAGCGTTTGATTCAGTGGATCTATATTAGAGGAAGACTCTTAACTAATGCACCTCCTGAGTCTCCTCTGAAGGTGAGAGCGTGGCTTCCTCCTCGGTACATCTACCGTCACCCAATCCACAAGCGTGGCTGGTTGCTAAGATACTAAAATCTCCATTTTCAGTCAGATCTCCTGCAGTTACAGCAGAGTTAAGGTCTGCAGGTTTACTCAGGTCACTGAGGGTGTATTGCAGGTCCTCATCCTCCTGGGCAGAAAGGTGCAGTTTTTCATCAGGATATCCGTTCACCTGCAGGTCCATGATGTTCCTGCTGGATGCCTCCACGTCTGACCAGCGAGTGGCGTCTTCAGGAGGAGTCTTCACAAAGTCGTTTGCAACCTGGATCGAGTCGTCTGCCTCCTCACAAACGCTTTCCTCGTCACTGACCTTCACGATGCTGTCGTTGGAAGATGGCAGAGAGGAGCTGACCGGGTCGCCCTCGTCGCTTTCGTCTTTGTTGCCAGCAAAATCCACTTCCTGTGCGTCATCACCATCCTGTTCCACCGCAGATACGCCGTTCACCATGTGGGCCTCGTCACTGATTTCTGACTCGAGCAGCGTTTCCTCGTTACCTCCTGCTTTGTCGCCTTTTTGGTCGTCGGCTTTGACTTCTAGAACATGAACCTCATTAACCTCAGAGATGACGGGATTCTCGGTACAGATGTTTTCCATAGCTTCCTGAGATCTGGCATCACTTCCTAAAATGTGTTCATCACAGTTATTTTCCTTAAAATCTAAAATCTTCTCAGAATCATCACATTTTTCAGGCTCACAGTTGACTTTTCCTTCATAAGCATCCTCATTACTCTTCTGCAGCTCCACCTTTTCTTCTTCACCTGGAGGTAAAACAATCTTCCCATCGATCACGCTGTCCTCAAAGCCGATCCCCGTGAACGTGTGTACCTCCACCGGAGTCTGTAACCTCTGCTGGATCTGCTCAGCACAGCTAAGACTCTCTGGACTGTCCCCCAGATAAAAGGTTGCCTCTGACGGGCCGCTGTCCTCAAGAACCGATTCAAGAACGGCCTCAAGATGGTTGCTCTTCTGGGAAATCCTTACTGAGCATTTCTTCCTATGGTCCTGATCATGGACCTCCAGTAAACCTTCTAGAGGGTCAGCGTCACCACATGAGACGAGCTCCGGGCTGATGGTCTCATTAGGTTGTTGGCAAGGTTGATGAGGAGCCGGGCTGTGGAGGAAAACGGGAAGGGTTTAGAAATTGTTCAGTTTAAACATTTTATACATTTAATGAGGAGTTGATACATTGCTACTAAAGGGGAGAGGTGTAAGGAAAAGCTCTAGAATACGGAGACTATGCTGGTTAGCTCAGCTTAGCACAAAAACTCCAGAATGGAGAAGTAATCATCCAAAAATAAATAAATAAATAAATCATAAAATCAATCATCCAATCCCAACAATTTACATCTTTTTTTGTAATGTGTTAAACAAGATAAAGAAGAAAGGGCTCTATATAACCGCCAACATTCAGCCGAATTAAGAACAAGCAGCAACATGTAGGGCTAAAAATCTGCAGTTCCTGTTATGGCCACTGCAAATGAGTCAGTCCCCCATAGACCCCCTTGTTAAAATGCCCAACTTTACTACAGAAAAAAAAACATATTTATGGTCTAATACAAAAAAAGTTTTGGTCTCTTTGGGTAAATATTTTTTAACTCATCGATTTGGAAACTTCTAGACTTCACCTGGCCTTCTCCGCCATATTTGTAGTATTTTGTGCCTTTAAAGTGATCTGTTAATATTGTCTGCTGTGTGTTTAACTGAGCTAATAAGTTTGTGACTTTTGGTAAGTGAAATTCTAGAATTTTATCGGTTATTTGGGAAAACTTAAAATTCAATCCTCTTGTGCAAATATGGATGCTGCTGGCTTAAAAACCAACAACAGCGACAACAACAAATGCTAATGTTGAGGCTTCAAATGTCTCAGTTGGTGAATATAAATAGTCTATTGTTTACAATCATAGACTGTATATAAATGATGGACATAAACATATAGACATGTTATATCTACTCTCAGGTTTTAACATGGAAGTCTATTAGACTGGCTCACTTTTGGAGTGAGCCTCAAGTGGGCATTAGAGGTACTGCAGTCATTGTTCTTAGCCTGTGACATTGGTTGCTGTTGCAATACACCCATATGCATAATCATCTCTGTAGGTACCGTTCTGATCTTTTTCACTTACCTTTCCATTGATTCGTAAGAAACGGTCAAACATGGCTCCTTGATCAAATCGTCCTCCTGTGCCTGAGCTAGCCCCTGATTGGACGAGGCATACGTGAGGATGGCATCTGTCACGGAGTAAGGGGTGTGGCCTTGGACACAGTCCTGGATGTGACCGACTGGCAGCTGGGTCTGTAGAAAGAGGTGGAGCTGGCTGTCTGACAGACAGACGGTCATGTGCACCACTCTACAAAAAACAAAAAGAAAAAAATGACAGAGGTAGAACAAGATTAGAAAATGCTTGTTTAGACGATCAAATACTGATTTTAGAAGAAGGAGAACTGACTTCTCCAAGAAAATCTGAAGTCCCTTTCTTCTCTTCTCCAAAAAGTCCTCATTGATGAAGGAGAAGAAGGATTTCCCTGGAAGATCTGGGACTGGACTGTAAGGATAAATAATAATAATTATCCATGTCTGTGGAGATAATTATGTTAAATCTGTCATAGAAACACTGCTCCAGAGGTGCATCCTCATATTTGAGGTCGCCGTTTCTATAAGCAATCCCAGTGAACCAAAGCACTCAGTCGCACTTTTTTTTCTGGTTGGTTCTGTGTGTCATCACTGAAGAAACCTGAGATTAAAGGAGGATCTTTCAGACATATCTGTGAATCACACAAAGCTTCTCTCATAAAGTCCAACAATAAAAACATGGAGCTGGAAATGAGCAGAGTAGAATCACGTTAAAGCAGATGAGTTTGCTGTTCAGTCCCGTTTTAATTTTGTTTCAGTAAATATCTGGCTCTTAGCTGCTAAATGCTCCACAGAGCAGCTAATGCACATCCATTTATTTTCTTAACCGTTTAACCACTAACGTGGGCTGAAGCGTATCCGGCTATCACAGAGAAATAGGCAGGTACACCCCGGATAGGACTCCAGTCGATCACAGGCCTAACCCTCTAATCAGAATCACCAGTTAACACATGCAAATCCAGTGAATGTATAGTCAGAGGAAAGGAGGAACATGCTTCACAGAGCTAAATGGAGTTTCAGGCATCCCTCTACTAGATGAGACACAATTCATCTTTGTAAAAGACAGCCTTAGATCGCTAACAGACATTTACACAAAATGTTTAATTGTTGTTGCTTTTTGTTTCTCCAGACTTCGTCTTTTTTTGTGTTTTGTTTTTTTTTTAAAAAGTCCCAAATAAGTCATCTAAATTGATTCCATGTCCATTTCTCTAAATAAGGTTTGTACATCTTGTTATAGAGAAGGGGGGTTTAACTAACTCTGTTGTGTCCAGGATGCTTAAAAGTCTTTTCCTGATTGTTATTTTGGGATTAATAAACCCTGGGTGGCGACCTGCTCTCATCTCCGTCTTTGTCATATCTCGTCTATAATATCCTGACAATGACTTGAACCTGGTATCCAATACCCCTGCACTATCCACTTTGTATAGTCTCTGTCCTGTTTTTATTTATCGTACAGTTAATATTGTATAGTTATCATTATAGTATTGTATAGTTAGTAATTACTACCTTTTTAATCCCTTAATTGTACCGAAATTTAGCATGTTATTTATTTTATAATTTCTAGTTTTATATCTCTTGGAGATATATCTTTTATATACTTATAAATGCACCATGGGAGGCTTGGGGTGAATTTCGGTACACTGTATACTGTGTATACTTCTGTATTGACAATAAAGTTCTTGAATCTTGAATCTCTATGAGGACCAAAGAACAGAACAAAACTGGACCAGCTGACTTACACCAAACCAGCGTTCTTCTGCAGCTTCTTCTTGAGCCACACAAACTCACTGTACCGCCGCCGCACACAGGATGTCTTGGCTGTGAAGGCTTTACTGTTGGTCTGAGAAAAAAAATAAAAGTATTAAAAATGGGAAAGTTGGTGATATTTTGAGAGCTTTTTTTATAATATAATTAAAATCAAAAGGCACAATAGCCTGATGTCAATAGAAAGAGAAGGGGGAAAAGGGTGTTGTTCTCTGTGCCGGAAATATTCAAAACTACATGAAATGCAGATTCTTTCAAAACAGAAAAAAATAAGCCCCAAATATTTCACTTACTCCGGCCTAAAAACATAATAAAGAGTCAGATATTTTTAGGCCAGTGTCGGGGTTACATCCGGGCCAGGTTTTCAGTAAACTCATGCCACTGATGATCACACTCATGCTGCGACTTTAGTGAGTCATGTTCCAGCTGGTGAAACTTCTGCTGAGCTCATGAAGTTATCACATGTCTGATTTGTTCCAGTAACATGTGACACTTTCTAGTCATGTCTACATAACAACGAGGTCCGTGGTTTTTAAAGAAATAACAAATAGAATCCAAATTCACGCTTTTTAAGATGTAAAATAAAATTGAATTAGGAGCAAACAATGCCAAAACTACAAGTTTAGAGAAAGAAGAACCGAAGCGCTACAAGGTCCTGACATCTGATCCCACAGCTTTGGTGATGCAGGTAGGATTACAAAGGTCATGGAAAATGTGATAAATATCATCTGCAAGTAAACCCTCAGGGGAAAAAAGAAAAAGCAAAACAAGGTATTGTGGTAAAATGATATTTTAACTTTGGTCGTTTTTTTTAATCCAAATTAGTTAAAGAATAATGTGTTTGTTTTAAAAATATATTATTCATTCATTCATTCATTAATAAGCAATCTACCAACACCTTGGACCTGGTACATTCTAATCACCTCTGTCAATTCTTGATATATATTATTATGTATTTTGTATATATTGTGCTATTTCTTAAATGTGTAAATCTGTAACATTTTGTAGTGTCAAATAGTCGAGTCTGTTACTGTTACTGTACTGGAGCAACTGTAACCCACATAATTTCCTTAGGGATTAATAAAGTATGCTGATTCTGATATAAAACACCGAGGGCAATCAATGGGCTAAAATTTTTAAATTTCAACCAACAGGCGAGCAAAAGTCCTGCTAAAGATCGAAACTTCTTAAAGATGATAAGAGAAAGACTTTAGACCTTTTTGCAACAACAATAATGTGTCGCCTCCTGCATCTCCCCATTAGGTATCCTTTATATTGGCCTTCTACAGATAAAGGTCGTGTTTAATACATGTTAAGTCCTCACGCTTTCCAGAGTTAACAGCCAGAAGACCCCTTGGGACCTTAAAAGTAATAGTTGAGCGGGGAAATTATGAATTATGCATGAAATTAGGACAAAGAATACGCTTTGTCCACTTAAATTTATCTGTGCATTCACTTTTACTTTCAGCCACTTGGAATGTATTTCAAGCGTCTACTTAAATTAAATCCCATTTATAGACAAATGCACAGCACTTGTGATTTCCCTTTGTTGGACAGTCAGAACCTCTCTGGTGGGTCGCAAAAATGTTTATATGCAGGAAAACCCCTGGTTAGATTTAGACGCATAGAGAGAGCTTAGGCAGTTAAATGTTGGACAGGTTTATAGTTACTGTGAAGTAAGAGGCAATAAAAGTGCTAACTTTTGTCCTAAAAAAAGTATTTTTGAGGAAACTGTCTCACCTATGCAACACAATAACATGTCGACAACAAACAAACCCATGTAAGATCATGTGAGGTTGCATAGTTTTAGCCAATATCATGAGTCAGCTCCCACAAACACACAGACACAGAGGAAATCCGCCCAGGCATGAAGCCTAGCTGCTGAAACAGCATTCCTCGGCACGGCTGGTGTCTCCATAACAACATGAAACTCCTTCCCCCCCTAAAAAAAAAACATTTAAGGAGCGGTAAAGCCCCGACTCTTTTATAGTCTTATCTGTTAAAAAACTTTGAAGAAATCCTCGAGTGTGTTGTTTCAGGGAGAAATGTCATTTAACATTCAAGTCTGTGTATTTTTTGCATTTTATCTGCACTGTAATGTACTCCATCCATCCATGCAGGCATGCATGGATGGATGGATGCATGCAGTGAAGCCAAAACCTCCAAAACCCCTGGGAGGACTCAAGCATGTGTTGAGTTTGCCTCTTCATTGTAGGACACCAGCACCCAGGAGGCATCCTAGTGAGACGGTGCTCCACCTTTGCTGGCTTCTTTCAATATGGTGGAGTAGCGGCTACATTCTGAGTCCTTCTCAAATGACCGAGCTCCTAACCCTAGCTCTAACAGAGGCACTTGCAGCAACAACTCATCCCTGACCTGCAGTGGGTTCTGTGAACCAGCTGAGAGCTACGACCTCAAACTTGGAGGTGCCAATTCTCATAGCTGCGACTTGGCTACACCCAGAAATCCTGTCCATAAAATTTTGACCGAATCAGTGAAAAAAAGGAAGTCCAACACCTACTGGGAATGAATACAACCTATTACCGGCAACGAGGACCAATGTATTCAAACCAACAATTTTCCTGCTCTGAGGCAGCAGTGCTTAAACACACATTCAGTTTGAATTATGACTCTGGTTTAATTAGTTGATATAACCTGGTTTAAACTACACATTTCTGCTTATAAATGATTATCAAAAGACAATTAATTTTTTTTAATGTGTTAACAGTCAAATTGAGACGTAGGTTGACATAAAACTACTTGTAATGCTCATCTGTTATCTGCACTATAATCACTACTACAATTAAAGTGTGGAAAGAAAACCTTGTGATGTCCCAGAACTGTACGTGTTCTCTTCAAGTGTTTATGTTTTTTGGTCCAAAACTTTAACCTGAATGAAAATCTTTTATCACCCACAAACGCTGTGGACAAACATTTCTGCTGCTGGTTAATTTTCACACTCACATGCAGGAATATTTTATAATCCACATAGGAGTTCCAGGAGCCTTCGTTCTGAATGCGGGGATCTTGAACCCGCACTGCCACAAACTCCTGAAAGACAGACACACAAAGCGTGTCAGCAGTGCTGTTTGCATGTCTGTTGTGTCATTATTGTGAAACCACCACACTGTTGCCACGACACAGGCCTCTTCTGAGCAACTTTGTTTTTTACAGAGGCTTTTACCCATCAATCTGTTGTTCTCCAGTTTAGCTAAAGGCTAGTGTGAACATGTGTAGAAAGTTCCCTTTACTGTTCACCAAAAGCAGAACTTGTGTTGAAAATTAAAACATTTAAATAAGAGATAGAGGGAAAAGGTACTTACATCTTCTTCGTGATTACTGATCATCCTACCGAGTGCTGCACTGCAAAGAGAGGAGCAAACAATCAGATCAGCTGCGTCAAAACCTTTTGAACATTGAGAAAGTTTCACCAGTGGCGTCATGAGCTCATGAATCACTCTCTGAAAGAGAAGCTGGGCAGCTCAGACTAACTGAGTCACTCTCACGCACACTTCTATTTACCATGAGTAGCCCGCAGCCACTCTTTCACATGTGTGAAGTGAGATTAACATGTAAGCTTAAAGTCACAGTTTTTTTGCTCTGTTTTTACCCTGACAGAGAAATGCATACATTAACTGGTTTAAAATGAGCTACAAGCACCACATTTTCACTGATTCTTTTAATTTACAGTACAATCCAAGAGTGATACAGATTCTCCACTGAGGGAATACCTTTTACATCCAACCTGCTGAGCTGCATCTTACTAACAAGCCCAAAGGAAGCTGTGGAGATATGTTACAGAAGCATTTCTATTCCACTGTTGATGCAGAAAGTGCATAACATTTTTTTCCTGCTTGCTCCTAATATAGCTGCCAAGTGCATTTTACACTGCTGGGAAATGCAGATAATAGTAGATCCATAATTTTCAATTAATACAACTAATCTCACTTTGATCTAAACAAAAACTAAAGTGATTTCCACTTTGTTAGGCTACATGGCAGTGCTGGAGCTAAATGTGCTAAGTTTAAAGTGATCCAGTTTAACCAGCTGCAGTGTCAACGTGCAGCTGTCATGTGAGAAATGAATGCATGACCGATTTGCAGCACCAGTGTTACCTTTTGTATTTTATTTTATTTGTAATAGGCCATACTCAGTCGGTCCAATTTGTGCAAAAATAACACCCTGCTGTTTACGTGAGAGAGCTCACAGCCTAAAGCAGGCAGCCCGAGTTAACCAATAACACTGATAATCACCATCATGACACCCGTTATCGCCAACTGGGGTTTGAGGTTTTTGTTGACACAAGGAAACCCAGCTATGTTGAACTTGCTTCATACTACACCTCACAGGACTAAAGGTATGTTGGTTAGTCTTGTTTCCTGCTTTGCAAGCTTCCCTGTTATCAGTAACCAAATACTGGAAGTTGGTTAAACCACTGTCAGTTCAAGTCTTTAATTTAACTTTGACTGACTGGTTTCTTCCACCAGTTCCTAAAACCAGTTTGAAAATGACATAACACTGAGTGAAACCTACACGAAACCCAAAAGTTTCCACGTGTATTGAGTCCTGTGAAAGTTCAAAGCAACTGAAAAAGAGTATTGATACTCAGCACAAAGTGTAAACTATGACTGCATCCAAACATCAGCTGAATATCAGGACCAATAACCACCACGAAATTGGTTATTGGTCTAATTTAGTATTGATATCGCCTCAGAATTTGCAAATCAGTGCTTCCTTATTGTAAACAATATGTACACGGGGGTTTTCGGGCAAAAAGCAGACAATATGTGACAAAGAACATGCTCTTAATTTTCTTGGCCTACAAAAATTTCCCCATGTAATCGTGGTTTTGTGGCCAGTCTTAAATATAGATTCCTCTTATAAAGTACACTAGCAAATAAGCTATAAATAACACACAAGCAGGATGCGTGAGTTCAGCAAAAAAAAAAAAAAAAAAAGATTTAAAAAAGCCAGGATGATCTACATGTACATAGCTATAGTCTCAAAACAATCAACACAACAGGGACAATCACTTAAAATCTCCTTTTACTGTTACAGACACTTTTAACAGCTACTTCTCCACCAGAAACACCGCGTAAATGTGTTTTTCTCTGCTTTAGCTGGCATCTCTTGAACCAGTTTGACAACAATCGAAAACAACCACATATGAGCACCCACTTGGAAGAGGTGAAGACTTAACAACAACGTGTTTCGTTTAGTCTCCTGGCCTGACTAATTGTACTTTTCAACAAGGTGGCTAACAAACAAACACCAGCTGAAGGGCTAGCTCCAGCTAGCAGGTACTTACTTTCATACGTTGGCTGCTGTGGTCTCGCCCGGTCGGCTGTGGTCGACGTTGCTGGTTTCGTTTGTCGATATTTCAGCTCGATTTGGCAACAAATTATTCAAACACAGAGGACTGTGTTCACCGGCAGCTCCTATCTCCATTTCGCAAAGTCACAAGCTCCACCCCTGTCGCGTCAAGTTTGTACGTCACCGCGTAGTGCAGGGTAGCACGTAAAGAGGGAGGGGCTTGAAAAAAACCGCTGGCTTTGAAAAGCTAGTGTTTTTTTTTTTTCTTTTTCAGTTTATTAGTAAAAACAGCAAACGATGATCAAATTGTTTTAATGTAATGCTCAGTTTGCTTAAATATTATGAGTAAAAGTTTAAAGCGGGTAAATTTGGCTGTGTGGATGCGGTACTGTCCCGAGATAACTGAAATACTGATTATATGTAATTCTAAACAATTTAATACCTCTATTCTTAAACAGTTTTTTGAAAGATATTTGTCAGGCACAATAAAGTTTTATTTACATCTCAGTCAGTCAAATAAATGCTGCTTGACTGTTGTTGTTGTGTGGTAAACTGAAAATACATTTTTTTATGGAAGCATTTTTTTCCACTACAGAAATTTTTTACCACATCAAAATTACTCAAAATCTTATTATCTCGACATTTCAACTTAATAATTCAAAGTTACGGTTAGTGATTAAGATTAGGGTTGTCTGGGGCTTACTAACTCCAAATGTTGAGAAAATAACTCAAAACTTACCAAAAAAAAAAGGTAAAACTCCGACATTTAAAGTTCTTGACTCAAAATTTAGACTTAAAAATGGCAAAAAAAAAAAAAAGTTATCACTTATCAAAAATACTGTGGTGAAAACACACTTCCATAATTTCTGACATCTTTCTAAAAGCACTACTTTTCATACTTTATATAAACGTAACTAAAATACTTATTTCCTATGAGTCTACTATCAGTACTTGTGCTCAGTGCTGAGCAAGAGCCTGGATCCACTGCTCATTTCTTTATATATATTTTAATTCTTTAATACAATCTGAACTAGGCAAGCTTTTAATAATTTTTTAAGTAGTTTGCAGGAACAGTTCCCTAATCTTCTTTGAAGGCTTTTTAAGCTCATCTTTGGATGCTGGTTGGTTTTTCTTCTGTTCTTTGTCATGATGACGCCACACTGCTTCACTAATCAGAAAATCTGGATCTTTTATTATGATTCTACTAAAAGCACATCAGAATTATATGCTGTCCCATTCACTGCAAAGAAAGCACTCTGGCCATTCAAAAAATACTAAAATAAGAGTTTCTAATAAATACAGTATAAAAATATAAATGTGTACAAATATATATGTGTGTGTCTATCTGAGTCATTGTAGAGTCCATTGTAAAGTGCACTGTTTGTTTCAGCTTTTATTATCCTGTACTGCTTTCGTGATGCTAATAGCTGGAACAGGTGATGTCCTGGGTGGGATGCGTCCTTCAGGATGCTGTGGGCTTTACTGTGGCAGTGCGACCTTAGAGCTCCTCTAGCAGAGAAGAGCACAGCTGATGATCTTCTGTGCTGTGCTGATGACCCTCTGGAGTGCTGTCTTTTCTTGAGCAGTGCAGCTGACAAACCCCACTGGCATGCAATATGTCAATACACTCAACAGAACATCTATAGAAGGACATCAGCAGCTCCTTGACTATAGGGTGTTGTTTTTTTTAGTACTCTCAGGAAGCAGAACCCCTGCTATTCCTTCAGTAAAATTGAGGTCCGTGCTTCCAGGAGGCCAGTGCATGACTGATAGAGTTGCATTGTGTGTTTTTCTATCCAGGTACTGCATTGGCAGTGTTTTGGGATGATTGCGAAATGAAGCCATTGCCTATCAGATGCTAGATGGCATGGAGGACATCAAAACCTGATGGTAGTTTTCTGCATTCATAATTCCATCAGTTTTAAAAAGATCCCCAACACCACTGGCTGAAATACAGCACCAAACCATGACATAGTAGTTATGTTAGCAACCCAGTCCCTAAAAATAAAAAGTAGCCAAAGGGAAAATATATGAAAGACCCCCAGAAAGCCTGGAGAACTAATTCTAAAAATTACAAGACAGTCTGGGTCCATGGAAGCAAAATATATGGATATAAGCAGTGGCACATATACATTTATTAATAAGTAGAAACTAGTTGTTTTAGTTTAAATTAGAATTAGTTAGATCACTGAAGTGTGTATATTAAAAATAAATACATTTTAAAAAGGGCAATATAACGAATAACAATAGAAATAAATAATTAATCATTTTAATTTTTTACAGCTGTGCTTCCAAATAAATAATAATAATAAAAGTAATAAATATTTAACTTAACAGTTTAATTCAGTATATTACTTTTAAAAAATAAAATAAAATGAATAATTTTGTTCAGTTCTTCTTCCTAGATTAGCTGCCAAACAGTCACACCTCAGGTTTGTGTCTGAAAGCTTGAGTCTTCCACTAAGTGGAAACCAAACAGAAATGTTCAACTCATTTATTTGTTGTGTTGCGCATTTTGAGCATGCCTTCTCCATTTGGATGCCGTTGCTATGAGTAACTACATAATCCAAGACACAGCTGACTGGGTGCAAGCATCATTTCCCACACTCCATGTTTAAAGTAGTTATAAAAGTCTTTCCCTTGTTTCGACTTGTTGAGGCCATGCTTTCTCTCAATGAGCCACAGGCAACAGCTTGTTAAGGTCTGCAAACACTCCCTGTTAACTGTAGACTTTAGTATATTTATATTTATGTAGGGTGAGGGTCTATGAGATCTGGAAAATGCCATTAATTGAAGCTAGAATATCTGAAAATTCAGACTAAGTTAAAATTACAAGATGCAGTGTTAAATTAATTTATACATTATTAACTCCTTGCTCTATGTCAAACATAACACGCCAAACACATATTTCTGTATTACACCTTCTTGTAGCTGGTTCTTAGATTTATAGAGCACATATTATTAATGCAATCTATCTATCTATCTATCTATGCAAGGTGTATATATGCATGTACTGCAAATTTAGCTTTTTAAAACAATAAAGTAAAAGCATTTGATACGAAAAACACACTCGTTGTTATAGATACAGTATTATATATGAAATGATTGTATTGCTCATGTAGTCATGTTTAAAATTAAATGCAATTAACCAAAACACAAAGAGATGTAAACATTTTTCATGACACAAAACTATAATAATTTATGGTCTTTCGCGCTCAATTTTGGTCACTTATCGTTGCAGCTTTATTTGTCTAATCATTTTTCATCTTTATCTTTTTATGTATTTATTTCGTGTATTTTTCTGTGATATAAAGAACACTGTATTTAAACAGGGTTAGCTCAGGACGCCCGCTGCCTCCCTGGGACCCCGGCAGTACCGCTTGGTAGTCCTCCCCGCCTGGGTATTTATCCAGCTGTGCACAGATTTATAAAGCACCTCGAGCATCTATAACCTGTGTTTATAACGCAGGGAGGTCCGCTTCGTTCATCTCCAGCCCGGCGTTTGCGCGCATGCTGCTTCCGTAGATCTGTATATCGTCCGCACGGAACGTGAGTGGCGCGTGCTGGCGCTGAGCGTTCCATCCGCGTGCTTCGCGGTCTGCGGAGGGGCTCCTCCTCGCGCTCCAGCGGGCGTTCCCCCCTCCTTCTTCTGCTCCCTTCATACCAGACGAAGGGGCGGAAACGACACATTTCGCCGTGGAGAAGGTAGCGGCTCTGTGTTTCGACAACAAACCGACACAAACGTTATTACCGTAAACCTGCGATAGCCGTAGCTGTTTCATTTCGGCTCGGGCGGAAGTTTTAAAACAAACCGATTACACTGTAAGTCATCGGTGAGTTCCATTTTTTCACCCTCCTCCTTCCAAACGTGCTCTAACGCTGGATTGTGCATGAGGCTAACGTTAGCTAGCTGGAAGGTTTATTTTAAGTCAGTATTAAAAAGACACCTGCTCAGGAGACTAGCTCCGCATACTGTGCGGTTATTCGCGGTGTTTACATCCGACAGGCATACCTGAGCCGCTACATTAGTTGCTACCACGAAGGCAATATGGAGGAATCACCAGCTAGCTGCACACTGTGGGTCCCTGCAAGGCTTTTGTCGTGCGCTCTTTTCTTCTGCCTCTCGTTCTCTGCTAACGTTAAAAATAATTCCTTCTACACTGAGCACAGAGGAGTATTTTACACCGCGACGACGCCCCTTTCCCCCCCAAAGTAGTCCAGTTTCTTTTTTAATTAGCCCCTCCACTCTGCTGGTCAGCCGCCGCCAGGTGTTGCAAATCTCACGTTATTGATGCTGACTGCTACATGTACGGCCATAGATGCCTCCCTACTCTGCCTCCGCTTTATTATTAATCGACTAAATTATGAACAAAGCCAGAAATGTTGGAATCGACATACTGGGAGGATGCATACTCATTTTTGTTGAACCTAGAATAAAATATATAACACATATGGTCAAATCTATTGTTCTTTAATAGCTGGGCAGCCTGTTCTCATGAAGCACACACCAAACACATTCAATGGGATTCTTTTAATCAATGGGAAATGAAAAATGTGGAATCAATAACAAAAGCATCACAATTTTAGTACTCTGAATTCTTTGAGGCATGAGTAAGATCTGACAGATCAGCTTTGCAGAAGGAACCATCACTTCCTTCAGTTTCCACCATACATTTGATGTACCTCTTCCCTGAAGTGAAAAACCTTTAACACTCTTTCCTCAGTGGCAGGTTGCACACCTTATCATTACCAAAACCTTTCATCACGGAATGAGAAAAAGTCCCAAATCTGAGCATACACCTGTCCAGTTACTGTTGAGTCAATGACTGCTGCCTCCTCTTGTTCTCCACCTGTCCTGCAACCCCCATACCATGAATGAGTGGGGATATTTGCTTGTTTTCTTCAGGCAAAAGTTCCAGCATCACCTTCTCAACCAGCCCAGATTCATCACTGAACATCTCTTTAATCCAATAATCCACCACCCATGATTGGTTTTTTTTGTTAGCCCACTCTGAGCTTGTTTTATTTTCTTGTATGGAAATCCCATTTCAATCATCCCCTCTCTTCCACTTCTGTCACAAACATTAAATAGATTTTCTTCTTTTTTTGCTTTTTGCTGTGCATTTCTATCATGAGTTTTCTGTTTGAATGATCCAGATTGTAGACACAACTGAGAACAACCTCTTTAGTCAGATTCCCTCTTTAAGCTCATTAGGGTCACGCTTCACCATCAACAGCTTTTGCAGACTTTTGCATATGTACATTTACTATGGTTATGCTACTTGAGCTGGAAAACATGCAATTTATTAAGGTAATGAAACCAGAATATCAGAGATTTGTTTATTTGCTGCAAAATGAGAAAAAAAGCTGAATGAACATCCTCCAAGTGTGGTGATTCCATCATTTTTGCTGGGGCTTGTATATGCAATTGTCTTACTTTGCACTCTGCAGAAGCACATGGAAATACCATTCTGTGAGCTTATATCATGTCATATAAGGTTATAAATCATGGTTAACATGAGGCAATGTAGATTAGACAATCACTTCTTTGCCAGAAAAGCTCTTAAACCTTTAAAAAAAACCCACAATCATAGGCTGATTGTAATAATCGGCATTGCCTCTCATGCTTCTCGTCATTGAATCCCATTCTCCAATGCTGTTTTTTTCCAACATGCAACAATCTTGACGTTGACCAGGCACCTGCGGGTCCCCAGGTCTACCTGATGAGTATGAGCCTGACTACAGAACCCTCTAACGATGGTCCCACTGTTACAGAAGGTTTTAAACATCATTATTTCCTAACATGAATTTCTCTGTTTCACTTGTCGTTGTGCGATTAAGGTGTGTGTCAAGAAATGAATCGTGTATGTGACTCTATAAGTGTTTGTGGTGCCATTTGAACTCGGCAGACACATGTCAGCGTCTTTAACTCTGCAGGCAGTAAGAGTTCTCAGTTTCAAGCCACTGAGGCATCTGGGGCCACAGATGTGTTCTCATTTCCCCTGTTTGCAAACCGACAGAGAGCAAAATGACTTCGGTTGAGAAGAAGGACAAGAAGCCAGATGAAGTGGCCGAGGAAGAAGAAGAGGAGGAAGAATATGTGGTGGAAAAGGTTCTGAATCGACGGGTGGTGAAAGGCAAAGTAGAGTACCTTCTTAAGTGGAAAGGCTTCTCGAAGTAAGTGTTTAAAAGATTAATTCATGGGTCACTGGTTGGCTCATGTCAGCTCATTCACACTTTTATCTTCACCTGACAACCCAGATTTGCCTAACAAACAGCAGGTGAAAGATGCACTTCTTAACATGAGCTATGCAAAAATTAAGGTTCCTGCTAGGGCTGTTCGATATAACAATATATATCGGATGACGATATAAAAACATCTATCGTTTCATTTTACGCTATCGTTTGTTTCGTGGTGTCGCAAAATAAACTGTTTACGGCAATATTTTTTCATCGTTTTGATGGTCACTGTAGTGGCTATATTAATTTCTTAAAGTTCTCTCTTTCTCTTATATTTAATATAACCACACTACGGACGGACAAGCGCCTGTTTTTATGCGTTGTGGTTAGCAACAACGACGGTGACAGCATCGCCTGTCCGCTTGTTTATGTTCCACATCAACCTTTCACAATAAAGCTCAAGATCCTGTTGAGACTTTTCAAAATAAACCGAATCACGTGAAAGAGCAGATTATTTACGGATGAGAATTAAAAAAGAGCCGCCAGGTGCTAAAAAATAAACCTTAGACTCAAACGTTAGAACAGGCTTTTCCCCGCAGCACGCCGTGTAATAAATACTCACAAAGAAAACTGCGGCTGTTACAACTTATGTCTAAAAATGTATAGTTTCATGCATCGGTTAAAACATTCAACTCCAGCTACATGACGCGCAGCTGGAAACAATTCACGCAAGTCGAGCTGCCCAAGATTCACAGAATTTACAGAAAATGTTACATTTTTGTGATTTATATCGTTATCGGACGATAGAATTCTTATATCGGGATATGAGATTTTGGTCATATCGCACAGCCCTAGTTCCTGCAGTTGTTGGTTTTCTGTAAACGGTTTTTAATGTTTTTCTAGCATCATTAAAGGTTTCGAGTATCTGGTACTACGGCAGCTCGGTCTGCTAGATGTGTTAGATGTGATAATATTCAGATCTAACAAGTGTTTTTAATGGAGGTAGAGTCATATGTGCCTCAAAGTTTTAATGAATATATTTGTTTCAAAGGTTCACGTCTGTGGTGGGGGAACGTGAACTCTAAGGAGCCAGATGTTGACTTTGAAAACAGCTGCTATAAGAGTTAGATGTCATTACATGCAGCTTAAAATCAAATCATTTTGAGTCACCCTTTATTTTTTTTTATATTTTCCTTCCAAGTCTTGAAGGTTTCTCAAAGTTTTTCTTTGGACACTGGCTGCTTTTCACTCATTTTCAGTCCAGTCCTTGTAGCCGACTATTATCAAAGGAATTGTTTTGTAAGGTACTTAACACTGACCTTTGAATCATTTAAGCCAAAAAAAAGAAGAAGAAAAAAGGGCACCTAACTCAATGAATGAATTATTGTTATGTTAACACATAGTAGATGATTTAGCAAAGAACTTATAAAACATTTTTAAATTGTATGTTGATGCACTTTTTTATTAGAAGCCTGTCAAATCATTTGTTCCAATTTCTTTAGTTGAATCTAAAAAAAATGCCAAAGAAAACAGTTTGACTCACATTAGTGTATTTGCACCGACAAAGAGATTTCTAAAGAACTATTTGCCAGAAAACTGGCATATCTGGGTGGGTCCTTAAAAAGTCTGATCTGTCTGCTGTTCTCTGATGCCTCCTCTGAAATAGCCCCAGTCAAGAAGCCATTCTTAAGGAAGGGAAGCAGGCCGACTTACCAAAATACTCTAAAACTGGACTGAAAATCAGTGGTAACAGGTGTTGTGGAGTGATGAATCCAAAAATTGAAATTTTTGGTTCAAATTGATGTCAGTATGTACGGATAAGTGTCTACAGCCCACCGTTAAAACACGGTGGAGGTTCAGTCATGTTGTAGGGCTGCATTTGAGTCACTGATGTTGGGAATTTTGTCAAAATATCTGGAATCAATATCTGCCCCCACCCACCCAAAAAACCCCACCGAAAAACCACCAAAACATCAGATCTTTGATCTGACATGCAATCTGACTGGCAGTGGCCTAATTTTTCAGCAAGACGATGCCAAAAACACAGCAAATACCTGTATTAAAAATGGACTGGCCTCCCCAGAGCCAGTGTGTGAGGGAAAGTTATTGTATAACTTGCGTAAGTATCTTTGCAAAAAGTGAGAAAAACATCAGGACTCTATGTTATCAGACTCCAGTGATACTCAGCTGTACTCTGGAAGCAGCTTTCGCATGATGATAGTGGAGAATATTTTGACTGTAAACATCACAAGTAACTAAATTAGGAGTTAAATCATATTTTCGTGTATTTAAATCTACAGTGAAGATAACACGTGGGAACCAGAAGAAAACCTGGACTGTCCAGATTTGATTGCAGAGTTCCTGCAGTCCCAGAAAGCAGCACATGATGGAAAAAGGAAGGCAGCCGGAGAAGCAGAAGGAGACGACAGTAAATCAAAGAAGAAGAAAGATGATGTAAGTCCCAATTTTTCCATGAGTCTCGTTTAATGCCAAGTTAACTAAAAATACACTTCACTGTTAAGAAAAAATGAAAGGAGCACTTAACCTGATATACCAAAAAGTCAGGATGTTGTGTAAAATGTAAATGAAAACTCAATGCCGCGATAAAATTCAAAACAAGCTAATTTTTTTGTGTTCTGTTGTCAATAAAATACAGGTTTCATTTTTATTTACATTTTACACAACATACCAACTTTTTAGGAAATAGTTTCTAATTTCTTGAGAACAAAATGATGTGATAACAGTGGAAACCAGGATAACCAGTCCTTTGATGACTGGATTAGTTCCTGTATGCATTCCCAACAACATCTGGGCATGCTTCTTCACCTCCTCCTAGACCTGAATCATCAGTCTCTGGTGCTGTTTAGCCCCATTTGATGTACCAATAGTGTCCCAGAGGTTCTCTGTTGGATTCAGGTCAGAACATGAGGGGCTTTCCGTGGCTTCAATGCCTTCAACGTTTTCAACGTTTAGGACTATGAGGCTGGGCAGGACAAACCCTGGGCTCTCTGCACCAGCTTAAGGTGGTCTGACACCAGGTGTGAGGATTTCATTGCAGTACCTTTAACCCAGAAGTCCTCCCCTATGATCATCATTGACCCACTTCTCAAGACTCACATCTATCAAACATGCTCAGTGTAAACCTCTTCCTCTTATCTGCGAAGAGAGCAGGGTGCCAGTTGTGGACCTGCCAGTTCTAATGTGTTTTTCTTGTGAATACCAGTCAAGCTGCAGAGTGCTGGGCTGTGAGTTAGGTCAGAGCCGTGTACATGAGTAACCAGCCGGAGGTTGTTTTGTTGGGCTCTGGTAGTGTTCCCCCTGTTCCTCCCAGGACCTACCAGAAATGTCTTGTATGATCGGTTAGAAATCTTTTTGTCTCCGATTTGACGGTTTTTCTGTGGGCATCCTGTATCAGGATGGATTTAAGTTTTATTTTGTTTCTTGATCCTCAGACAGAGAAGTTAAGGGGCTTTGCTCGAGGTCTGGATCCAGAAAGGATTATCGGTGCCACAGATTCCACAGGAGAACTCATGTTCCTCATGAAATGGTGTGTAAATGTTGCCCCACACGTTGGGGAATTCAAATGTGCCATTAAATGCGTTTCTACGGTAGGTTAAATGACTTTTTCCTTTGCCCTTTTTAAAGGAAAAATTCAGATGAGGCGGACCTTGTGCCGGCGAAAGAGGCCAACGTCAAGTGTCCGCAAGTGGTCATCTCTTTCTACGAAGAACGGCTCACCTGGCACTCGTACCCTTCCGAAGACGAGAAGAAGGATGAGAAAAACTAGCACAGGGCGAAGGGGCAGGAGGAGAAGAAATGTCGTTTTGAACTTCAGTGTACTTTCCATGAGGGAGGGGAGGGGAGGCGAAGAAGGGGGATGGGCCAGAGGCAAGCAAGACATCCTGGACTCATTAGTCTTCTTGGCGTAGTATCACTCATTCGATTCTACTTTTATCCAGATCAAATCTCCATGTAAATATCCTTCAGATTTGCTTGACGAAAACCAGCTCAAACAAAGCAGTGTTAATTTTCCCTTCACCAGGCTTTCGATGTCCTTTCCACATCTGGCTCATCTTGCTATGACATCGTATCAGTGAGGTGATGTTTTCATTTCTTTCGCGTGCCATTGTTTTTACTCTGTTTATCAGCGCTCTTCGCGGCCAAAACTGTGTTCATCTTAGGCGTTTCCTTAGCATCCGTATTGATGTACGGTTATGAACAACTTCTGTAATATTTTGTTCTTTGGTAATCTTTGTAGTGTTTGTCACGTCTTGCTTGTCGCTTTTGGAGAATAAACCACTTTTTGTTACAGTGGCGTTGTGTCACTTTAAATTTTAAGATAATTATCATCTTTATATTCTGGTTAATTTATCAGACTGGCTAAAAATGTGGTTTTAGTTCAAGGTAACGTGTCTGTCTGTAGTTTAGATGCCTCAGTCTTTCTGATTTTCTTTATCACATGCAGGTTAAAAGTCACTGTTGAGAGAAAAAGTTGGATTGCATTTCAATAAATGCCACGATGTAAAACAGACCATCGGAACAGAGCAGGAAGTCAAACAGTGTTTCTGCTGTCTGGATAGCCGGTTACTTCAAGGTAAACCATTGCTTGAGGTATAATAACTGACTTAAAGGGGACCGATTAGGGCTTTCTTTATTTTCTGGCAATTATATTTGCATGACAAGCATAAAATTGCTGGATTGACTTCAGCCGGAGACACAAATCCCCTCTGGGGTTGAATAAGGAAGGGCATCCGGTGTAAAACATGGCTGAAAGTAATCAAAAAACAAGTAAACCGACTTTCAAACAATATGTGAGATCTTAAAGGTGAGCGCGTGCACGCAACTCAGCACCATTTCAGGCAGGTTTTTCCCTACTCTTGACCATTTATGATGTCAAAGAGTAAATATTTAGCAGTCCCACCCAGGTGCTGTTTGAACAGGGCACATTAAGCTACAAAACCAAACTTGGAATACAAGTGCATGGAAATGTTGAGGTAATCTGTCAGCTCTACAGAAGCATAAAGAAAGAACAAAGGAAGGCAAAGTTGGTGATTTACATTCCTACCTCACCTATTGCTCTGGGTAGTGCCCGAAAGAATGAGATCGCAGATACAAGCGGCCAAAATGAGCTTCGTCTGGAGGGTGTCTGGGCTCAGTATTACAGATCAGGAGAGGGGCTCAGAGCAGAGCCAGTGCTCGACACTGAAAGGAGCCAGCTGGAGTGATTCGAGTATCTGACCATGCCTCTTGGATGCATCCCAGGTGAGATGTCTTAGGCATGCCCTACAGGGAGGACACGCTGGTGAATGATATCTCTCAAGAACACCTCAGTATCTCCCTCCAGAAGAGCTGCGGGAGTTGCCTGAATTATTGATGTTTTAACACACCACATCCAAACCTTGTTTGCAAGCAGCAGAAAGGTGGCTTAAGGGGAGAGGATGACCTGAGGGGCTGGTCAGTATTAGATAAATAGGGGTTATTTTGAGCTGTGGATCAAGCAAAGTTACTCTAAAAGAAACCAAAAATAATAGAAAAAAAGGAAGCTGAGAATAAACCTTTTTCAGGTTGTTCACGGTCAAGGTATCTAGTGCCTTCGCCGACTGGAAGCCTGAAACATGGACAACTAGAACACAAGAGTCACAGGTGAAAATAAAAACACTTTATTAATCAATAAAAACAATTCTTGATTGCCAGCAAATACCTCAAAACGGAGGGAACTACATCCAAACTCAAAGCAGAGGGTGTGACCGTTAATGGAGACGTTTTTAAACAGACTACATAAAATCATAACAAACACAAACATGAAAATATTTACAGAACAAGACAGACAAAAAAAGTGCACTAAGTAGTAGCAGTACTAAGTAGTTGGTGTTACACTGAAGTGAATGTTAACCAGAGGTTCATGCCTGAATATCACATTTAATGAGGACACTTCTCCGCTCAAAACTGTTTTTTTTGGACATCATCTTAATGTTGCGAGTTCTGTTCAGCCTCTTGGAAAAAGATCTAGCCTATCTCCTATCTCAGCTGACACAACGGACCTATTTTATTTATTTTTTTAAGAAGGTGATATAACACATGTACTGACAAACTTCATTCAAATAGACAAGTAATAGCACTTCTACTTTGAGAACATTTTTTTTTAAATCACTCCTCTCTTCCGTTCTCAAAACCCATAAAAGTGACGGAAACGTTAAATAAAGGCATTCAGATCAAAGTGGCCACGACACGTGTCGTCATTTCACACATTCGAGTTGCTTTTGCGTTATCACTTGCGTGGCTCGCTCTGTTATAAACACAAAAACTTGATTGAAGCCAACACTTTGGCTTTACAGCAGTTTAAAAAAAAAAATCCTCAAGTGGTTTTTCGTACAGTCGCAACGGCGTACCAGGGTCGTTCAAAGTAAAACAAAATCTACAGGGCGAGGAGAATCAGGCAACTCGATTTAAACTGTAATTATAGAGATCTCTAAAAAATTTTCAAGAAAAAAAATTGGCAAACATGAGTAGAAACTGAATAGAAACTCGCAAAGTAGTATTTTTTGTTTTTGGTCATTTTTTTTAGTCAAGCAACCTTATCTAACCAAAAAAAACCTGTTTTCTTGTTACAGCTTTATGTTTTTGAATTGATCTTTTCTTTTTCCACAATTTCCATTTTTCTTTGTGAATTTACATATTCTTTTCTCATTCATTTGCAACTAGTTTTCTATGAAATTTGCATTTTTTTCTTGTGAATTTTCTCATAAATTTGTCTTTTTCTTTACAACAGACTTTTTTTTACTTTTTTTTTTTTTTAAACTGTGAATTTACATTTCATTTTCTTGATAATTTTCTTCCAATTTTCTGCCATTTGTGCAATTTTAATGTAAATTTCCATTTTTTTCCTCATGAATTTGCCTGTTTTGTTTTCCTAAAATATCTCTTTCAACTGTAAATATTCTCCTAATTCTTTTTCTCTTAAAATTTTCAGGTCTTCTTCCCATAAATTTGCCAGTTTGTTTCTTGTTTCTGGTTTTGAAATAATAAACAAGTTTTTTTTCTCTTCAATTTGAGGTTAAAGCAAAACAATTCTGAGAAAACAAACAACAACAACAACAACAAAAATCTCTATTCTTTTGTCTCAGGCCTTCACCTCAGCTTCGCCAAGCTTTTTAAATTGTTTTCGCCCTTAACTGGCCCTAATACACTGTTGTATTTAACATTTGGCGCATATGTTACTTGAAAGGGAAGTTGCTACACCCCAGCGTCAACTGAGCCTGCCTTCTGTTAATGCTAAAAATGGGGCATCCAAGAAAACTGAATGACTTTGACTCAAGACTGCCTGGAGTTGGTTTTAATAATGCACTACTCTCTGGAGCTCCTGGCCCATCACCGTTATCTTGAATTCTTCCTTTAATTACAGGCTCAGAATTTAGAATTCAACAAAAAGGGTGTAGGCGTCTATGTAAAGCTGATGTGGCTAGAACTATAACCTTGCTTATACTACAGATTATGAACAGTTAATAAGAGCCTTCCTAAACGCAGCTCCCGTATTTAAACCTGCAGCGAAGGAATAGCGACAGACACGGCAAAATGCATACAGCCAAGCCTTTTAAAGACAAATTACAGTGCTATGTATAATTTATAAGGAAGTCGATACATTTTGCAATGCAGCGTGCCTCCTCCCTAAACCTGCTCCCCTTCAAAGACTTCACCTCCAGGCCTCTTTCAGCAGTGACCAGCGCAAGAATGCTCTCAGCCTCCCACTCCTCTCATCTCAACATCCACCTTCCACACATCAAACCCGATCTATTTATGGCCTTCTAAACTTAGATGCCACCTGACTCGAAAACTGGAACCTACAGAATTAGAGTGCAGTGTTGGAGCATTTAAGATGTATACAGATCACGTGATGTGCACCAAATACAACCTTTGGTTAGTATAGGTGTTAATTGGCATCCTAAAATAATGGACTTCCTTTTGGCCTTTGGTATCTAAACTCACAACCATCGATGCATTTCTTTGCAACTTAAAAGCCTCAGTGACTATGAAAATCACCAAAAGTCTCCAGGGTGGGATGTGATCTGATAGTCCTTTAAAACCTTCGGTGCATAGGTATTCCAAACATCCTCGACAGTGTTCTTGTACTCCCCCAGTCCCTTCTTTCACCCTGCGAAACTCCTCCATCCTCAGTGGTTTGGTGCAAAAGGATCAAGAGCAGCTAATTTTTTTTTCTTCTTCCTAATAGCTCGTTTTATGTCCTTTTATATCCCTCTTCTCCTCGTCTAAATAATTAAATCTCAGTACTCGAACGAAGAGCTACTTCTGCGTCAAAGTTGTTTCCAGGAACAAAAATTGTAGGAACAGAATGAAACGGGAGAAACTAATGCAGGAAGAGTAGTCAACAATGCCATTTTTCTACTCACCACAATCTTCTTAAAGGAAATAAGGACATCTCTCTCGTGTCTGCAGAAATCTTTCTTACTGACTTAGCAAAGTTATAGAATAAACAGCAGTTTGTGCTCCCTCACTTCTTTTTGTCCTTCTGTTTTTTCTCTGGCTTTCGGTTCTGCTCGGCGGTCGTCACGCCGCGGGGCATGATGAGCACGCTGCCGTCGGCGCTGTACTGCAGCGAGTACTCGCTGGGAGGATAGGGCCGGCCCTCCTCGTCCCGCAGCTGAGTGAACACCTCTTGGTACAGGCTTTGCATCTTCTGCTTCATTTGCCGGATGGAGCGAATGAATTCCATCTTCTCCTTCAGCAGGCGGGCCTTGTCACGCCTCAGATCTTGGACGCCCTGCTCCAGCTTTATGATGGTGTCCAGCTTGCGTTTGCGGCAGTTCTGGGCTGCCATCTTGTTCTTCCCGCGCCTGCGGATGTCACGGATGAGGGCCAGCTGGGCTTCGCTCAGGTGGTGCTTGGCTAGCAGCTCGTTGAACTCTTCCACGGGCAAGTTGATGATCTTTTCGTTGGAGAAGGGGATTTTCATGGCCCGGGCTCTGCGCTCGTCGCGGCTTGAGTGCTTGTCGAGCAGGTCCTGAGGAGGCTGAGGCTTTGAGTTCTGTTTGTCACGGACAGTCTTCTTCCCGACCGAAATGGGGAGCTCTGGGTGCTCAGAGAAGGCAGAGGAAAGCGGCAGGTTGTAGGTATGATTATGGCTGATGCTGTCAAGTTGAGGGAGAGTGTGGAACTGGGAGGGGTCCTGATAGCTCATACGGCAGAGCTTGCTATATTCAGGCTGGTAACCTCCAACAGCTCCTTCCTCTGTCTCTACAGTGGCCACCTCAGAGTCAGTGCTGTAGCCCACAGCTCCTTCCTCCGAGAAAGTGGCAGACGTTGAAGAGGAGGAAGCTGCAGATGAGCAGGAGGTTTCTGAGCTGCTTGGGGAGGCCGGGCTGTGGCTGGAGTCCAGGGAAAGACCAGAATCTGAGTCAAGCTCATCCTCCAACTGGGACGCCTGGGCCTGACTGAAGCCCTCCTCCATGGCGAGGTCCAACAGGCTGATTTCGTCAAGCATCGACTCCTCCAGCAGGGTGCTGAAAGGATCGGGGAGGACAGGGGTGGAAGTAACGTTGTTACTGGAACTGTTCACGTGTGGCGGGAGAAAGATCCCAGTTAGGTTGGTTGCTCCGAATGTGGAGTTGATGTTAGTAGAGTTGCTGGAGGAGGGTCTAAGTGTGGCGGTTCTTGGGGCAATGCTTGCCGAGTCCAGCTGAGGGTTAAAAATCTGGGGGAAGTCTTGGCTGCAGCTGGGGAGGGAAGCCTGATGAAGGCTGACATCCTGGTTTATTGGTGTCGAGCGAGTAGACAATTCAAAGTTTCCCGCAGTGTTTGACTCAGTTGTCCCGCTTATGGCACTTACGCTGCTTGAATTGGTGTGGAGAGAAGTGTTGTTCACTTCCATTGCCTTAAAAAAACGAGTTTAAAGAGAAAAATGCATTATTTTAAAACAATGTTAAAATAACTTCAGTATTTTGAATTTAATGTAGATACTTCACAAGCAATCATGAGGACAAAACAAAACCATCTTACTTGTAGCTCCATGATGGCCATGATGTCTTGCCACTGCTGCTCCAGGTCTAACTGTGGTTCTGCTGAGGGCAGCTGTGGCACCAGAGGGAGGCCCTGAGATGTAGAAGGAACTTCTTCATTGGAAACGGCAATTTCTGGGCTGACAACCGGGGCTGGAAACTGATTAAAAATATCACACAAATTAAAAAATAACGTTTTTTACATTATATGTAGCTTATTGTGCCAATTTATCCAATTTAAAATATGAGACTGTAGGTCTGATTTATCTTTCAGTTGCACTAAAGTAAGAACTGCTCAACTTTTGAGAAAAAGGGAGTGCATCGTATCTCATCAGTCAAATCCAAGGCATCCTACTTAGGCTGCTCTAGCCTGCCTTGAATTACTGCTTCCTCCACCCCAACTCCTCACACTCGTCGATATCATATTTGCTTTTCCTGATGGCTGGTCTGTTCTGTTCCCTAGTTAGTGGTTTCTGCTGCTGCTCTCACTGCCTTAGGCTTTCCGCACATGTATGTGGGAGGGAGGGGAAGGAGCCATGCCACCAAAAAAATAAAATATGTGGCCATGACAATTTCAACAGCAGATTTTTCTTTGTTACCTCAGTTTCTTCTCCAAAAGGGAATGTGGCCTCCAACAGCCTCAAGCATTCTTGTAGAGACAGTGAGGTCTGTGTGCCGAGAGCTGGGAGCTGGTAACACAAAACGAAAGGTAATAATCTTAAAGTGTTTTCACAAGAGAAGCTCTTATATTTTATTTGTCCAGACAAAATGGCTTTTTTTGTACACACACAAAGAAGTTCATATATATGAATTGGTATAGGGGATTGCTGCCTAAATTTGAATAATTATCCAGGGTATAAACCAGAGCTTCCCTCACCAAAGACATTCCTAGTTGACAAGTAGTTGCCATTTTAGGCCAGCAATTCTTAAACTGTGGGGCACACAACCAGGGAAAAAATATGGAGTAAAACTTAGTTAATTGAAGGTCGGCTTTTTACTGCATATTCAGAACTCTGGTGCTCACCAAAGTGGCTGCGGCCATCCCGTCAGAGGAAAATCACCAGGACGATATAAAAAAAAATCAGATACAAATATTTTTAACCAGCTGTTTTTACATGGGGCTTCTGAAATGCCAGGAAAAAAAAGGTGTGAGAACCACTGTTTTAGGTCATTTGTTAACTCTTTGTTACAGCTTTTTAATTCACTTACATATATGCTTTTTGGGGGGGCATCAAAAAATGTTTCTTTTTTAATTAATTAATTAATTATTTTTTTACTTCCTGGTAGGAGAAGAAAATCTAATCAAAACTTACATTACACAGAAATACAACAGTGAAGTTTAAAAGCAAAAATATACATTTTACAAAAACATGTGCGCCCAGCCAGGAAAGCTCCTAATCTAAGAGTGGTCCATTGTGGCTTACATTAGGCTACGTGCACGTTTAAACAGCAAATCAGTGCTTGAGATTAACAATTGACTCATCTGAGGGGTTTCCGGGCACATTATTGAGGTCATCCTTTACCGTCTTTAAATGATATCACACTTTGGATTTATAGCCCAAAAACTATGCAAATAATTTTGTCAGTGGTTTTATTTTTTTTAACGCAGCCAATCAACCAACTCAAACCCGATCATGGCTTCTTAGTCACTAACTTTGCCAATAGAAATCAAGACATTGCTTTCTTAACAGTGCACGACCAGTGCTGTGATTGTTTCACATCACAAGCAAACTCCAGCAGATTCTGCTTGGAAGCAGACTGAGACCCTCCTTTTTGAGGGCTCTCCTTCTTTGGGCTTTCACACCCTGCTCATACTAGCTCAAACAGTTTAAGGCTGTAAGCATCAGTCATTCCAACAGTCCAGCTCAGGGGTGTCCAACATGTGGCCCAAGGGCCAAAAATGTCTCCCAATGTGGGGGTTTAAATTATTATTATTATTTTTTTAAAGGCAGAAATTTGTGACTTTTCACTGTATTTTTCTCTTTAAGGAAAAATCACCTCACGAAAGTCTGAACTGTTAACCTGAGGCAGAGATCTGAGTAATCGTCATTTTTACAACCTTCTTACTAACAAAGAAATCACCCATAGCATACAATACTAGGCCAAAAAAAAAGTACCGGATAAACAAAAACCAAAACAAAAAATAAACCCAAAGGAGTTTTTTTTGGGTTTTGTTTTACTATTACTTTCATTAGAATCAGAAAAAGTGTGTGTGTGTGTGTGTGTGTGTGTGTGTGTGTGTGTGTGTGTGTGTGTGTGTGTGTGTGTGTGTTGGGGAGGGGGGGGGGGATTTCTGTGAATTAACAGAAAATTTCTGTTTTATTTTACAGGACAAAGTCCAGGAAACGAGCTGTCAATACTTTTTCTGTAATTTTACCATGCAGCCAGTTTCCTTTGATTTCCTGAAGCAGCATTTCTTTGTAATGTGGAAAAACAGACACAGTCAGAAATGCACTTACTTTTCTAAATACATCTCGATCTGGTCATAATTGGTTTAAAAAAAAAAAATAAACCCAACCCCTTCTTTTAAGTCTAGCTGCTGAAATTTTAAGAACTAAACAGACAAATTCTTGTAATCTCTCATTTGTTTCTTGGACTATTAATGCAGTTAGTTAATACTCATAGCTAATCCCCAGCTAATGTATCTAATCAATATTTAACACACATTTCTTTTGCTTTTGATTTCGTTATGGGTTTATATAAACCCTGTGCTTGACACTATGCGTCTCTATGCAGTTGTACTTTTATGGTGGGTAACATGAGCTTGTGATTCTGAACTGCCTCTGGTTCTCTGGAAAATTCTCTTGGATGTGAAGCCTTAAAATAAATTCAATACAGTCATGTGCGTCTCTGTGAAATGAACTTCTACCTTAATCTAACTGCAACAGCTTGATGTGCTATATATTACTGGCTTGTGTGACTCAACAACGAGATGATGCTATTACATACATGCTGAGCAATTTTGATTTTGAGCACAAATCTTTAAACTTGCAACATCTTGGTCAAATGCAGCAAAGAAACTAGGTGGAAAGTCTCTACATTTATAAAATTAATACTGGGCAGAGAAAATTTTCTTTTTATCACCAGTGTGCAGCTCCTATTTTTAAGTTTCCTTTTTATGTCTTAAAAGGCAGAGGTCCGACTAAAAACAATAGCATATAATGAAAGGCTTGGTGTTAACAAACCTGCTCAGGGATGCTCTCTCCAGTCTCTCCATCCACTGGTGGAGCCCCTTGTAAGTTCACGCCATTTCTCCAGCTTTCTTGTTCCTCATTCCTGTCTTTGTTCTCCTGTGGGCTGGGCTTCTCCTCCTCGTTTTCCTTCTGACGGTTGCTGTAGTTAAAAACTTCTCTTCCTGCGCCAAGATCAATGTCCTGTCGCCATAGGATGTCAATCAAGTCAATGTCCTGAAAAAACACAGAGCAACCATTGAAAAATGGCCCTGTATAGAAAGGAAAGGTACTTTAATAGCCACATACTGACTATCAACATATTTGGCATGTGCACGACTAAAAATATGACCTAATATATGATAAATCGTCACTTTTTATTAAACCTTTTATATGGGCCGTTTTCATCTGAGAGTGGATATAACACAAATCAGATGATGTAACCGTGACATAAACACTTGGGCACGGTAGTTATCATGTGATCAGAAAGAAGTCTTGCTTTATTGCAATCCAATAATGACTGTGAACTCGATCTCCACAGTGTCAATATGGCCATTGTGTGAAATGTGAGAAATAACAACACATAAACACTAAACGTAAAAAAGACAAACAAAAAAATTGTCTAGTTATCATGTCTTTCCTTCCATTTTAAGGTAAGGAAGTAAACTTCGGGGGAGGGAAGGGGGGGCTGCTCGTCATGCATTTCAAAGTTGGAGAATGTTAAATATGGCCAGAACCACAGCTGTATTAAATGTGACTCAACTGGTTGGACTAAAAATATCACACACTGATAAAAGACCTAGGGTGGAGGCTGTTTTTATTACTCACCGTAAAGCTATGTTGAATGAACTTTTTTGTATTTATTTTTAGTGAAAACGGATACTAAATACTGGATTTATTAATAAATACATATATACAATGTTTTCATGTAACAAAAAACATTTTTTCCTCTCTTCTTTCTCTTTTTTTTATATTGTTTTTACTTTGCTAGGCTAGACTACTCTTAAATCTGCCATTCAGAACATAAACACACATTCACACCATATATATATATATATATATATATATATGATTTTATATGGCCTATATGTATCATAGTTACTGTAATTATTTAAACTATTTTGCTTTATGCTGCGTTTAATTTTTGGCTTCTGTCACAAACAAATTTTCTCATTTGTTGAAAAAAATTGTATCTTTTAACATAACTCAAATCCATAAATTCTGCTAAATGGAGAGCATCTACGTTTGATTGATGCTCTCCTGGTGGAAACATACCTCTTTTGTGAGATCATCATTGCCATCCCTGTTGCCGTGCTCCTGGTTGCCCTCGGGGGCCACAGCTCCCAGGCTGCTGTCCGCTGTGTTCAGACTGTATGTGGATTCAGGCGCTCCACTTCCTCCCCTCATGGCCGGGGTAGCGTCAGGGTTGTTAACGTCCTCTAGGCCGGCCCCATTGTCCAGGGTGATGGTGGGGCTGGACTGGCTGCTGGCGGACACCACAGTATCAGAGTCACGATGCACTAGCCAGGTGTTGAGCTCTGTACTGGGCACGAAGAGGCGATCCAGCTGGCGCACCTGGTTTAGCAGCCGTCTAGTGGTGAAGAAACGATCGAGGTCCACACTTTTTGGATGGATGCCATAGCCGTCCAGCGTGTTGCGCAGGTTGTGAAACTGTGTCTGGGTGTAGGCTGAGCTAGGCCCCAGGATGATCTCTCTCAGTGGGGGCAGCTGATTGTTTAGGTAGGTGTCAACGTCCACCCGCACCCCAATGAGACTCAGAAGGATGGTGAACTGAATCAGGCCCTCTGTGAAGTACTTTTTCAGGTAAAGCATTTCTTTACAAAGGAACAAAAGGTGAAAGTAAAAAACAAAAACAAAAAGGGGGCCAACTTTCTTGGATCAATAGTTCTCCACTACCACTAAAAGACTGAGATAGATACATGAACATAAAAACCAGTTAAATATAGCAAAAGGGGAGGGTTGTCAACAGGATTATCTATGTCAAAAAGCTGTATAGGATCCAAGATGAGGTTTTCACTTTTTTAGAGAGTCCAGTTTAAAGTCAAAGCTCTGCTCTTCAAAAGAGTGTCATCATCCCATTCCTGGCAAAAGTGAGAAATAAATGTGTTAATGCTCTTTTACAATAAAATTAAACATTACAATACATTCAGCCCTGAAGCACGCCAAGCCTTACCTACCTACATTTGCATTAGGCACATGTTAATGAAAACAGGACTTGCTAGCCCATTGCAACCACTCCATCCTCTAAAGACTAAATAAGTGATGTCGGTTCGCAACGCGCAATGCCTCCTCATTGCTGGACATTCAGCAGCCCAGAGATGGTGAAGAGAGAGCTTCAGGCATCACCCCACCCTTGACAGGACAACTACTTCGTGTGGGTGCTGCTGAAGGTGAATGAGGGAGTCCAGAAAGCTCGCTGGGCTGCTAGCATACGCACCAATGTTAGGTGGATGGCACGGTCCCTCCCTCCTTTCGTCCTTACGACGTTAGCTGTTAGCTGCCCTGCCTCTTAAAATCCGGCTATCGGTACTACGCATTACCTTATTAAACAAGACAAAGTAGCTGTGATGCGTTTTATCCACTTACCCTTAAAAAAATGACAGCTTTCTCTGTTTATATTTTAATTTTAGGACTGCCTACTTCCGCTGTAGCTAGCATCAACAATCTCCCTAGCAACAAGTGGTGAAAAGGTGATTGACAGAAAGTACAGCCATCCACATGCTTTGGGCGCAGCGACGACACATGACTCCAGTAACTCCCGACCAATAAGAATAGGGCAAGGGCGGGGTTGACAGAAAATGCCCAACTACTATTGGAACTCAAAACGTACACCGTGCTAGCCTTATGAGCTAGTTTTCTTCTAACTACCTAAACAATTCAGTTAGTTTTAAAAGTAACGTAAACAAGATACACCGCTATGTTCATTGCCCTCCCGTAAACATCACTTTTATTAATTTACGTGTCTGCTAACGCTAGCTTGCGCCGTAAGTCAATGCGGTTTCGCCGCACAGTATGTTATTTAATTTAAAACCTTTTGATTGTAATACTTACGCATGAAGATTTTGCAAGTGTGCCTTCATGCCTCAAAGTCAGCTTAGAATAGTAACAAGTCCTTTTTCATTAAAAGTTCCACAGTGATGCCAGATACAGCACTCTCCAGCCTTTCCTCATTGAATGGCCCACCATGACTTGCAAAATTGCTAGCTAGCCCGGCTAGCCTAGCAGCGCCGCTTGACACCAAAACACGCTTTCACACAGAGCATGCGTAGAACATTCTAGTGGCAAGCTTTCATCAGCCGACTGAAAATTCCCCCGCTGGTAATATTCCACAAGTGTACGACGGCAAAATAATATGATAATAATAATAATAATGATAATAAAAAAGGTAAAGGGTGAGGACATGCATGTAAAATTTTGAAATAAAAAAATATTTTGTAATGTTTTGATTTACAAGAAATAAAAGTAAATATTACGGGAAAAACACGCAAAATTACGTGAAAAGGGGGAAGTTAGTTTACTTAAAATATAATTGGAACATTTAGAAAATCAGGGATTTCCTTTCTTTCTCGTTTTTTGAGTCAATTATCAGCAGCTTTACTTTTCAAGGTTCAAGCTGGGGATAAATTCAGTGCATTCTACAATTGCAGGCCATTTTCTGGCCCAGCCATGAATCTGAAAACAATACGCACAAAATATTTTAAAAAACATATGTCCTGAGACTAAATGTAAACCTAGTTGTTGAAAAAGTGGTTTCAAAATATAATTTTAAATTATAAATAGCTCTAGAGAACCCAGAAAAATCAGTGTTAAGTTATAAATCTACGTTTTTGTTTTGATTTTATTGACCTCTCTTGGAACTTTGAAACCATTTTTACTTTTATTTTGTAATTTTCCATAGCAGGTTGTGTCTCACAGCATATGTGCAACGCTGTTACTGAAACCTTTTTAGCCTGTAAAAGAAGAACGAGTGGTAACACTGTGTCGTCATTCATATGCTTTGTATTTTTCCGACCCTTTTTTGCATTGGGACAGTCTAAAAAGTAATATTGTTGGAAATATTGAGGGAATCCCTTTGTTACAGTTGGTTACTGCACTTTTCAGCTAAACAAAGTGGTAATGTTGAGCTGAATTAGTCATATTTTGTATGACTAATGTCATTGACTAATTTTCATTTTCCGTTTTTCCCCTCATATATTTGAGGACTTTTTTTAGGTAAAAATATTCATTTTTATTTAGCCAAGTTTTGACATAAATTTTACCTTTTTCTTAGTTAGCGTTTTCTTGTAAATTTACAACTTAAATATTGTAAATTCTTGATTTACAAGAATTTGTAAATCAAGAATGATGAGTTGGGGGTGATTTAATCACCTTCACCCAGTTTTTAAAATTTCAAATATTTAGTTTTTTAATTATAGTGAGTCTTGAAAGCAATGACAATGCTTTTCAATGATAATAAAATAAAAATGTATTTATATTATAAAATATATTTAAAGATGTTTGTAAGGTCCCTTTGCAGTCATAATAACATATAGAAGTCAAAGTGTGACATTCATATTATGGACGCATAGCCTAAAGAAACAAAACACACATACGGAAAAATAAAACAAACCAGAAAATTCTGGCAAACATCAGCGACAAAGAAGATCTTGTTCCTCAGCCAGTGGTCATGAAAAGTTTTCATCATTTCTGATGCGGCTTCAGTGAACAGTAGATGGCTCAGCTGAAGGTCCAGATGCATCTCTCAGGTCCCGTGTCAGGTGTTTGATGGATTTATTCCTATTTCTTAACAACATAACCTTCAGATTCTGTTTATCTGCTGTTTTTTTTTTTAAATGTTTTCAAGTCTGTCGCTCCTTTTGCCCCAAACTTGTCCAGTTTCCTCAAATTTTTTAAGGTCACACTGCACGCTACACAGTTTGTTTGTTTTTTTTGGCCAATAGCTTTTTTAGAATCACCTTGTTGGTGCAAATATACCAGTTTATAACTGCAAATCAGTGTTGTCTTTGGCATTTTTCAAGCATTCCTCTGAAAATAGGTACAAGGACTGGACTGAAAATGAGTGAAAAAGCAGTCAATGTCCTAGGAAAAACTTCAGAGGTCCACTTTAGAAAAATGACAAGAAAATCAGGTTTCTTGGAAGCGAAATATAAAGAAATGAGTGGTGGCTCAGGACTTTTGGACAGTAATATATTTTGTTTTAATACAGGGCCATCAAAACTTGAAACCTGCTTAAAATCCAGTTTTATTCCCTGGTTTTAAACCAAGACCCAATCCTAACAATACACAAGTTATTTTTATCACGTTTTAGTATTTTCAACATTGCTCGTTTCTTTATCTCTACAGCAGTTATACAAAAATATAAAGAACAACAAAAAAACCCAACAAAAGTTTACATTAAATATCACTTTTTTAATTTCTGTTGTAGATCATGACAAAATATTTTCAGTGACTGTCTGAAGTTCACTAAATATTAACCCCCATCAGGTTCACAGGCCTGTTGTGGTATCGCTTTGAAATGTCTGCCTCGATCTGTGAAAACAAACATAACAATCATCAGTTACTTCTGAGAACACTGTCGGCGTAACACTTAGAATTTGTACCGTTTCCATGTCACATAGAATATGAATACCTTTATGTGTCTGCTCATATTTAAACAGAAATCTCACAATGACAGTTTTCAGTATTTGCTGCTTCCTGCAGCCTCCTCATTTGACATAGCTAATAAATTATCCACCGTGCCAACAGAAACAAATACAAACATAATGCTGTACCAGCTTCTGGAGTTCCCGGGTGCATCCTGCCAGCAGGTCAACACGAGGCTCCAGCCTGGACTGCTCCTGCAGGGCTTCCTGCCTCTTCTCTGCCATTGTGGCTCCTTTCAGCACCAGAATGTCAGCCTGCTTCATTTTCTGTCTCAGCATCTCCGACACGCGCTCAACATACCTGAACACGCACGTCACATTAAAAACAATGAACGAAAGGTGCAACATTTCTGATGCACACAAAGGGGTTTTTCCACTTTATTTAAAGACTGATGCTCATGATAGAAATGACTTATGTCATTTATACTGAATAAGTGGCTCTGTATTGTAGCGGTTAACTTATTTGCCTAACAAGCAAAAGAGCCTCAGTTTGAGCCCACAAGGAGTCACACAGGGGTTTGTGTCAGGAAGGGCCTCTGGTGTAAAAATCTGCCAAATCAAATATGCAGAGCTACTCGCTGTGAATAAGTGAGCAGCTCAAAGTAGCTTATATTATTTATACAGAATAAAATGTATTGTCAGTGTACTTTACATAAAAAAGGACCTGCTACAAGGCAATTAATTAAGCATTCTGTACTTTAATTTCCCTTCTACAGAAGAGAGACAGAATAATAAAAGTTAACTGTCTCTTAAATCACAGCCAGTTATGGTAGAAATGAATCACAGAGCTAATCACACTAACCACAGACATGAATGTCAAGGTAATATCAGGCTTGCAATTTTTTATCTGCAAAGGTTTTTTCTGGGTCTGATTGGAGAAAGGGGATCCTTAAGAGTACAGAAACTCCAGATTTTGTGGCACAAATTCTAACTTTCACTTTCTGAAATAAGCACAGGAATGGGGAACTCCAGGTCTCGAGGGCCGGTGTCCTGCAGGGTTTAGATGTGTCCTTGATCCAACACAGCTGATTTAAATGGTTAAATTACCTCCTCAACACGTCTTGAAGTTCTCTAGAGGCCTGGTAATGAACTAATCATTTGATTCAGCTGTGTTGACGCAGGGTGAGATCTAAAACCTGCAGGACACCGGCCCTCAAGGCCTGGAGTTTCCCACCCTTGCGCTAAGCTATAAACTTGTTAAGCTATTATATACAAAAGTCACAATAAAGTGCTAAAAGAGAAGTTTGAAATGCTAGTTCTTCATCTTATGTGTGTTATTTTACAACAAGGTTATGTATTCACATTGTTTCCTGAAATAGAGATCAGTGGTGATCATGCTGATATTCTGGCGACCATCATACCGTGGAGAGGCGTGAATCATGAACAGGTGCTGCATCCGGAGAGAGGTGAGCCTCCCCAGAAGGTCCTGCACCTCAGACAGCATCGCCTGGATGTGTTCGCAGGTTTGGCCTTGGATGACCGAGGGGGCCTGCTGGAACTGGCTCATAGCTACCACATCGCCCTCTTCTCTCATCTCAGTCAGACGCTGAGTCAGGAACACCTCCAGCTGCACCAACAAATGAAGCCAGAGTCATGTGTTAGTGACAGAAAACCAAATCTGGCATTAAAACACTTATATATAAATATCACAGTAAAAAATGCAATTGCACCTCAACAGTGGGAGTATTCTTTCAGGTCCTAATCTTCTGTTATGTCTGAATGCATAAGACCATATCAGCTAAACGTTTATCAGGACCAGATTTTTCTATTTAATCCACGTAAAAGATTAGGAAATCACACCATCTGCCTTTATTGCCTCTTTCCTGAATTTCTGCAGTTCTCTCTGTGCAGAGGTCTTCCTTATCGCACCAGCAGCTGGTTAACCATGCAGCAGAGACACTCCTGACTAGTACCAAACACCGAAACCATGACCCAATTCCAATCCCGGCTCTATACCTTTTCACTTCATCTGCAGTATAAAGTGGCCGCCTCTGCATTTCACTGTTGCTATGCATTCGTCTTGATTCAGTGCTACAACTAGAAACTCTTTGACCTCAATCTTGGCGTTCTTTTTTCACCATTTTAACTTCTTACTTGCAGCTTTGTGCCCATCTCTTTTGAGCTTATCTAAAACTTTATAATGACATGTAGCTGCTGTGCTCATAAGAAGGTCAGGCTGCTTCTCAGTGGTCTCATAGCCTTCACCTCGATAACACACTGCAGCTATTTTATTCAGCTTTCTTGTTTTCTTTCTTCTTGGTTTACTCCGTCCTGACTGGACTGCTTACCTGCCAACATATGTATGTTTCTACAATCTGAAATAACCTTCTGAAAGGCATTTGGATTACATACACCAGCAATTTTCAGCTGCAGCTGTGTCTTTATTCTTACTTAGCCACTGCTACAGAGAAGAGACACACAAGGAGATTCTTCAAATCTGAAGTTATACTTTGAATACTACATTATACTTTACTGCACTATTATTTGTGTTCAGTAGTACCTAATACATGTGAATTACTGCAACCTGTTTGCAGTGTGCTCTGCCTCCAGACGAAAATCAAATGAGGCAGGCTTCAGACACCCCCTGTACCCACTTAATTAAAAGTACAGATAGATGTGTGCTGCTCTGATGGCCTTGGAAATAAAATGTTTTGATTTGAATTAAATAATAAGTATGGTGCACACAACTACATGGATTGACTGCTAAAAACTGAGTCAACTCTTGAGTTTGGCTGTTGTTCACGCAAACCTTTTGTTCCACAACATGAAACACATGTAAATAGCTCACTGGTTAATCTATTATGTGTACTAGAGAAGATGCTTACTGGCAAATGGCTAAATAAGACTGCAGATAAGTCGTCATCAAAGTGAATGTAGGAGGTGATGGTGAAGTCATAAGACTATGGCGTACTTTATTTGTAGCCTAATGGCAGAAATACTTTTGGTGGCTACAGTCATGTTTCGGACATCACGAGTTTTCTTGCGTCATCCCAACATTTACAGTCCCTCCTCTCACCCTCCACACTCCCTGCCTTTCCTTCTCTCTCGCTGCCTCCTAACATGCCTTCCCCCTTTCCTCTTCCTTTGCATTCGCCAACAGTAGCAAAGCTTTCACCAGCACTCTGACGAAGATTCAGCACTGAAGGTGGTCTTCGTTAACCCGGGCTCTGACTGATCCAGTATGGGATTCTCATTCTTCATGATCCACATGTTTGATTTGGCCAAGATTTTAAGCCAGATGCTCTTTCTGACACAACCCTTCCCATTTATCTGGGCTCGGGACCAGCGTTACACATACACTGGCTTGTGGACCCTCGCACAGCTGTGTTCCAACAAAACCTGTAGAAGACATAAGCTTTAACCTTCCAGGAACAGGGTGTTCCTAACTTATTGGGTGGCCAAGAAAACCCCCCAAAAACATTTCCCCGGCACTTCTATTTGAAACTAAGCAGTTCAATTAGACCTATTTCCTTAATTTAAATAGATTAATGGCTTAGTGAGGAGACCTGTGGGAATAAATGATTTTTACAAATTTTCATCATCAATAATTTTGTGCAGAACATTTTACAATCATCACACAACCTTAAGTTAAAATACAAATGTTCAACCTAAAAAACTGAGCAACACTTAGCTAGTCACTGAAAGGTCACTCCTTCTATCCTTCAGAATTTTAGTTTTTAAAAACTGCAATAAATATAAACAACAAGAAGAGACTGAAACCATACAAATAATTAAAAAAAATGATAATAATCAGAAAATGTCCTCTGTGTCAGTCTGTGGAACTGTTACCTTACACGTTTTTGTCTGAAAGTTAAAACTGATGCTGTTAAATGCTTTTCACTATCGTTTGCAATGCAAACCTTCAGCAAACCTGGTGTGTTTGGAGTAAAACAAAAAGTTTTTAACAACACACTCTCCCTCATTTGTGTGTTCTGCCTATAGCTTTATATCATTAGGCTATATACAAATATCTGTGGGTCTTGCAGAAGTAGTCTTTACCTCCATCAACTGGTCAATGAACCGGCTGCGTGACTGAGGGTTTTCCAGTACAGTTAGAGCATCTTCACCCCTCGCCACTCCCTCAGGGCCTTCAAAATAAAATGAGTCTTTTTTAGCAAAGGGACATTTCAGCAGCTGAGCATGTGACAGCTGCAAACATAAAAGGATTAGAAGGGGAAAAAAAGTTTCTCACAGTCTGTGCCCACATCCACAATTTCAATTTCAATGGGAGCTTCTGCGCTGTCGCCCCAGTCGATACCGCCTGACCCGGGGTCCTGAGGAGGGAGACGGAGAGAGAATAGTTCAGCCTTTTACCTACCATTACTCAACTGACTACCTTCTCCCAAAAAGTAATCAACACTGTGGTTTATTACAGCTTTTTCTGCCTGGTATAGCTCTACAGTACTTTTAGACATTTTCACCCAATATATCCTGTAGTTCTGCAATCATGTAACCATATACTTTTACTTTATCCAGCAGTTCTCAAACTTTTTCTGGCATATGCCCTTCAGAACCTGAGAGATTGCACCAAACAGAACAAAATGTATTATCAAGCATTAACAATTATAATGAAAGAACAAAAAAAAGAAACAAAATTTAATTTGACTTTATTAAAAGTTAACAAAAATGCCATTAAAGCGTTTTTAATATTTTATGGTGCAACATTTTTGACCATTTATTCATAGCGTCTGTATATTCCAAGCAACTATACAGTAAAATATCTATTTTGACCATTTATCCATTAATCTGAGGTTATGCTTGACTCAATGGCCACTTCGTACACACACTGATGTTGCAACACAATACATCACCACAACATTGTATATGTCAGCGGTCCCCAACCCCCGGGCCTCGGACCGGTACCGGTCCGTGAGTCGTTTGGTACCGGGCCGCGAGAGTTGAGGCTCAGGTGTGAAATGTAAGGTTTTCAGGGTTTTTATCGGTTTTCAGCGTTATTTTGTTATCGTTTTTATCGTTTACTTGGTTTTCTTGGGTCTTTTCACGTGTGTTATGAATAAATCTCCTCTTTTGGTACCGGTACTAATTTTATTTTGTTGTATTTACCCGCGACACCTTAAAGGCCGGTCTGTGAAAATATTGTCAGGTATGAACCAGTCCGTGAGGCAAAAAAGGTTGGGGACCGCTGGTATACGTCACTCACTGCAGTCCCCTGAAATGAATTGTGTCCCTGCAGGGAAAAATACACCTGGTAGTGCGTCACTCAAACAAAAACAAAAAAAGTGTCTTTTATTTTCAATTTTTTTTTCTAATTTTTTCTAATTTTCTTGAACCCCCCCACCCCACTCCCAGGATCCTGCACTGATAGACTGTGGAGATGCAATTTTCCACACCATTGGTTGTACCAAAGAGCTGGAGTTGCATGCCAGCAGTAATGGCACAAATTATGTTGCAAATTGCTGCACATAAGGGGGACAATAGCGAGCAAGCAACTTTGCTTTAGTGGAACCTACACAATGAAATAAAGTTTTTATTATTATTGTTGTTATTATTTTACCAGGCTTCATATGTACAATTTACCTTGTAGTTTTAGCCAGTTATTTGACTGTGACCTATTTGGTGTTAATCAGCTTGATTACATTTTTTCACACACACTGAATTTCTGCTGCAAAATTCAGGCACTGCAGCTGGTTTAAGATGATGATGTACCTTTAAAAAAAAAAAAAAAAATCACTATATTGCACTCTATCACTGTTTTAGAGGAAAGGATGCAACGCAGACGTGTTCAGACGCCCTACCTTGGAGTTCGGCTCCAGGCTGATTCCCCAGTCTATTCCATCCTCAACTGTGATGCCTGAACTCACACCCAGGGAATCTGATACTTTGCCAAAGTCACCCCAGTCGATCTAAAACAGATTTTAGAAGACGAAGCAGAAACAGCGGTAAGAAAGAACTCCTGCTGTGAGTGGACATTTGGAATCACTTTGAAACATGCAGGCATTTACTGATAATTTCAATTATGGCCCAGTTTACATAGTGAACTGATATAAGATAGAATAATTAATGGTTCTTACTAGTTGAGCACAACAACAAGAATACACATGCAGTAAAACTAACCGTGTCCTCTGTGATGGTATCAGGTGGTGATTCATCCACAACTGGCCTTTCAACAACTGTGGGAACTTTCCCCGTTTTCCACTCATAAAATGTTGCATTCCCTCTTTTTTGGGCAAATGTCAGCATAGGGAGGACTGGCTCCGACCTACAAATGACAACATGTGAGCTCATGTGACGCAGCACAAACATTATCTATGGTTTATGTAGTTAAACAGAACAGAAAGTGTTTCTTTCAAGTTTACTTTCATAGTTTTTTGTGAACTGCTCTAATGGATATACACAGATGTTTGAGCTGTATCTGCAAAAATATACATTTGAGAGAAACTGCGACAAAACAAAACATAATATTTTAAGGCTGGATGATAAACTGGATTTCAGTTACAACTGAAAATAATTTAGCTTCCAATATTATGAAAACACAAAGTTTTTACACTGAAAGCTGCAGTCGCCCAGTCACAGATGCATTTATAAAGGCCTTTCATGCTTTTTTTGGCCCAAGCACACATCAACACGTGGACTGGAAGAGCCGGGGAGTCAATCACTTTACCTCTGATTAGCAAAGGAGCTGCTTTAACTCATGAGTGAGCCTTTGGACAACCTGATCTATCTAGAACGAGTTAGGATCAGGAAACGTGAAGGATCATTAACAGTTGCCTGCAGCTGGCTTTGTCTTTTTAACTCAGATTGTCTCTCATCTCATCTGTTTTTGGCTCACTCTTCACCTTTTATAACTCATTTATTCACTTGTTTTCAGTTTGAACGACATTTAAAGTTCAAGGAGATTCCCCGTGAAACGTTTTTAACCGTTTGTTAAGTTTGTAACTAACCAATTTTAAATACTTAAGATTTCAATATTGCCCAAAATAACAGTAATTATGTTTTTTTCCCCCATAACATGGCATCTCTACTGTATCCCTTACTCACCAGTCACAGACAAAGTTTGTAAAGGCAGCGTAAAGTTGTATTTGCTCTTCGAGCCTCGCAGCATCCTTCCCGACTTCGTCAAGAACCGCTGGTAAGTCCTTCACCAGAGCCTGAAGCTCTCGAGGCACATTTTCACCCTGTAAGAAGCAAATAAGTCAATCAAAGGCTCAGAAATCCTCACATAGCACACGATTGTTAAAGCTTTTCCACCAGCTTCCTGTCAAGTTTAGATTTGAGTTTAAAATCTTTGTTCTTACATTCATGGCCTTACAGGGTGAGGCCCCCGCCTAAGGTTACTGCTTTCTGTTCACATTCGCATCAATCAGTTAATAAAATGCGTAACTCTGAGTGTTTGTGTCTGAATATTCTCCTAGAGGTGTGCACGTTTTTGCACTTACTGTGATGCCATACTGTTTGCAGGCAGCGTAGTAGCGTTCCCTCAGGTCTGCAGCTGAGCTCTGGCACTCCACCTCCCGCCTGCTCAGCTCCTGCTGCAGCTGCTGAGCTTTGGCCAGCTGCCTCCTCAGAGCCGGGCCTTCGTAGCTCACGTTGCGGCTCAGCAAGCTGGCCAACTCCACTGGGACGCACAAACACATTTTTTAGCATTCAGCACATGCAATTATTTTGTTTCTTCAGCTGGATTTTGTGGTCGATATCCTAAGCTACACAAATGCAGCAACAAAATTAACACTTCATAACCTTCCTGCTTTAAAAGAGGAAGCCTACAGGTATAAGCAAGTTAAATCTAAGACTTCAGGAACTTTAACATATCTTAGACTAAATTTAAGGGCTGGAAAAATACACCAAAAACCACAGACTGTATAACAGATACAGCATAGCTTTAAGATCTAAAGCAGCTATGGGAAGTGCTTTAATGCTGCATTCTTTCCATCCAGCAGGGGGCGACTCCTCTACAGCCACCAATTACATACAGTCTATGGCAAAAATACACTTTTTTAAAGTAAAGTTAAAAATAATCACCAAGACAAAATATAAGGTGGTTCATGTTGCTAGATGTCAGTTTTAGCTGCTAATTTAAAGTTTTCAAACCATAGTAAAGTGACTTCTATATTTCTCTACATCAGCTGAATTTGATATTCACGTGTTAGACTTTGTACATCCACGAGGCCCTACTTGGGAAACTTGATCATTAGAAGGTGTACATAGAGCTCTAAAATCTACTGTGACGTGCAAGCTTCACAAAGAAGTTCTCTTGGACTTGCTTTGTGCTGCTATATAAGCAATCTGTACATGGAAAGTTTTACATTTTAGTCCCCAACACCGGATGATTAAACTGTTTTTCTGTTAAGGCAGCAGAGTTGTGACATTTCTGACCACAGAACATCAGAAAACACGGTTGAAAGAGTCGCAGTTCTGCAGACAGCAAGCTGTGTGAAAATAAACTTAACATGGTTGAAATTTATTTGCACTAAAGAATGCTTTTATATTTACTGATTCGGTTCATCTGTCTAAAAACTACAGATGAAAGTGAGCTTTTAGGTCAAATATATGCCTTGTTTATTGTCCCTGCAAAATAAACAAGCTAAATAAATAAAAATAGATAATATGAGATAAAGTGACAACAAACGGTCTCATAAGCACTTTGTGTAAACAAGTAGACTGGTCTTCTTTGCCTTTTCCACCAGTATGTTACAAGGTCAGCATCCAACTGGGCCTAAACCAATTTCCCTGGACCCAAGTACAGGGGTCCCTATATTTAAGACATTCTTTTAGGCTTAAGCTACAATAATTAGGTTAACCAGTATACATTATCTCATTGCTAACTGGTTTAAAGCATATTAAACAGCATGAAAGTCTTAGCTGAACTATAAAGCATTAACACATATTTGTACACAGTCGCATTTCACGACCTAAATGTTCAAATGGGACAAAAATAGCAGCACTGAGAGATGGAAATTTGCACATTAATGAGACAAAAAACACTTAAAACTCAGTAAATATGAATTAAAGATATTTTAAGATTTATTTTCAAAGGAGCCAAAGACACCCTGTATAAAATACAGAGCAAAAAGACACGTAGCTGCGTTCACAGGTGTTTTTATACTATAATGAAGACATATTGACACTTACCCAAATAGACATTATCTGCTTCATAAAGAGACACAATCTCCTGCCAGTCCTATGAAAACAAAACCACAAGGGAGAAAGTTTTGCAGCAGAAAACCCAAATAAAAAAAAATCCCCTTAACATGTGACATTGACATGTATGAATCCCCTCACCTTCATCCTCTGTGATGAGTATCTGCCAAAGATGTTCTTGGAGGAAGCCTCAGTTCCCTTCAGGATCTCCACGATCCTCAAGCAGTGAAAGTAGTGAATGTCTGTCAGTGAAAGTAAACAAAGCACAGAAATAGATGAAGATTTAAAAGCAGTGCATATTAACAGCTGCTTAAAACACAATAAACACCAAAGCCACGCTCCTCTGCAACCCCTGCTGGTGTTGCAGTAGCAGTGCAAGAGTCTTTGGGAGTTGTCTGAGGTTAACTGCTAGTTGTCCACAAGTTGTGCAAAAGCATGCCTGAGGTTGGCTTGGGATTGACAGCACTTATTGCTAAACCTTGTGATGCTCTCCTGACTGCCATTATTAGCTTAGATTAGACAGTATTTTAAAATAAAACCATTAAAAAACTCCAATGTTAGTCTCCACTTTGTTGCAGTCATTAGCAGGGTTGTAACACCACCTTAAAATAAGAATGATAACAAGAAAAAAAAGCATTAATAAAGTTGTGAAGTGGGGTTTAAGCCTTCATTGATGATTATAAAGTAACCCGAAACCTATATCTGGTTGGAAAGGGGAGTCCCTGAGAAGAGTAGAAATGGTGCTAAATAGCCCGCTGGGTCCATAATAGATTCATCTCTCAGAGAAGTGGAAGGATGGGTGGGTGTATTGAGTTGTAGGGGACCTACAAGAGCCGGAGAGGAGCGCCTTGATCTCCTCGTTCTCCGGCATGTCCTGGATGGCAGCATTGATCTTCTCCCTGATCACCTTCACTGCACTTTGCCATTTCAGGTTACAGTGCCTCCGATCCACCAGCCAGTCTGCAACCACACAGAGCGAGTTTACGTCTGTAACATCTGTTTCAGCCAGCATGCTAAAGGACTACAGGGCTGTATTAGCTGCTTGTAGCCCAGCTGCAGAGGAACACATAGAGAAGCAAGTGCTTGTTTTAAATGTGCGTGTTTTTGTCTTACCTAAAAGTTTGCTGGTCTGTATGTCGATGGGAAGGTTCTGAATGTTCCGCTGCAGGGAGACAGCCAATAGATTTTGTTATTTACACCTTTTACTTCCTCTTTCCCCTCTCTTATTTAACTTACGGAAAGGACAATATCACATTAAACCGTTAGGAAGACATCGTGAATAAATATCTTAAAAATGTCATAGGACAGACTGTTTTCTTTGCTAACTTAAACTCAGTGTAAAGTGTTCATTTCTCTGTCACTTAAGTGGACTTTTGACTGTGTCAGCTAGCTAGCGTTAGCTCGCAGGCTAGTTTTTAAAGCCAGCTCGGAAAAAAAACGAAATTTAATCTCACCTCCATTATTTCCTTTTCTTTTTAAAAACGTTTCCGATCATTCAGGGCTTCATTATACGATTATATTCCGGTTTATATCCAGGATTATCATCACCATCCGGAGCTTTCCTGTTTATGACACGTTAGGAGAAGCAGAGCCAATAGGAGGAGGCGATGTTGCCGTGTCGATGGCTGCATTTGGATTGGTGAATCGTCGTGGCCCCTGATTGGTGCAACTAATGAGACTGTCGCTAGAGGGCGGTAGTGTCACTTTACTTAAGGTCAGTTATTCCCAAACTAAGAGTAGCCCATGGAAAATGTGGAAGAATACCTGGAAAATGTTGGCTATTTCTTGTTATGGGTCAGTCATTTGTTTTAAAAAAAAAGGTCTCATGATACTTCTTGCACAGTTAAATAAACATAAATGTAGTTTCCCCTCAGAAAAGGAAATCTACATCTATCTAGACAGTTATTACCTGTAAGCCTGTTAAAATAAAAACATTTGACACAGTTGTAACAAATGTGCTCCAATTTCTTTAAAAATGTATTTAAATTATTCTGGTTCTGTGTCTACATCTCATTTATATCTCTCTTTATTTGTTTATTTTATGCTTTCCTATATACTTATTACTCTATTATCCAAGCACACTATTGTAAGTATGCTATTTCTTTGCACTTAATGCTTTGCATGTTTAAATTCATGCACAAAATTGAGGGGAAAAGAATCAGAACATTAATCCAAAGTTTTATATCCACAAATAGGAAATTTTGAATTCCTAAACTTAAATTTATTGTTTCAAAAAACTTAAAAAATGAAATTTGTTGAAATGAGATGATGAAATGATGAGAAATGGGCTAGTGGAACAAGAAGCTCAGACGTAGACAAGGGATGAGAACAGTAGTAGTAGATCTAAGACCACAGCAACCTTCCTGAACAGGGTTTAGTAACCATTACAGACATCCCAGAAAGGGTCTCCAGTATAAAGAGTCGGACAGGCCCCCGACATGATTCACTCCTGCTAGCTGAAGAAGCTAACTGCACAAAGGAACCAACTGCTAATAAAAGAGGCACAAGATCCCAGAGGATCCCCAGAAGGGACCAGTCCCATCCAACTACCGGCCAATAACCTGCCTCAGTACCACATGGAAGCTCCTGGCGCGCATCACAGCGACTAAGATGAACAGACATGTGGCTCATTACATGAGTGGGGCACAGAAAGGAACTGGCAGAAACACCAATCACCAATTAACGTCACATTTTATGGCCATCTGTTATATTTTATACATTTGATGAGATATCATTATTAATACTTATTTATGTTTGATTTTGGCCATTCAGTGATTAATAACTAAACATTAAACTTTGTTAACTAAACTATTAACAAAACATTTATTTACTAAACACGTTTTTTAAACAGTTAAATGTGTCGTTACAGTTTTATTTTGTTCATTATGTCACATAATCTTAAATATGAGAAAACAGAGACTGACACAGTGTATTCTTGTCATTGAAAAAAGTGATATGGGTGAAAAACAACAGTAATAATTCAAAAATTTGGCTTCTTGTGAACTCCAGACTGGACAAACATGAAAACACAAGCATTAAATCCCTGCAGCAACAGAGTTTCTGTAGTGGCCTAATTTCAGTTCATTTGAATGGTGACCAAACTTGCAAATTCAGCGTCTATTCACTGTCTGTGATTTTAAACGAGCCATGCAAAGCAGCTCGATTGCTCTCGTTCTCTCCCTCCAGCTTAAAGCCATCACAAAGACTTATGTAAGAGAAAATGCTCAGTGAAAGGTGACTTTATTCTGACTCCAAAGTCCACATTAAAACAATACTTGGATTTAAAGGGAGACTGATAACGGGGGTTTTATTTACAGTTTGGAAAGCCACTCACCTCTCAGGTTCACATTAGCCCTGATGTCAGAGATCTTGATATGGGACTGAGCTGAAAATCACATGGCTGCAACATTTACTCAGTCATGCACTCAGCTGGGCGGGCTCTAGGTGTGTGTGTATGTGTGTGTTTGAGGAGGGTGTGTGCTAAAGAGGAGTGCAGAGGGACAAGGTAAGAGGGAGAGGCAGAGGGAGAGAGATGCTGTACCTGTGCACGCTCACCTGAGGAGAGGAAAAAGATTCCACAGAAACACAAAGAGAGGAGATAGAAAGTTTATAAGCATGGTGAGACAGTGTCGCATGTGAGAGAGTCCCCTTTCAGCCAGCACACTGTGAACAAGGTAAGAGAACGAGCGCACCGGAAAGCCTCCGATGAACTGCAGCGGAAACTAGACTTTTATCTGTGCAAGAAATACACATTTAACTCTAATTACAAAAATCAACATGCTACTTCCATCTTTTTCGCTGGTATTTCCACAGCTCAGCAACCCTGATCAACACATTAGAACTGCAATACTGTATTTGTATAGCCAAACAACAGCTAAAGTCAAATTTCCAAGTGAAAATGTCAAAAGTTTTTTGTTTCTAGCTCCTTAAGTTTATTTTTTCACAGTATGTGGATGCAAACTGGATATTTTTGAGTTTTTCAGGGACAAAAACAATAAATATGGAGACATTAGCTTGGGTAACTTGAGGTGAGTGCTGTGTTTTAACAGTCAAATTATGGCTGAAGTAAAATTCTTTGGAAAACAGGCCTGGCTTTCGATGATTTCAGCCTCTCAAAAGAGAAAACTTGGGGTTTTTACTTGTCTTATATTAAACAAATGCAGAGTTTGAGAGCTTTTGATTTACAGAAGAAAACATTGGAAGAAATCAGCTGGACAGCTTTGCCGCTGTTTTTAAAGGCAGTTAATTGAATAATTAAAAAGGGTAGAAGCCTGAAGAAGACACTAATGCATTCTCTTACATCAGAAAGTATTAGGAGGCCCACAGGGTTACTATGCATGCTAAATAACATAGTGCAAATATGTTTTAACATGATTTTATTTGTCATGTTTGAGCTGGTTAGAATAACACTAAGTCATAAAAGAGCTACAGTCACAAATGAACCTTTTTGGACTTTGCACCTGTGTGAAGTTTACAATTCAATCAGCCTGTGGATTTTTGTGACCTTTGAGAAGGCAGGAAGGCCTCTGGAACAAATGACTAAAAGACATTTTTATTAATGGAAATAATCAGACGAGCTAAAAAACTTTGCTGCTAGGGGTCAACAGCAAGTCTGGTACAAGGGATGAAACCTGAGAATCTACTGAACCTTCAGTTTAAGTTACGTGGGCAGCAAAGCCCTCGGTGCCCTTGGAGGCTCCTCTCTGTCTTTCTGCGGCTCAAAAGTTATTATTTTCAAAGACTTTGCAGGTCGTTAGTGATTTCTGATTGTGCGCCACAGTTCCTGCTGTGATCTCTGAGGCTTTGCTTGGGCGGCTCACCCACACATAACAGAATACATGGTAACTTATTAAAATGGAGGGCCTCCTTTGTGTCAACAGGAGTTTTTGTCTCAAAGGTCACATCTAAGTCAAACACGGCATTCTTTTGGAAATATGTGTGCACATCGACAAGCTGTCTTACTTAACATGGTGTGAAAGTGCCGAGAAGGTATTTTGTCTTGTAGAAGCTGTTTTGATGGAGAGTCAAGAAAATTATGCAAATGCTCTGCAAATGTTTGCTATGAAGAAACCTGTCCTTTGTGTGTAGGAATAAACAAACAGATGATGAAACAGAGAAAAAAATGCTAAAATCTGAGGAATGTGACATAAAAGAAGCTATGGAAACCCAAGTAAACACTTTGAAGTGGTTCAGTCCCTTGTAAAAGCTCTTCTTGGTGAGCAACTATCTGTTACCCGAGCGTCTGTGAAAACCACACACCCAGGTTATTAAGCAAAGAGCAACACCGGGTCCAGAGGAATAAGTGTAAAAGGCGCCTGCATTGCTGTTTCCAAAACTTTAAATCAAAGAACCTTTGCACTCTTCGTTCGTGCCATTTGTCAAACATCACATGGGTCAGATAAGAGTAGGATGAGTGTTTCTGCAAAGGGCATGGACTCTTTATTTGCATAGGTGCTACATGATAAAATAACCACACCAAAGGGCCTGACTTCCTGTCAGCCATCATAAAAGAGAGCGATATGGTTGTGTTTGTGAAAGTCATAAAATCTGGTTTATGAGCCACGCTTTTATCTAAACACTTTTTTAAATGTTTCATCCCAACCTTCAAGTTTAAGTTTTAAATGTTGCAGAGAGAGGTGGTGTTAATCTAAACGACTTAATAAACTGCTCACTATGTGTTTATCGCACATTCACATGTTTTCATTGAATCTATCTGGTCCCCGCTTTAGTAAAGTAGCTCAACAAAATTCCTCTAAATTCTGGTAAAACTAAAATAAAAAGACGTCAGAGCTGGACTTACCATAATAGTCTCGCTGATTGCGCTTACAACTACAGTAAAAATGCTATTATTTATTTATTTTGTGGTTTTGAGGACATGATGCACTGCTGTAAATGTGAAACTTACAAAATTCAGTTTAAAATATGTAAAGTAATTTCTGACTTTTTGTATTTTGGCAGTTTTACTTGGAAATAAACCATCAGAACAGTTGCAGGTTAGCTTTCTGTCAAGCTAAGGATCAATTTGAAAACTGTAAAGCCAAGCAAACACGCCTGGAGTTAAATGCAGTAAAAACAGCTTAAAAGAATTTGAAATTAGAGCTTGAATTACAGCCTTAGTTTGCAGAAACATCAGAAAAAATCATGCTAAAAATTAAAAACTGCTTTGAATATCAATCCCTATAAAATTTGAAAATGAAATTTCGAGCAGAAATGCCACACCCATTTTAGTCGCAGGTGTACTGGGAAGCCTCATAGAGGCTCACGCGTTGCAGGTTGCAAGAAATGGAAACAGGCTGTGTTAGTAACTGAGAGGTTAACTAGCAAAGGTTTTTTTGTCACTGTATTCAGCATTAAGGGGACAATACATGCAGAATATGACGAATCAGAGAAAGTTACGGTTTGCCTTAATTATTCTGCTTTAATTATTCATGACACAAAATCAACAAGTTGCTGGAAATATTCCTCAGAGATTTTGCTTCATGTTGACATGACAGCATCACACAGTTGCTGCACATCCATGATGTGAATCTCCTGCACCATTGCATCTTAAAAATGCTCTAATAGATTGAGAACTGGTGACGTTTGACATCATTTGAGCTTTGTGACATGGTGCGTTATCATCTTCCAACAACCAGCAGCAATATTCAAGGAGGCTTTGGCTTTTAAACAATGCTCAGTTGTTACCAAGAGCCCCAAAATATGCCAAGAAAATATCACCCACAGCATTACACCTCCAGCAGCCTGAGCCATTGATAGACTAATTTTGCTGCAGAAATTAAGACTCATCAGACCAGGCAAAGATTTTCCAGTCTTCTGTTTTGCAGTTTTGGTGATCCCTTGTTAACTGTAGCCTCAGTTTCCTGTTCTTAGCTGACAGCAGCGTTACCCTGTGTGGTCTTCTGCTGCTGTATCCTATCTGCTTCAAGGTTTAACATGTTACATAATCAGAGATGCTCTTCTGCATACTTTGGCTGTAGGAAGTGGCCATTTGAGTTTCTGTTTTCTTCCTATCAGCTCAAAGCAGTCTGGTCATCCTTTGCCCTCTGACATCATAGGGATTTTAATTATGTGGGAAAATCCCAGCTGATCAGCAGTTTCTGAGAAACTCAGATCAGCCCATCTGGCACCAGCAACCATTCCACGTTCAGTGTCACTTGAATCACCTTTCCTTCCCATTCTGATTATGAACATCGTGACCAAGTCTAAATGCTGCCATATGATTGGCTGATTAGATACAGAGGTTTAGGAGAAGCTGAGCAGGTGCACCTAATAAAGTGACTGTAAGTGTATATTCTTTACAGACATAAGAATATATTAAAAGAAGGTGGAAGAAATAGAAAAATAAAGACACAAAACATATTTTCTGTGTGTATTCAAGATTATTTATGTAAGGCATGATCCCACCCATGAACTTGTTTATGACCTCATTGATACGATAAAAGAGTCGGCATGAAAGAGTCAGCGATTGCTCCATAAGGAAGTTATTCGACCTGTTTGGTTACCTGGTGACCGAGGACCACAGAGACCTGGGTGTATTATTCTGTTATCGTTACCTGTGTATGTATCCATACACCTGAAATAATACAGATGATATCACTTGATGAGAAAACCCAGAGGCTTTTGGTTATGTTGTGATTCTTACGTGAACAACAGAAAGACACCTTTGTCATTATGTAACACGTTTCCAAACTCCTAGTTCAGCATCGGGACGACAGCTTGCTTCCCCAGTATTTGCTTTCCTGACTTTATATCAGATCACATGCGAGCGATAGAGGATCCTGTGCAGATCATCATTAATTTATCAGCTGAGAGCAGAGTGTCAGGTGTTGCTCCCCCATTAGGTTACACCTCGTAATCACGGAGATGTGCACTGGATGATGTAAGCCAGCCGTAGTACCGTCTGCTTTCTACAAACCAGTCCTGCACAGAGCAGCAGAGTAAACAGTGTTGTTTGTCTTTTTGAACTGGTTCACCAACAATGAGAGAATGACATAACATTAAAGGCATGATGTTCAGTGCAGACTGAGATTCATCTGAATGCAAATCTGCAGTGAAGTGAAAAATTTGCATCTACTTTTTGACATTAAATGTAAGTAATTGGAGCTATAGTTATTGTAAGTTAGCAGAACTTAAAATATTAATGCATTTTCCCTTTAAAAAAAATGAATAAATTTCAGAATTTAAATCTTTTGATTACATGCTATATGTATAATTTAACTTCAGATCAATTAAAGTTCTTATCAAAGAACTTCAGTCACAGTTTTACAGCTTTGCTGTTCTCGCATGAATGTAAATAAAGGACATCCTGAACAAATGAACTAAAACACAGAGGAACAAATATAAAACAATGAAGTGTGGCAGAGCTTGTATAAATTTAACTAACATCCATAAATGACTGTTGCAAACCTCTGGGCTTTCCTACACTGGGCACTGTAATATCATTGCTTTAATCTTTATTAAACCCGGAAGGGAAGCTGCTGAGATTAAAGGAGAATGCCCTGGGGCAATAGAGGTGCAACATGTTTTTCAATAGCAGGAGAAACCAGAGCTACCTGGGGAAACCAGCACAGCAGCACAGACAATACGCAAAATTCACACAGAAGCAGCTGCTTGGGGGCCCCCACATCAGCAGAGGGCCCCCAGTTAATTTAATAAATATGTTAACTGACCGGTTTAATCATTCACTGTGAGCGCTGAGCTTTTTCAAGTTAGTTATTATTAACATTCACTAACAATAACAACAATAACAGAAATGTCAAGGGGTGGTGAGCTCAGGGGATATTGTATGGAAACAGCAATTACAGCGTTAACCTATTTGTACTCTCTGGACAGTTAGTTTCCATTTAATTTATTTAACACTGTTTTTAAAGTTGCGCTGTTACGTAAAATAATATTTCGGTCTGTGGTAAATTCTTTGTGACTGTGCTGCCCTTTTGCACAGTTTAAAAAAATTAAATCAGTGAACAGTTTTAAAAATCATCATCTGCTTGTTTATTGTATTTCTTTCCAGCACAGAATAATTAAGCCATTATAATTGTTGTGTTAGATGCGTAATGCAGAAATGGTCAGGCAAGGGCAATATAGCTAATAGTGGCTTTGCTGACGTGGGTGGCTGGGGGCCTTTAATCAAATTCTGCTTAAGGCCTTGTAAAACTTTAGGCCACCTCTGTGTACGAGGCTTTGCAATTTACCACATAAAATCACCATTAAATAATTTGAATTAATTCAAAATAAAAATAAATAAATAAGTGGAACTGGAGTTTATTTTATACAAAATACTGAATTATTTCTTAAAGTACATTTTGAGTTATGATAATCTAATCCAATGTTTTGTATTTTTATATTAAAACTTGACTTTTATTGACGTTAGCAAAAACAATTTGACAGAAAAAACATGGCTGATAATGGCGTCTCTCAGGGATCAACATCGGGCCCACTGTTAATTACTTTCAACATGCATTTATTCAGTGTAATTTCCCACTCAGAAGCGTAATGTACATTTTTATGCTGATGATGCTGTCTTGAGTGCCACTACCAAACTTTCTCCAGCTTAGCCTTTCCTGATGTCAGACCTTTAAATTAAAACTGGTTGTAAGTGATACATTAAAGTTTCATAAATACTTGGCTATTCAGTTGATTTGTAACACTACAAAGCTCTTATTTATATTGTATGAATAAATGTAAATGTCTGACTGGTTTCAAATCTTACTCTGGTCAAATGATAGTGATAAAGAGATCAGTTTTGATCTAGCTGTACATACTGTAGTTTTTTTTGTGGCCTAGACCCTTTCCTGACTACAATCAGATATGCATTTATAGATGAAAATAAAAAGACTTTTTGTATAGATAAAGACTGACTAACATGTCTGCATTAAAACTGACAGAATAAATACTGTTTTGACGTGTACAAAGTAATGCTAAAACACTTTATTTACCTGGAATTCTTTGCTGTTGCTCACCACACGCTAAGATCTCTGAACTTTACAGGTCGATCCTCCAGTCTCTGTTGGTGCCATGGCTGACTCAAGCTGGTGGAGGCTGACCTTCTCACGCAAGAAGAAGTCTGAATCCAAGGTTCTGTATGAAATCCCAGCAGAGCATGGCAGTAACACTGGGAACAAAGACCACCCGAGTAGTAACGGCTCTCCAGAACTGGACAGCCAGTTGAATGCCAAACTGGAGAAAATCGTCGATAAATCTGCCACCAAAGGACGCCACGTCAAGGTCTCCAACTCCGGCCGCTACAAGGAGAAGAAGAGGGTCCGCGCCACGCTGGCTGAGAACCCAAATCTGTTTGCAGACAACAACCTCAGTCAAGAGAATCATAAAAAGAAGACAGAGAAATAGCACAGAAAATGCACATACTTGATCAGTAATGTGTCATATACACATAAGAAGCTTCAAAGATGGCTTGAACGTATGCAAACACCACCATGTTGTCCTACATGTACTACTACTGTGCTACTATTCACCACACACAGGTAAACACAAGAAAAAAAGACACTTAAATAAACAACGAGGTGTCAAAATTTAAACATCCACCCGGCAGACGGGAATTAAACACAGTCCTGGACACATTTTTCTCCAGATTTTCTGTCTTTTAACTTTTATATTTACTTCCTTGTGCTCATGCTGTTGTTTTATATTTTCAAAAATGACATGAAGGAAAATTTGGGGAATTCTCGCCTCATGATTCAAATGTAACATTGCTGTCATTTAAGTTGTAATTTTTTAATGTTGTAGATGTAGTGCTATGTTTCAGGTTTTTATGTTTTGTCAAATGTCAAAGGAAATTTTTATTACATTTTTATGACCAAAGACTTGACGTCACTGATTACATCTGAAACATTATGGTGGATGCTTTAAAATATAAAGGCCCCCAAAAGTATCAAGTCATCATCAAAAAGACTTGAATTTCTCAGCTCTAAGAAACAAAATGTTAAAGTAAATTATATGTATTTATTTATATATCTATATACACTTGTCAAGTAAAATAGCCCCAAACAGGGAAGGACAAACATCTTTCGTCCATCCTTGTTTCCACATGTTCTTAAATGAAAATTATAGATTGTATATAAAAGATTAATGTAACCATTAACGATCACCATGTTGATCTTGTCATGCAACAATGTCAACTTTTTCTCGAGGCAACAGTCAGTTTGACAACATATTTTGCAGCCACAAATATTAAACGTTTACTCGTGAGGGATACATGTGCAAATTGCAGCTCTCATTGTCATGAATTCTAAGTTGACACCCTGAAAAATGCTCTCATGTTTCACATATGAAAACATCTAAATTCACGTTGGTTTCCTTGGAGGTAGAAGTTGGATAAGAGGGTGGAGTTCTAAATTATCAGCTAGCCCTAGAAAGCCTGATTAGATAGGTGCAGTCATAAACCGCAGTTTCGATAATGTTCAGTATCGGTCAGTACAGCTGATCACACAGGAAGAAAAGTGTCAGAAATTCCTTTAAAATGCTCTAAAAGGCACCAACATGGTTTAGATGTTTTGAAATGTACATGGCAAGCTACAGTTGCCTATATCAATGTCTGTCACTCCAGCCACAACTGTAATAATGCAATCTTTAAGCCTTAATATGCTTTAAAAAAGTCAGTTCTTTAAAAGAAAATCATCCCCTCATAGTTGCTGTTAAGGGGAAAATTAGCTACAGGGACAAAATTCAAGCTGTAAATTTAGATTGACTCATTTCTGGAGCCAGGCTTTTAGAGGAACTGCAGGTTTTGGCTTTGTTTTTCGAGCCTGGAGGTTGCCCCGGGTGACCGCGGTACAGTTTATGGATACAATCATATCAGAAAACATGACTTGGGTATGCTAATTGTGCTTTTGTACAAATCAAATATCTGTTTATGTCATTGTGAATTAACTTCACGCTGTTTTGTTGGTTTAACTGTCCAAATAACTCCTGCAGCCATTGCATGTGACACATCAACAACAAGAAATGCTGTCTGTAATTTTTTTTCTGAGATGCTTTTTTGTTTGTAATAAATATAAAAGTTGTTAACGTGTAAGATTTTCTTCTGTTTGTGCTGGAGTCCAAAGCGAGGAGAGCTGTTAACATGCAGATGGTGGCCTGTTTAAACGCGATGATCTTGGTGAGGTCGTTCTTTGGGGTTAGTGAGCTGTTCAGCCTGTTTTGTTGACATGGTGATAGTAAGCACGGTGATATTTGACACCCTGTGGTCTGCTTCTGCATTTTGTAGTGGAGCTGCCCTGCTGTTAGCTGAGAAAATGACAGATATCGTCGAGTGATTCACAGAAATCCACAAGTCAACAGTTAATCCATGAGAATATTGCATGTTTCTAGTGATTCTGAGTGATCGTGTTTCGCTGAATCTTGGCGTTTGTGTTAGCTGTGCTACTGACATCTGCTGGTCAAACGCACACTCAGTCCTCAGTTACAAATTAAAACTTTATTAATAGCTACCACAACTTCATCCTCAAACAATACAGGACACACAACAATTGGCACAAATGACATCACGCGCTCTTTTAATCTCACTATTAAAAGGCAGTCACTGCAGAGATACTGCCATAGATTTAAGACTGATACAATCAATTTAAATTAAGTTAACCACCAGTACAGGTCACATATTTTCCATTGGTAAGTGTAAAATCGTATTTGTCACCAATTAGAAGAAAAATATACTTTAGTTGTCCACAGTGTTGGGGAGTAACGGAATACATGTACCGCCGTTACGTATTTAAAATACAAAATATGAGTAACTGTATTCCGTTACAGTTACCGTTTAAAAAGGTGGTATTTAGAATACAGTTATTTTGTTGAAATAAATGGATTACACGGCGGTACTTCCCTGTTTCATATTGTGGCGGGTCAGGACTGTTTGGGTTTTGTTTGACAGCTACGTTCTGTTGTTCCAGGCGGCAGCGTTGCGGTTGCCATGGTTACAGGGTGACGCTCTGCGTGTTTCCTGGGTGAGAGAGGCCTTTTTGTTGTTGTTGTGCATACCGACGTTAACGGAATACGTTACAGAATACATTTTAGGGCATGTATTCTGTATTCTGTAATGGAATACATTTTAAAAGTAACCTTCCCAACACTCGTTGTCCAGTTAACAGACTTGCGATTTTTTCATGAGTTGCTAACACGACTAAGACTGTAAACTCTGTCTAGAGACAACAATGAATTTGAAGCAAATATTAGTTTTCTCATGAGGAACAAGCTCTCTCCGTCATAAATTCTAAGATGACACATTGAGCATGCTTTAATATTCCCCATATAAAAGCCTCTAAATTCATTTTTATATTTATTGTTCAGGTTATGGCCAAAGATGGTGTTCTGAATGCATATTTAGCAAAACAGTCACACTTTTCTTCCATTAACGATGCATTTCACGACCACCAACAACTATGAAGTTAGTGCCGATAGATTTGTGGTAATGTCCATGTAAAAACCCCAAACCTTTGGACAGCCTAAAAGCAATAGTCGCACTGGATTGGATATGACCGTTTAGCTGTACCTAATGAAGTGGCCACCATGCATAATTTTGGGGGATTTGAATCTTTTCTCTCAAAGAAATCAAGAAACTTAACACAGCGAGCTAAACTTAAACAATTGTCTCAATTTTCCATATTTTCTTTAGAAAACTACAGACCTGTAAAGAAATAATCACACCAATGGAGGAGAAACTGCAGTTAAGTGTTGATGAGTGGAACAGATTGTGCTTTTTAAGAAATAAGAAACAGTTTTCATGTCCTAGAAGGTCAACGACTGCCCTGTTAAACAACCACAGCCATACTGTTAATCACTATTTTGAGTGGGTAAAGTTTGCTCCACTTTTTCAGGCCAGTGCCCTTTTCCATTACAAAACACGGAAAACTCAAAAGTTGCACAGTCAGATTGCGCCACGCTGCTCCACTTATCCACTTAGCACACATGGTTCACCTCAAAGACAGCACAGTGACATTTGGCTTGTTGATAAACCGCGCACAACAGCACCTACGCAAGGTTATTAATGTGAGGTAAAGATGGTGATCTTTTTAAATCAGTGATAGTCGAGATGAAACGTGTCCTCTCCTTTATTTCACAGTCTGCTGATGCTCCTCATGGGGACAGTCGCTGGTACACCCAGCCTCCCTCTGCAGCATGCTGAAACTCTCCCAGCTCGGACTCTCCGTCCTTCAGCTTGGTGAAGACGATGCGGTCGTGAAGTCTGTTCGTCTGTCCCTGCCAGAACTCGATTGAAAAAGGCTTTACGATGTAGCCGCCCCTGTTGGAAAAGCACATCGTGGGACAGTTAAAGGCAACGAACCGAAAAAGCTTTAAGAAGCCATACCAACATGTTATTAACTTTAATTAAGAGCAAAGGTTTACCAGTAATCAGGCATAGGCACCTCTGTGTCCTTGTACTTCTCCTCCAGTTCTGCATTTTTCTGCCTTAGATACTGAAAGAAATTGTGAAAACTGAGACTTAGACATTGTACGCATCACCTACAACGTGCAGGTGGAGCAGCTTCGGCGCTTACATCTCTGTTAGGCACAGTAGTGCTTTGTCGGCTCACGACAGCGCCGACCTGGCTGCTCTTTGGGCGGGAGTGGAAATAATCGCAGGAGCTCTGGTAGGGGATCCGCTCCACGGTGCCTTCAATGCGAATCTGAAAATCAAAATTAAATTAAACAATACATTTACTATGAAAATAAAAAGTTTAAAGAAGAACGCGTAATAGTAAAATTAAGGTTTCTGCACCTGTCTGTTCAGCGGTTCCCAGTAGAAGACCAGGCATGCATGCGGATTGCTCTCCTGTGGAGAAGAAAGTGATCAGAGGACCCGACAACACAGAAGAAGCCTTAAAGATTCATGGATGAAGTGAAGGAGGACATGCAGAGGGTTGTTGTGACAGTAGAGGATGCTGGACGCAGGGTGAGATGGAGGCAGACTTTATCAACAAGGGGCGACAAGTGTCAGTATTTGATTTAAGACAAAAAGGAGACAATGCATCAAAATTCATGCAAAACATTTGAAACCTGATGAATAAAAAATTCACGCGATATAATTTTTATTTTTAATAAAAACAAAGTCTTCAGAAAGCAATCAGTACTTCGTCTGGTTTAAAAGCCAAAGAATAAAAATGCATTTTCAAATGTTTTTTTTAAAGATGTCTAAAATCAGTGGATCACCTGCTTCCATCTCACCCTATAACTGGCCTCTAACATGAACCTTCTGTGTGGTCTTCTTCTCTTCTTCCTGCCTGGCAGCTCCATAGTCATTATATTTTGTCCATTATATCCACTATCCCTCATCTGTACGCGCTAAAACCATCTCAGCCTTGGCTCATTGAGGCATCAAAAACCCTTTGAAACTCTAAAGCAAGAATTGATAACGTGTTCTGCATAAATTATGGGCAAAAATCCAAAGATAAAGAGTTTATTGTCTCCAAAGTCATAGAAATGTATTTGCAAAGCTCAAACCAGTGAATTGGTGCCATTTTTGTTTGTATGACTGATACAGATGTTGATTTGTAATTTTTTGTGCCTGCTAACTACTCGCTTAAGAAATACATTATTGATAAAAGCAAAAGAGCTGGACTCAATAATATAATGTTTAGCATTTAAACACAGTAACTAATGACACAAGCACAACACACTGCACAGGTCAATTGCAATATCTGTGAGACAATAACACAGGAAACAGGAATAATTACACATTTATTCAAAACCACCTGAGGGCAAAAGAAGCAGAGCATGGATGTAGACGGCTGCTGACAGAGTCAGCGATAAAGATGCTTCTTACCAGCTCGCAGCCCTTTCTGCTCTCATAGTTGGTGAAGAAACGGAAACCTTCACTGCTGTAACCTTTCAGGAGGACCATGCGAGCGGACGGACGTCCATCACTGAGTCCACAACAGATACGATTAATTGTACAAAACTGTGAAAAGAAATCAGCTCCAATCTGTTCAGGTGGCAGCGTTTCTTACTTGGTGGCAGTGGCGAGGCACATAGCATTGGGCTCTCCTATTTCAGGACACTTGGTGGCTTCATCAAACCAGTTTCCAAACTGCTTGATGGGGTCGAGAGACACGAGCTGACTCTCCTCAAAGCACTGGAAACAAAACAACCGATACAGATGTAAAAAAACATAGGAAAACAGACACTTTTACATAATGCAGGATTCAAATGATTCACTGATGCTTTTGGATTATAGTGAGTACAGGCTGTAGGCAGTATAGTTACGATTTAATTAATTATTCAGTTGTGTTTATCACTTTTAAACATGCCAGAGAAATATGTCCTATTTAGAGGTCAAAGTTGAGGTGTGAAACATCTGGGGAACACCTGCTTTCTCCAGCTGCGTGACCAGATGCAAACTTCCTAAAAGTGAATATGTGTGGGACAATAATTACACAGCCTTTTATCTGAATGCAACTTTCCAAACAATAAGAATGAAAGGAAGATTTTTGCTTGATAGTATTCTTAAACCCATATTATTTCACAGGCTTGACCCACTCAGTAGTTTTTCCTTCTCTTTTTGGTAGTTTCTATACATCATATCCTGCAGAAATCTGCAGAGCTCATGACTTTGTAGTGACTTCCCTTGCACTTTTCCCTGTTAAGCATGGGATAAGCGAAAAAAACTGTTAACTGGCACTTTATCCGGGAAGATAAAAGCCAGATTTTATGGTTAACGGTTTTAAATACTAGAGCCAACAATATGTGGGATATCATCTGAATATGTGGGATGAGGGACAAAGGATAAAAGTGTGTGGCACCATCTACAGCTACAGCTAGGATGTCCCATTTTAATGGTGGTGACAGCACACCATTCATCAATTTTTTGTTGTTGTTGTGGTCATTTTTCAGTACTACACAGGGGTGTGTGTTTCATTAAATGATATCAGTTCATATGAATCTCACACGAAACGTGCTTAAAAACAAAAACAAGGATAGCAGTGTCCCTCACAGCAATAACTTCCCTGTTTTGAACCTCCTGGGGCCTTTCTGTGTTAAGTCTCAATGACCTCAATGTGCCTGCGTCTTTTTATCCAGGTAATCCGGCTCCCAGCCCAAGCACATGCATGTGTAGGTTAACTGATGAAAGCTGAAGATGATAACCAGATTTTGAAGCTACTAAAATAATAGTTAATTACTGTATTAATTTAGCAATGTAGATGAAAAAGTAATTCACTGAAGTAAGACGCACCCCATACGGAAACATTTAACGCAGTGGGATCTGGTCACAGACTCTATCCATGGCAGCCAGATTAGATTCCAGCTGTGCACACTCACTGCATCTAATTCAGGGTTCATATCGTGACCTTGCATTTGCACAGAACCGACAGAGTGGCTTCAGTTACATGACTCAATACATTGTATCCCAACGCAGGTAACTGAGTAGTTTCTCACCTCCAGATCTCCTTTGTACCGCTTCCTCATGTTACTCAGGTCCATACTGGTTCCGCTGCAGTATTTCGAGGTAAAAACGCGCGGCAGCCCTACTATCCTAGTGGCACGAGAGGGCAGATTTCCTCCAATAAAGCAAATATGCCTCAATATAATCGTACTGAGTATGCGCCTCATGCCTGTAAAACACACGCTGACGTAACGCCCCCTTACGTAAAATGTTACGCAAAAGAATGCTGTAAGAAAATCAGCGATTTTAAAATCACATTTTACTCTACTTATTTAGAAACTATGTAATCTACGGATTTATGTTCATATGAACTAAAAATGCAAACAAAAACTAAAAAAACGAACGTCGGTAATGGTACGTCATTACGCTAGGACGCGTTCGCGTACAAGCCCACTCGGAGTCTCTTCTCCGGCATTGCAGCAATTTGCTTATTATTTTAGCCAAATTATTTAGATAACACGTATATGGATACAGGTTATCAGTTTTTAAATGTTTTCCGACGTGTTCATCACAAAGCACAGTTTCATTTAGGTAATTTTGTTTTCTTTTTACACTTAAAGTTTGTTAAATATGAGGAAGGTTATCTTTTTGCCGACATGTCCGTAAACGCAGCACGCATGCGTTCGTCACTTTCCTGAATCACGACGTTTTCCTGTGAAAGATGGCGGCGACCTTGTGTTCGAAATTGCTGCCAAAACAGGGTAAAGTACTATACTTATACCATTACTTTTTTTTTTTTTTTTAACATTGCGGTTCTGGTTAGTCTGTCTAATTTTCAGCAACTAGCTACTGTTAGTAGCGTTAGCGGGGACCCCGTTTTTAGCTGTTATTAGGCTCAGTTAGTCGATGTTAGCTCCGCAGCGCTCACTGACTGGTTGTACAGCAGACATTTACCTGACATTTGTGGCTTTCAGGATGGCTTTCCCTCACACAGAGTGTCCGACACGGGTCCAAGGCTGTGACCCGCCACAGGAAGCCTATGCACATCCACAAACAGAAGCTGCTAGCTGTTACTCAGTACATCCCCCCCGCACGGGAGTTTCCTCCAGGCGCTTACCCTTCCCAGACCAAACACGTCCAGGAGGTAACACACCAGCATGTTCAGTCTTTTACTGAAAGCCTGCACGATCGGAACAAGTCTCACTTCATATAGGACTGCTCAGCATTGTGTGCTTATTTCTTGGATTGGCTTAGGTTTACAAAACCTTTGAAATATGTTGCTTAAAAACAGGCATTTGGCATTGCATCCCAAACAACTTTTACCAGGCAGTCAGCAGCTGATGGAGCAGTTTAATAACTGTTGCAAAAGAAATGGGAATATACAACAGTGTTTGTACACGTGCTTAAGGACGTGATAAACTGTATCTTCCACATCTGCACTTTGTATTTAATTTGCAAGGTAATTGGAAAAGTTGGTTTCATTTAAATATTTGCAATATTGTCATATTTATTTTTTGCTTGGTCATTATGAAACCTTTAACTTGCACAGTTACCGTACCCTATCCCATGATGTGACTCTGTCACACCAACCCTCTTCATGTCCTCCTTCACTAATTGTCTCTGTGCTCTCCTTCTTTTCTTCTTGCTTGCAGCTCCATCTTCACGATCCTTTGTTCAGTATATCCACTATCCCACCTCTAAACATGTCCAAACCTTCTTAACCTTACCCCTCTAAGTTGTCCTTCTCATGTACTCATTTCTAATCCTGTCCATCCCGCTCATTCCCAATGAAAATCTTTACATCTTAAACTTGGTCTCCTGTCTTTTTGTCAGTACTATAGTTTCCAAACCATACTTCATAGCAGGTCTTACTAACTACTTTAAAATCTTACCTTTTACTTGTACTGCTATGCTTCTGTCACCTCGACACATGTCGCCACCCTGCCTGCACTCTTGTGTACTGTCTGTTGCTTTGGATGTCTGGTTTAAAAAGTAGCATAACAACTGTGTATAAAACTCTGATAGATGTAAAGCTTATTCAGAACTTTAGCTACTATTACCACTTTCAAAGATGAGGTTATTTTTACCTGAAAGCTTCATCTTTTACAGTAAAATATGATATATTTTCTGCTGCTCAGTAGTTAAATGATAAAAACATTTTTTGGAACCAGAATTTTACACATTACAGAATTAATTGGGCTTTTAATTTGTTACTTCAAGCAGATTTTGAAAGTATGCCCTCACGTCCTTTTGTTCAAGTAGTAGTCTTTTTTTTCCTGGTTTGGTCTGCAGGTCTCGTGCTTTACTGAGTGTCAATCTCTTCCGTCTCATTCCTTCAGGATAATGATTTGACCTTACTAATGAAGAGGGAGTTGAAGAAGTTGTTTGAGGATTATAAAATGATCGCCGTGGTCCAGAACAGCAGCAGCAGTGCTGAAGACATGATGACTCTCAGGCACAGACTTTATAAACACAACATCACAGTCAAGTTCTTCCCCAACAAGGTAAGACTGACGTTGTTGATTCTGTGACGTTTCCTATTTATCGGGAATCAAATACGTTTGAGATGTTTCTGAATAATAACATAATAAAACAGCTTTCATTAATCCAAATCTAAGTAATAGACGGTGTTTTTGGTAACATTTTTAGGGTCAGAAAGGACAACAAGGTGTGGATTGTATTCTCATGAGTGTTGACAGCTGTACACTCCATGGATGAGTAGTCCTGTAATACTTCTAATGCGTGATTTAGACTTCTGTGGGGAATCTATGTCATAACTTACTTAACCTTCCACGTAACCTGATGTGCACCTTCTGAAAAGTGTAACCAATGTCAAGTCGACGCCCAGCGTAACGACTGAATTGGCTCACTGTGTGATGGCACCCAGGACCATCCCTTATACTTTACATAAACTATAACAGCAACAATAAATCATTTTCTGATGATACATAAGACGATAAACTTTGAGTTGTTGTTTCTGTCTGCAGCTTTTTAGCTCACAGCGTCCTTCATATAGAAGAACATCCTGCTGCACAATTTCACATCAAGGATCATTAATCTTCTAATTCACAGTTGTTTGTTTTCAGGTTGTGCGGTCGTTCCTGAGTGACTCCATTTACTGCAACATGGGTCCTCTGTTCGTCGGCCCAGCGGTTATGTTTGTTAGCAAAGAGCCGAAGGTGAAAGAGATGCTGACGACTCTGAGGGGCAGCCCACAGATGACACTCCTGGGTACGTTTATCGTCCAAGTGCGAGGAATAATTAGCATTGGATATTGTTATGATGCCTCGGGAACCATGAAATGAGTTCAGGAAAAGTTGAGCTAAATTGTCTTCTAAATGAACTCGTCAATCTTCTGCTGGTGACAGTTTGGGGCTGTGGGTTGAGATAAGGTTCCACATCCTGCTTGCGTCTAACCTTGGAGCACAGTCGGTTTGTAGATGAAATTAGGGATCCAGTTAGACGGGATAAGCAGTTACTGCCTCTCATCTAGAAAATGCCAAGTGTACTGTGAGTGTACACAAGGATACTGTGGCCCAAATTCAGTCTGTCCTCTACAGACGTTCGCTTTGTCTGCATGTCCACTTCCTTAAATGGAAGTGTGTTTTTAAACCCTCCAACACTGAATCCGCACCAAATCAGGATTATTAACCCAAGTTTGTGAACCAGTGTTAAAAACTTAAAATTAAACAGATAATATTTTGCCAGCTGAAGCCTGTCTCAGTAAAACAGATTTCAGATCAGTCCAGAAATGGAAGGAATCCATTGCAAATATCTGTAATGATCTCTGCTCTTCTTTCATCAGGAGCCTGCATAGACAACACGCTGCTGAGTGCACAGGGCATCGTGAGCTACTCCAAACTGCCGTCAATGACAGTCATCCAGGGTGAGGTGGTGAGCGGGCTCTCCATGCTGACTTCCCACACAGCTTACCTGCTGCAGCGCCACCCGGCCCACCTGTCACAGCTGCTCCAGCAGTATATCAAACAGCAGAGCTCGGATGGAAGTGCAGAGGCAGCTCCTAAAGCAGAGGAGGCCACGTAGAGCTACAGAGGACATTACTGGGACTGGTGACTTTCAGATCGAGAGCCAAGTGGAACAGCAAACGACTGTAAATGGACTGGATGCAGTCTTTGTTTTAATTTGGCATCAATCAGACTTTAAAGATTGAAAAAAAAGTCTTGAGTGAAAGAGATAAATTGGTGACACAGTGAGCGTCCACCTTTCGGACACCTCAGCCTGGAGATGTCTGGAGTTATTAGATAAATAATGCTTCAAATGGTTTTATTTAAGTGTTTAATAAATGACTTCAGCGCTTACTTTGACTCATGTTGTTTCTATGAAGACTTTCTGTTACTGAGGGATTTTTTTGCTTAAAAAAAAACAAAGAACAGTGTGAGATGGCATACTTCTGCCACGGTTAAAAGCACACTCCACACCATACATCAGTCAAGTCTTTGGATTTAGAAGGACTAGGATCGCTTGTGATATTCTTCCTATTTCAGTGTGACGGGCAGTGTTGGGGAGTAACTGAATACATGTACCGCCGTTACGTATTTAAAATACAAAATATGAGTAACTGTATTCCGTTACAGTTACCGTTTAAAAAGGTGGTATTTAGAATACAGTTACTTTGTTGAAATAAATGGATTACACGGCGGTACTTCCCTGTTTCATATTGTGGCGGGTCAGGCCTGTTTGGGTTTTGTTTGACAGCTACGTTCTGTTGTTCCAGGCGGCAGCGTTACGGTTGCCATGGTTACAGGGTGACGCTCTCTCGCTGCGTGTTTCCTGGGTGAGAGAGGCCTTTTTGTTGTTGTTGTGCTAAGCTAATAGGCAGAATGCTACCGGTGCTCTAAAGAATGTAGCATCATAGGCAGTGTAGTCCGTGCTGCAGTGAGAATGGACTGCCATACCCGTTATGTGTCTGTGAGCGAGGGAGGGAGAAAAAGGAAAAGTACGAGCTGTCATCAAGCAAAAACGGGAGCTGGAAGCATGTAAATATAATAATAACCACTGCAGCCAAGAAGAGTGCCTGACGAGCCCAGTTGTAAGTAAGCTATTAAGACTCGACTGTACACCGTGTTCGTGTTTTCCTCCAAAAACAATAAGTTCTGTTGGAGCAGCCTTTCAACGCCTCTCTCTGTCTCTGCTAGCAAAGTTGACCCAGACAACAAAGTAAAGCTAGTTTTCAGCTACGAGCCCGACACAGAACCCACCGTATTAGCCAGAGGTCCCTTTACTACGGTTCAGAGCCGCGGACCTTCAGTAACAGTAATAAATCACAGTAGTACATTCATGTAGTTGTAAACAGCATGATAATATATTAAGTAATCCAAAGTATTCAGAATACGTTACTCTCATTGAGTAACATAACGGAATATGTTACAGAATACATTTTGGGGCATGTATTCTGTAATCTGTAATGGAATACATTTTAAAAGTAACCTTCCCAACACTGGTGACGGGCATTTGTGATGATATGGTGGAAAATGTCCAGTTATGTCCAATATTTGGGAAAAATCTTGCTCACACTTTCATGCAAATCTGGGCAGAACTTTTTCACAGACAAACACTACCAACTGCATATTCCCACTGGTTGGGGTTATAATGCTTCTGTTTACATTTCAGGGGATTTTGTTTAGTACAGTGCCAGACGGAGTTGTGACCAAGTGGCATAATAAAAACATCTCCAGCCAAAATAAACACAACTGGTCACAGATCTGATGAGTTAATCTCCAGATTACAGATTACAGCATGCTAATCTGGGTCAAATGGGAGCGATGCATATTACTCATTTTTACTTCAACAGTATGCACCTCTGCACAAGAGCAGGCAAACAGTAGTACAACAATGTAATTTAGAGTGCAGAGAAAAAGGAACCGTATTAAAAAATTTTAAGATTTTATTAACAAAACGACAGAAGCTGCAGAACTGAATCTATTAAAATAAGATATAATGTTAAAGAAATAGTAAATCATGGTTTATTGTGAATTATTAAGAATTGGGAAGGCCATATCAAGACATTCTGGTGTTCTCCTGGAAGTTATTAACATATAAAGGTCATTAATATCCCCTAAAATACTGTATTAATAAGTTTGTGTGAAGAGGCTTCAGGTTTTGTCCATTTAATCTCTGCTTCAACCTAAAAATGAGTAAACTGAGTGTTCAGAGAGAGGAGCCTGCTTAGATTCACTCTCCACTACAGCCCTAGACTCTCAGTGTAATTCCAGCTAATGCGGATAATGGGCAGGACACGTTGCGCATGGTGCGCGCCGCCTGCGACGCACGGCCCTCCTTGGATTTGAGGGAGCCGCTGTCACCCGCCGCAGAGAGGGCACGGCGGGTGAGATTATGTGATTGTCTCTGGATAAAGCATGCAGTCTGACTTCTTTTGTTTCAACGTTTGTCGCTATTTTTTCATCGAAATGGTGAGTTTTCACAGATTACCAAACGCCAAATGAGACTTTTGTCGGATTAATCAGACGCGGAAGGACAGACGATGAGAGTCGGAGGTGGATTTCAGGTGGGAGTTTTTAAAAATTGCTTTTCCAAAATAGATTTGAAAATACCAGACAAGCAATGTGAAAGTTTGGGCTAAATCTTAATGGAAAACACCGAATATAACCACCAGAAATTCTGTGTAATTCAGCAGTTATGTGTGGTGTAATCTGGACAGCGAATGCGTCATGGGAATATGTTAATCTGCACATACATATATATATATGTATGTATGAAACAACACTAAAAGCATTTGATTAAAATGAAAGTAACCTTTACTTGTCGTTGTGCTGAGGCAGTAGTATATTAATCCAGATTAGACCCTATGCAGACTTCAGTAGTTTACAGGTGAAACAAAGGACTTGTTAACCAAGGATGTGAAGTGATCAGGACAAGAATCTACCTTTAAAACTGTTTCACTGCCCTTTGTAATGTTTTGTGGGGTTTTTTTGAGTCCAAAAACGTGCTCAGCATTTAGTCTTTTTGATGTAAGTTGCACGTTTTCGTGCATACTAGCTGTCCTGAACACTATTGGTAAGAGTATTTTATTCCACACAAGAGATTATAACAATCATAATCTGTGCATCTTAACTCCACCCTCAGGCATGATGCATGAAGTCTCCACCTTGTCTGACTTGTTGTGTTGACCACCATTTCCCCCCCCTGTGAGCTCATTACATCACTCATCCATCTGCGTGCACATTGTCTTAGAATCAGAATCAAAATACTTTATTAATCCCGAAGGAAATTATGGGTTACAGCAGGCAGCACGCTAATGGCGCATGCGTCATTAGCGTACATTATCTAGGTTTTCTGGGTCAAATGAGGTCAAACAGTAGTCCAGCAAATAACCATTCATCATCTTTGAGTTATTTAACGTTTTATTGCAGTTTGGAAGTTGAGTTAAATGAACTGGAGTGTGAGTGGTTTAAATGTATGCAACTATGATATTTACACTGTAAGGATAACTTCTAAACATGGGAGATACGCAGAGGTTTTTTATGATTCTGTGTCTAGAACATGAAACCAAAATAAAATGGGAGTGGAAATCATAATCAAACTCAGTGCGGACTATTGTGCATGTCCCTTTCTGACTAAGCAAGCTCAGAAACCTGCAAATCCTTTCATCCTGTTTCCACCACATGCTTTCAGTACTGAGGTCAGTTACTCTCATCCTCTCTTGCCCTTACATAACAGCAAGGCAGGCTGCTTCTGGATAGATTTAGACAGAAAGCAAATTGAATGCACTGACTTAGCATCCCAGTACTGGCAAAATTACTTACTACAGTGTATTGGAAAGATTTGTAAAGCATTTTGTTGCACCCAAAAAACCTTCTTTAAGTCTGTCAGGTCAAAAAATATAAATATGAAAGTTATATTTGCACATCTGTACAGTGATTCTGCAGACTGATGCTGCGATGTCTGTGTTAAAATGCAAATTTTAACACAACGAATATTAGTAGCTTGTTCTCAGACTCACAAATCAAATGCAAATACACATAAAATACGACAAATAGAAGAGTTTTCTTTGCAGCTCTTGAAAGTCATAAAACATTCTAAGTAGTAAACAAACCATGGCATAAATTTATATTAAGTGTATAGAAGTGTTATTCTGTGGTCATCATGAATAATATTATTGTGTCAGTGCTCTCCGTCTTCAGATCGAGTTACTCCGTGTCCAGGTTACTCTAAGTAGCTAAAAACATCTCTTGAAAAACCAATTAAGAAGAGGTAATCCTCTCCTTGCAGACGGTATTGGCCATGGTGCCACACACTGCACAAGAGTGGATTACCAACAAGGCAAACTCCACGGGGATCCCCCATAAGCCACAGATTCACCCACCTCCAGTAGTTTTAGCAGTTTAATTAGCTACATATGTGTTAAGTTGCTTAAACAGCTAATTACCCAAAATTAATTAGGCTGAATATTTGGAGATCCTCAGTCCATCTGAGAGTTTTTCTAAAGATTCGTATTGCTAAAGTTGTGTTTCATCAAATGACTCCAAACTGATGCAGGATTGTTTGATGTGTGGCTTGTATTTAGATTAAGGGGGAGGGCCAGAAGGAGCCCTTAACACAGGGGTGGGCATGTCCAGGCCCCGAGGGCCGGTGTCCTGCAGATTTTAGATCTCACTTTGGGTCAACACACCTGAATCACATGATTAGTTCGTTACCAGGCCTCTGGGGAACTTCAGGACATGTTGAGGAGCTAATTTAGCCATTTAAATCAGCTGTGTTGGTTCAAGGACACATCTAAAACCTGCAGGGACACCGGCCCTCGGGGCCTGGAATTGCCCACCCCTGCCTTAACAGATCAATCCAGTCATAGAGTAGCTGTTAAACCAGCCTGTGCAAATAATTACGTCTGCACAGGCTGATTAAAATATCAATTAAGATTTTCTTGGCCTATTAAATATCAGCAAATGAAAGCTTAAAAAACCATCAGCCTCAAAAACAAAGTAATAAATTTACCGTCACAGATGTCTAAGGATGTGCACACATTTAAAGACCTGGAACCAGGTACATCTGTTTTTTTAAATCAAACAAATTTAAAATGTTGCATCTGCTACAAAATAAACGTGTTAAATTAGAAATCTGCATTCGCTCTTGTGTCTTTGTAAATAAAATAATAAAATAATAAATTAAGACACATAATGTAATAATAATATTGTAATAATATTTTATTTATATTTGTACAACTAAACCTGCCTTTTGTGAAACTTAAAAACTTTGATTTAAAAGACAAAATTAAAATCATTTTGCTATAAGAACAACAATAAAAACACGTCAGGAATGAACCAAATATAGACTCAACTGGGACTATATGTATATACACACGGACACACAGGGCGATCACGGGAAGAGGAAGCAGGTGGGGAAATAGGAACAGCTAGCCTTATTGAGCTAAACATACAAAACGACCTAAAATTAAATACAAAGACACAGGAGACTGGAATTACAAAGTAAAACAGGAAGGACGTAACTAGAAAACATCTAAAGCAGAGACAAGAAAACACTCATAAATATCAGAACATGACTGAACTGAGAACAGAATTACAATTGTAACACAACTCAGTCAACATAGTCAGCAAAATTAAAGGTTTAGAATAAGAACAAAAAGTCAACTTACACAGAAAACAGAAAATAACCCAATGAAGCCCACAGACCGTAACAAAACAAGAGTTTGGTGTTAAAACTGTTGATAATAAATTGTCACATATTTCCCCCCAAATCTGTGCACCTTAAAGCGTGATGTATTCATTATGGTAAGATAAAACATATTCTTAGATAAATCTTCCAACTTTGGCTTTGGTTTTTGGTCAGTAAAATGCTCTAAATCAGTGTGCTTGACTCCAGGATCCAGAGTGATCTGGTTGGAGGATTCAGGTGTGCTGTGCTATATCCAGGTAGCATTTATGATACCAGGCTTGAACCGAGAGCTCAGCTCTCACCTGTGTTAGATAACTGGATTACTTAGAGTCCTTCCTTGTCTCCTGCTCTGCTCAGTCTGTTAAACACTTTCACTTGTTGCTCATGGAACTTTCTCACCTTTCACAGCTCTTCATACACGACTAAATTAAACTGACCTAATGCAAGATTTGGTGAAAATAAGACATCAAGGTAGAAATGTATCAATATATTTAAAGTTTTTGTTTGTTTGTTCATGCAGGATCATTTGTCAACTTATTGTTCACTTAAGTCCTGACTTTTTAAAGGCTCATAATTATGTTTATTTTTATTATTCGTAGTACTAGCGGGCATACAGGCAGGAAACGGGAAGGAGACAAAGGAAGGAATGATATGTGACACAGTTAATATCACAGGGCTCAATGAGAAGTTTAATAATCAGAGGAACACATCAGTTTTCACCCGTCACTGATTAGTTGATCAATTATATTTTTTAAACCACTGGAATTGAAATATGTTTTAAGAACACAGTTTCAGGAAATGAGCTTCGTCAGCTGATGGTGTTTGAGGAGCCAGAATCTTAAACACTCAAATGATAATTTTTCTCAGATTTGTTTAGATTTGTCAGCCAGAACATTAAGGTTATGAGAAAAAAATTGACCTTTTGTCTGATATTTAGAAGACTAGTAAAAATAATAATTATGCACATTCAGTTAAGAGGCTGTCTGCCTTACTTTGGCTAAAATAGATTTTTGTTGCAGCTAAAATAAGTGTGCACTAACTCTTTGCTAAAGGGCTGGTGTTACCTTTTAAAGGCCAGTTTGGATCAGGCGGAAATAAATGGGAAACAGGCTTATTGTACATGAAAGTGTCTCCAAGCCCAGTGTTCACTGATTTGGTTTAAAGGTTTGGTGCCGTTTTTTATTTTTGATATTATAGGATAGTAGATTTTCTCTGGCAAGTGAAAATGTAAATGTTTGAGAAATCACTACTTAAGAAGTCTTGTGATGGTTATTTCAGTTATTTTTTGATTAGACTTTGACTGCTGTGGATGTGTGATGTGCTTTTCAGTTTTATGTTTATGTGGCTAAGAACAATGGGCCTGCATTGATTCATCAGATGTGGCATTCATTTTTAAGAGTAGTTATAAATTATTGAAAATAGCAGCAGTCCTGTAAGCAGAGGAGTTGCAACAATGCAAAAATGTGATTATTTAAAATATTATTTAAATATTATATGGGTCTAATTTTTATTTTTTACAGTAAGACAGGCAGGTTACAGCAGTACAATAATAGTTTGATGCTGACAAATAAGTGCTAGTACTTTACTGCATTTAATGAGGATTTTTTTCTGTTTTAAATTCTGTTTTATAACAGCTAAAAAAAAATGGAAATAATTATGAGGAAGTAGGCACTTGTACTCTCAGAATACCCATCATCTCCTTGGTCTTCCTTTGATTTCAGGGGGATTTTGGTAGATCGCAGCAGAACTCGCTCACAACAAGAAGGGGAGTCTGAGGTCGGCGCTCTGAGATGGACCTGTCTGGATCTTCACTCAATCGCAGCCAATCGCTGGCAAGCGGCCTGGAGAAGACTTCCCACACCTGGAACAAGCCAGCCCACTCTCAGAGCAGCAGCACTCTGTCATCTCGCCACTCCAGACAGGTCAGACAGTTCGGTCTATGAAAACATGAAAATAAATTAGATTCATCAACTCCACATTTCCTCTCGATCATCCCCATCCTCCCAGACGTTTTGAGACTGCTGAAGTTATATATATGTTTAAAAAGTCACATAACTTGATCTGTCTAATAAACAATCAAAAAACAATCAAAAAAGAACAGTTTATATGATCAGATGCAGCAAAAAAAGCCACAAATCTTCAAATATATTTGGAATTTTTGCCTTAAAACGTATTAAAACGGTTAATCGGCTATCAAAATAGTTGCAGACTGATTTTCTTCAATTTACAACTTTAGGATATTTCCATTCATTCATTTTTATCCATTTATTTACGCAGCAAGAAACGACAACTTAATTTTTCTTGATATTTTCCACAGATTATCAAAGACTGGGAAGTAATTGACGACCTTCAGGTTGAAATGCAGGGAGCAGGTGACGATCCTCAAGACAGGACCGCCCCGGGAATCTGTGAAGGATATCTTCTCAAGAGGAGGAAATGGCCACTTAAAGGCTGGCACAAGGTGAGAAGTCAGTGCACTCATTCACGTTGCTGCTCAAACGTCGGGTCTCTTTAAAATCCGTCAGTTTCAAAAAAGATGATCTCTTTTTCAGCGGTACTTCGTCTTGGAAGGAGGGATCTTACGCTACTCCAAAAATCAACAAGATGTAAGTGAAATTTTATGTTTGTCCAGACAATGCAAGGATTGACCTTTCTCTTTTGACTTCTAACATCAACCAGGCATTTTTCACCCCGAGAAACTGTTGCTAGCTTTTTACGACCGTTCTAAAGCCTAGAGATGGAGAGAAAACCCCAGTAGATCATCAGTTTCTGAAATACTCAGGCAACCCGTGTGACACCAACAACAATGTTCAGAGTATCTTAAATCAGCTTTCTTCTCTATTCTGATGTTCAGTTTGAACTTCAGTAGATCACCTTCAGCATGTCTGCATGCCTAAATGCATTCAGTTGCTGATGTTTTGATTAGATAGCTTCATAAATAAGCAGTTAAACAGGTGTAACTAATAAAATAGCTGGTGAGGGTATTTTCCTCTTATATTGGCATTTGGGAAATCAGTTGATCTCAACGCCGGGTGATGGTTGAACACAAATCCTATTGGCAAATCTTGATAGAGCACATCTTTTATGTTTAGCCTGCCTAGTTTCTCTGCAAGCCACTTGGCAAACCACCTCTAACCCAACTTTAATGTGATGTCTGATTTATTCAGTGTCAGTAAATAATCTTAATAACAAGCTTTCATATCACTTTGTTTTTGACAGGTGGCCAGGGGACGAGTCCAGGGCTCGCTAGATGTTAGCCTTGCAGTAATATCGATAAACAAGAAATCAAATCGGATTGATTTGGATGCAGGGGACTTTCTGTATCATATGAAGGCAAAGAGTCATGAACTCTTCTACATCTGGGTAACCAAGCTACAAGCTCACCGCCTGTACAAGAAGAATGAGGCGGCTCATCTTCACAGCAGCGTCCTCCACACTTTGTCCCTTCCCACTGCGGCTGAACAAGCTCAGAGAAATGGAGATTTGGTAATAATGGAGTAAGAAAGTGACGTCAGACTGAAAGCCACAGTTGTTACAGGCCACCGAGGGTAACCCGGTGTTCTCTTGCCTCTATTTTATTAGAGCGCCACGGGGACGGCAGATTCAGCTGGAGCGTCAGGCGTGCTGCCGTCAGCTAACACAGCCGTGAACACGAAGGTGTCTGCCTGGCTGCAACAAAGCCACAATCCCGACATCTGCGTTCAAGGTATTTGTCTAATAGTCCTAGCTGCAATGACAAAACTGAACAGGTGATTTTAAAAGTGGCAGTTTGTTGAGTACAGTCTTCAAGTTTCAGCATTAGGTTATATTGCCTGACATCCTCTGTTCTTCAGCTTGGTTTTCTCTTTTTGATAATATAATTGAGTGTCCATATAAAACACCCACAAATAGTATTTACAGAAAAGAAGACTTAAAGTAGGTAACTTAAAAATGACCAATATGTCCTATGTGACTATTATTAGATTATTTATTGCGTGTGCAAAATGTCTAACTAACATTTGCTTTTGAGGTTGGTTGGAGTACAGGTATTTTTCCAACTGTTCCAATAAGACAAGTGTTATTTACTAAATTCATTGATAAAATGGTGAAAGAAACCTAATACAATTATCCAGAGTTTCGTCAGACCTATTAAAGTCACATTCACATCTCAATTATTACAAATGTTGAAAAGAAAAAGCTGGAACAGTAAAATTAATATTAATTATCATTAATAATGTATGTACTGTTGGATAGTTTGATTTAAATCAAAGTATATTGTAAACTTTATATATCTTACATTTTGTATGCAAATTCTTTAGGCATGAAAAATAGCAAGTAACAATAACTGTGAGGTAAAAGTACAATAAGTTTACTTAAATGTATTTTACTGTGTCCCGTTACTGTTTAGAGTTAAATTGGGGAAAATATAGTTAAATGTTCTTTTTTGTTGTTGTTGTTATTTTAAAATGCTAACACCATTTAATAAGGGATAGTCATCTGCATAAAACTTGATAAACATCAAGTTGCTGTCTCAGTCCACCAGATTTAAAGAAAAAGGTGTTTTTCTTGGACTCACAGTGCAACAGCTATTTCTGTATATTAGCTCTGTGGCCAGCAGGACTCTTTTGTGATTAATTAGTTAAAAAAATTTGCTTCCTTGATATTTCCTGCCAGAGCTGAACCGTTGTCATCTGGACCTTTCTGAGCTAAACCGCTTAATCCAGAGGCTGCAGGCACTGGAGGTGGGGCAGGCTTTTACTAATGGAGACCTGCAACGGATCATCAGCATACAGGTGCATATAGGCTCAAACATGTTGTACATACTGCAATATGTCTCCAGCATAATCACATGAGAAAATAAACCTTTTTTTGGTGCAGAATCTGTCACTGGAGAAACCGAAGAAGCCGAAATCAGGGAAGATCTGGGGTCATTCCCGCACACTGTCCAGAGTGGAGGCCCTGGGAATGGTAAGAATGGTCTGTAACCTTCACTTTCTTAAAAAGGACACGATCAACAAGCTAAATGTTCATATTAATTAAATAGTAATTTGACATCTTGGTTTTTGAATTCATACATTGAGTCAGCATATTGGGTTTATGAAATCCCAATTCTTCAGTAACATTTTGGGACCTTTCTCTAATCTAATCCAAAGCCTATTCGTGGGATTACTAAATCGGTGAGTCACTATTAGTACATGAGACAACTTCATGCTTAGAAATGTTTGAATGTTCTTCATTCACACTCTACAGCAGACTTCCTAACCATAATTTATAACTTCATGAATGATGTTTTTTTCCAGGGTAAAAAGGAAAACAGCACTGCCTTAGTTATACATATGAGGACTAAGGTGCTGCTTGTGCACCTCTCGATTTTTGTAATCTGGCGTACGATCGTGTTGGTTTTTGCTAACATTTTAATGATATAAAAGTACAAAAGCTCAAAGATGATACAGGAGTTGTTGCAACTGCTTGGAAAGATTTTGTGGACAAAAAGTTGAAAACCCCCAAAAACTCAGCAATTTCTTTGATCCTGGTTTGGCCTCCTCTCCTTCTACACCAGCGCTGATATGGAGGCTTTAACTGAGTGGCAACAATTGTTCAGGAGAATACTGCAGTTACCTGCTGTAACATAACGTTAGCATAAATGGGTGTGACCGTGTGATGTCATCGCTGTTGCTCAAAGCGACCAATGCAGCAGGTAGCGGCAACCGAAGATGTGTCACCTATGGTGTTCACGCTGTGGCTGTATGAGCACAATGTATGAGTGGTTTCTTGTGTTAATCTTGACTGGAACATATTTCTTAGAGCCCTGGAGGTGGAGAAAGAGTCTCTCCACTCTAGGTTACAATATAATCAATCGTTTTGCACAAAAAAGAGCATAACAATGGCATGACTGTAAGATGTATGAACAAACTTGTTTACAGCAAATCTGCTTTTCCTGTCTCCAGTAATGTCAGCTGTCTATTCTACAGCTTTGTAGGTTTTCTTCCTTACCAAACAACAGGAAGTGATCAAACTAAAAAATGGCAAATTAATGCATTTATAAGCAGAAAACCTGCAGGATTGTGGTAGCAGACACCCACATTTAAGACATTAATATGTCACTGATTAGAATGCTGTAATTTTATAGATCACACTCCTAGCCATGTCTTTATATTAGCCAGAAGCATAGGAGTATTTAATAACAATAATAAAAAATTCGGTGCAATTCAGCCATCATCTTAACTAATTAACATCATGTGTAACACCCAAAAGCTCCAGATTTTATTCTAGTTTTTACAAATACATGTTACTGTATATAAATAGGCTCAATAAAGAAACAAAAAACAAGCTTTATTAAGAACAATTACAGAATACTGCAAAAACCTAATGTATGAAATCCACACAATCACAGACAATCAGACAGGGAAAAGGATACAGAGGAAAAAATGACTATATATACACAATGTGGACAATTACGTAAGAAGACTTACGAAATAAGACAAAGGTGTAAGAAATCAACAGCAGGTGAAGACAATGATGGGAGTCTACTCATCCAACTCATCTAAAACAGCACACATTTCCCCAATATCAAACTATTCTTTCCACTCCGTTGTAGGTGCTTTTGTAGTCTCTGTTAACCCCTAACATTAGAGGTCTTCACAAACCCAATATGGCCTGACATGCAAATACAACGCACAGATGTCCCAAATAGACCCAAAGATCATTTGGATCCTCTCAGATGTTCTGTAAGCACAAACCTGAGATGGGCAGTAAAACAGGACTCCCACTTTCAGCAGTACTAGTAAGATTTGTGAAGATCTCTGTATGTTGGTGGTGCATTCCCATTCCCTGGTATAAACATTGGGACTTCCCTTCATAGTGCTGGTTAAACCTGTGCTGGATAACACAACACAACAGTGACATCTACTCACAAAGATAGATAGCAAGGGAATCAACCACAGTCCTTCCTCTGTTCACTTCACAGCTGTCCTCAAGTCACCTGAGCAACTCGGCCCACCTCGGTGCATCGGTCCCGTGTATCCCCGACTACGTGTACTCTCAGCTCTCCCCTTCCACGGTCAATTCGCCCGAAGGGAAGAAAATCCAACAGGACATCTACGCTATGTCTCAACGAGGTCAGAGAAACATATCAACACAAATATGTCATCTACTGGTAGACAAACGTTAATTTGAGCACATTTATCCTGCCACAGATACCTTCCTGTTCAACAGAAACTGTTGTTTAATGCTCCTTTAGTGCTCAACTCTCTGAAGTCGGTGCATGAGACTCTATCCCAGGAGAGGCAGAAGCTGCAGGCAGTCTGGGACGCTAACAACATGCACCAGTCTAACACATTAGCTCAGGTTAGATTTGTCATCTGGACTCTCTGGCACACTTTATCCTGTTTTTTTTTTAATATATACTTGGTGGCTGATTTTCTTTGTTCATTCCTTTTTTTCTTCCTCCGATACCAGCCTGAGGCAGTGAGGCGTTCATCCCAAGGACCTCCTTCGGTGGCAGACTCGGCTGCAGAATATTTTGATGCCAGTGATGACATCCTGTGGGGCAGCTCCTCTGAGGTGTCTGATGAATCCGGACTAAGCGACGGAAGCACCACCAATTCTGAGCCGGAGGAAGGACACAGTGGGTACACCAGTATCAGTGACCAGGGTTTAAAGTGTATAAAAAGTCAGTGGTTTTTTTTATATTCTAAAAAAAATAGCTTTAATGTACTTGCTGAATAGTTCTTTCTGTTTCTACTCTTTGATGTGAATATTGTACTAACTAAAACAACAATTCACACTATGTACAAACTCAAAACCACTGGCACTGATGCAGACTCTTATTCCTATTATTGCCTGAATAGAAACATCCAGCCGTACTTTTATTCTTGATAATAATAATATTATTTTCTTTAACCAACATTGCAGCATCAGCGACCCGGAAGTACCGTGCCAGCATTTCCAGGACTCCCAACACTGTTGTTCCCAAGAGCACTGGACGTCGAACAAAACTGCCTGTTCACTGTCCTGACAACAGCCACGTGGGGCTCGTGGCCATACTCTATAACAACATAGGTAAGAACCAGGAATCCAGACTTGAATTGATAAAACGCAAGAAAAGAGTCTTCGTGGCAGTTTTCAGAGCCCTCTGTTTTGTTTCTTCACAGGTAAAGACTTGGCTCGCGTGTCCATGCCAGCTGTTCTCAATGAGCCCATTAACCTGCTGCAGAGGCTGTGTGAAGAGCTGGAGTACAGTGAGCTGCTGGATACTGCCAACAACACATCAGACCCCTACCAGAGGATGGTAAGTCTGTCCACACTTAAAACGAGTTAACATGCCATAAGATATACGTCCAGCTCAATGTGTGTAGTAACAGATTAAAGGAAGTGCCTTAAAACTGCATTCTTTGTGATGGCCAGCAAGAGGCGGCTCTTCTGTTTGTAAAAAGACCTCTGCCTACATATCAGCCTATAAAAAACAGCCCTCAGCTTTCTCACACTGTGACCCAAGTTAAAACTCTCACTTCGCTATGAACTAGTGATGGGTCGTTCGCGAACGGAATGGCTCTTAGAGCCGGCTCTTTGAAGTGAACGACGCGAGCCGACTCCTTATTGGGAGCCGTGAGGTTTTTTTTTTTTTCTTTCTTTCTTTCTCTCACCCTCTCTCTCGCCCTTTTTTCCACTAAACTCCGCATGCGCGGCCTGTACTTTGCGCTGGGCAGAGGGGGGAGGGGCGTTAGTTACACTCGCAGTAGCACAGGAACAGAGCCAGAGAGAAAGAGAGCAAGGGACAACAACGTCACATTAGAAAGGTATAGTAATCATCCGCTATTTTCAGTTGCAGATGATAAAGGATTCAGAAATCATGCAGGCCCATATGACAGAGAATGTGCATCTTCTTTTTGTTTTAATATTTTAATTTATATTTAATTGTGTTGTGGTTTGCAGTGTTTTGTGTTGTTTCACGTTAAATTTGTTTAAAAGGAAAAAGCTGAAAATTTAAATAGTTAAAAGTTTAAAATGTAAATAGTTGTTTTTTGTATTATGATTTATTTATTACATTTTATGTGGAGTGAATAAATAGAGTATATTTATAGTGGACCTTAGAGACAAAGCACGTACAAACTCCTAAGCATGTACAAACTCCAAAACGCGTAAAAACTCCAAAACGCGTAAAAACTCCAAAACGCGTAAAAACTCAGAAGCACGTACAAACTCCAAAACACGTAAAAACTCAGAAGCACGTACAAACTCCAAAACACGTAAAAACTCAGAAGCACGTACAAACTCCAAAACACGTACAAAAGACAACAGAAGTGCTCCAGGTTTCTTGGGCCCAGTGTTGAGCTTTTGTTACCTAGTGGCTACACAAGCCAGGAAGTATCAACAACCGGATTTGGTGTGTGGTAGTAACAGGTAAATGAACTTTTTTTTTAAATTATTTGAATAAATATGAGTGCTTGTCTATAAATACACAAACAATACACACATGTTTTCAATTGTGTAATTTAAGTGATAGCTAGTGGTAGCTCTGTTTTGGAAGTTCAGTAAACGCTAGAAATGTGTTTTGGAGTTTGTACGTGCTTTTTGGAGTTTGTATATGCTTTAGAGTTTGTACGTGCTTTGTCTCTAGGGGCCATATATAAACATATATAAATAAAACCACTTTTTTTTACATTAGTAATTCCTTTTCTGCATAATTTTATATTATTGTTAATGATTAAATAATTAAAGCAACAAAACAACCTGAAGAGCCGGTTCGGAGCCGAAAGAGCCTGCTCTTTTTAGTGAGCCGAGCCGAAAGAGCCGGCTCTCTAAAAAGAGCCGGAAATCCCATCACTACTATGAACTGGTATTTTCCACATTAAGACAAGCTTTGTATATCACTTACTCTACTCATCAAATCGGACTTTCTGTCAGTTACCCAAAATGAAATTTTGACAGAGTGGGGCGGATCCAGCATGCACTCCCGGTGGACAAGTGCAGGTGGTCCACACGTACACGGGTATTTTTGAAAACGGAGATTTTCCGTTTTCGTTTTAAAAAATAATCCCGTCCACACGTAAAGGCAGAAATGAAGGAAAACGCTGCTAGGAACATGCCAAGCAGCAGGTGGCGCTATATTCCTAACCGTGTAGAAATGTTGGCCAATCAGAAGTCTAGAAGCCTCGGTGGGAAATAGTAAACAAAGCTGGGGCATAGAAGCAGAACCGAGTCGTATGTGTGGAGGGACAGTAACTGTGTGTGTATATGTAAGCATTTAAACACTGCAGAGAGAACAATTAACAGTAACAGTATTGTAGAAATTCATTTCACCGAAACAATAACGTGGCGCACAGTGTGATGTCAAAAAATGCGCACATCTTTGACGCTGCATTTTCTGAGTTTTCTCCGTTTTTCTCGTCCACACGTAAATGCAAATACTGAGTTTTCAAAAATATCCAGCCTGGCCGGAGTTTTTAGAAATCTCCGTTTTCAGTGACCGAAAACGCAGTTTACGTGTGGACGAAAGGTGCAAACGCATAGAAAAATCTGCGTTTTCAAAAATACCCGGTACGTGTGGACATAAATTGGTGTAGCAGGGGCCTTTGAAGTGATCCAGAGATGCACAAGGAGATGACCTTAAAGGGGAAATATTTAAAATCGCAAGAGAAAGAAAAATATAGCATAGAAAGCAATAACTAAATAAAATTATTTTACATGGAGATAAACAAAGCGACCCTTTATGTTTTGTGTTTTATCTCGTTTAGGTTTACATTGCTGCTTTCGCTATCTCTGGCTACTCCACTGCGACGTTCAGGAACCGCTACAAGCCCGTTAACCCGATTCTGGGGGAGACCTACGAGTGTATCAGAGAGGACCGAGGTTTCCGCCTCATCAGTGAGCAGGTATCTGAATCAGGTGTATCATGGTTATCTTTATACGCGGAAACCACTCAGTTACCTAGAAGGGATATTTATACAGCTAAACAGATATAGAAAAGATAAAGTAGGAAAAGATGAATTAGGAAGGATAATCTAATTAATTAATAATAGATAATCATAGAGCTAATGATTATTCTTTTTAGTTTAGAGAACTCCAGTGTTCCAGCTTATATTTGGGTATAAAAAATGCATGCAGTTTGTCTAAGCCTATCAATAATAATTTTTACTTTTAAACAGGTTTTTGACAGATCTCTGAAATATCTCTTTAAATATCTTTGTAAAATCGAATAAATTTTATAAGCATTGTACGATTGATACAAAATCCCACCGCATACCTCAACTTGCCTCAGGTCACACCGTTTGGGAAACGCTTTCTAAGAGCATAAACCATGAAGTGCAGCAAATGAAAGGCTGATACTAACACTAGTGCTGGTGCGGTATTAGTTCTGCCTTGGTGCTTTTTAAGAACCACATATTTAACAGACAGTGTTAATTAGCAATCCTAATCTGAATTAGAAATCTGGGTAATTTCAGTGGTAAGAAGATCGGGGTAGAGTCTTTAGTCTGGGCTGTCAATTTTCTAGTTTTTTGGATTGAATGCGTGGAACCAGCTCTAGATTGGTTGGTGGCAAAGTGTCGGTGGAATAGGATTTGGTTTTGCAGTGCATGCAGGTAAATCTGTTGGTTTAATGAGGAAGATGTATTAAACGGACACAATGTTTCCTGCTTTTTTAACTTGGGAACTTTGTTTCTTTGTTGAGGATGAAATAGTGAAAGACATAATTTTGTGATGAAGTCTCTGTACTTCCCCAGGTCTGCCACCATCCTCCCATCTCTGCCTGCCATGCTGACTCAGAGAACTTCTCCTTCTGGCAAGGTGAACAATTTCTTTTATCAAACTAGCACACTCTCTTTATCTGTTGCAACTAGCTGTTTCTGTCTTCTGACTTAATTATGCTTTTAGGAAGGATGTGAGTATATTGTATAGTGTCACCAATACTTTCTTACATCTGAACAGACCAGCGATGGAAAAATAAATTCTGGGGGAAGTCGCTGGAGATCCTGCCAACAGGAATGGTAAACGTGACTCTGCCGAGGTAAACGATCTGGCTTTATTTTCAATTTTTCCTCTCTGGCTGACATATATGATTATTGATATTTGAAAAATTTGTTGGTAGATTAAATGTTCAGCTAAAATGAGATGCAATGAGAAGCTCCTGATATAAAATACAAAGGTAAGATGAGATAAGATAACCTTTATTAGTCCCACACGTGGGAAGAGTGGGTGGTGTGACTTAGACATCTGGATGCTACCCACTTCCAGGTGGGGCATAGCAGCTTTTTGTGAGACCATTTACACTAGCACATCTGCGTCTTTCCCACTGTGTCAGAAAGGTAGCTTTCCAACTGAAATTCCATTTTAGGGGCAATAATATAGCCAGAAAATTGAATGATTAGAGTATTCAGTGAGTATTCAGCCACACCTTAGGATGGTAGTTAAGCTTTACATTGCCATGAGAAAAATTTCTTAAAAGAAATAGAAAAAGAATAAAACACTTGGTCATACCTGTGAATTGTTTTACCATTTATGAGTCTGGATACTGTGGACTCCTGTGCTGTGTCTAAACTCAGTGTCGCTGCTGGAAACTGTGATTTCTTTTAAATTACACATGTTCAAAACCTTAAAAAACCCAAATAAAAGTATGAATCCTCACTTTTGAAAAGCTGCAATCAGAATTATTTGCCATCTTTTTTTATTTAAAATTGACCATCTGTGTCAGTGATGACCAAATATTCTGCATTTGTGGGTTTTCCTAAGGTATGGTGAACACTATGAGTGGAACAAAGTAGCGACTTGCATCCATAACGTCTTCAGCCAGCAGCGCTATCTGGAGCATTATGGAGAGGTCGTCATCAAAAACCTCAAAAGTAACATCTGCACATGCAAGATTACTTTTGTCAAGGTGAGGGACCACTCAGCGCTCGTGTCTTACACTCTTTAGATGTGAGATTAACGAGTTTTTCTTCTGCCGCAGTCTCGTTATTGGGGTTCAGAAACGAATAAGAATGAGGTTCAGGGCGTGGTGTTGGACCAAAGTGGGAGTGCCATTCACCGGTTTGGAGGTCTGTGGCATGAAGGCATCTTCTGTGACACTCTGCCGACTCCAAAATGCATCTGGAAGCCAAGTGAGTCCTAAATAACTAAGATGTGCTTCCTTAAATGTTGTTTGTTTAGTTTTGACCATCATTTCTTTTTAGTCTGAGTCACGTGTTGGCTGCAAAAACTTCTCTTTAGAAGTTTAAATGGAGGTTAAGTGAGATGATTAGGTGCTCTTTCTACCAAAATAGCTAATCAGGATAAAGCCAAGTGTCACGTTTGTGCCTCAGTTCACCTGAGAGGCTTCTATCACCCCACAGATCCACAGCCAAAGGATTACCTGCTGTACTATGGTTTCTCCAGCTTTGCCATGGAGTTGAATGAACTCCCTTCAGACTTGAAGCCTCTTCTGCCTCCTACAGATACGCGCCTGCGCCCAGACCAAAGGTCAGAAATCTTTCCAATGCAAAAAATAAAAAGGGAAAACCAAAACAATACTAGATGGGATTTTAACACAGCTGTGGTCCATTACAATGATCTGGAATATTATCTATCTACAACTAGATAGATCCATGTACTGCCCACTTTATTAGGCATACCTGTTCAACTGCTCCTTAACAGAAATAAATATCTAAAAAGCCAATCACATGGGAGCAACTCGGGGCATTTAGGCATGCAGTTATTGTCAAGACGACCAGCTGAAGTTCAAACCCAGCATCAGAATGGGGAAGAAAGGTGATTTAAGCACTGGGTATTTAAGAACAACCCTGTGACACTGGATTCAGAAACTGACTCCTAGTCACAGAGAGTATTATACAAATTGTTACAACCAAGGTAGGCAGAAGTGCATCTCTGAAATCATAACATCTTGAAGCAGATGGTCTACAGCAGTGGTCCCCAACCTTTTTTGCGCCACGGACCGGTTTATGCCCGACAATATTTTCATGGACCAGCCTTTATGGTGTCGCGGATAAATACAACAAAATAAAACTAGTACCGGTACCTAAAAAAAGAAAATTTATTCATAACACACGTGAAAAGACCCAGGAAAACCGAGTAAACGATAAAAATGATAACAAAATAACGCTGAAAACCGATAAAACCCTGAAAACTACATTTCACACCTGAGGCTCAACTCTCGTGGCCCGGTACCGGTCCGAGGCCCGGGGGTTGGGGACCGCTGGTCTACAGCACAGGTGTCAAACTCCAGGCCTCGATGGCCGGTGTCCTGCAGGTTTTAGATGTGTTCTTGATCCATCACAGCTGATTTAAATGGCCAAATTGCCTCCTCAACATGTCTTGAAGTTCTCCAGAAGCCTGGTAATGAACTAATCATGTGATTCAGGTGTGTTGACCCAGGGTGATATCTAAAACCTGCAGGACACTGGCCCTTGAGGCCTGGAATTTGACACCCCTGGTCTACAGCAACAGAAAACTACACTGGGTGCCCCTCCTGTCAGCTAAGAACAGGAAACAGATTACACAGACTCCCCAGAATTGGACAACAGTAAATTGGGAAAAGTTTCCTGATCTGATGAGTCTCATTTTCTGCCGTAACATTGAGATGTTCAGGTTCAAATTTGGCATAACAGTATAGATCAGGGGTGTCAAACTCCAGGCCTCGAGGGCCGGTGTCCTGCAGGTTTTAGATATCACCCTGCGTCAACACACCTGAATCACATGATTCATTCATTACCAGGCTTCTGGAGAACTTCAATACATGTTGAGGAGGTAATTTAGCCATTTAAATCAGCTGTGTTGGATCAAGGACACATCTAAAACCTGCAGGACACCGGCCCTCGAGGCCTGGAGTTCAACACCTGTGGTATAGATCCATCCTGTCTTACATCAACAGTTCAAGCTGCTGCTGGTGTGGGGGATATTTTCCTGACACACTTTAGGCCTGCTGACCATCGTTTAAACACCACAGCCTAAACGAGTATTGTTCCTGCCCATGTCCATCCCTTTATGACCACACTGTACCCATCTTCTGATGGCTGCTTCCTGCTGAATAACACACCAGGTCACAAAGCTCACAACAATTTAAAACTGGTTTCTTTAACATGAAAGTGAGTTCAAATGGCCTCAAGTGGCCTTCACAGTCACCAGATCCCATTCCAACAGAGCATCTTTGGGATGTGGATGAAGAGGAGATTCACATCAAGGATGTGTAGCTGTTGTCACATGACAAACAGAAAACTCCCCTAGCACTTTAAAGTCCTTCTGTGCATTCAGGGGAAAGAGAGCAATGGTTGTAAAGGCCATAATGGTTGTTTTCACAACTACGTAGGAGGAGCCAGGTAAGAATGGCTTTGTATGTAAAAGTCAGCACAAGCTAAAATCATCCAGAAACACGGAGTAAATATGGTGTAAGCTTGATGTCACCTTCTTGCAGAATGCTGGAGGATGGAAGGGTGGATGAAGCTGACAAAAAGAAGGACGAGATTGAAGAAATGCAGAGAGAGTGGAGAAAAGAGCTCGCCAAAAGGGGTGAAGTGTGTGTTCCACGTTTTTTCAAGTAAGTCAATTCCCTATAAAATCCAGGTTCATTGATAATTTCCATTTATCATCATGATTTATCTTAATTGTAGTCTTCCAACCTTGATACCCTGGGGTACCCAGGGTGGCTGTGGCTACAATGTAGCTTGCCATCACCAGTGTGTGAATGTGTGTGTGAATGGGTGGATGACTGGGTGTGTAAAGCGCTTTGGGGTCCTTAGGGACTAGTAAAAGCGCTATACAAATAGAGGCCATTTACCATTTACCATATTTGGTTATATCTTTGTGTCTGTATATTTGAAGTAATTGTACAGTTCAGCTTATTTGTGTGCCACATTTAAAAACAACTGCTTTTAGAGGAAAAAGCAGGCAGCTCCATAGACTGAAATTTGCTTCAGTACATGGATAAATCATTCAGTAAAAATATTTACAGTCCATTCAGTTCTTGTAGCTTTATATGGTAACTTTGTAACTTCAGTAAGATTATTTAAACATTTAAAATCATTTCTGCCATCAACAACATGCAAATACATGAACTGTAGAAATGCCGGTGTGCAAATTATTATTCTTTATGGTTAATTTACATCATCAGGAGATCCAAAGATTCCTCTGGACGGGACGTGTGGTTGACAAACGGGACTTATTGGAAACTTCGAGAGAATCCAGGGTTTGCTAACCTTGAAAACTTAACTCTGTGGTGATGAGATGAGACTGCAGAAATGAGTGGACAAAACCACATGAAAGGACGAGATCAGTGGATATTCAGCCGTGGATATTCTCGACAGCACGTATGAACCACTCGGAGAGTGAAGATAGTGCTGCGGATCTGTTCTTGATTCTTCTGCACACCCGTGACTGGCTCATGGGAATCTTCAGATACCCAACAAACATTAATGGAAATTAAAAAAAATCTTATTCATTTAATTTTTTTAGATTACTTAAATCAACATGCTGTTTTTATGTGAATTTCTTTTTTTTCCCAACAAACTCTTTAAGACTTAAAAATTGCTTTTCTCTGTGGAGTTTCTATCAGGATGCTGCTTTGTGATAGTTTGATCTATTGCAATTGAGTTTGAGAACAAATTTGGTGGAGTGGTGGAGACCAAAATAGAGCAAAAAGAGTGTAAAGAATATATACATATATAGTTCTAGAAACTGGAGAAACCCATGACTTTAAATATAAAAAATAGTGTCCTTAACTGCTATGTGTGCAAATTATTATTCTTTACGGTTATTTTACATCATCAGGAGATCCAAAGACTCCTCTGGACGGGACGTGTGGTTGACAAACGGGACTTACTGGAAACTTCGAGAGAATCCAGGGTTTGCTAACCTTGAAAACTTAACTCTGTGGTGATGAGATGAGACTGCAGAAATGAGTGGACAAAACCATATGAAAGGACGAGATCAGTGGATATTCAGCCGTGGATATTCTGGACAGCACGTATGAACCACTCGGAGAGTGAAGATAGTGCTGCAGATCTGTTCTTGATTCTTCTGCACACCCGTGACTGGCTCATGGGAATCTTCAGATACCCAACAAACGTTAATGGAGTTAAAAAAAAATCTTATTCATTTAATTTTTTAGATTACTTAAATCAACATGCTGTTTTTATGTGAATTTCTTTTTTTTTCCCAACAAACTCTTTAAGACTTAAAAATTGCTTTTCTCTGTGGAGTTTCTATCAGAATGCTGCTTTGTGATAGTTTGATCTATTGCAATTGAGTTTGAGAACAAATTTGGTGGAGTGGTGGAGACCAAAATAGAGCAAAAAGAGTGTAAAGAATATATACATATATAGTTCTAGAAACTGAAGAAACCCATGACTTTAAATATAAAAAACAGTGTCCTTAACTGCTATGTGTGCAAATGTTCTATGTTGAGTATAGAATTTGATTCCAATGGCTCAAAACTTTTGAACTTCTAAGCAGACCTTTAATTCAGACACATCGGTGGCAGGGACCACCTACAAGGTGCATTACGATAGTAATGGACAAAAACAGCTGGTTCTATTGATCCCCATCTGTGTTCAGTTCTCATTGACACTCAACAATTTTATGGATAATAGAAAAATACTGCGTGTATCCTTTGGCACACCCTGACTCCACTGGAGATCCACTGTGAAACCTGAGTTTATATGTTACAACAGACTCTTTATCCAGGCAAATCTAACTTCAGGCTACACCAGGGGTGGGAAACTCCAGGCCTCAAGGGCCGGTGTCCTGCAGGTTTTAGGTATCACCCTGGATCAACACACCTAAATCAAATGATTAGTTCATTACAAGGCCTCTGGAGAACTTCAAGATATGTTGAAGAGGTAATTTATCCATTTAAATCGGCTGTGATGGATCAAGGACACATCTAAAACTTGCAGGACACCGGCCCTCGAGGCCTGGAGTTGCCCCTGGGCTACACTATATACCAGCGGTGTTCAACCTTTTTTGCGCCACGGACTGGTTTATGCCCGACAATATTTTCACGGACCAGCCTTTAAGGTGTCACGGATAAATACAACAAAATAAAACTAGTACTGGTACCAAAAAAAAGACGATTTATTCATAACACACGTGAAAAGACCCAGGAAAACCGAGTTAACGATAAAAACGATAACAAGATAACGCTGAAAACCGATAAAAACCCTGAAAAACATACATTTCACACTTGAGCCTCAACTCTCGCGGCCCTGTACTAAACGACTCACGGACCGGTACCGGTCCGAGGCCCGGGGGTTGGGGACCGCTGCTATACACCATATATATAACTGTCCAAAAAATGAAGTACTCCAACTTGACATCTGTTGCTTCCTCTTTATGAGAACTTTTGCCTATCGTGGCTCAGGACATTCTGGCATAAGAGATTCTTGATTGAGAATTTCATTTCCTTTTGCCTAACTAAACTCAAAGACAGAATTTGTCTGCTTTAGTTGCGTTATCATTGACATTTTTTTCCCCAAAAAATATATATTATTAAGATTTTTGTATGTGTTTTTGACCTGTAATCTAAATAAGAGTTACTAATGTTCAGTAATCACATATTTAAAAGAGGAGATAATATATTATCCTTTGTTTATATGTTATTAATAGCAAAATGAGTATCCAGCTGGTTGGAAATCTGCACATACTGTATTTATACATTACATTAAACTGGTGATATCATGACTGTGTTTTTACTGGGACTGCATTTATTATAAGATGCCCTTTCTTTTAAAAGACCACTGGAAGTTTCTGGACATAAAAGGAGAAATAGACTTGAGCAAGGCTTTTACTGCACTTCTCTTGCAGCAGGGGAAGGAGCTTAAAAGATGCTTTCCATAATGCGACTATACCGTAACATTTGAAAGATGTGTGACACACAGCTGGAATATTTCCTTCTCCTCTTCACTTCTGCTGCCCCCTGAACACGAAGGATGTTATGAGCATAAAAGAAAACATGCCGCAGTAGGAGAAACTATTTTCTCACCTTAAAACCAAGTGTTTACTATAAACCAGGTGTCTGAAGGGGTGTGAAAAAAATATTGTCTTTTATTTGTGCCTTTGGTTTCCTGTGATAAATGATGCAGCTTCCTTCTTCGAACCACTCATGTTGAATGGAGAAAGTTGCAACCTATAATCAGCATGTTCTGCACATCTCATTAATCAAATTAAATGTGCACAACCTGTATGTCTCCTTAGTGTCTCCTTATAGCTGCCCTGTTTTTGAAACACTTACTGTACTTCTTTAGCTATCTGAAAAACTGTTCATCCAAACCACTTCAAACTTGGCATTTTTATACAGCTGGGGCCATAGTAAGTTCAGCATTACACACTGCACAAACATCCATTCTCTCGTGTTTCTGGAGTCTAGCCTAGCTATCAAAGGACAGGAGGGTACACCCTGGTTGCAAATCGTTTTACTGTGGGAGGAAGCCGGAGTACCCAGAGAGAACCCATGCAAGCAGAGGGAGAACATGCAGAAAACATGGTTTAGTCAAACTCAAGGCCTTAACTTCATCATTGTGGCTGCAGCTCAGGAGGTAGAGCAGGTCACCTACTGATCAGGTTAGTGGTTTGATCCCTGGCTCCTCCTCGCATGTCAAGTATCCTTGGGCAAGAAAAGATTTATCTTTTTTCACTAGTTTTGCTTTTGGCTAGGGGCAGTGTCACTACCTGGCCCCTGCAGAGATTACACAGGTAGTCCAACATCAATATGTGCCACTGGCAGAAGATTTCCTGAAGGAGATTCCAGGAGATGAGCAGCTACTCTACGAGGGCTGGACAGGGCCGTAGAAAACCCTTAACCATCAGAAGGACCAGTATCTGCTCCTTTGTGCAAGGACGAACAGGATGAGCACTACCATAACTACAAAGCAGGACACTAACGTGAATGGTTCTGACCAAACAATCAGAAACAAACTTCATGAGGGTGGCCTGAGGACTTAACGTCCTCTAGAGGGCCCTGTGCTCACTTCCCGGCACTGTGTTGCCAGACTGGATTTTGCCATAGAATACCAGAATTGGCAGGCCCACCACTGGCACCCTGTGCTTTTCACAGATGAGAGCAAGTTCACCCTGAGCACGTGACAGACGTCAAGGGGTCTGGAGAAGCAACATTCCTGATGCATGACAATGCCCAGCCTCATATGGCGAATAGGCAGTTCCTGGAGGATTAAAGAATTGATAACACTGACTGGACCCCACTAGCCTGACCTAAATCAACAGAGCACCTCTGGGACATTGTGTTTCGGTCCATTCTACACCGCCAGGTTGTGTCTCAGTCTCATCAGGAGCTCAGTGATGCCCTGGTCCAGATCTGGGAGGATATCCCCAGGACTAGGGATGGGAATTGATAAGAATTTTGCATATATTAGCTGTGCCTGTTCAAAACGTGACTGTGGAGGACTTGCAAACTCTAGGTTGCAGCTTTCTCAACATGAGTGAGTGACTAATATCATTTGTCACAGGAAACCAAAGAGAAAAAATAAAATATTTTTCACACCCCTTCAGACACCTGTTTAATGAACTTGTTGTTCAGGTTAGAGTTAGAATGAGGTTCAGGGTTTTGGTTTGACACTTACACTTAATTTAAAGCACACTGTGCAATCCCTGGCAAAGTGGAAAACTTCATTGTTTAGTTCTTTACACATGAAAGTTATTGCTTTTATAGTTGTTAAAGTATGCATCTCTGCAACATGCCATTAGACTTCTGGGAAGGTGGATGTTAGACTATGGCCTAGATTTAACATAGTACTATAACTCAGGCTTTAGTTGCTGTGCTCATTAAAACTTTCAGTAGATTCATATCTGTGAATGTCTTCTCAGAGATAGGGAGAGAGGTACACATGCATACAGATGCAGGACTGTATGTTTGGCTATCTCTGACATAGACGATGGTCTCTCGTAATAGAGAAAAGCTATTACCAGAGAGTCTTTGTAATAGCTTTTAGGACCCACTAATCCAAAGGATCCCAAGCTAATACTGTACTTCCTCAGACCCTGGCAGTACAAGTGCCAATTTCGAAGTGGATTGGAAGGACAGGTTTTGAGGTAGCGAAGAAGAAATGTTTCAAAAGATGGCAACTTTAGGGAGATACTAATGTAATGTACAGATTGTGCAGATTTGATTTGATTTAAAAAATGTGTAAATTGTAGGTTGCAGTCTTTACCATTCAAAAATGAGTGGTTCATAGGAGAAAGCTGCATCATTGGTCACAGGAAACCAAAGAGAAATAAAAAAAACTATTTTTCACACCCCTTCAGACACCCAGTTAATGGTAAGGAGTTGGTTTTAAGGTGAGAGAATTAGTTTCAGGTCAAGGTATGGTTTGGTCAATTTATAGTGGTGCATACAATCTTTCCCATAGTGGGTGACATCAGTGTTTGCATTTATACTTGCAGTGGATCTGCGTCACAGAGCTGTGAAAGTGAGCTGAACGCGTCGGTCACATTACTTTCACTGACATACAGAGAAAAGATCTTAACTGACACTCAGTTCATATGCATATTGTCAGAACTATGAAAAGAGAAAGCAGCATATGTCTACACTGGCAGATTACTAGCTATTGCATTAACTTATGAACAAGCTCGATGGACTTAGGCCCAATTACATTATGTGATAAAGTTATTATCTTAGTGCTAATCAATTTACTGTAGTTACACTGCATATTGATGCATCCCTGTTACATGTAGTTATAATTCTGGGAAGGTGGGTGTCATACTATGGTGGGAATTTAACATCTAAATCAGGCATTGGTTGTAATTCTTAAACTGAAAGGTAAGATGTCTGGGGATGCATTTATGTCCTCTTAAAGATAGTCAAACATGTCGATGTATCCGTATAACAGAGATAAACTTTCAAGTGAAATATCAGACCTGCTCATCTAAAGTTCCTGAATGTTATCATGCTGTATATCTATACTGATGTGGACATGGCAATGTGTTAGAAAGGAGAGGAAGTGACATCATTTGATAAAAATGGCAATTATCCCACGGCACCCTGATGAGCTGAGGACTCATATACACGTGGTTTTCGACAGTGCGCATACGTGGGCATGCGAATTAACGCAATGCACGGCCCTGACATGTCTGCAGAAATGTCAACACAGCGGGTACACCGAGAAGTGCAATCAGCGAGCAAAGCAGATGTCGCCAAAATGCGATCAGTGCTATTTTACGCAATAAAATATTTGCGCATTTCCAAAAACAATCAAACAGTTTACAACATGCGTGTCACACCAAAAACAGCAGTTTCTTACCAAAGACGATTGGAAACCCTAACAACCCATTAGCATTTCCGCAAGGGGAAAAAATCTCCATGTTACAGTCTCCTTCACTTACATTTGGGCTTTGCTTCTCCTCACTTCTAATATGAAGTAATCCGGTCAGTGAGATGACGTAAGAAAAAACCAAATAAGGTCCCCAAAATTGTGAAAACTTTTCCTCGGAGCCTCCGTCCCCCCCTCTCTCCTTCGCACACATCGACCTACTTTCCCTGCATGGGGTCTGATGGGATTCCCGATCGTGCTTCGGTAAGAAACTTGGTTATGCTTCTGGTGTGGTGTGCATGTAGGGGGATGTTATGTTGTGAACTGTCTTGATATGCTTGAATAGAGAAAGATTATTTTATTGCATAAAATAGCGCTGATCCTCTGCCAGAGGAGGAAAAATCAGTTTCTGTGGGTCCGTGAACCACCTGTCACCTGCCTCAAAGGCTCTACACACTCTTCTTACTTTTAAATAGCTTTACAACACAGAACATTGCGGCTAACAGCTGGATTTTCCCGTATAGGTGCAGCTAGCTAGCCAAACAGCGACCATCCACTTACTGCTGAAGAGACAGTCAGTGAAAGTAGACAGTATATCCTGGGTTTTAACATAAAACTCATTATTGCAGCACAAAAGTGATCTCCTTAAACTGACTTTTCATTTTAGTGTCTTTATTTTCCTCTGAGTTATCGATTCTGCCACTAGTTAGCTAACATAAACACAAGTTCTTTATCCTCCAACTTTATTTCAAGAGGAACAATAACAACACATTTAATACACAGGGGAGACAATGTACAATTTTACTGCAAAATTATTATAAACTAATGTAAATCTATTAGCTACAACCAACCACATGATGTCATGTTCCATACTGACAGAAGATGGCGCTAAACATGTTTTTAAAACTAACTGTAAGCACTTATTTTTTTAAATCTAGCTTCACAGACAGAGTTACATGTGTCATCTTTTGAGAGCAGGGCTCAGTGGTGTGAATTAGCCTTTATATGTGTAGCATTTCATGCACCCTCATTGTTTGGTCAGAGACATTCACACCAGTGGCCTGCTGGAGGGCTTTCACCACATGCTAAATCTTGACAAATCTACGAGTCCTTCCAATCAAAACTTGTGGCCACAAATAATTCATGAACACTCACACAAGAGGGAGACCATTCTGTCCTTGAATTCCCACTGAAGAGAGCAGAGCTCACCTTGCACACCTATTTCATTTTCAAGATTCATCTGCCAATCAGACAACAGAGGGCAGCAAACTGCCAGATGGCACTGACACACTTAATTTATTTTGAACAGTGTGTTTTGCTTCCTGTGAGACAGGAAAGTGTTCTGACTTTTGAAGGTCCCTCCTTTTACCAGATTATTTTCAGAAAAATGTTTTATTTTTTGTAAAAAATGCCGTTAAGCCGCTGAACACTGACCTTTAAACTGACCTTTAAAATGTACCGAAGAGGTCAGGACAGCGGTACGACAGTGATTGTCTACAGGCATCTCTAAAACACGGTGGAGGCTCTGTCATAGTTTGGGTTTGCATTTCAGCCAGAAAGTGTTGGTGATCTCGTTGGTGATTGATGAAATAGTGAATGCAGAAAAGCACCATCAGATTTTGATTCACCTTGCAATATCATCTGGAAAGCATCTGACTGGTAATAGACAGAAAAAAAGTCATTTTTCTTGTTTTTCTGTCTGACTGTAAAATTGTAGTTGGTTAAATACTTACTCTCTGATTGTCTACAGCAGCGGTCCCCAACCTTTTTTGCGCCACAGACCGGTTTATGCCCGACAATATTTTCACAGACCGGCCTTTAAGGTGTCGCGGATAAATACAACAAAATAAAACTAGTACTGGTACCGAAAAAAAAGAAGATTTATTCATAACACACGTGAAAAGACCCAGGAAAACCGAGTAAACGATAAAAACGATAACAAAATAACGCTGAAAACCGATAAAAACCCTGAAAACTATACATTTCACACCTGAGCCTCAACTCTCGCGGCCCGGCACCAAACGACTCACAGACCGGTACCGGTCCGAGGCCCGGGGGTTGGGGACCGCTGGTCTACAGTGCTGTACTTGTTTACTGTCCACTCAATCTACTTCGTACCTGGATGGTGTTCTGCTGAGGGATCGGGTAAACGCAGCACTGACTCTGAGATCATTTGGACGAGTGCGTCTTACATTTTACCTGAAAGTTGTTCTCAGTTTGAGGGACAGATATTTGCTTGGGAGAGGGGCACACATACACAAAGGCATCTTTGTTAACTTTGAGAGAGCATCCCATGACATTAAAGCACTCACAAATATCTTACCCCTCAATTTATTATTTGCTGAATCTGCAACAGAGTCCACCTTCCCAGAAACGTAAATCCAGAAACAAAGACCTTATTAGCCTGTGATAACTTGATGGCAGAGCAATGAGTGCACACCACACGTATAAATGCAAACAATTAAGTTATCCACTATTGCAAGGATTGTATGCAGCATTCTAAATTAAGTTTAAGTTTATCAAACCCATCTCACCCTAACCCAGTGGTCGCCAAGCTTTTTTGCGCCATGGACCACTTTAACGTCAGACGAACCGGCCTTTAAGGTGTCGCGGATAAATACAACAAAATAAAACGATACGACCAAGACAAAAACTGGTATTTTGTGGTTTATTTTGTTTATTAGCAGCGTCCTCCTGAAATGCAACAACAACATTGAGAGTAACATCCTCCTCTCTGCCACTTAATGCTCTCTGGTCGCTATAGTAACGTTTAAATATTTCTTTCAAAATAAGACACACAGCTACAACACGGGAAAAGACCCAGGGAAACCGAGTTAACAATAAAAACCCTGAAAACCATGAATTTCACACCCGAGCATCAACTCTCGCGGCCCGGTACCAAACGACTCACGGACCGGTACGGGTCCGTGGTCCAGGGGTTGGGGACCACTGCCCTAACCGAACACTAATGCTACCTCTAACACTGACACCAAGGTCATTAAACAAACAGTTGGAGGGGTGTGAAAAAGATCTTTTTATTTATTGTCATTGGTTTCCTGTGATAAATGATGTTTACGCGGCATCCTAAAGTCTGCATCTTCTGCACAGCCAAATTTAATTACCGTCTCTTCTTTTGTGAAGTACATAATTCATTATTGTTCTGCATTTAAGAGAAGCGACCAAAAACACGGGTTACACTGTCCCCAAAAAGTTGCTGCATCAGTTGAATAAAAGGACAACATCAACACGGCAGAGACTGTTCATGTATAAGCTTTAATTTTAATCAATTAAAAAACATTTACAATAAACCTATTCGACATTTAATAAATAAGAATTTCCCTAGCAGAAATCTTTCTTCTTATTTCTTTCTGTATTGCAGTTCAAAAGCTCTTAAATAAAGGATCATCGGTTCAGTGCACAGGGGTCACACCCAAAAATTTACATGCTTGTTGCTTGAGTCTGAGCTCCATCCTTCACGCCATTGCATTACAGTAACATCTCTGGAAATACAGTTCCCAAACACTAAGAGAAATGTGCTTTCAAGGTGAACGCGGACTGAGGGGAAACAGAGGTATGAGTGGGCCAACACCAGGGGTCGGGGTGAAGCTGGTTGTAATATCTGCAGTATCCAGCAGGGGTCTTTCCTTTGCCATCTGAAAGCATTTCTCTGCTGTTTGATGTGAGATCACACACTCATGTGGTGCAGTAGCATTCAGTGTACTATATTAACAAGAGCTCCATAACTCAAACTGTCAACATAAAACTCTTCTCTCGTTCTCGCCACAACATCCTTAAATCTAAACTAATTTTTGTTCTATTAATTGCACTTAAAATATGAACTGGCGATTGTACAGCTTTGTTAATGTGAGAGCACCCTTTTTCTGACAAAACATTAAATGCTACATCTTTTGGAAATGCTACACAAGCTACTTCTTCTTCAGTTCATACCGATTCAGTTTTTAGCTCTTCGTAACCACTGAGTTTAGTTTTGTAAATGTCCTGGCGAAGGGACGATTTGTTCTTGAACGTTATGTGTTTATTATTGTTTATGAGATCCGGTGGATCCAATAAAATTCAGGGGTCAAAGGCAGGATTTATACAGCAACAGGCCTTTTCACAGTCACATTAGGAAAAGCAAAGGTGCTCCCGGGGACATTAATCACCTTAAAAATTGATCCGCACTTATACAGCGACATGTCTCCTGAGAAAGAAAGCCCATATAAAGTCAGGAGTCCAACTCGTCTAACTATTAATGATGATTTTACATTTTATTATCAACTAATTGAACTGTTTCTGCAGACATTTATGTCCCAATACAGTCCACAAGGAAAGCACATTTTGTTGTAAGTTTGCCAAACATGCATATATATAATCTATATGCATGTTTCAAAGTCTCTTGCAGTGCAATTTTTTTCTTTTTATGCATCAGTTAAACATGATTTACACAAAACACAGCCTCAGCATCGGCCTCATTTGATTATTTTACAGTCAAGCTTGGCTCGTGTGAAAGAATTGGCCTGGATTTTGGGAAATATAAAACTTGATTAGGTGCTTGATCAGCTTCTGCATGTAGTCGGCCTGGTGCTGTCTGAAGGTGAAGAAAATCTGACTAGCAGCTCCTCTAAGCACACTTTTGTATGTTCGTTAACCTTTACAATAACCAAATACAATTAATTTATTAAAATAAATAAGTTTTTAATTTAGTAGACGAAGCTTAAACATTGTAGCACACATACCTAAATTATTGCAGCGCGTGTGTTTTGGATTTGAACTTTTTGCTAAATCTAACAAAACTGTGCCACTAAGAGCCTTAGTGCCGCTCTCTTTGAATAAAAACTAAAAACTATCCAAATAGTCTACAAGGAAAGCATGTTTTGCTGTAGCTTTCTTGTTCAGTTTAACAATTTTTTTTTTTTTAATGAAATAAATGTTATATTCAGTTCAATAAAACTACATGCATTTTAGAGAGGCTACAGTTAATGGTGCTCTGCTCTGCTTTGTGTAATTTGATGAAAAAATAGACAATTTTGTTTATGAGGTGAGGAAATTGTAGAAAAAAAAGCTGAATCAAGTCTGAATATTGATTAGACATAAAGGAAGTGACTATCTGTTGGTCTCAGGATGGTAAACTGAGGACTTTTACGTGTTTAAAGTCTTTTCAGATTCAGTCACACATATGTAAGGAGACTCAACTTCATCTCTCGATCTGTAGAGACGCGTTTGACACCGAGTGCCTGCCTGTCGCCCGTAGTGTTGTCTGAGGCCATTAGCACACCTAGTGAGGAATGAGGCGCAGACCTCTGATCAGCGCCGACTGGTGCCTCACTCTTCATTTCTGTCACCAGGGTGGGAGCCGGGCCTGTGTCAGCCGGCGTCACCACATGATAGGCCCGAAGACTAGGGGGGAAATTCAGAGTGTCTGTCTGGTCACTTTGTGCTTCCTGTTTATTGTGGTCTGAAGGTGACAGCACCTTGTCTCTTTAAGTACAGGTGCGTGTGGTCATCCTCTATGACCCACTTTAGGGGTCTACTCCAATTTATGGCAGCAGATTGAGGAAAACCTGGAAAACTACAGCAAGAATCCCCAGTCTTACTGCTGAGGCAACAATACAAATTGTCATTTAGAAGTTTGGAGCACACTAAATGTCTGCTGTGTGGTTTAAGTGCTCACGTTTCCCCTCACCTGGTCCTGTTTCATCAATATCAGTGCTGTTATTGATTGTGGGCTGTAGCCATGTGTGGATAGGAGCATTTTGAAGTCAGCTGAATGAAGCAGGGTGCTCGGCCTTTGCCATATATATTTTTTAATCCAAGCAAAGTTGGGTTTGTGTAAATCTGCTGCTGAAAAGTTTAGCCTTGCTAAAATCACTCATCAGTGCTTCTAAATCACCCAAAAGCTAAAACTAAAAAAAAAGTGATGTTGATGGAACTGATTAAAACGGAGGGATTTTCCAAACGCTATGACAAACCGTTGCAGCTGTGAAACTGCTGCTGAAAACAAACTGATACCGAATAATTTGCTACAAACTTCCCTTAATGCGAACATGTTGCCACGTTTCTTTCATATTATCTATAAAAACAGCAATAATTTTCTGGATTGTGACGCTATGATTGCAGCGAGGGACTTTTCTGACTGATGCAACGTCGACACATTGTGAGGTAAAGACTAGCTTCACGCTTAAAAGCTCTTGGTATGCTTCTTCAGAACAGTCAGATCGCCTTGGAAACTCCCTCCTCCTACATGCCCATCACGCATCAGATCGAAGGAGTGCTGTGTCCAGCAATTTCAGTAACTTTCAAAATCAGATTCATCACTTCACATAAAAAAATGCCCATTTGTATGGAAGTGAAACTTAAACAATCTTAACAAATGTATTACTTTGAAAGCCTACACGTGCACACCAAGATCTTTATTTCTATATTTAAACAAATACCAAAACTTGGAGCTATTAAATTAACCCAGATCCTCAAAATTATGACACTGTTATATGGAAAACATGGCAATTTGTTTAGTTAAACATAAAGAGTTTAATGCTTATGTACCTTTTGAGGTTTTTCCAATATGCAACATAAGCCATAATGGCGTTTCTGGTATCATTTAAACCAAAAACCTTGATGGCACTGTTGTGTTGATTGGTTTCAGGGGAATAATTTGAACCGATTGGAAATACCCTGCAATATGTGTTCCCATGAGCATGCTACAGACAAAATATGGCCCCACTTATTAGAATATTGCTTCACAGTGCATTGAGAGGTCAGTATCTTGCTTTAAGACCTACATGCACACTGCAAACTCAATAGAAATCCCAAATGAACTCATGGGAAAAATTCAGCCAGAGTCAGTACAACACTTTGTAAACCATGCAGATCTCGGCTGCTACATCCTGCGAAACCCTCAAAACAGTGTTTGCATCAGCAGGAATTCCTCAAATTGGAGAATTTTGTTAACTAGGAGTCAGTGTACAGTGAGAAAACAATACAGGACAGAAAACATCTCCATCTTAATTGAGGAATCCAACGACTAGGAAATGAACTGTGGGTAGTGCAGATGCATGAGCACAAACTCTTTTATAATACTCCCCCCAAAATTCAGCTTACTAATGTTTGACAAAGTGAACCACGTCCTGGTGGGCTGATCAGTTACTGAAATTGATGAAGGTGGTTCTGTATTACCTGCGTCTGGTTTTGGACTTAGAGTGGCATACAGGGTTACAGTAAAGTACAAAGAGGTGTCACAATAAATTTAATAACTTTTAACATTAAATATTAATTAAACAGCTTTGCTTTCAAACCAGTAAGATATGTTGGACCTGCGATTTTCGCCGTGGTTGGAAAAATCTCGGCAGATGTAGAGGAACACACAGAAAATGTTGGGCTAATATGTATGAGGAAGGTTCCCCTTCTAGAACACAAGCCTGCTGTCACTCCATGGCCTACAGCGCTTCACTGTGGCCACTAGGTGGTGTTGCGCTAATTAGATAGAGGACACTGTGAAAAGCCATAATTTCTGCTCAGAATCGTCATGGGAAACGAACATGAACATATTGCAAAGATGTGTGAATGGTTGATGGTGAGAACTGATGTAGATGAGACCAAAGGAGACATGGTGAGAGTGTTTGATGCAGAAAGAACAGACAATTGCTGCAGGCGTCTGTCAGCAAGCAGATATGCACATCTTTTTTTTTTTTTGTTTCGTTGTTTTTTTTTACAAATCTCCAGATGTTTCAAAGGCCTAAGCCACAGGTCTTTATGTCTGTTTGGTGTTTATGTCACTTTAGGCCAGCGTTCCAGTCACTTCCACTCTTTTCGACGCCAACCTTGACGCTAACTTTGAAAGTTCCTGTAGTCGTCTGACACTTCGAGGGGCTGGTCACTGTCCTTCTCTACGTTCTGCAGTTTGTCTGTAGCGAAACCAGAGACTGTTCCAGCCCTTCATCGTTATCCTGGACAGACAGTAAATGTGTCAATGAGGGCAGTGTGGGAAGGTGTTGGGAGACACTGTGGCGACCATGATAATGTGTGAGGTCTTCAGTGGGTGTAATAACCATAATAGTCTGCATCGCTGTTGCTGTCTTTTTCACAGACCTCTCCACTGCGCGGGGGTGGGGAGTTTTCAGTGCTGGACGTATATGGCGACACCCTCCTCTTCTTGTTTTCACCCACACCTCCCTCAAACAGGCCAGAGTCGCCCGAGTCCGCTGATTTCACGGAAGGTGGTTCGAGCCAAGGCTCCTCTTGCACTACGCCCACAGTGTCTTTGGGCTTGTCCTGCAGCAAGGGCGGCTGAAAAGAGTCCAGGAGTGGAGGAGGGTGCAGCCTGGGGTTCCCAGGGGATGTCGAAGATGAGGAGGAGGAAGAGGAGGATGATATGGGTCGAAACCACCCAAGAGTGGGGCCGGGTTTAGTGGGGTGACCGAGGTACTGTGGGGTGGGCCGGCTGGCGCTCCAACCTGCTGAAGCGGCTCCTGATACAGACACGCTTGTAGATGCAAACGGATGATCTGAATAGTAGCTGAGAGCATGGTGAGCAGATGTCTGCAAGGGGAAGGGCTTGTAGAAACCATTTCCAGAGAAGTCCCCCTCATAGGAGGAAGCGAAGTCAAGCCGATTTGGAGCCACGCCTTGCTGAGGTGACAGGTACCAGCGGCTGTGGGGACCGGGGGTTGCGGATGGGTCTTTGTGCTGCTGGCCCATACCAATGTGCTCGCGGCCATAGAAGCGGCTCTGGGGCAGGGGGCTCATGTACTGTTCAGAGAGGTAGCCTTGGGGGTAGCAGCTCCCTGGTAGCAGCTGCTGGCCCTCTGTAGGGGAGGGGGTGAAGCGATCAGAGTCGGGAGGAGCGTACAGCCTAGGCAGGAGGGAGGAGGAGGAGGGGAAGAGAAGCGAGTGTGAGAAGAAGAGGAAAAAAAGAAGGTGTTATTTCCTGCCCAAACCTCAAACAACTATCAAACATCTCACAGCCCCTCACGCCCTTTCACTGCAGCATGCTCAGCAGCAGCAAGTAATTGCATCTTTTCCAATATTAAAAGGCTGACACGAGCACTCAGGACATTCAAGTGCCAGCAGCGACCCAGTCTCATTGTTAATGCTGAGAAAACGCAGGGTTCACACTGAGAACAGAAGAGGATTTGCTTTTTGTAAATACAGACATTTTTGAAATTACTTACGTGTCGTAATTGTCACGGAAACCTTTAGCGAACGGGTTATGGTCTATTTTCAGCTGAGTGATCTGTGTAGGGAATAAGAGGAGGGCAATGAGAGAACGTAGGCAAAGGAAAAAAGAGAAGGAGTGAGCAACCACATCGAAGAAACAAGAGCGCAGAAAGAGACGTGACCGACTAATAATTAATGAGGCTACAGTGCAGTTTTATCTCTTATTGGAAAGATTTCATCTTAAAAACCGCAAAGGGGGGAACACAAATGTAAAACTGGGAGAGTGTATCTTGCATGGAGTAACTCTCCCACAGTTTATTTGAACAGCTGTGAAAAATACACCGTAAGAGAGATGTGAGCTACGGTGCTCAGGTCAGTCGAGGTGAAGCGACTCGTAGCTTGAAGGCTGCAGAAATGTAAGTTGGTGTGTCTGCATTTTTGATGCATGCATGCATAAATCAGTAAAACATGTCGCTGACATGAATCATTGATCTCTCAACGTCATTAAAGCTGTGCAATCGAAGTTATAAGAGGTGTTTTTGTGGGCCAGTTGTGGAAGGTTGTTGCCAAATACAAAACAATAAATATGCAAACATGGTAGAATAGCATGTCAATGGTCTGCGATGCAGGCTGCGGTTCACACCTTAAAACATATTTTTAAAGCATACAAATCTCATCTTCATCTTTGCGTCTGAGGTGACTTACATCTGCATTTTGATAAGCAGTAACAGCGATGAACTGAGTCTCCGGGAAGATGAATGTCTGAGCTTTAGAAGAGAGGAAGGGGTCCTCCGTGCCATCCTCCTTCACCTGCACGATGTGAAGACGAGGCTGGTATTTATGGAGGGACTGGAGAACGATCATCTGGAGAAAGGGGGATGTAATATTATGGTCATTTGGCTGCTAAAGATTAAGAGCAGGAAACAAAGATACCTTTATTTTACCGATAAGCGAGAAAAATAAAGGCAGGAAATGAGCAGGCAGAAATTGAGTGTTTGCAGATGGTTTCCATCGCGACACTCATAATGCGGTTGATGTTTTCATATATCAAGAATACGAAAGGAAATGATTGAAGTAGTGTAAAATATAAGCAGAAGGTGACAGTTATTGCATTCATCGATATGTTTCAGCCACTCACTGACCACGCGAGCGTATTCACAGACAGATTTGTAGAAAGAAAGCAAATTAGAGGCAAAAGCACGGTACCTGTGCCACATTGTTGGTGCTTCCCTTGTTGTTGGTGAGCTTGAGCTTGCTAAACGACACCTCTTGTCTCATCCAGTGAGCTCCTGTGTTGGGAGAGTCGGGGTGCATGTACATCCTGTTCCCTGCAATCACCGAAGCACATCGCGAGCAGCGCATGTAGTTATGAATAAGGGCTGCGCGCTTTGTTTTATTTATTTATTTTCACATATTTTGGCTTCAAACTATCACAAAAAGAAGAGAACAGGAACATCGTGCTGCAGCGAGTTTTGCTTTGATTCTCACTTTTTCTATTCTGCACCATTTCCTTTACTGCTGTGTTTTATTCAGCTGTTTTTTTTAAAGCTCTCAGTAATAAACAAACTAACTGTGATTAGATTTCTTCCCATAACTCAGCAGCTTTTCCATGAATCCAGACGGTCAATGCGCTGAGAACAAGCAGTTTCAAAATGCAACCTGCCACTAACACTATGACTAAAACAGGTGCAGCATGACACGCTTCATTTCTGTCCCGTCGAATTTGGTAAATTTTGAAATGAGACTTTTTAGGACAGTTTCAGTAATATCAGTGTTTTCTGAGTCATTTTTAAAATGCTGCTATTTACTTTCTGTTTTGCTGATTAGGCAGAGGGAAACAACATTTTGCTGGAGCCCCTCAGGTGTAAATTTACAAAAAATAACTTTGGCTTAAGGACTTAAAATCTTCTCTGATCTAAAGTCAATTTTATAGAAATTTACATGAATTCAAGTTGAATTTGATGCGATTAAAAATGATATTTTTTGCAAATCATCAGCAATTTATGGCACAAAAATTAATGGATATTAATAATAAGTTACTGTCTGTAGGCCACTTCAGTTGAATACAAGGGAAGATGAAAAACGTCTTAAAATGCCACTTTTCCATCAGGTATTTCCCCTGCAAACTGGGATGGCTTTGTTTTCCTTCCTTTTATATTTTCATATATTCCTAGAGCAGCCAAGATTTCTCACAACGTTACCACAACGACCTGCTAACCTTATTTTTGCACACCACATAAGGGTAATATTAAATCTAATTGAGTGAAGTTGTTTCACCACAAATTCCACAACTGTAGCACATCAGCAGTCACCTTTCCACAACACCTGGCATATGTGTGACAGCACCTTGCAGTTTCTCTCATTTATATATTTGTGGTTTGTCTATCATCAATCACACATAAAATGAAATCTCGGTTAACTTGCTATTGTTATGCTTAGTTTTTTCTTTTTTTTCTTTCTGAAGTGTGAACAGGAGGAAATACTGAATGAAAGGTTGTGGAGAGAACAGGGCGTAGAAATGTAAATGTAACGCGTTAAATAATTACTTCTACGCTTGACGTTGAGCACGTCTTTACGAGAAAAGACGAGAGAAGTGGCTGAAATGAACTCTGATGTATAACGAGATACTTGGGGAGAAGATTGGACGTACATCTGGTGAGTAATTCAGACACTCTTGGATGCTACGGAAGATCAAAGCGGGACCCGGAGAGCTTTGATAGGTGCTGGAGAAACTGTGAGTGCAATTGTTAGTCATATTCAAAGTGATCAAATTACTGGACATGTTTTTAGTGGGTTTAAAGAGGGGTTAAAGATGGCATAATATTCCTAAAGATTTTATTGTCGTACTTTGTAGATGGAGGCTGACTAAAAAAAATACTAGTACAAATTTTCCGCGTCTTAAAAATGTTTGACTGTATTTTTCTGGTAAGTAAATAGGTTTTTAGGATTCGTCTCGGCTGAACACATTGTAGATTTTAAGTTTAAACCGAGTGCAACAAATATACATTCCTGTTTAAGTCAGTTATTATAGCTCCTTAAACCAAGGAACATCAGGCAATCTTTGAAAAATTGCAAAACATGTTGTGAAGCTGCTGACTGAAAACCTCTCCGACCAAGTGTGCATCTTAATGCACGTTTTGGTTTCCCTACTGTATGCATCTAGGTTTGCTACAATACTGCTAAATAAACCACTTCCTCAGGCTCTTCCAGGCAGCACACTGAGTGAAGTCTCCTGCTCGACTGACCCAAGTTTATTTTCGATGGCGGGTTTAAATCATAAACTTCACATTAGAATCTAGTGCAGGAAGCCCCAGGAAGATTGTGGGTTTGAGCTGTTTACCGGCTACTGGTGGTAAATGCACGATGAGAAGAAAATAGCTATTTTCAATGAGTAGTAGACACTTTTTTCACAGGTGGAAGATCTGTTCTTACATATTAGGAGTACTAGTAAAACTCCAAAATTGCAATATTTGTCATCCAGAATAGCCGGTTTCATTATATTACATGCATTTATGTATGTATCAGTGCAAATGCTAATCCAACTACGTTCCTTTGATATAATGCAACAGTTTATTTTAAGGTTTTAACTATAGTGGAGTTAATATAAAGCATTTTACCATACCATACCATACTACCTTTATTTATAAAGCACTTTAACATAAAACCAGAGTTCACAAAGTGCTGTACATGCTAATAGCATAAGTAAATAAAAATTAAAATGAGATAAGATAAGATAAAATAAATAACTAAAAAACTAAAATAAATTGAAACATGTTAAAACAAATTGAGTCAACCCCTCTAATCAATGTCAAAGGCTTCAGCGAATAAATATGTTTTAAGAAGACTTTTAAATTCAGAAAGAGAAGAGGCCTGCCTAACATGCAAGGGTAGATCATTCCACAACTTTGGAGCAACTACAGCAAAAGCACGATCTCCTTTAAATTTATACTTAGTTTTCGGTACCTTAAGGAGCTGCTGAATGGCGGACCTAAGGGAACGGGCAGGTGTATATGGTTGCAGTAGCTCCGAGAGGTAGGGGGGGGCCAGGCCATTAAGAGATTTAAAAGCAAATAAGAGAATTTTAAAAACAATCCTAAAATGTACAGGTGAAATCGGTCAAGTAAAGTTCAATTACTTTGGTGGTGTACGGCATCCCTTTTATATCCTTTTGCATTTTTACATCTGCTATATATAAAAGTTATAATCTTAGTCGCTTATCGTTTTATCAGAGTCTTTTTCAATAGATGCTGCAGCACTCTTTTTTTCTTCTTTTTTTAGTATTTGTGAATGTAAATGTAGTTGTTTGATCAGCGTACCAAATCTTGGTTTCTAACAGTCATAAAGGCAGCCCCAGGGTTTTACATTCTGTGCTATAGTTTCAGTGTACCTGGCATGTTCCCTTCTGCCTTCCCACACTGGACCCACTTGCCGCCCTGGTATCTCCAGTGGTGCTGATCAGCTAGAACGACGTCCACATAGACGTTATAGTGGGCAGTAGGATCCAGAACGCTGATATTGAAGCTCAGAAAGGGGAACATCCTCCTGGAGAAACATAAGAGAAATTTATTTGTTAAAAAAAACAACCCAAAAACGCTGTTTATACCTTTGTTCACATACTGTAGCTCCAGATTTTGTGGAAACAGTAGAGGTTTATGGATCAACTGCGCCCACGTCCAAGGTGCACAGAGAAGCAGATTAAATCTCGAGATTATTCTGATGACAGTTACAAAATGCATCGAAGTGCTGACAGATCTCAATGTTAAACACATCTATCTATAATTGAAAATGTCTATCCAGCAAAGATATGTCTTCAAAGTTAACAGAAAACAGCCACGTGAGGCTGCTGCCCCTGAGTTTTTAAATGTGCATGTGAGTAGCGACTGAAACCCATATTACACTTTATCCATATTAGCCCTGCACATGGTTAGTGTGTTGAAAAAACAGTTTTTATTCCATATGAAAGGTTTATATTATATTTCCAAATATTAAAACATGGACTCCAGTAACTTGGATCACTATTCAGAATCAGCTTTATTGGTGTAGACAATTAGTTCAACCTCTTTAGCTCCTCTTGCTTTAAGTCAGCTTTCTTCTCACAAACAGGAGATTTGAACAGCAGGTGGACGCACAGAGCTGAGAGTGGAAAGTAGACCCTGATGCCTGTTGATTACATGCATATACACTGACATCATTGCATGAAACTTTATGTAACAGAAAACAGTACAAAAGCTGTTGAGATGATTCACGTCTGGCCTTTCAAACTGTAATCCTCGGTTTCCTAAGCAGCTAAAGGAGTCATGAGAGGTGGAGAGGACGGCTGACACTTGAGCTCAATATTTAATGCTGCTTTTAATAAAAGATGCCCCAGAAGATGCTCTTGATTGCTGGGGCTTTACATGTTCAACTCATTTTGATCACTTCAGTGAGACGAGGTAACTGGGAGGTCAGGTTGTCCCCCAGCTGGACGACCCGGGAACGGAGAGGGAGATGGGTTAAATTAAAATTAAAGAGACACACAAACATATAAGAAATGGACTCTGAACACACAACGGCAGATAAACCCTGCTGACATTCACGTGTGCGCCACGTGTGCATGTCGACGCGAAACACTTACTGTAGTGATTCAGAGTTACGAACCCTACTGAGTTGTAGTTCACACTTTACATTATAGCGCAACATGTAACACACAAATGTTAGTCATTCTCTGGGGGAAATCCACTTAAGGGAAATTAGTTGGACAATCATGTCCCTTAATATTCATTTTCCCAAATGACTGATGGGTGAGAAAAAGTTGATGGAGATTTAATCGACAAGGCTTTTATTAAACAGATTTTTTTCCCACCTAGTTTCATATTATTTCCTGGTTAAGTTATCATCAACACGGCTTGGTGAGCTTTAGGAAAAGACCTCTTTGACAGCCACGTTAGAGGCCCGTCCTCTGCTTTGTGGCTTGTAATAATAGTTTACTTGATGAAGTGCTAAAGGTAGACTATAGATAGCAAAGATGTGCTGCTTGCAATGTTTTTGTGAGCAAATCTTCTCAAGCAGAAAAAGTATTTCCTTGAGATTTAACTGAGAATGCCCTTTGATATTATGAGACTGAAGAAATGCTCAAACTAAACGGTGCTATTAGCTGTACGCGGCAAGCATCTGAAATGACTCATGTAGGTGTTTCTGAAATGCCATCTAGCAAATGACTGACTGACATCATATTAGGGTGCAAACTCAGAAGAGGTGGCATGAAAACTTTAAAGAAGCCTGGAGTTTGAATCTCATCTCGATTTACTACTATTACAGATTTATTTGGTTAGGTTCAGGAAAAGCTCGTGGTTTGGGTTAACATAAAAATAAAGATGTGAATAACAGTTTAATCTTTCTTAGAGGAAGACAGTCTAGCGATATGTAAATTTTAGGAAAGATGGCATTAAGAGATTGCAGAACTCCGTAGGATGTGGCCACTCGTGACCTTAAGCTTCTCTATAAAACCAAATCATTACTGAGAAATTTCAGACTGAACCACAAAGTCCTTCAAGAGACTGAAATTGCCGCTTCTGGAGATATGACTAAAAATTTGCCTCACAACTCACCTGCCCCTAAAGATCACTGCGTACAAAAAATGACCTCATTTGTTTTATTATTACAGAAACTCAGTGATTTAAAGGAAGACCTGAGCTTTTCCCGATAACGCCACCAAATCTCATGTTCATTCATTTCTGTCTCGTTCGTGCCATAGCATGCTTATAAATACCCCTGCGATGAACTCTGGGTCCATATGAGGTCACCAGAGTGTAGCTGGTGTAAATAAAGGCATCGTGTTTGACACCAGCTCAAAGCTCCGCAGGCTATGGATCATTTGTAATGACTGACATTCAGCTCCCGCTGCCCACTTTGATTTGTTCGGTATTAAAAGTGCACGAGTGGTTTTAAACCTACAAATGTAAATAGAGTAAAAAACATGCCTTTGTCTATTTTTCTTCAAATAATAGATTTGCCTAAAAAAGAGTTGAAAGTGTGTAAAAGTATAGATGGTTATAATGAATTCTATGAAAAGCATGTCGTAGTCACTTTAAGAGGGCAACGTGCGCACAAAAACAGAAAGAATAGCTCTTCGAGAAACACCCTTTACTTTCTTGTCTAAAACATTTTGATGTGGGTGGAAAAGATAGATAAGGTCTCATGTCTTTTTGATCACCGCACACTGCGCGCGCACACACACATGTTAGAAATGAAAGTTAGACACATAGCCTAAATATAATTCAGTCAGTTAAAGTTTGTGCCGAGAACATGATACTACATGTTGGCAGCATCGTTTTGGTAAACTTTGGTTATCTCTTCTCGATCGAAACTGACCTCATCTAAAATCAGCTGGGTGATTTAGGGGTGCAAAAACAAGACAGGTGTGTAACGAGACAATAAGTTAGAGGCTACTGTTAGCGACGCACTGAGGGCCCGTCCGTGCTGATGAGGATTTCACGTGTGTAGCCTGAATCTGCGTACATCGTTTGTACGGGAAATTAAGAGATGCATAAAGTTACTTTTACATTTGTCACATGGTGTTACGATAGAGCACTTTACTCTGTGTTTAAACTGTATAACATACAAAATGAGCAACAGTGCTAGAAATAACTAAATAACTAAAAGCTGTGATACTGTGGTTCACTAAGCATAACTGACAGCTATAATCGTTAAGAGTGAATCGATTATTCAAAACTTTTAAAAGATTATTCAGCCAGTTTTGAATAATCGATTCACTCTTAACGATTGTTACGATTATGCTTAGTGAACCACAGTATGACATTCATTTATCCCAACTACTGACTTACTGTTCTAACCAGTAGTTCACTGCTGTTAGGAAACAGCCCAATCTATTAATAAAAAATAGACAGTTCTATCTATTTACACGCTGCATATATTATGTTTAAAATAAGAGCGAGTGTGTGAGACCAAAAAGAACCATATTATTTGTGGTAAAAAAAAAGTGTGTGTGGGGGGGGGGGGGGGGGGGGGGGAACTATCTTTCTGCAGACTTTTATTAATAACTTTATCGAGCTTTATTTTAAGTGTTTATCATTTTAATCTGTTTTCCATACCGTTACTGAACATTTTTAGCTGTTAGCCATATTCTTATCAACTATTTGTTAAGTTTCTTGTTACAATGAATAAAGTTACTTTAATTAAACTGTAATTTCTACTGTTTCTTTTCAGATTAGTGTGGTTCAGCTTTCCAATTACCCCCCTGGCAATTGCAGAAGCACCCCCTGAGCTACTCGAGCTCCCGGTTTAGGTTCACTGGTTTAAGGGAATGCTCTGCAGAGAGAAAGCACAGATGATGTGATGTTTCACATTATGCATTTATTGCTCATTAGACCTCTCAAAAGGCTGAGCTGCAACATACAGCCACTGGCTGTGAGCACAGCTGCAGCTCCAAATCAGCTTTGGCAGTGGTCAATGAGCAAACTGGTACACCAGCTCCTCTGGTTATCTTTCTGACTGTGAGGCTACAGACTTGCAACTGAGCAGCCACAGCTGAGGGTATGCAGACTGGCTGTGGCCACAGCCAACAGCAGTGTGTGTATCATAATACAGCTCAGCATTTCTTTATGAATCAGAGGAAACGCAAAAGTTATTTTCGGGTAGTGCAAAAGAAGTCTTGAATAAATTCCTGATGTGACCCTTAGGGGGCTCCGTACTGCTCACATATGTACCCATATAGTTTAATAACAATGCTGAAGGTTTAAAATTACTACAAAAATTGTGGTAATTCGCATTTGCATTGATTTGTATTTACTTTAAATTTGGATATATAAATGCAAACTTTATGTCCAGTTTTCAAAAACACATCTCTATTAATTGTAAAAAGAACGACAAAAGCTGGACTTTTCCTTAATTCATGTAAAGAAAAAGTTCAGATGATCGAATGTTTTCCAGTTTGTCTCCTTGACTGCTGGCTCTTTAAGACGGCAGCACACACACACGCCCTCCTTGCTCACTAGTAAGACAAAACCCTACGCTGAACCGTCCCAGTTGGGGTTTTCTGGCTACAAGGCGAGTCCAGTTTAACAATCAATCATAGTTCTCGGTGAAACACAATCGTGGCAGCAGCTCTTTAGTGGCTCGCAAAGAACAGGTGAAAGGGCTCTTCTTCCGCAGCAGTATTTAATACAAGTGAAAACAGAAACTTGGCTGTTGAGCTCATGAATGGATTGATCCACCTACACTGAGTGAGAGTAATCTAGAAAGAAGTAGAATTGTTATAATTTTTTTTTTTTTTTTTGCCCCATTCATATTATCAGTTTACTTATAGTAGAGCCTTTTATAGGAAATCAGAACTTGAGAAGGGGAGAAACCAAAGAAAACACAACACAGAGGGGTATTTGCATGTGTGGGAGGCTCTTTGTGTTCAAAGTTCACTCAGAGACGCTGTAAAGCACTACATACATACATGATAGTCTGCAGTTATTTTCAGTGTGGTGGCGTTGTGGTAATTAAGGGCACGGTAGCTGTCATGTCTAGAGTGTCACACAAACATGATTTTACTTTTACATGGCAGATACAGTCACAAGGAAAGCACCTCTGTCTGTTGCAGTTTGGAAAATGATGATACACAGACACATGAAGTCGCTTTAACACAATAGGAAATCACAATTTCAGTTACCCAGCTACCAGACAGACTAACTAATAAACCTGCCAGCGTGCCACTGAATTATAGAAACTTGGCAGTAACGGCAAATGTCTATTTCTGAGCACGCCGTGTACGAACATGAAGAGTCATAACTGTAGTCGTTTTTAAGCCAAAATACCATAGAAGAAGATGAGTGTGGTGAACCAGTCACTAATATAGAGACGGTGACATTTAAAAAAAAAAAAATCAAAATAAACTGTGTGGATGTTGGAGAGCGAGGAATGGGAGGGGAAACTGGGGGGGAAACGGAGGTTGGAGAAAGGGAAAAGGAAAGAGCAGAGGGTGGAGTGAATAGAGGGAAGGAGGGAGAGGAGAGGAGGGGTGGGGAAGGGTGGGGGTTTTGTCCTGGGGATGCGAGGCAGGAGCTTGAGCGGAGAAGAAGAACTGGGTATTCACCAGGGAGAAGACTTTTCCACACGAGCGCACCCGCTGATTCATCTGGACAGGAGTTCAGGTCCAGTTTTTGTCACCGCGCGTACGCTTGATCATCTGTGACGAAAACATGCCAGTCTACAGCTGCTGCCGGACACAAGGACTCTTTAGCACATGGACACCCTTGTTTGTGTATTGACTTATGGCAGAGGAATTCAGCCACTATAAGTGCTGAAATGTCCATTTTTGGGGGGTAGTAGTCAGGGGTAGTCACCTGATACTGTGGACTTCATGCTTCAGACCTCATAAAGGATAATGCTGCTGTTAATCTGGATTTTTATCATAAACAAAGCCTGCGGACAGACTAAAACCAGTTGTAGTTTAGTCTGCTTTCCAACACATCCAGCTTCTTGTCTATGAAACGCGACACGAGGCCATTAGTTTCTACAGTGAGGAATTAGGAACAAATTTCAGGAGCACATTAATTCCCATTTGTTGGGGTTGGTGTACTGGTGTGTGCTTGTTTATGCTTGTTTAGTTGAGGGCCTCGCTAATGTTTCTTTCAGTAGCTTTTGGATAACAATCAAACAGTCTGGTAAAGATCCTATCAGCCACAACATTATAACCACACACTGTACAGAGAAGATAAATGTAGCCACGCCCTAGCACACTTTAAAAAAGAAGATAACACTGCATTAGCGATTAAAGTGATAAAATTAAAGGAACATTTTTGCTGAGGTCAGAGGTCAAATGAGTAGTAAAGTCATTTTTTAAAAGACCTCGGTATGAACGTACTAAGTAGCCCCCTGTTGGCCATTACAAGAAATGCAAGTTTACCGTGTTTTGACATTAGCTTAACTTCTCAGATCTGGAATGTATAATTAAAAACACATGTTTGGAGATCAGTCAACGCTCCGGGTTCGGTGTCTTCCTCGTGCCATTCCTCAGGAGTTTTTGGATTATCCTGCAGAGGGAGGCTGCAGCCATCAGGGAGCATCTGCGATAACGTTTAGGTGTGTGGTATGTGTCATTATGCCAAGTAGCAAAGTAGCATCGCGGTGAATAGTGATACTGACTTCACCTATCAGCGGTTGTAATGTTGTGGCTGATCAATGTATATATTAGTATTTATCAGTATACAGACCATTTGTAACAGTGGAATCAAATCATTGTTAACAGTGAACTTGCCAGCAATAGAAAACAAATAAGGAAGTAGATACAGTTTATATTTCTTTATCTAATTAGTCCCACAACCAGTCAGCAGCCTATCTTCATATTCAATTATAACAGTATTTTTTTAATCAAACTTCTTGGGAACCAAATATAGAGCTATAAAGTTAAAAAAAATATAAAAAATATGTCAAGTGTGTCAGTAATAAGCCTAAGGCTCCAAATGCGGTGGACATTACTCACTTTGAAGAGGAGCTTAATTACACGGTATGAGGAAGTACTTGTATAGCTGTCTAAAATATTGGCACTAGATGTTTCTGCGAAAAGCTACATAGGCACACATAAACAGCTGAACAGGAAGTGACAGGTCATACTGTCAAAACCTTGAAATAGTCCCACTTCTGCTTTCAGAGAGAGAGAGAGAGAGAATGCGAGCAAAAACGAATACATACGACTTCCAAACATTCACCAAAAAGGCAGCTCGCGATGCAATTCTTAATATGTTTTTCTGATATGTTAATTTCAGCATTAACTTCTTTAAATTTCTAGAGCAAGCTGCCCTTCTAAAGACACCCACTCTTATTTCCTTGGTGATGTGAAGTGATAATTTCCACAACATGAGAAGCCTACTTTGGAAATAAAGCTGGTTATTACCTAAATCATTTGATGAATTCATAGAAAAACAGCATTTTCACCAATGGGCTGCAGTATATTAGAAGAATAAAATCCACATTTCATTTTCATTGTGTGTTAATAAACATCTTGTACTGAGAAAAGCATCAGAACGGTTTAATAAGAACAGATACAGGAACCTAAAACTCATCATACGCGGCGATTACCGTTTCTGAGCGCTCATTCTACTCAAAACACAGCAGCATCATCTATTCTTGGGAACAAAATAAATCAAAGGATTGTTTCCTCTCGAAAAACTACAGGATGTCAGACTGATACAGTTTACAGTTTGCAGTCAGTGGAGCAGAGAGGGCACATGAGCATGATTCCTCCGAGTCTGAACTTTAGTTTTACATTATTTCCCTAAAAGGTGTTTTTACGCTGAGAACTTAGTCAGTACTTTCTCCTTCCTAGAACACACACTGCATGGCCGAGCAAGACTTTCTTTGTAAGTTATGTGCTGTAATTAAAGCGAATTATTTCCTCTTTGAAAACTACCAGAGGATGGTTCAATTAGAGGCACATTTCAAGGTGATTTCCTACCCTTTTGACAACCCTTTTAACAAAAAATGAAGATGCTTTCTACTGCAGTTTCCCAAAAAAAGTCCCCACAAATGTACTTCTTGGAAACAGCTGCAGGGAAAAGTTTGCCTTCTTGACTCATATCTGCACCAAGAGTACCACAGGTGTAGGATCCCTGGTCAAACAAATGAATAAGGAAGAAAGCTTCACTTTCTCTTTTCAAATTTAGTCATTTGATTTCTTTTAAATCACAAAATCTCCCCTTTTTCCCATTTTCTACCACAATTTGTTCGACCCCTTGGACACGGTTGCGCTGACACAAACTTCGTCTTAGCCGAGGACAGCCTGTGCCATGGTATCAGCTAGTGAGGTGAATCTGAATTTAGCTCATGAGAAGTGCAGATGAATTCGCCCCCACCCTTCGCTACAGGCCGAGAAAATGTGTCTAGATTTCAAAGCCCAGGTGTGCTACACGAGCTTCTGAGAGATCTGTCAGGCTGTACACCCACCGTCTAGTGGAGGCTGAAGAAAGCAGAAAAAAAAAGAGAACCTAGTCTTTTACTTCCTGAACATCAAAGGTGCCTCACCTCCTCAGTGTGGCCATCTAAAGCTTCAGTAATGTTTGACCCTTCACTTCATTTCTCTAGAGTTTCTTTCACCCTTTCGCCTACTGATACAGAGGTTTTGATTAACATTGCAGACCCCCGGACTCCTCTCTTAAAATCACACCAAAATTATTGTGGAAGCCTGAACCCAAGATGAAAATTTTAAGAAGGATATTGCCTCTGATATTGAAAGTTTTTTTTTCTTTTTTTAGTGTTTCTCTGCTCACCTTCTCCAAAATCTTGTAGGATTTTTTCTTTCTTTATGTTACGAAAAAGTGTGAGTGTCAGAAACAGGGGTAAAGATAAAAGACAGAGAACATTTTCATCGCCAGGATTTCACATTTTCACAATATGAGGTTTGTGGTTTGTGCACAACAAGAAAATTTGCTTTTTGTCACATGTGGAAGGATAACACCTCCGTGCTCACCGACCCTATTATTATTGCGGGTAGTCTTTGACTTTTTCTTTGCTCTGAGGGAAGCTGAAATTAGCTGGAGCAAAATAAACGTGTACTGCATGCATTTTAATTACGTGACCTGATATATGATGCTACTTACCACAGTGAGTTTGTCTACAGAGGAAACTGCCAGGAATTGCTACGTCAAATAATAGAAGATGCACGCAAACACACACACGCACACACCCACTTGGATAAAAACGTAATAAAATACTACATTTTTAACACTAAAATCCCCAAATCATTGGCTAATTCTGCAAAACCTGTGCACACCATAAAATGACTTACAAGGCATTGAAGGGAATTTCTAAAACGATCCATTTGTGAAGCATGCGAACAGTTAAATGTGCAATTTGTGATCAGGTTTAGCAGATAAAAGGCATGAACGTATATCAAAAGTCTATCTAAAAGGAGCATTTCCTACCCCTAAAACCGTAAGTGTACTGCACTCAGAATAACTTTCAGTAGTAAACCAGAAGGCAAAGAAGCCATGCAGGTCAAAGGGGAATATTTTGCAAGAACACAAGCTGCACCTACCAAACTGAAATTCATCTGTTTCAAAAAACCACAAAACGCCACATGCAACGACAACAACACCACACACACAACCTTAGATATATAGATTAAAATGGCTTGAGTAAACTTTGTGAATTTTTACTCAAGCCATTTTAATACAAAAATGTTGAGTTTCAGCAGACAAACCGAGTGAAGCCACTGGAAATATCAGTGTCATATTATGTGACAGCGCAATTGTTTTCCGTGCACAGATCCGAGCCATGAGAAACCTATGGCCTGAAACCTTGTGTCAGACACAAGTGTCGCATATTAGTGAATTAATCCTCATCGACGTGACTGCATCTTAATGCTCGGTGACCTATCAAGAGAGGCCCGGCAGCGCCGTCTCTTCCCCTCTCAAGCCATGAGCTGTGTGCGCTGCAGAGAGCTGCCTGCGCGAGGCTTTTAGCCCACATGTTTTTTTAATCACAATTTCGATATCGTCATTTTTTTAAAGCTTCCCACTTAGAGTATCGCTATGAGGCTTGTTTTTGAATCTTGTTTTAGATTTCTTCCTCGCTGTCTGCACGAACAAGAATTTGATTAGCTCCCAAATTGAGTTTTGTAACGTCGATTATTGACAATGACGGATGGTTAAAAAGATGACGTAACTTTTTTTTTTTTTTTTAAGATTAGCGCTTACTCTGATGGTTCGAAAAACTGTAAAAAATTCCTTTTTGGCAGCTGAAGAGGTGCTGATATAAAGTGAAGGCACCCAAGAGACTTTATAGGTCAAAGAACAGCTCAGCCTGCAGCTGAGCCTCCACTTTGCAGTTTGTTTGGCTCTTCAACAACTTTTTAATTCGGCTGTAATTCCTTGCATAGTAACAAACATTTGAGATGCCTCTAAGTAAAATGACATAGTGGCCTTCTGTGCGTACCCTAATAAATTTCAAATTTAAAACTCAAATTCTTTAGAAACTGTCGTACTTTCACATCCTTTAAGTAGGCAACAGCTCGGATGAGGCAAATTTTGCGCAAAACTTTGCACCTTTCGATCATTATCCCAGAAAAACTCCCAACAACCACGTCACCTGAGCAGAGACGATGCCTGCACAGTCTGCAGAGCTGGAAGACGACCGCCATTCAACTCTCGGAAACAGAAAAATAAAACTGGTTTTAGACGTGAATTGAAGTGCGCTCTTGTGGCGTAGCGGAGGCTGCTCATGGTAAAGATAAGACAGGTGAGTGAGTAAATTAGAAAGTGTAAAAACCAAAGGGCAGCGGTGTGAAATTCACGCTTTCTATGACCCCCTCTTTGCTCCATTAAATATGCTAATCGACAGCGGAGGAAACAATGTGTAGTTTTTCTGTGAGACTCACCTCCCCTGCTTGGTGATTATCATCTCGGTTTGGAACTTGTGGAACTTGGCCCACAGCGGGTAGTTATTGAGCAGAGCCTGAGTCTTCCCGCACACCTGTAGCCCAGGTAAAGGGTAGAGAGGCTGCCGCTGGAACCCGTGCTGAAAGCTCGCTGGGTAATTCTCCGGTGAAGGGGAGTACACGTCTTTACCGCCCGTGGGAAACCCGTCTCCTGCCGTCGGGATGTAAGCCTGCCCGGCTCCGCTTCTCGGCGGAGAGCGCACGCCGCCGTACGGGCAGCTGCTGAGGGTCTGTGCGTAAAACCTGCCGGGTTGCGCTCCGTATCCTCCTACCGCCTGGTCCGAGTGGTAGGGCAGCGGCAGCGCGTCCTGCCCGCTCTGAACAGAGTCCGAGTAGTAAAACCTCGCGTCCTGAATCCCCATTTTGAACTCGGCTAGATCCTTGCCGCCGCGGTGGAAGTGACTGCTGATGTCGGCGTTCTTTCCGAAAGTTTGCGTTTCAGTCCCATTCAACATGCTGAGGTAGAGGTTGCCACCTATGCCGCCCATTTGCAGCCCCGCTCCCAGGCTGTGTCAAATGTCATAAGTTTGCGCTCCGTTTGAGTAAAAACATGTACGATGATAATCATAAAAACCAAGACCAAAAAAACAACAAAGTCACTTGCCCTCACCTACGACTCAAAACGCACCGACATGAATTTTTAACTCGGTGTCTCCGCCGCTCAGAGGTTCAGATATAAAAACATCCCTCACGCCTCATTAGTCTGTTCATCGATAAACTTTTATTATTGCCAGAGTTGGTGTTTGTCTTTTTTTGACGTGTGGAGTCGCTAGCAGTAACTCAAACACATGCTCGCTTTTCTAACCTATGATATATACATTTTGTAGGTGGTCATATTTTGGAGGTGTGTCAGAGGCAGGGGAGGGCGCGATAGGCTCCAGATATGAAAGAGAACATCCCCTCAGTAGAGACACGAGATTACACCCACACACACACAGACACACACAGACACGCACGCAGAGACCTTTGGGGAAAAAGAGGAGTAGAGTGTAGTCTTCTGCTTTTAAAATTAAAATATGGACACAGCAGAAATGTTTTAGAAGTGACAGCAAATAAAAATTAATGTTATAATTTTAATTTTAATTGTCACTGATGCTATTTTGCGCCTTTTGGTTCGTTTGCGCACATTAAAACCTGCTGTCACGATTTTGTTTAAGAGAAAATAGGTAATAATAATTTAATGAAGTTAGTCAGAGGGGGAATTCAATTAAAGGCCTGCAGAGGTTTTTAATAATTAGAATAATAACACTGATAATTTTGACAAAGCAACAATCATTCGCAGATGTTAAGTCCCGCACGTTAAATTCGCATTTAATTTAGCAATGAAATAAACAACGCTGCAGTCGGTTCATATAAGACGAGTTTATTAATTTTATGTATTTCTACTTTTTAATAAGACTGAATAAAACTACTTAAAATGCACTTTTATCTCCTACCAGCTCGACACACCGTGCTTCTTTCTAACGTTAAAGTTTATTCGTTAACGTGTGTGATTTATTGTAATTTAGCTGAAACATATATTTATAAAAACAAGTCTATTAAAGTATTACTCACTCTGTGTCACAGGGTTTCAGGTTGTTTTTCACCATAAACTAGTTCACATTTTGAATCAGCAACACGATTTTATTTTCATTTTCGGTCTCAATCACGAAACACGTCAAAATGTACAAGTTTATTTTTTATTTTATTATTTTTTACATTAAGAAAAAAATCAACAACGAGACTGACTGTTTTAGCAGCTTCAGAGAGTTCACTGTGTTATAGAAATTATTTAAAAATAAAGCCCAGTGAAATGTATCATATTTTATAGGAAATTGATTATATTTTTAAATTTTTTTAAATAATATTTTGGGTTATTTTTTATGTTAAATATATTTGTAATCTTTTAAAATGATTTCCAGTACATAAAATACATAAAGTACCCATTATTTGAGCAATAATCTTAAAAAATAATACACTTAAAAAATAAAATCTGTCTATATTCAGAATATAAATAAAAATCTATGCGTTTAAGTCAAGTGACAACAAAGAGAGACTGTTACTGAGGCTAAAAATGACTGAAATTTACCTTTAACTTGAACCATTCCCCCTCCAAGCACAGTCTTGTTTAGGGCCCTGATAATGGCATGTTTAAATGGGTCTTACTGCTGGACTGACACTACATTTTCAGTACTCAGTATGGGTATTATATAATGTTGTTATGACTTGGTTTTTTAACATGTGCGCCCTGTGGCGGCAGAACACCTCAGACAGCATCAGGTACAGTTTCAGTCCCAATATGCAAAATTAACTTTCACATATGTTTCCTGAAACTGTCAAAGCGTCACCGTTTGTAACCAATCACACATCATTTGCTTCCAAAGCTGGATGAAACAGGAAGCTGGCTGTCACACAGCAGCAGGCTCTTCTACTAAATAAGACCTCTTAGTGTTTGTGTGTCACTGGTCAGCGAGTCCGGCCTGCACGGGGGATCTGCTTTATAAACACAGATGAAAGAGATAACCCTGGGGTATTAACAGCTGCATGTGTGTGACCATACACATGCACACACATTAATAGATGAAACCCCCCTCCAGTGCAGGTATGACACAGTTATCCCCATCGACGCTGTCACTACTCTAATCCCACTTCCTGCGTCTCTCCTAGCAAGGTGAGCTCACAAGGGCGCATGTGAAGTCATCAGTGTTGACACGGGTGGTGAGAGGGCCACAGTGTGAGCGGCACCCCTCCCCCCACACACACCTCCACCTCCACCCATCTCGCTCACCCCTGGAGTCACCACTTCCTCTTCTATCCTCTTCTTGCTTCCGGTTAGAGCCTCAGGCCATCACCTTGTGTGGCACAAATCAGCTTTCATTTTCTGTTAAGAGCAGGTCAGGTGGCCCTCATGTGCTCATGTGCACAGGAGCATAACTTGGAATATATTGTGAGCAGGATAAAGTGTTTGTAATCCTGGTGGGGCCCGTACAATATCAGCCTTTTCCGCCGGATTCTAAACTTTCCACCGATACCTGAACGTAAGCCAGTGGGTTAAAGTCGGTGAGAAGGAGTTATAAATAGTGAATTATAACCGCGCTCGTACTCAGAGCTATGTGGTAACTGGAAACTGATGTAAAATCTTGATGGCTTCAAAAGAATGCAGTAAAAGCAAGTGTGGTTAACTTGTCCACGGCTTCTGTGGGTTGACAAATTTAGAGGTGATAGACGGGCACATCATCAGATGTCTTCATTAAAGGAAGGTGATGATTATGAGATAGCTGCAATTACAGCATGCAATAATTCGCTGTGCTTTAAAATATAACTGAAATATGAAAGTGAGATGTTTGATTTGGCCTGTGATTAATGATCCAGTGGCTCACGTTAAAGGCCCCATTATTATGCACATTTTCAGATGATTTACAATCTTTTTAAAATCTCGTAAATGTCCAAGACATTTCTGTCTGAATTTTTCTACCAATTAGGTTTTTCTAAACCTAATCAAACCCTGGATTATGTTCCCAAGATTGGCTTTAAAGAAACAAAATAAAATGTCACACTTGGGGGCACTGATATGTAAATATAGGTATTTTTCTCCAATTTACAGTGTTGTATAACCGTGCATGGTTTGGTTAGATTAAGGCAGACAAAAACTTAATCAGGAAGGCAATGTGGTTTGGCTTTAAAATCACATGAATGACAATGTGAAAAACAATATGACACTGCGAAAGGTGTTGCTTGTAAATGAGCCTACACAGACTTTTCAGCTCCATTATGGCACTCCATAATGAGTTTCAGGTCCTCGTTAAGCTTTGCTAGTCAGGTTCACCGCTCATTGTGCTGTTTTCAACCACAGCACTTAGTTGTTTTGGTGAAAAAGTTGTAGAAAACTCTCTATACCATAAATGCTCTTCGCTGAACATCAGAAAAACACGGTTAGTGAGAACAGTAGTGCACTCATCATGTAAACAAATGTGTTATTGCCCCAAGAGAAACCAAAAATGACAGCGCATACCTGATCAATCAAGCCGAAAATGAATCACGAAGCTCCAGAATGATAACGACATGTTTTCCGTAGCCACTTAAAAGATGATGACATATCAGTGTTGGGTTACTTCTGCTCCTCCATGTGGCCGTTACAGGCTTACAGTCAGAGAACCTTCAGAACCACTTCATTAAGATTAGAAATAAGAAAGCAGAACAGTGATCTTCCAAGACAAAGTTCAATATTTTGTTGACCCATTCATCCACCCCCATCACTTTTCTACATAGAGTTTGCCATTCTGTAAGAGCAGAATAACCAACAGGTGTTCATATCAAACCTAAAGGAAAGACTTATTCCATTCCCAGTGGTTCCTAAATTTACAAATTGTCCATTTTAAGCCCCAAACAGGCAATATCAAGGCCAGCTATCAAGAATATGCAGCAAATTTAACATGGCTTTAATTCAAAAATTTGTTTTAAATTTGTGCCCCATGTGGAAGCAGTGTTCACTTTCTACTCATGGTTTTCTGTTATTACTTTGCTTTACAGTCGGGCCTAAATCACACTTTCAGAAAGATAGAAGTAACTTTAAGGCATAAAGACCAGCCTGGAGTGCCTTAAACTTGCATTCTTCCTAATGACCAGCAGTGGATGACTACACTGTTTGCAAAAAGAATGCAATCTCATAGGAATCTATAGGAAAATGATCCTACTGCTGTCTTCATTAAATATCACATTAAACATTATGCTAATGGTGTCATGGCCTTAATTACTTGTTTCTAATCTTATTTAATACAGCATAATGTTCAATTTGTATGTTGTGATTCAATTGAGACTAAAATAGACAGTAAAGTAGTGTATGCTGTAAGCTGTGGTTGCTTTGCTGCACTCCTCGCTCGGCACATTATCTTCAAAATAACAAGATGGTAATGGAAATACTCCTCAGCTCAAGTCTTTTTGATAAGACTTCACTAACCAGTGAGTAGCTAGATCGATATTTCACATATGACATATGAAAAGGTTTTACAGGTAATTCAACGAGGTAATTACTCAGAGAGCCGCAAGAGGTCATTTACTTTAACCATGCTAAAAATATCAATGGCTATCTGGTCGTTAAGTGACGACGTGACGAATCCTACTTCTGGGCCTAAAGTAGTCTGCGTTTAATATGGCTTTTGTGTTGTTAACATGTTTAATGTTTTGTATTTTCTTCTATTTAATCTCAAAAAGCTCCTAAAACAGTCAGTGATCACTGTTGACCTCCCTCGGCTTTTATTACCGCTAATCATTTATTTAAGCTCAGTTTTTAAAACCTTAGGATGTATCTACAGCCCAGCCCATGCAGCAGTATATGAATGACTAACCTCGTATTGTGGATGGATTATCTCAGTTGTTCTCCTGGCTGAAGCTTGGCCCTTTTACAGCATCCTGCCATGCGATTACATTTGTTCCTGACCACCGAGAACACTCGCGTTAACTTTTATCAAGTGGAAAAAAAGTTAGCTTGTTTATATTATGCTAACATAGCTGTGTCGCTAGCGGTCACGTAGCACATCATTATATACCAGCTAGCCAAACTTCAGTAACCCTACAAACGTCACTGCTGTTTAGTTTTCTGTCTTCATTTATGTTGGAAGTGATAACAGAGCTGTACGTTTTAATTTGTTTCCAAAACCCCGCAGTCAGGACATGCTATATTGTATTTAGATAGAAGCTAGCGAGCTAACTTCCTGGAGCTTTGAAATAATATTGACTCTAGAATGACTGTCATTTATTTTTCTTCCTTTATTGTTCTAAGTCAACTTTGTTTTGGGTGCTTAACCCCCTCAGCCATAAATATCTGGTCTTGACATTGTGCCGATGTGGGTGGGCAAGGCATGCCTGACACAGAGTTCACAAATCAAACCCACTGTACAGACTGAGCCGTGGCATTCATTTCATTTCAACTCTATTTTCAAGCAGTTTCTAGCATCTCTCCATGTGTTGTCATCACATGGAGAGATGAGTACGAGATTATTGTTTACCTACGATAAAAATGTACTTGACATGAATTTGTTGTCATTTAGAACATTTATGAGCAAAGGTTTAAAAATCTGAAATTAGACAACTTTTTAGTTTTTTGTGATGATTTAGAACCATCAGTGCTTCACATTCAGGTTTCCTTGGAGTTCTGAGGAGTGTGCCAGAAAACACGTTGTACCATTTAAATAGTCTGAAGAGGTAAAACTGAGGATAAAGCAAAGGTATTTTGATTCAAAGAAAATCAGCAGAGAGATGTGTTTGGGAAATATTATTGGTCAAATAGCACAGACGGTAAATAAAAGATGGACATGACCATAAAAATTTGTGACTGGGGCAACAGAGGACCGGAAAAGTAAGTAACGTTAAAAAGAAACAGCTGTAGTTACATTTGCAAATAATCAAGTTATTCAGAGACGGGTCAGTGATATTACTGGGTATAAAAAGAGCATCTTAGAGAGGCAATATTTGTCAGAAGAATTTGAACATATTAACATCTACAGTACATATAAACAAATATCAAACTATTCAGAGAATCTGTAGAAAGGTCTGTGTACGGGGTTTAAGGCCAAAAATCAATATGGGATTCTCACTAAGCACACTATGGAAATCAGAGCATGGGCTCATGAACACTTCCAGAAATTATTTTCTATGGACGCAGTCTGTCATTCTGTCCACAAATGCAGGTTTCCAGAGTGAAAAGAAGAAGCCATATGTGAACATTGCTGTTTTCTCAACACCAAAGCTCCTTTAAAATGCACTGGGGCAAAGCAGGAAACGATACTGTGGTCAGATAAACCAAAATCTTTTTGGAAAACATGGACATCCAATGCACTAAAGAGGAGAGGGACTATTTAGCTTGTTATTAGCACTCAATTCAAAAGCATATCTGATGATATGCGGGTGTGTTAGTGCCAGCTTGCACATTTGGAAAGGCTGAGCGGCATTGCAGGCAATGCTGAAAGGTAAATTCAGGTTTTAGAGCAACATATCCTCCCATCTAGGCAATGTCTTTTTCGGGGAGGACCTTGCATATTTCAGCAAGAAAACCCTAAAATGTATAATAGATTTCCAACAGCATAGCTTCACAGGAGAGTCCCGGTGCTGAACTGACCTGCCTGCAGTCCAGATCTTTCACCACCTGAAAACATTTGGTCTTCAGCAGCTATGTCAGACAAGAATGGCACTACTTATTGGTTTATGAGATGTGCAAGTTATTGCATTTGACTCTTTTCTGGAACTGGAGTTGCACTGTCCTGGTACACATTAATAAGAGTTATTGCATATGTTATAGAGGCTGTACTATGATAGGCAGCTCTTTTCCTACACGGCGCTGACAAGTTTATTTAGTTTGCAATAAAAATGAATATTGTGACGAAGCTTGGCTTTAGTTTTGGCGAGCCTGTGCTGGGAGCAGGTGTTTGGGAGCTGTGAGAAGCACGAGTGAGGACATCCCTCATAATCACCGTGCAAACGTTTCTCATTAGATCGACTTAGCTGGAGCTCAGACCCTCCATAGCAGCTTCTAAAAAACGCCTTCCTGTCTGAAGCACCATGGCAGTGGTTCATAATTAACGCAACATATGTTTATTCAAATCTCTGAACAGGGTGTGAAAGAGGGCTTCAGGAGGCACCACCCACAGAGGCTGTGAAAACAGAGGGTGGTGGAATTAAGTGAGGAAAGAGAGAATGGAGAGATCTTGTGAAGTCAAGACAGAAGTGAGACAGAAAAGATAGCACTTAGTGCTCAGCGGAATTCGCACCCGATAGCTCATGAACTCTTGGTGAAGTGCAAATGTATTCCTCAGCAACCCAGAAACAAACAAGCTGCCACTTCCTTAGTCTATAATTAGCTGGTAATCAATGCTGGGTGGTTTTCTGTCCTGTCAGACGTCCCCAGCCATCGTGGGGCAACATTAGACCTGCAGCTGTACTCTCAGGTCTCAGATGACGATCCAACATAAAGAGCATTAAGCCTTGTTTTCGGAAAGTGTTCCCAGCATATTTGGGCTACCTGACAAAACATGGAAACAGGATGTTCAATTTATAATTTTGATGCAAGTTCGAGGGTAAGCAGTGACCTTTCCGAGGGTGTTTTGAAAAAAAGAAAAATCAAATATGTCTTTGAAATGATGCCGTGTCCCCAGGGAGTTCAAAAACAGCTCTATTGGCACAAGCTGTGTTGTGACACTTCCCACTTTCTCTTACCAGAGCTTGCTTGGGATGGGAGAGTGTTGCGGTGGGAGAGTAATGAGATGGTTATCACTCTGTAGTTGACCTCTGAACTCTCTCTAACCCCTGTAAAGTCAGAGAAAGTAAACCTAAGATGACAAGTTGTCAACTTCTCAGTCCTGAAACTCCACCGCTGAAATTAAATGATTTAAAGCTATCATAGTTTTCAAGATCAACACATGATGTATTCTTGCAGGACCTTTGCTTTTATGGTGCTGCTTTGCTTTAACAGTGTTTTTGACACCCATCATATTGTTTCCATGACTTCATATGAATTTTGGATACAGTGTTGGTAAACAGTAACCAAGTAACCCAAACTTAATGACATATTGTAGCTGTCAGAGTTTCTGGTGATTCCAAATATATGATTCTCCAACTTTGATGATTTAATGTATCGACCTGGTGCAAAGATGGGTTGGCCATAAGATCAGGCTTGATTATACAGAAGTGTGTGAAGCTAAACCTCTATATCAAGAAAGAGAAAGAGCACGCTTTTAGGTGACTCAAATATAAAGTTTATACAAAAATGCATTTTTGATATTCTAACATATTATTTAAACATTAGAAGATCCTTTTGGGCCACACCATGGGCCTTCATTTCCCTACGATTTTAGGCAACTCCTGCTTGCTTAAAGGGATCCTTTAAATTATATAAGATAAGGAGAGATGGTAATGTGTCCAAGGTGACACACTGAATTAGCTATTAGAGCCAAAACTGAGGTGTTGCTCAAATACATCACATACTTCAAAAGCTACATTTTACAAAGACTCTTAGTTTTTTAATTTGAGAGATTAAGCAAGTGTTTAATTATATTTAGAGCTAAATACAACCAACTATAGGAAGAAAAGAGGTCGTATACGTGGCTAAATTATCCGCCCTGAAAACACCAGCCACGCATCACACTGCTTGTGTTGGTTTCATTGTAAGCACAGTGATAGATCTGACAGCGTGATGAGCCACAACTAAAATAAACTATGACTGATGGCCAGTGCTGCTTTAAAGCTCAGACTCCGCTTCACTAGCTGGTGCCCTGTATATGTACGCTCGTGCTGGGCTGTGCATCTGGGCCCTGCAGTTCCACGGGAGGTCCTGCACATGAACACACAACACTGGCAGCTTTATGTTACTCAGACAGCACAGCGCGCAGCTATGACAAAACAGGGCAGCTGTGCATTTCCCCCACATTCCTCTGGCCTACTCCATGAACACAGATCAACCCCAGGGCGCCCCTCAACCACCTCCCCTTACGGACGCCATACCTCCCAACTTGCGCTCTTCACCATGACCCAACGTATACTGAGACAGCCTTCCTGTCTCTGCCACTGTTTACTTGCTGTGCTCTGCGACTACATTCAGAAATCATCAGACTTCTCAAGGCAGGGCTGATCCCGCTATGCCAAATGCTACTGTCAGGGTCAGCTGGCCTTAGGTCAGCTACACGGCTGCAGCTATTTGGGGCTTAATTCCAGACAAAGCATTGAGTTTAGAGCAGATTAACCATAAAGACCTTTATGGAATCTAGTTGCTGCCTATCAGCGTTTTAAATTTCATCTCCAGACATTTTCTATGCATTACTGAAATTGTGAATGAGTTGTGGTTCTGTGGTTGTAGTGGCGGGGGTCCCTACAGTATATTCCCGGCACATTGCCAAGTTCTGAAACTTATATTTATGAGTAATATCGAGATTATGGAAGTGAAACTGCTGTTTCTAATACTCAATTTTATTTAGAACCTAAGCAAGCAGAAGCTACTGGATAAAGCAGTTTTTACTATAGGTTGTATATGATAGAATGAAGGATTAAAGGATACAGTTACGTTCCTAAAACTGAGAAAAAAGCAGCGCTTCAATGGGGACACAGACTGTGCAAAGCCGACAAACAGCATCTATTAGCCCTTTGAAAACTTGCTGATTAAGATATTTTATCTTACTTTAGCATAAAGAATGGAAACAGTGCGATCCAGGTCACAAAAGTATAATGTGCTGTTATACTAGTTAGCATTAGCCTGTTAGCAGGTTGTTTAATTTTTAGATTTTGTAAAATTTTGGCACAGCCATATTAGCAAGCCCCCATTTCCAGCCTTTACCATAGAAAATGGATGAAGGCATAAAATACGGCATAAAAGATGGATGTACCCACATTGTTAGAACATTGAGGCCTACCAGGAGAGTCTAATATCTCTAAGAGTCAAGCCTGCTCTCAGGGTATCACTTACTGCCAAACTGCCAAATCCAAGGTGTTCTTTGGCACTGGGTACGAATCCTTTTTTCAGCAGGCTGTGTTATTGTTGTGAGGAGGCAACAACTACTAAATCTACTAAACCAACTCATTCTGATTCCCTAAATCTAATTAGCAAGTTTAAATGAAAATAAAATTTGTGAGGAAAAAAATAAAAACTTTCTCCTTTCTCTGTTCCCCCAGCCTTGTAATGTTGAGTTTGTAGCTATCTTTAAAAGATACCTACAAAATAAAGTCCAATATTGACATGGTCGGTCCATTGATGCACTTAAACCCAGCGTCATCATGTGGGTCTGTGCAACACCTGCAGCATGCACAGTTTTGGGGGGGTGATAACTGGTCCAAGGGTCTGTAGGTGCTGTGTCCAAAGAAATATGTGGCTCATTTCCCTCTACACCTCATTTTATTAATTAATTTTAGAATAGTGTTGATCAGTGTAAATTTGTGAAGACTTTCTACAATATGTGAATAAATAATAAAAGATAATAAAATAATGTAATATATTTAACATAGACTGAGACAAAGTAGAAAACCGTTCTGTGAACAGGTGACTTAAGATTTGAAATTTTTTAAAGATATATAAAGACATATAAAGATGAGAGGGACTATCCGGCTTCTTTGCAGCACTGAATTCAAAAGCCTGATGTTTGGGCCCATCAGTTCATACAGAATTAGCTGCTTGCACATCTGGAAAGGCACCATCAAAGTTTAAAGGTATATACGTGTTTTAGAGCAACATAAACCCATCCAGGTAAAATCTTTTTTATTATTTTTATTTTTATTCCCAGGTCAGTTTTGAAAAAGCTAGAAAACAGGGATGAGACATGCAGGGCAAAGATTAGCCTCTTTAATAGCCTTAGCCTGAGCTAGTTTTCTCGCATATTTCGAAACCACATACTTCATATATTACAACAGCATAGGTTCATAATAGAGGAGCGTGGTTCTCGCTGCAGTCCAGAAATTTAACTAGCTGAAAGCATTTTGCACATTATGAAATAAAAAAGACAACAAGTCAACAACAAGTCCCCGAACTGTTGAGCAGCTAAAATCAAAAATAACAAAATATGGGATAACCTTCCTCCCAGAAGTCCAGCAACTGCTCCCGGTTCCCAGACATTTATGGATTGTTGTAAAACATACAGGGAATGCCATACAGTCATATGAGCACATAGTTGTGTCCCAACTTTTTTAACATGTGTCCCTGCCATCAAATTCAAAAAGAGCAAATTTTATTCTGAAAACGGTACTTTTTCTTATTCTAAACATTTGATATATTTTGTGTTTTCTATTGTGAATAAAATATGAATTTATGAGATTTAAAATTCATTGCATTCTGTTTTTATTTCATACGGTGTCTCAATCTTATTAGAGTTGGAGTTTATTGGAGTAATTTTGTTGTGTCACCAGTAAAAATGCACAAAGAGAACTAACATATTTTGCATTTAACTAAACAAAAAACTAAACAAAAAAAATGTAATTTATGCTGAGAACTTGTGTCTAGGTTTTTGGGTTTTTATTTATAAGATTGTTGTTTTTTTTCTGATGTTTGGCTCACATATATAGGGCATGGAAAAAACCCCTATGTCTTCCTTCAATGACAAGCTTAGCTGTTTCTGTCTATCCAGAGTAGCAACTGCACATCCGCTGCCTTTCTGGATAGGCTCTCCTTTTAATGCCTAATTATGAGGCCATAAATCCTCCTGAACAAGGTGTCAGGTGCTGCCAATCCAGCCAAGGATTTCCACTGGCTTGAGACACGTCTCCTCACAGAGGCACAGTGTGTTCATTTAATAATTGTTCAGCTCTCATAAAGGGTCGGGGCATGCAGACGGCCAGCATGGTTTCTGTTGTGTCTCAGTGCCTGCCCAGCTTTCTAATCCCACACTGACACTTGAGGGATGGCTTCATTATCCTTGACGTTACTGTAACTTGAGAGGAATTTAGCGGATGTCCGTGAATACCGCAGCAGAAATATGAGATGAAATCTGGCAGTGGAATATTTGTGAATTTAACATGCTTCTTTCTGTTGAGTTTGCCTCGTATCAAGCATAACCAACTGCCTTTCTCCCACAGCCTGCGAGTTGAAACACTTGAGCCATCCTCACTCTGACACTGACCCACTTAGTCAGCTTCCCTTGCTTTAATCCTTCTTCTCACCGTCTACCTGGCACTTCTTGGCTCTTGTGTTTGTGATGAAGCACTGGAAAGTGGCGCTTCGCTGCTGTCAAAACAGTAAAAAGATCACATAAATGTGAACCCACGGTTTTAAAGTTTTAAAGAAAATGAAAAAAAGAAAGACAAAAACACTAAGTTGATTGCATGCTGATGTGCTAGTGGGCCATGTCATAGCCCAGTATAAAAACTCCAGCTTTATCACCTTCCAGTCCAATGTCCACTTAAAACCTTTCATGCCTCCCCCACTCTAACTCAGGCTTTGAAAAACACTTCATAAGAAAGTGCAGCAGAAAATTACTTTTGAAGGAAATTAGATCTGAATGGTGTATTAAAATAATCCTGCCCCCTTACTCCCCAACATCCTGCAATCTTGATGCTGGCGGCCTTGATATTACAATCATCGTAATGAAGCCGCTATTGATTGAATGATTGGCAGCTTAAGACATGTGTAATGAATGACCTGAGCTGCAGATTTACACAGTGATGGACACGGTGGTCCGGGGGATGTGAAGCCTTGGAAAGTGCAGCAGAATTAAAGCACAAGCGGCTGAAGTCTGAAGTGTGTATATGTGTGTGTGGGAGGACGCTGGAGTGTGGTAGCCCCAGTTTGTTTCACTTGCTCCTGGGTGAGTGCTGGCATTTGTTTGCAATGTGTGTGATGTGTATTTGTGTCTATAGTTTGATTGGCAGGGGGCAGAGGGGCGCTGCTAGGGGTGGTCAAACACAACAAGTGCAAGGAAGGGGAGGTGGGGTGCGCGCTGGCATCGAGGTGGTACATGCATGTGTGTATTGGGATTCAGATGAGACACGTTTGAGCCGGACACGCTGGCTTTAAGCGGCGTTTCAACTGACAACAGCTTGCCAACCACAGGTCTTGCCTGCCACCGCCACCACCTAAGCCCTCTGATTCATCTGGCCCTATCAGTCTGCTGCTATCTGTATCAATCATTAAAAATCATTTATTTTTAGTGGGATGTGGCCTCTCGCCCTCCTCCCTGCCCTCTTGCCCCCTGCGGGCCCTCTCTGCCTCGGAGCCCCTCACTAATGAGTGTCAATCTGGAGGGCTGTGGCACTTTTACTGCAGACACCTCCCCTGACAAACGCAGGGCTTCAGTCAACATGAATCATGTGAATGGACACCAGCTAAAGTGACAGCCATGCCATCCACTGACAAACCCCTCGCTCGTTTCCTCCCTGGCCTTTTAAAAGTTTGATTATGAATAAGAGAACTTCTTTTTGTTTTTCCTTTTGATGCTTTTTGACTGCTTGAAGTAGCTTTTAAAAGATTAAATGTGTCTGAAATCAAACCTCACTGACTACAAAGTGCAATATTTATAAGCTTTTAAATTAAATTCTTGCACAAAACAGTGTAAACACATGTATGCTAGTTTCTAGCAATTCAGTAGTTAAATGTGTTACTTTAGAGAGTTGTGAAAGTCACCTATTAGAAATGACTAGAAGTCTGAAATCTCATTATACTGTCTGCTGGAATTTCTAAGCAAAATGCAAATGCTAACATACCCACAGTGCCCACACTGCACAACATTGTAGCCTAAATCTATGCAAAGGCACTGGGACAAAGTTCATCTGAGGGAGTCATGGTCTTGTGGTTTTCTGAGACTTTTAAGATAAGATATTTGAATTAGTATTTCTGTTTGACTATTTTTCTAGTTTTGAATGACATCTTTAAGGTCATAACAAAGCATCTTAATCTGATTTGAGTCATTGCTCCACTCAACAACCTTTATTTTCTTTATTTTTTCTGAGCCATTCAGATCTGGGTGCTGGTGTGTTTCAGATCGTTGTCCTGCTGCATAACCAAAGTGTGCTTCAGGGCACAAACTGATAGTCGGAAATTTGCCTTGTGGATTTTCCAGTAGAGAGCATAATTCAGAGTTCCGTAAATTCGTCCAGGTCCTGAAGCAGCAAAGCAGCCCCAGACCATCACACTACCACCACCATGTTTGACTGTTGATGTTCTTTTCATGAAATTCTGTTTTAGTTTTACGCCAGATGTGATCTGACACAAAGCTGCCGACAAGTTCGCTAATTTTTTTCCCTTATGGAATTGAATCATGATTTTAAAACTGCATTTTGCATTTACTTGAGTCATCTTTGTCTAATATTACAATCTGCTCAATGATCTGATCCCTGTTTTCACTGTTTTCACTGTATGTTGTGAGTCTTAATTTGATTTTCAGGCTTGTATTCCTGATTTTACTTCATGCTTATTCTAGTGATGTGTTTTCAGCGTTGCATTCTGCTCACGTGTTGATTTATAGTTTTAGTTCCCTCATTGTTTGCCTGTTTATTCCTGCATCTGTCTCTTTTATCTTGTCTAGTGTGGCATTCGTATCTTTTTACTTACTATTTTACTTTGAAGGTTGGTTTCCTTTCACACCTTGTATTCATTTGACTTTATCCTGAGTGTCCTGATTGTCTTGATCTGTCTGTAATCACTTTCACATGTCTTGTCTTGTTGTTTCTGATTCACAGTCAGACCTCAGTATATAAAAGGCCTGTTTCCCTCTTTTGTGCTTTTCAGATTGTCTGTTATACTCCCTGTTTGGGTCTCCCTGTGTTCAGATTTTTCTGTTTCATTTTCATTAATGTTTCACTGTTTGCATTTGCCTAAACCAATCTGCTGGTGTCCTCCCTTTGGATCCTACCTCTCTACAACCCAGCCAACCATGCACTGACTCTGGTTACTGGACTGGTTTGGGACGAATTCTTGGTGTCAATCAATCCAATAGTTCAGGAGTGGGAAAGAAATTTTCCCCAAGAGGCTAAATGAGCAGCTGGGATTGTTTCTGACGGCTGCACCTGCAAACAGAGATAAAAATTAATATTGAGCAGAACTGAAGTCAAGCTTATTGGGCCTCAGTAACTCACCCCTGCAACAGATACTCAGACTAGAAAACTTTGACCTCCTGGTGGTGCTTTTAAAGAATTAGTAGCTCGTCAGTGTCATTAAGATTCATCTCATGGATGACATACATATTTGTTCTGGATTTCATGCAATATTTACTGAGACACTTTAGTACCTAAATAAAAGGAACTACCGATGTTCTCACTGGAATCACAGCGGCAGGCTACAATAACATACAGAGTTGTTCTTTCTTTTTATAGACTATGATGTGTGCTTTTATATTAGCGATCAGAAAAACCGGGTTAACAGCTGTGGAAGATATTGGCTGACGTACAGTAGGCCATCCACATCTTTAGATGAGTACTGTTGCCATTTGTATTGATAGTATTGATATGGGTAATTAGCATATGGGGGTCAACGTCTGGTCACTTTTCAGACCACAGTCGCTCCCTTCCCCCACACTCAGCTCTTATGTGTGACATCGCTATTTAAAGGCTCCTTTTCTGCGTAATGTTGTCATGTACCTTTGAATACTCTTTGTCATGGCTGCATACATATGTATATCTCTCTGTGGTTCTTTTGTATAAAGAAATATGTCTGTGTTTTATTTATGTACACCTTTCTACGTGTCTATTCTGCATGATCCTGTGATTCTTGGGACACTGGCGTATTCTAGTAACCAGGCGGACGTCAGAGATCTATTCTAGACGTCCAGCGCAACAGCCGGCCAGCAACAGCAACAGCAGCAGGGGGAAGGAATGCCGTCTGTCCGGAGTCCTGGGCACAGTGAAGGCTGATCCTGGGGAGGAAGCGGAGATGGTGGCTCTCTTGTTTCATGGGTTGTAGAAAAGAGTGAAAGAGAGATAGATGGGGGGGGGGCAGTAAGGGTAGGAGAGTGGTGCTCGTGGCGCTGGTTGGGCGGGGGGCTGAAGGCATTTGGTTTGGTGCCAGTCGAGCCAGCTCTCTGGCATGCTGCATTCCAGGAGATCAACACCACAGTGTTTCCTTTCACCCACGTCCACCACCCTGGAGCTCCCCACAATCTCTGCACCAATTCTTTGTAATAACAAGACAATCCAACCAATAATGTGTTGTCATTTGTGTAACAAACAAAAAACTAATGAAGGCTGTAGTTTTATGTGTGTAATAATGAACTAATATTTACTCAGACCTCATGAAATAAGACACACAGGCCCAGAATACGACATAAAAAACAAGAGTCAGGATGTTAAAGTTGGTGTCCTGATATAAATCAGAAACAGAAATGATAAATTATATATTTTAGTAGGGTGGTGAGACCGAGAATGATCAATACATCAACAGATGATTTTCCCATCCAAACCCATGTCATGGAAAGATGTTAATCTTACAATGACATAACTAATGTCACTGACATTAGTGTTGGAAGGACTTTGGAAGGACTTGGAAATTGTTCAAGACTTGCAATTTCTTTCCTAATTTACTAGTTGGCACATCTTGTGAATCTCACGGCAGATATGAAAGGAGTCCATGGTCAGTCTCTGTCGCACGCCAGCCCACCCACACTCCTCTGTCTCTCTCTCCTTAATGGATTGATGGAGTCTCCAGTCATGCTAACAGTGCTAGAAGCTGCACAACAGTGCTTAGGGCTAAATGCAAATGTCAGCATGCTTAGGATGACAACATGCTAACATTCTTATGTTTAGTAGGTGTAATGTTAATCATGTTTACAATTTTAGTGTAGTGTGTTAACACGATAATTAGCACAGTTTTCAAAGTACACTTGAGACTGTGGCGAATGCCTTTAGACTTTCAGGTATTTTATTATAAATCAAATCTGTACATAAGGCGTGTGGAGTCCTTACACATGAAACTTCTTACTTATGGTTCACTTTTCAGACCCTAACACTTCTAGACCCTTTAAGGTCTAAATGTGCCCCATTAAAAATAAATTAGAATTCAGATACATTGTGATTGACAAGGCCTTACTGTATGAGCATCAGAGAAGGGCAGTAACGCGTTAGTGTAATCTGATTACTTTTTTAAAGTAACGAGTAAAGTAAGGGATTACTATCGCAAAAACGGTAGATTACCGTTACTTTCCTGTAGGAACGCTGCGTTACTGCGTGATTTTTTTTTTTGCGAGAATGTCTCATGACAATGACGTAAGCGAGAGCGATGTTCGTGACAACAGCTGTGTGCAGATCAACAATGGCTGAATCCCAATTCAGGGTCTGCAGCCTTAAAGTACGCAGCTTTAACGGTCCACAAGGGCCGCATACTTAAAGACCGCTAAGGCCAGAAGTGCGAGGCTTGTGAAATGGGACGGTCTAGCCTCCGTTGCGCTGCCCAGGTTGCCTAGCAACCATGATACTAACAGCTGGAAACATTACATACAGCTTTGTTTGACAGAAATGAAGGAGAAAATCTTTCGTTCATTTGTTTGTTTGTTTCCACATGAGCTTTGATCATTCTCTGTAAGATTAAGGTCAGCTATTGAACGGCGTATATTTTAAAGTAAAGGCTTTAAAACCAAGTTAGTACAAACGTCACTAATGTCACATGACTTTGCCGACATGTGGCCAACAGTAATGTTTTCATGTTCTTCGTTATTAAACATTTGCACTTAAATAAGTGACATAATATTCAGTACTTACTTAAAGTTTACTCTTCGGGCGCCCCTCGTCCACCGTTTTTTTTCGGCAAAATTATCCACACCCACCGCCGCGCTATGCATTCTGGGATATGTTGGGCCACGAAGTCTACACCGCTACGTCCTTAAAATTCAGGGAAATGAAGGACGCATTTGAGGGCCGCATTTCGAGCAGCCTTCGAATTGGGACAGCCTTCGTCGCGTCGCTGTGACGTAATCGGCCTTAAAATGCGGCCTTTAAGGCTGCAGTGCGGGAGCGAGTATGAGCGTGCAGCGTTTAAAGCGTGGAAGTACTGACCTTACTTTGAGTTTGATTTCATAAAAAGTGACAAAAACATTAGCGTCCGTTGTGCGTGGGAAGAAAACTTCTTTTTACAGCAAAAAAACCCCTAAACTTCCAAACAAGCACCGAGTAGCTACGACGTAATGGAAAATTCACAGACAAACTCGCGGATTCTTCCACTGACCGCTGCGGCACACCTGCACCAGAGCACACCTCCGCCTACGCTACTCCTGCTATACAGGTAAAAAATAGAGCAACAGGACCGCTAGTCTTTGATGCTATTTTTTTTCTGCTGTGTTTTACTTGCATCTATTTGAAAGACTGAGTGTAAACACACAAAAAATATTTTATTTTATGTGCTGGAATGTGCAGAAAATAGGTTTAAATGTTAAACCAATTTCTTCAAATCAGAGAATGGTGCATATAATTTAATTTTTACTTGATGCATAACGTTAAAAGATTAAAACTGATAAATCAAGTTAAAAAAAGAGAGACTTTTCCATTTGATTACATTTTGTATGATGGATTATGCAGAAAAAGTAGAATTGGGCTGAAAGATCTATCGCTTTATCACCTATTCAGGTTGTAAATCGTGTTTTTAAAAAGTAACTAACTGAAAGTAATGCCAGTATGCTCAGCTTGAGTTGATGCTCAGGTTATAGTCAGTGTTTGTGAGTTAAAATGTTAGAAAGAAATGAGTTGAGCTGTTGCAATGTCCAACTTTAATAGCAGTTAAACATCACCTTTCTCTTGTTGTACATTGTTAATAGCACTATGCTGTTTTGATAGTAGTCAGTAAGTTATTCACAAAGCACCTTGGACAGATCTTGTTTTGCTTAAATATAGTATATGATCTGGTTGAGGGTACATAGTATTTTTAGTTATGATAACACTGAGATGTAAACATGTTTAGGATCTGTTTTACTTAACGTGCATGGCTTGAATGCTGCAAGCTGTTGCCTGAATAGTACTGTATGAAACATGCTGGAAATGCAACCAATGATGTTAGCATCAAAGCTTCAGTTTTAGACAAGGTTTTTATTCATGTGGAACACTGATGCCCACTAATGACTCAGATGGCTTGATCTGAAGTGACATTTTGAAGTGACATTTTAAACTTCAGGGAACATTATGCTCCCTGCGCCTGCCTGGTGTTACACCTTTGCCTTCCACCATCACTGCCTGCAAGCGCCCTTGAGCAATGCACCGAATCCCAGCCTGCTTTATCACGGCTGTATCTAAGGAAATGTGTGTCCTCAGCTGGACTCTGTTGATTCAAATGTGGTACTTCACAGTTAACACTGTGGGGTTTCTATTAAACTGTAAATATAATATAGGATTACGTCATATCTGAAGAGAACCGTCCACTGTAAACCGCAAACAACAGATGAGATGTTGATGTTGAGGAGTTCTTAAGTTCTCAGATTTAGAAAAAAAAAAGCAGTGCACTTCAGTAGAGCGAACAGTTTCTAATCTGGTTTCTAACCACATGATGCTCACATGAACATGCTGGGTGTGAAAACCATCACATCCCCTCGGTCATTTACCCCCCCCCCCTTTTTATTTATGTCAATGTGAAATGCATTTTACTGTTGATGTAAACAGCAAAGCAGTAGACGGAACAAAATGCACAGTGTTATACGTGCATATATTTGCCCTTAGCTGATTATCTAGATTTAATTAACTTCACAGAAGATCCACCCATCTTTTTGGTGACTCAAAACTGTTGAATAGATCGGTGTTAAGGCATTCATGTTCCCAGCAGTGGGATGGGTTGCAGTGGATAGCAAGAAGCCTCTGGGTTCAAAGCTGAGTGGGGCTTTTCCGTGAGAAGTTTGGATTTTCTCATGTCTTAGCAGGTTTCGTCTGGGTGCTCTGGTTTCCTACCACAGTCCAAAGTCATTCGTGTTAGGTTAAGTGGTATTCTATAATGGTTTTAGGTGTGAACTGCTGCCTGTCTTTATACGTTGGCACTGTAATGGTGACCTGTCCAGGGTGAACTGTGCCTCTGTGCAACCCTATCTGCATAAGAGCATTAAGAGGATGGATGGATGGATGGATGGATGGATGGATGGGAAACAGACACCCTCTCAAATTGACTGGGGCTGAAATTTTCCTTTTTAATAAAGCTTATAGTTGGGGCTGGATCAGGTGACCCTGAATCCTCTATTAGTTACTGTACTGCAGTAGGCCTAAGCTGTTGGGGGCATCATTCTTTATCCCCCTCTTTTCACTTTCTCTGTGTTTTTACACCACTTTGCATTTAATTATTACTTATTATTAATTTCTTGCTCTCTTCCACAGTGTGTCTTTTGTTCTGTCTTCCTCCAATCACCCCCGAGGTGGATGCAACTCCCCACGCCTGCTTCTGCTGGAGGTTTTTTTGCTATTAAAGGGGGGTTTTTCCTTCCAACTGTTGCCAAGCGCGTTCTCATAGGGGTCATCTGATTGTTGGGGTTTTCTCTGCATTATTCAAGGGTCTCTACCTTCCAATATTAAGCACCTTGAGGTGACTCTTGTTGTGATTTGGCGATATATGAATACAACTGAACTGAAATCTCCTGGCACCTCTTTGAGACTGACATTGGTGATTTTAAGTAAGTAGTAGTAGTGGCTATTCCATGGCTAACTATTGGGCTAAGGCTATTCCATGGCTAACTATTGGGCTAAATTATTTTAGTGGACATTATTTCTTCACCTGATAATATATTTTTTTCATCACTTTGGTTTTTAGTAAATTTAATTTACTAATGAAATTTTAAAGACCAGAGGATTTTGAAGCAATCCCGTCACTGGTTACAATACTGCAGAATTTTAACAAATGAAGGCTTCAAAGCTCAGTAGTCATTTAAAATATGAATAATTTGTCCAGGTGCAGGTCAGGCTGTGGTAGCTGGGATTAGTATGAAATCAGGTCAAGAGTAGAAGTTATCACTTAAATTAAGCTCATTTTCAAGTCCAGATTCTTATTCTTAATTTCCTGTACATACACACAGACATCATTATGTGTACCATAAGCATCCATTACTGGAACATTATAACATTTGCTGATTTTTTTGTAGGATGTGTGAGGAATTAGAGATATATTTTGCTGCTATTGGTAATCATCATGATTACCATTGCATTAATCATACAGTTTACAGTATTGATATTGCATTCAGATGTTTAAACATATTGGTACCCAATTAGCCTTTATTACAGGTGCAGTTATAACCACGTTAAACTGTTGAGTTAAATCAATAATCTTAAATGCTTTTGAATGCTTGTTATAATCTTAAATGTGTACGTGCTGGCCTTCTGTCTGGTGGAAAAGGTTACAGTCGTCGTTTTTTCCCCCAATTGCACCACTACAGTGGATTTTATGGTTTCCCACCTCCCGATCCCACTTTAGCCAAAAGCAGTTTTTCGTGTTGGAGAGTTTTTGTATAAACTTTCCCTTTTATTTCAGTTTGGTTCTTTTATAAGTTTCAGCACTCAGGTCTTATTCACAGTGGAACTGTTGTATTTTTAGTGCATATGTGTGAACCGCCCGTTGGTCTTGTTTTTTTTGGACTACTGAGTAAAAAAAATCAAAATATTAAGAAAGTTAACACAACTTATAAAAGTAATATAAGAATTTAAATGTACACATGTGCTTTAATTTTTTTCTAATGATCATTCTGGCTGTGTGTGTGTGTGTGTTTGAGTGAGACTGTGCTTTTCTGTATACAAGAAGGTGGTTTTGTGTGGCTTTGGGTATTTTTATGAACTCGTGTGTGTGTGTATTCGTATGTGCATGTGTGCATCTTTACGAACTGGTGGGTGTGTGAGGACGTGCACGCTTCTGTGAGTGCAGCTTGGTGGACAATCTGTCAGCTCAGGTTAACCTGATGCTGAGTGGCCACACCTCGGGGGTGTGCAGGCCTGCGAGGCAGGCTCTCTCTCATCAGCAGCATTAGGCCGCCGTGTGTGATGGCTGCTGACCCCCGGCGGAGCATTGGCCGTGATAGTCGGCCGGTGTTGGGCACCAATGATGCCAGGTTCTGGGCTCACTTCCTGCCAGGAGCAGCCCTCACTCTCCTGCTGTCAAATAGTAAGTGGCGATGAGAAAGATGGCACTTTGGGTAATATTTGCTGGGCCTCATCAAGGACACCTTGTTATAATGGATTAGAGGGGGGAGTGGGAAATAGTTTGCAGAACACTTTGAGGGAGAATTAAAAGATAATTAAGGCTCGTTTAATTTTCGGCCCTAACTTTTGTAGGTTTGGGGAGTTTTGGATTTTTAAAAAAGTAGCTTAGCTTAGAAACAAAGAAGCAGAACTAAAATTATGACCCATTATGGTGTATTATAAACATCATTAAAAGGCCAACTTCCTTCAACTTTGTTTTTTTTGTAGCTGTGATTAAACCTATAAATAAAGTACTTTACATAATCTTACTAAACGGCATCACCAGAGATTTTTTTTAAATAAAAGCAACGAATATTGCTTTAAGGTGACTTTACACATGATTCCTTTTATTGGTATCATTCTCTAGCAGCACTGAAGGTTTGCTAGATCGAGCTCAGAGCTATAACCTGTGAATGGAGACATTTGGCTCCTTGTTGTGTGATGGTCAACAACGGCAGCAGGTGCACCATAGGGAAGAACAACAGGGAAGCAGGGCCACCATCAGGAAATGACCCCTGCCACAGAAACAACAATGAAAAATCCAGGGTTTTGGAGCTTTGAAAATATGAAGTGACAAAGGGTGCCCTTTGTGTGGGAATTGACGTGGCACAAGGCTGACACTGTGCAGCCTCTAGGGGTTGATCTTCCAGTCAGGATCAAATGCCAAAACTAGGTCAGGGGGAAGAGAGAAAAAGAGACAGGGTGGGGGGATTGGTAATATTGAGATATTTAAAAAAAAACAAAAACAAAAGAAAAACGTGTCACATTATTTAAGTTTTCAACAACTTAAACAAAAGAAATTGTAAAGTGTATCAAGTTCATCTTTATCACCCACTCATCTACCACTGTCAAGCATTTCTACTGTACCAAAAGAAAACATGCCCATTTCATCAGACAGACAACATCAGCAGTCAGTAGACAATCACAGACTTGTGGTTTCATTGTCAGTGCTGGTTTGGTCCTAACTGCTGAAGACACCTGTGGTTGCTACCGCAGGATCTCCACGATCTCGCAAACAGAGGGCAACTGATAATGACACGAGCAACAAATGAACTTTAAAGAGTTGCATAATCCAGATGCTTCGCAGGAAGGTATCCAGTAGCCGTAATGAGCAGCATCTGTCGCTGCTAGTGCTGAATATCTCACTTCAGTGCTATTTTGGGACCCTATTAATATGGAACAAAATTGGCATCAGATATTTGGGATGGACCTTACTTACTTACTCTTAAATTAGATGACTGCTGTTCCTGGAGCGGCCACTTGAGGCTGGCTCCAAAACACAGATGGTATCAAAGATGGGGCAGCTTCCAAGTCTAAAAAGTGAATCTAGCGCAGAACTTGCACTCTTTTTAGTGTCCACCAGTGGATATAGTCTTGTTTGCAGAAAGACGTCTTGTTCTATAGAAGTGTAGGGGAAAACAGCCCTTGACCTCTGTAAATTGTTTCCTGGAAGTCTCATTTCCCAGTTTTAAAACAAGAATCAGTGGGTGATGTCAAGGTTGTTGTGGTCATCTTCTTTATGGTCCATCCTGTGGATTGATCCCTGTGGACGCCCATGTTAAAATATTGAATTTAAGGACTGAAATGAGAATGTTTGACTGCCTTAAAAAGCATTTTGATCCCAGGTTGTGGAAGGAAGCCAGGCAGGCACAGGGAGAATATGCAGTAAGGCTGCAGCTGCCTGGCAGGTGCAAACCAGGAACTGTATGCCACCTTTATAATATCGATAAAGGTGGCATACAGCGATAATATCACTTACAGTGGCTTGTGGAATATAATATATCCGATTGACTTCTTGCATCGGTGTTCTCTCCCCTTTTGCACAGTCGAGGAGCGTGTCAGGATACTTTTCACTGCGTGTTGTACTTGTATAACTATGCATGTGACGAATAAAGAATTTGAATCTTGAATCTTGAAAAATTATCGTGAAGTCAGACTGCATGGCTAGGTGCTTGATTTTATAGACTTTTAGAAATGGGACAGAAAACTCCAGAATTAAAAAATTAAGAGTCTGTGTGGCCCAGTCCTTTCTCCATACACTTGCTGATTTAATGTACTCATTAGAAAGTGGAGTAAAAACCAAAAACCTCTCCAATCTGCAAAATACTAGAAAGATCAATTTAAAAAATGTCTGTATTTCTAGTTATTTTTATTACATTTTTGTCAGCAAACAATAAACATCTTGTATTTAGCCAGTAATCTTTATCAAATCAATTGATATCACAGCAACATAAACCATATTTTCAAACATTTCCACCTTAAAACACGGCTTATAGTCCATATTAAACAGTCATGCTAACAAGGCAAGAAGACGGCCTCTTTTTTCCTTCCTCTTTTTTCTGCCTACCAGCCATCACTTGCCTGCAAATTTCTCATCCTGGAATGAGGGGATTTAGCATTGTGAGATGAACAACAGTAGTATTAACAACAACTGGCCTGATATTGCCCTCCAGAGGAACGGGGGGTCTGGCTGGTCCAAGCGCACCAGCACACCGACCCTCCCTTTGGCCCTTGTTTGTCACAAGCTGACCCTTCCGTTTAATTAATTAAAATTAGCATCTGTCCCCTTGGCATTGACTTGTTACGTCAGATAGAATCAGCTTTTGTACCAGCGGGTCCCCGGGGATGTTGGCCTTAACGAGGCCCAAGATCCTAATTAGACAATGCAAAAGGGGAGGGGGGGTAAGAGGGAGCTGGACAAGGAGGGCTGGGGAGGGAGGGTCTGAGCAGGGGGGCAGAGAGAGTCCTGCTGGGCCGATCTGGCCTAAAGGGAAATGAGGTATTTATACACCCGGCACCTACACATGATGGAGCGAGGGAGGCGGAGGAGATGAGCAGCCCTGATTCTTTCGCTGTCTGTTGTGTATCCTCTCTCTTTCTCTGTTTACCTTCCTCTGTCTTTGTCCGGTATGTCTCAGTATTTGTCTCTTTCTGCCTCCCACTCACTTGTTCTCACCCCCGTAGTCACAGTAAAACAAGAAATATAGGTACAGACAAGAATCTGCAATCACAGATTCGACAACAAGCCCATCAGTTTCTTGCTTGTAAAGCCCTCTGATTTACAAAAGAAAAATTTTCAAGCAAATATTTATAAGGAGATTTTAGAGTTTCACGAGAGCTGGTATGAAGGGAATTAAGATTAAAATGTGAACAAAGGTGTGCAACTTTTAAAAAAAACATAAAATAACACAATTTTTACTTTAAAATGAGGCTGTGGAGTGTGAAATAGTTTTTGTTCGGCGCTGTAAGCTTATTTATTTCTGGGCACTTTAACACAGGAGTCTATGGGGACAGTCTCAGTTTAGAAACTCGAGTGATCATTAAAGGAATTGCAGTCTTGCCACTTCCTTTTGCAGCCATGCTGCTGAATTTCAGTGAATTTTACAAGGATAAATTTAACCGAAGTCTGAACAAAGCAAATGCCTGAAACATATGAATGTGGCTGGACATACATACATATATATATATATATGTATGTATATAGTTATAAATAAACTAACTTGAAGAACTTCCTTGTGATACATTCGAAAGACACAGAGCGTGACCTGCTGTCTGTAGCTGTTGCTCGTTGCTTGGATTGCTGCCAGCCCCTGTTGTCTAAAACCACAGCCGTATATCTCAGTCTCACTGCACCGTCTTAAGCGTCAGGGGCTGGTGGCTCAGCCTGTGTTTTCAAGCTCGTGTCATATCCTGATCCTCTCACTGTCCGGGGGTCGGTGGAGACAGATGCTGGTGCTCGGTGCTGACGAGGGACCAGCCAACATGTCAGACAGGATGTGGGCAGCAACTTGTCCCAGATAGACGTGTGTCAGTAAAATAGTGGGTGACATGGGAGGATGCCCATGTGGTGGGTGATGTTAAAGCTTCCTGAAAGTGTAAGAAGGGGAGGGTGCGAGATGGACGGAAAGTGAGACTGAGAATATATCAGCTTTAATCCACAGCAGGGCTGCAAGCCTGCATAAGATGCACACACACACACACACACACACATATATATGTATTTATAGATTCATACAATTCACCATGATGATTGGCTATCTCTTATCAAACTGTCCATCTTTGCTTTTCTTCTCTCTTTATTCTTCCTTTTCCTCTTCTGTGGTTTGGTTTTATGCAGCAACCATGACTCTACTTTAGCTTAAAAAAAGAAAAACGCACCACAATCCAAACTATAAATGCACACGATCAGCCCTCCAGCAGCCTGATCAGTGTAAGGTTAAACAGACGGTTAAATTCTACCATCATCTTCAGTGTTCCCATATTTAGCTCTCATGTCTTTGATTTGAACAATGCAATTATTTATTAAATATTTGTAATGATTGGATGTGTTGCACCAGTTTCAGTTCTGCTTACGTGTGCACATGTGTATGTCTTTGAGGATCTGTTCATATTGTGTCCGTATGCGGCTGTGTGGGGTTGACGGTGGGTGCCTGGGTGGGGTCAGTCTCTTCACCCAGTTTTGCAACTAAGAGGAATGCACCTATTTTAATTGCATCATATTGAGGTTGTGTCTCTGTCACACACATTAAAACACCGCACACACAGCCCATCCCGTTTCATCTCCAGTATCATGTTTATGATTTTATTAGTTAGTTTCTTAGTTAGTAGCTTAGATGGGAACTTAAAAATCTTAATAAATAATATGCTTCTTTGAAAACAGGCAGATGTCAAAGGAGGATAAACCAACTCAACCAGATGATGAAAAAAATAGGAGACGCTAGGGAGGTGTTGACTGCTGGCTGTTGCTTGGTGTGTGTCTGTGTGTGCGCCTGTCCAGCGTCGCTATGAGGAACTCCTTCAGCCAGTCTCCCTGTTTGTCAGCTGGCAACCATTCTCAATATAAGCTCTCTAATTGCTCAGAAAATTAGAGCTAACAGTGATTCCACTTGACACGGGCTGACATTACGGTGACACCGCAACGCCTCGTGCGCCCCAGCCCTCCCTTCCCCTCACCATCATCCCCCTCCTCCCTTCCTCTATCCTCCCTGCCCAGCACCCTCCTTCCTCCCGATGCTGTGCCAGCCCCCACTGACCGGAGCCGTGCCCTCTGTGACCGCTGAGTGCCCCCTGCTTGTTGAAGCTGTCCAAAGCATACAAAGTTCAGTGTGATTTGGTAACGCTTTCTGCCACCTCTCATATGTCATCCCAACCATGATATAGTCCTCTATATGAGACCTATGCTATGGATGCTTGTGCTTAAAGTCTGCTCAAGTGTAAATACGGCTGTTTGACGTCTCTTGACTGCAACTTTTTAAAAAGTGGGATCTTAAGACCTTCCACAGCAGATAAAGTTTTCCCTTTTTCTTTATCTAATGTTGAATATTAATATGAAACGATAGATTTTTAAACCTTTCATGCCAACCGCATGTATGCAGATATGAATCTGAGTAAATGCCACGTGGATGGATGTGTTCATATATCTTGGCCCCTGCAGGCCGAGATGTGTCACCTCTTTGTCCTGTCACTGTTAATGTGAGCATGGCCAGCCAGGCGTGGAGCTGCTAGAGATCAGCAGGCGAACCCCTTTGCTACACCCTTCCCCATCCGCCACCCTGCCTTCAGCGCCGCGATTAAATATCCTTTACTGTCCAGGCATCGCCTCGGGCACTTGGAACTTTTTATTTAATTTTGGGTCAGAACCTGTCCGTCTCTGGTGCTCGAGGTACGATGCATCACAGCGCCAAAGGATGCCCAGTGGGCGCCGTCGTGGTGGAAGAGAGGATCAGCAGTGATAGCTGTGTACGGTAGGCACCTCGCAGGTGTCACACTCGTGGCAAGTCGTAATTTCGCAACAGCAGTCTGTCGCTATAACCTGCAGCATTACCTCTTACAGTAGCACATATATGGTGGGTATAGGGGCAGATTGGTGGTTGCAACATGCAGGTAGGATATGCTTCACTTGTCACGCTGCGTAAGAAGCCCTCCCATTAATATGGCCTTTTTGGTTGCATGACTGTGTGCAAAGCACCACGTACACAGTAAACACATGGCTTTGTGGCTGAGACTGTGTGAATGTGAAAACGTTTAAAAAGCTTTAGCAGATGCAGACCTCAGATTTCACCTTGATAAGATTTTATAGATTGAGCCTGTGCCGTAAATAAGGCGATCACGTGTGTCACCAATATTAGTATTGGTAAACGGGTGTAGCGACTCGGTTGGGCCTCTTATCAACTGGAGTCATCCCATCTCGTGGCACTTAAATCTGAAAAAGCTGAACCTGCAGCAGCTCATCACTGATATGAGTCTGAGTTAATCAGAGTTTGCTAACAAGTAAAATCTCCCATCTGAGTAACTGAACTATCAGTGTTGAGATTTGTTTTATAGTCAGATAAGGCTCTTAGCGTCTCTTTTTATCTTCCACAAATATATTCCCACAAACACAAACTGACATCCCTTATTTGAGAATAAGTTGGATTATTCCAAATTGAACATGTAAAATTAAAGAATATTCAATTTCCTTTGATGAAAATTATATACAGACTCATTTCCTCTTACTGTAAGTTTTCTACTTAACCACAAAAACATTGTGGGTGGATCCCCACACGCACTTGCATGCTGATATACTTGTGGTCTGCTTTGCTCAGACTTAGTCAGTGGAAGCCTCATGACTCAAAGCTCCACTAACTAAGACAGAGACGACCACTCATTATCGGGTCCACATCCAGGCAGAAGAGCCGAGCTGCAGCCCTCTTTGTCATCCTCTGTGTCATGAATACTGAATGGAAATGATTACTTAGAGTGCGAGTCATTAATGGGGCAGTGGCCCTGTCTTTCCCATTTGGCAGTTTTCGTTTCTGTTTCTCCAAATGTGCTGTTTTTCCACCATCCTACGACAAACCTCACAGCTAACTGTTCAGTTCAGAATAGCTTCATCCATTCAAAAAATATATTTCTAATGCATACGAGCAAAGAAATATGCAGTGACTCTTTTTAATAGTGGTTAAATAATCTGATAATCATATTTTTCGTCATTCATTTGTCTGAATCACTCTACAAGTCACATATGTGTGCGGGGTTATCAGTCTGGAAACAACTCTTATTTGTTTTAGAATGAGAAAGCTGTCTGTAAATTAGATAAGAATTGTTTTGTTAGTACTTTGTGGTGTTCATGACATTATCAACCAAATTAGGGCCAGCCATGCTAGGCACGCAGTTGCTGTTTTCACAATCCATCTTCCTCCATCTCTTTGCTTTCCTATCTCATTCTCACCCTTCCTTTCGAGTATTTCAGATGAAAGGTTCTAAATTTCCTGCTAACCTCCTGGTGCAGTACACTGGTTAAATGTAATGTTTCCCTTATTGCCTCCCATTTAAGAAAGTTTATTTGTAGGTCAGAAGAAAATGACTCATCACAATAAAAATACACTTAGTAAGAGCACACTTGGAAACCCACGCTTGAACTAAAATGAACCTTTCACACTTTTGACTTAAACAAGGTACATGCATAACATGTTTTTGGACTATGATGAGAGCAAATTTTAAGACTAGATCAGAAGGGGAAGATTATATCAACTGAATGGTGCATTTAAACTTTTAAATTTAGATTTCCCAGCTTGTCACTATACCAGTGACTACCATTCGTGCACGCACTCATGAGCAAGAATACGAAATCAACTATTTGGGGTTATTTTTGCTTAAACTGGATAAAAACAGCTATCTTCACCCATGGTCATGACTCTGGGTGTTGGAAAAGAATCAGAAGGAGATATAAATTTCCTCTGAAAGGTTTCTGGAAACTCCCCTAACCTTAACCCGCCCTTAAAGTTGAGGAGCTCAGGGATTTGGGAGAGATTCAGAGTAGAGCCACTACTCTTCCACATTGAAAAGAGCCATTTGATGTGGTTTGGACACGTCCTTTCAGGAGGAAGAGGACCTGGGGCAGACCCAGGAAACACTGCAGAAACTACATCCCTTAAATGGCTTGGGAACTCCTAGACGGGGCTGGAGAGAGGCAAATTAGGGCTTCTCTGCTTACATTACTGCCTCTGTGACCTGATGGATGGATGATATATAAAACAATCAACCTTCTAACAAACAGATGTTGATGACATATTCTAAAAAAGGATCATGATGCATTTTGTTAGCAGTGTTGATGAAACTGCAATGAAACGGAACCAATACTGTACTTGGCGTCTTTGCCTGTTGTGGCCTCTGGAACTTCATGCTAGTTCAGAAACATTACCTGTACGATACCAGGTCTACTCTGAGAATCTCCACCACTATTTAGGTTGACACAAAAAAATGAAGGAGGCCTCAATTACTGGCTTTAGTAATGATTTAGTAAGTTGATTTGTCAAGGAGGTAAAGGACGGGTAAATCTGCCAAATTAAATGACAAAAATCATCAAACTCTCCACCCCACAACCTGATGGTCAATATATACTCACCTAACCCTGTTTAGTCCCAGGACCCTCTCCATTGGGTCAACAATATCAGCTATCTGGTGAAAGCTACTGGGGAAAACAGATGTTTGTTGTACATTTTAGCCTTAATTTTCTCCAGTGGCTTTCAGTGTAAGCGAGGCTTATAGGCAATCAGCCAACATTTACTTCATAACGACCGGTGAAAGCAAAAACACGCCTCTCTATTGCCTCTTTAGTCTTAACCACTGGTAACACGTATCAAGTGTAGACTATGAGCATGATATTCTCGCATGTGAGATCTCATATGAGGCCTCCACTGAACCAAACACAGTTTTTCTTCTTAATTAAAAAATAGACCACTTGCGCCCTGACTCTAAAAGTTTTTTGTTTATATTCCACCCAGAGGACCCTTGGCTCTGGCTGTTGGGCGGTCCTGTCACTCATTCAGCCGCAGTGATGGAGGTGTGGCGGAAGAGGAGGTGGTGGCGGTGGTTGTTGGGGATGTGTGATGTGTTGTGACAGCGGGAGCCAGGGCTGGCGGGCGGTCACCATGCGGCACCATATTGCCAGGCTCCCCGGGGATGAGGGATCAGCATGCCAGCCTTGCCAAGAAGTGCTAATAGGCGCAACACGTCTTGCTTTCACACATTAAGGCAAGCGAAGGGTGACAGATCAGAGCTGTGATACTGCCGCCTGAAAAGAAAAAAAAAGGGGCCACGCCACCCGTTTGCCATGCAGTGCAGGCTAATGATAAAAACTCCCCGAGTCGAGCAATATGCCCACCAATCACTCGCTTGATATGTTTGCAGACAGACATACCTCCATCTTGCATGAAGACCAGTGCGGCCTCACTCTTCGCCAGTGATGCTCAACTCCATATTGTAACTGACAATAAAGCTACAAGTGTTGAAATGGGATCAACACTTTTCGAAGAAGACATCCACGTTCTCACCCAAAGCAGTCGAGGTCAAGTGGGCTGCTCCGGGCTACAACACCTTTGTCACATTTGTTACCGGAACCCACAGCTTGAATGTACTCTGCTGAGCTGAACGTTTCAGTGTGGAAAGGAAATGAGAGCTACTGTGCACCAACTCTTTTTGCTTCCACCTTAGGGACCATATGGTTGATTTGGCAGATTCTCAAGCACCTGCCTCCATTTGTTTGCCTCAAAGATTACTTGGAATGTTGAAATAGCAGAGAAAGTCTCGTTGCTTCAGCCGGAGTAGCTTTCATTTCTTTGGGTTTCATTAAACAATCATTAAAGGTTTTACAGCATGGAAAAAAAGACATTTAAATAGCATATTCAGAATATACTGTGATGCTTTACTCTCCTAGTTAAGCTTCTGCTTTTGGAAACTTGGCACATTTAGCTAACAGTGTAGGCAGAAGAATAAAGTAAACTGGAGCAAAATAGAACAGCCTACACAATGTATTATATTAAATGTGTGCAGTGTTGGGGAGTAACGGAATACATGTACCGCCGTTACGTATTTAAAATACAAAATATGAGTAACTGTATTCCGTTACAGTTACCGTTTAAAAAGGTGGTATTTAGAATACAGTTTGTTGAAATAAATGGATTACACGGCGGTACTTCCCTGTTTCATATTGTGGCGGGTCAGGACTGTTTGGGTTTTGTTTGACAGCTACGTTCTGTTGCTCCAGGCGGCAGCGTTACGGTTGCCATGGTTACGGGCAGGGCTGGACTGGGACAAAAAATCGGCCCGGGCATTTTGACTAGAGACCGGCCCACCAAAAATGTGACGTCATTCAGGGGTAAAACCGCAAAGGATTCTGGGAACTTGTGGCAAGCGGTACTAGCGCACGCAGGCTTTCAATTGCACTCAGTTACACAGCGATAAAAAGAAACACAAAAAATGGCAAGAAGCTGTTGTATTATTAACTGCAATAGGCCGTCTCGGGTCTCTCCTCCTCTTGCCTCCCCTTTCCCTTATCCACCTGCTGGCCTCCACCACTTGCTGATGTTGCAAAATCTGTGGAAGCTATGCCATAGCTACCACCAAACAATTCAGTTATTTTTACACATTTGGCAGCGTCTGTCTGAAGGGCTTGTTTCTTTTTGGCCCTAATTTTTTCTGCACCTCCTTTCCTTTTCTTGTTTTCCATTTTCTTTAATTCGTCTATAAGATTGCTAAACAAGGGGGCGGGTGCATCCGACCTCCTCGGCTGTAATTGGTCCAGTCCAGAGTCGATCATGACCAATTGGCCAATCCAACACCTTTCATTATTTATACCCTTCAAAAAAAAAAAAAAAAAAAAAATCGATCGGCCCATAAAAACAAAAAATCGGCAGCGGCCCACCGGGCAAATGCCCGGTATGCCCGATGGCCAGTCCAGCTATGGTTACAGGGTGACGCTCTCTCTCTCTCTGTGTTCCCTGGGTGAGAGAGCGCCTTGTTGTTGTTGTTGTGCTAAGCTAACAGGCAGAATGCTACCGGCATAGCTCTAAAGAATGTAGCCTCATTTACTTAACGCAATACGTTACAGAATACATTTTGGGGCATGTATTCTGTAATGGAATACATTTTAAAAGTAACCTTCCCAACACTGAATGTGTTCCTTTTGCTTACTTTGGGTTCGGGGCTATTTTTAGGCCTTTTAGATTCAATTAGCAGAAACCTGAATGCTTTTCAACATAGTAGTAGCAGTTGACCTGTCAACATAATGTTGCCCCATGTACAGCAAGTGGTTCTGCTGATGTTAAGAGAACTTGACTGATCTGCACCGAGTCCTGACCTTAACTCCCACTAACACCTTTGGGGTGAACTGAGAAAAAACATGACCCCGGTGATAAGCCTCACTAATGAAGATATGCCAAAGGTGAGTCTGGAAGACGATGCTTATATCCACTGTACTTGTTTTGATAATTTATTTTCCGCTTGGAATACTGTCCCGAGTTGTCAATTTTTACAGGTAGCACCTAGCAGGAGATGGCGGTGCTTCGGACTAGGTGAGGGAGCTGCCTGTGGAGGTTGTGCAGGACATAGAACATATGTGATGCCCTCTGAACTGGTGTGAATTTACGGGGTAGTAAGCTGCCGTTTTTATGTATGGGCAGACATTTTATAGACTTTGTACTGGTGATATGGAAGATTAAAAACTGTTCAGTGGCCAGTCCACCTGATTAGGACATTTGCGTTCTCACACAGTTTCTTTGAGTAATGTCCGGAGAGATTCATGGCAGAAAAACAACACTTAAAAACGTATGCAGTGTAATTATCTCTTTTATCCCTAAGAATCCAACACCATGGTTTTTTCTTCACATCATCGTCATCACCAGTGTCTTTTGACTGCATAAAAATAGACGTCCTGATGGGGCTGATTGTGTGACTTGATATTGTGAAAAGGGGAAATGTCTGCACACATTGAGCTCCAAATAATAATTCAATTCTTAAATCATTTACACAAAAGAGATTTTTTGATTCGTAGGATCTTCCTCAGGCATTTGTCAAAAGAAATCTTTCCTGGATGTGCACACACTTCCTCTTTTCTCTGAAGTCATGGGGCGTAGTAGTAGTAGACTCACACATGTCGGTTTCTCCTGTTTTTGACATTAAGAGAAAAAGAAGATGGAAACATTTTTCAAACATTATAATAAGTTCCTTTTTACCCCTTTCCTTTCTTTTTTCTTGGAGTGATTTGAGTGCAGTGTGCATTTAAAAGGCTATTTTTTTCTGCGTTAGTGGGACAAAGATGAACTTAGCTGTACTATGTACCAGGCACCTGTGCAGATACCCTGATGGAGAGCTGCCTGTTCTTGATCAAATATTAAAGCAGAAGGTGGTGCTGAGAGTAAAAGCTAGTACTGTGTGGGATGCATTCATTCTGATACTGACCACAAGTATCCTCTAACATCCATTACTTATAACGTGTCATTGATAAGAACATGCATTCATATATGCACTATATTAAGATACTGCACGAAGCTCAGTGCATCACACAGCAGGGTAGAGGAAGTCCCCGGCTTAACAGGCCAGTGTGAATGCAAAATTATAAAAATAATGTGAATAATTTATGGCTCACCTCTTTGTCACCCCAAAGGTTTGTAGCAGCACCAATCTGTGCTCTAAGATAGGTCACATGACTGGTCAAAGTCTTATCCTCAACAGAATTTCTGCATGTGTTCTATATAATGTTTACCTGCAAATGCAACATGAACAAGCAATGTTTTATTAATGCTTATTATAGTAGATTGTATAACCAGTGGCATGTAGACAAGCCTGCTGAAATTTAAAGAGGTTGGTTTTTTGTTTTGGGATCATTTTGTATTACAGAGATCCTTTGAGGTGAGAAACCGACAATTTGGAAAAGAAAAAAGAAAGTACAGGATAAATCATCTTCCTTAGTTGTGTTCTTAAAGCATGGGATTTTATTGAATGCATGACAAGGGAAGTACTTTCCATTCATCCCCAGTTCATGTCATATTGTGATATAAGTGCACAAAGAGACCATGGAAGCGGTACTTTTGCTGCAGCCTTTATGTCAGAATAAATCCAAACACCATCTTCTGAAAAACTCAGTTTGTGCAAATGAATACAAACATGCTCACAGTGCTTTAATTTACACCCTCAATATCTCTAAGGCCAGTGGGACAGTTAGTGAAAAAGACTCTCCTCCTCTTTATCTCTTTAGCACCATTCATTAAACCTACCTACTGGGGATAACATATTTCACTCTCCCCTCTTCTGTCTTTCTCTTTGTTATTCCACCATAACACCTTGACAAATAAACTTGACTGGCAATGTGTTTGACTTGTCTGTGAACTCCGCCATTCATCCATCCATCCATGCTTCCCTCTTCCCTCCCCCCATTGACGCCTAGAGTCCCTGGAGCCATGCTATGCTTGCTGAAGCGCTGTGTTGTGAGCGAGTGCGCTGCCTGCCATCAATATGGGTGAGTTACAGAGGTCAGCGGTTCAAATGCAGTTCACTGCTTCACGCCGGCACTAGCTGTGCCTCTACCCGTGCATATTATGTGTGCTGGAGTGTTGGAGTGTGTAAGCACGAGTGCTGGGATGCATATATGTGGATGTGTCTTCGTCCCTGCATTAATATTCTATATGTGTGTTTGCGTGTCATTGGACCGTGTGGATGTCTTGGCTCGTGTGTTTACTCACTCGGCCACCGCACGGAGGGTTTCGATCTTTGTCCTGGGCTCCCTGCCAGCCGGTATAATGAACATGTTGCCACTGGGGGCATGTGGAACACAAGCGCATTATTGCCTCTTGAATAGCAGGTGGTAAATCTGTGTCTGATCAGCTGTATCACTGAATACATCTCAGTCACTGAGAGGCAAATGCCACAAAGATCTATGGAGTGGTAGCAGTCATACTGCATTGGCTTAGAGAGTCTTTGTAAGGTTTGCTCATATTCAAAATCCAAATTGTGGAAGCATATCCCAGTTTGGATTCAGGAGACAGATATTCTCTCCACTGCTACAATCAGACTGAAAACTTTCCTTTTTGATAATGCACATAGTTAAGGTTGGATCAGGTGACCCTGAATCCTTCCTTAGTTATGCTACAGTAGGTCTGGGCTGCTGGAGGCTTTCCCATGATGCACTGAGTGCACTTACTTTTTTCACTCACTATGTGTTTAGACACCACTCTGCATTTTAATCATTAGTTCCCAAAAAGCTGATTCTGTTCATCTGGATGTAATGATTTCAGTGTGAGAAACATTTCACCAGGTTTCCTTATAAACAGCACATTTGCATAACGAGGCTCTCTCTGGCTCTCTTCCACAGCGTGTCTTTTGTCCCATCTTCCTGCACTGACCCCATTCGGTCGTGGCAAATGCTAGCCCCTCCTGAGCCTGCTGGACCGTTCTTCCTGTTAAAAGTAAGTTTTTCCTTCCCACTGTTGCCAAGTGCCAGGTGTTGTTTGATTGTTGGGGTTTTCTCTGCATTATTGTATTATCTTACCTTACGATACAAAGTGCACCGCAGTGACTGATGTTGTGACATGGTGACATATTAATAAAACTGAATTCAGCTGATTGTAAGAAAATGCCTTTCTGCCTCGTTTCCGATATATAGACTTACAGTTGTGGGTACTTATATAAGAAATGGCCAGAGAGTCAAATATTATCAGTGTGTGTGTACAGTACGAGTAATAATAATGGATTGGACTTTATATAGCGCTTTTCTCTCACATTCACACACTGGTGGAGGCAGCTACAGTTGTAGCCACAGCTGCCCTGGGGCAGACTGACAGAAGCGAGGCTGCCATATCGCGCCATCGGCCCCTCTGGCCAACACCAGTAGGCGGTAGGGTAAAGTGTCTTGCCAAAGGACACAACGACCAGGACAGAGAGCCCGGGCATTGAACCGGCGACCTTCCGGTTATAGATGCGCGTCCCTCAGGATTCAGAGTCCTCTACATGGTCAGTATCACAAAGGTTTTCTTATCTTTTCTTGGCAGGGAACGATTTTGATCACAGGCACACAACTGTGAATGTCAAAGCTCCGCCCACCTGCTGTTAAAACCCTCTCTTTGGGAGGGGCAGCCAATCAGAAGAAAGTTAGCCTAAAGAGAGAAGCAACTTTTAGAAAGTTTAATATACCTTGAACTATAAATCACACAAAGATACCCTACTAGAGTACAAGAATAATAACAGAAAGAGGAAAATGAGCGTAAAGCCCACTTTAAGGTTAAAACTGTTACCAAAAACAGTACGCTACGTACTATAAATCATGAAACAGCTACGAAACAGCTGTGTAGAACCAATTGGCTCATACAGCAATACATTTTCTCTCTTATCAGTTCTTCTCCTTCACCCTTCCTGTAAACACCTACTTTTTGGTTTTTACAGTCACCTTCATGTACTTTCTTGCTGATTGATTTTTTCAGTTCTTAGCCAAAACCAAAACTGTGATTTTATGTGCCTCGTGAATACTTCCTGTTAACAAGGAAACAGTGACTCCTGCACTGCTGAACTGACTGTGTCAATCAAAATGCTCTTTGAGGATCAGAGAGTTACAAACCAGAAGCCAGCGCTGCGATATAGGTCAGTTTTGGGGCCCACCCTTCCTGTGTATTATATATATATATATATATATGAAAGGTCAGATGCAAAATAAATAACCACATAAAATAATAATAATTAAAAGAAGAAGAAGAAGAAGGTTGATTAAAGACATTTGGACAGTGGGGACTACTTTTGCATTAGATAGTGTGGAAAAAAACTGAAAAAGTTACTCAAACAGTAACTTTTTCAGTTACTGTTTGAGTACTTTTATGTAAAATTATAATCTGTTGTTGTTGACTGAAATAAACATTTCAAATTCAAAAATTCAAAATTCAATTCAAATATTTGTAACATGACAGCTGTTTCAAAGATATTCTGGATTATAGACAAACTCAAAACAAGTAAAAGTGAAAAAACAAACCAAATAAGGACATTTTAGAACTATGAAGACATGTTCATGTGGACATTGTTGCTAAAAGATTTTCTTCTTGACACTTGTGGATAATTTTACATTTTAAATCAAGAGTATGTTTAATTTAGACATGATCTGATTAAATTAAAATCCAGAAAGTGTGGGATGGGACAAAACTCAGAAACTACCTTCTTGCATTTTGATAAATCTTTCCTAGCAGTGTCTCTGTGTCTCTAATCATCCACTGCTCTTCAAGACAGCAAACTGAGTTTGTTCCTGCTTTTCTTTTCTGCTCATGTAAAGACAACCTGTGAATGTTTCCCGATGCTTTGGTGGAAAACGAGGTAGGATAAAGCTCTGTGGTTTGTGTGGTTTATGTGGCCATCTAGTGGACTTGTAACACACTTCCCACATGGATACAAATGCACTGGATTTTCCTTGCTTGGAAAGTTACTGTCAAGTCACTTTCAATGAGTCAAAACTCTTAATGTGAAATGAAAAGTTTTCACTTTCTGTGCAAAACCCCAAATGCTGAAATTCACACAATACACAGTGTTTGAACATGAACACAGATGTGTAGCATAGCTGGTCTGGCTGAACCCACTGTGGATTTACTGTAAAAGTACAATGTTTACAAGAATTTGGCCTCTTTGGGCTTGTACCAAATATGCAAAATTAGTAGCTGAGGGAAACTGGAAACCTCAGTGACTGTCAGCGTCTTCGACTCCCACACAACTCGAGCGCTTTCTAATGCAAGTGTTAAAAACTACCCAGCACCTGAAAACAAATGCCCGGTGTTCAGAGTGCCTTCAGGTTTGTTGTGTGATGTAGGAAAACCCGTGCACCTGTAATACTGCATCATTGTCAACATCTTCTGGTGTGTTGCTGCTATTAAAAAGTATGCAAAAGCCCACTGTGCAGACACAAAACTTTTGTGTTTTGTGTTTTGCAGACCTGATATTTTTAGCACTTCTCTCAATTGTACGGTTTAGAATCCATATGATTGCATTTAAAGGTGACCTATCATTCTTTTCCTGAGTCTAAAGGTGAGGCTGCAGAGTTGTACTTGGTTTCAGACACTTTTTCTTCTTTTGAATCTGTGTGATGTCAGAGAGAATGGACACCTAACACCATCATCATAATTTACTGACCACAGAAGTCCACCCACGTACTACCACCCGGTGCTTACACGGGGAAGACGGTTAAAAGAAGATTTTCAGACAGTGGATTGACTGAAGGGCTTCACCAACGTCCAGTATAAGATACAATTATTTTGAACTGTGAGTCATACGAAGCTACGCTAGCAGAGCCCCGGAAAAAAATAGCAGGAAATGAGCACAGGAGATAAATTTAAACCGGGTTTATTTTTCAGTCCAGAAAATGTCACCTCTGACATCAAAGGCGCTGGATACCTAAGCTGCCAGTATGAGATCATCGCAAGCTACCGAACTACCAACGAAGCCTTCATTTATTGCTACTGAATCATTTTTTTTCATATATATATTAGGAAGATGGGGTCAAAGTGCAATTTGAGCTTCAGGTCTAACCCTGCTCACAGGTCCAGCAGCTTCAGCACAGTTAACCTCTTTACCTAAAGCCAAATTCAGCAAAGTATTGAAAAAGAAAAAGCCTCTAAGAATCATGCGTCTCTCTCTGTAATGTGTACATGTATAGATCTATGAGAGGCATGCGTGCATGTCGGTGTGTATTCAAACTATCTTCAGGTGTGCTCTTGTTTGAGAGCGTCTGAGTACAAAGAGAAGTTGTTGTGTTTTTTTATCAGTGAACAGAAAGCGCAGCTTTTCATCGCTTATTGACAAAGTTCGTGTGGTTTTTCTCTGTTACTTCTCTCTGCAGGCCTGCTGCATATATAGCTTCTCATAAGTTTAACAGAGTTTGTGGTTTTGTGGCCCGGATGGGTGGGTGCATTTTTCTTTTTCCTGAGGTAGTCTAAGCATTGAGGTTAGCGGCGCAGAGCAAAAGACGTAGGAAACAAACTTGGTAAGAGAGCTGGCGGCTGAAGGATGGAGGCTATGATTTTAAAGTAAACAAAACGACCTCCAGTGTTTTCATATCTTAAAAGCGTCGACGTTTTCTGCGTCAGAAGCACTTCCAGTAAACCGATTGATCTGTTTTAAAGTGATGACGCCCGACGTGCAGATAAACTCTTGAAAAGTTGCTGCTACTGATTTTCTGGGTTAATAAAAACGTATTCATGGTTTCCTTAACAAAATTCTGTTCTGGCATTTGCGAAAAACTGACATCAGTTATCAGTAAATAGCCCTCAGCCTCCCTCCTGTAACATTAAACGTCCCATAAAAATATTTGCCTAAATATTAGGCTGTAGTTACATGACTGGACATGTATATTTCGTGATGTTTTCTAACACATCAGTTGCTGCAACTTCATCTTCTTTTAAAACATATAATTAAGAAAGATTAGATGTATCTCAGTGACTCATAGAAAACACAATTTATCAGCTGTCATCACATTAACAGACAGAACTGTTTGAGGTCTCTGTCAGTGTATTTCTTTTTAAGTTGATCCTCTGCAGTGTGTCGTACCCACAACATCAGAGAGGTCTTACACGGTGATGAAGGTGCGATGTATTTTCGCAATGATCTCGGCTCACTCTGTAGCAAAAACAGCTTCTCTGCTGACTGAAACTAACAGCACAATTTCTGCTCTCAAGGACTCCTCAGGCACAACAACAGCACAGCTTATGTTTGTGTTTATGCACCTTTTGCATGTTTCAAGGACATAAAATCATTACAGCGCGCGTCACGGGCACAACATGCACCAAGAGGTGAACGCGGTCTTTCATGCTCAGTAGGTTTACGTTATTCTAAGACAAATATTCATGCTTCCTTTTACGTACTTGTTGGAAATCTGTGTTCTAATGCAAGAAATTAAAGCTTTAAATACTAATTTCTATTCTAGTTTAGCTGAATTCTTATGTAAAGCCATAATTTACACGTTTGTGTCTACGTTTTAACTGCTTTTTACACAGAAAACAGTTATTTTATCATAGTTTAAATTAAATATTTGCACCTCTGAAGGTTTATCTAAAGTGCAGAGAAACATGCAGTTTATCTTCACAACACCTGTAGCTCCAATGTGCAACTGGAGCTCTAAAATTAATACTGGTCAACGAAAACAGGATGTGAAATGGAGCTGAGGAAATGACATCACGGTGCGAGCATAAAGAAGCACGATCACACTTCATTTCAGTGCAAGTTTCAGTTTATTTAGTGGAATATTTACAAACAGAGAGATTGAGATGGAGAAAGAAAAGCGGCCTCTTTGTGTGGCTCTGTGGTTGTTTTCTTTGTGTTCATTAAACTTGTTGAATGCCAGCAGCGTTGCTCCACCACACGTTACTTAAACACATAAATATTAGTTCTCATTAGTGTTGCGGAGAGTTCATTAGTGCCGAGGTCTCCGTGTGCAATGAAGGTTTCGCATTTAGACAACCTGACTCACATAGTTACTCGTGGGCAAGTGGAGCTACACGAGAACAGAAAACTGACTTGATTTCAGCTGCAGCTCTTTGTTGGACCTAGCTATGTGTCTCCTGAGTAAATCTGAAAGAAATTGAGACTGAGATTTCATGACAAAGAAATCTATTTAATCTTTAACGCTGGCAAAGCTGATCTTTTTTTTTCTGTCTTTGTTAGTCTCCTGAGTAAACCAAAGGAGCCAGTTTGCTGTTAAAACACGAGAAATAAGAAGAAAGCGCTATGATTTTAGCTTTTTGACTTTTTAAACCATGGCAGCTGGAAATGAAACATTTAAAACCCTGAACCGGCGATTCTAAACTTCACTCGGTGGGCCTCGGGGCGGCTCGTACATGCGCGAATGTGTTGTTGTGTGAACATCCGTGTGCATCGCATTGTGAACTCATGCAGGGTGTGATCATTCTGCACCGCTGCTGCTGGCCAAAACGTTTGTGGTTGAGCACAAGACAGCATGAACCACAGTGCAGCATCTTCCCATACATGACATGAACTACCTGCCAAGCAAACCCTCAGTTTTTGAAACGACAGGAAATTATTTTCTTTGGTTCTGAGCCAACATGGGTCCTCAGTCATAAGAAAAAGTACACATCTTAGTGATTTAATCATGTTTTAACTAAAAGGGGACATATTATGCTATTTTGGACTCTACTGGAGTAACATTGCATGATTGACCCTTCATTAAAATTCACTTTCTACTGGACTTCTATCTGAAACGATGTCATTACATCCTGTCCTGCACACTTTAAAGCAGCTTTCTGTTGATTGGCTGCCCCTCAAAAACTAAAATGCCTGAGCTTTTGGCTCGAAGGGATTTCTTGTACCTACACAGACCTCATTATTTGAAACTTTGGTCACGTTTAAAGATGAACATCCACTATAAAAAAAAAAGGATAAGCATAATAGGTCCCCTTTACATTAAAGTTTATCATGTACTACTGTACTGGTTTGCAGTTTTCTACTGCTGCACAAATACTTTATGGTGCAACGTCGCATCATCTTCCTCCACAAAGACAAACAGCTGTGCATGTTTTTGATTCTCGTGTCGTTGCTGAATTATCAGTCAAGTCGGAAAAAAATGTGTCAAAAAGTTTCTGTAAGGACCGAAACTTTAAGACAAACACAGGTTTTTCTCTGAAAGCTGCAACCGTGTTTTTGGATATCACTTGAATATAGAAAGTACCGCTACTTAGTGAGTAAAAGTAAGTAGTGAGTAAAGTTGTAGGGTAGTACTGGCATGTAACTCACATATAATTCATATTTAGTGTGGTGTTGATTAGGATTATGTGTATATACTGATTTACAGACACTCCAATTTGAAGTTGTTGAGTAATAGAGTACATGTTTCATTAGTATTACACACTTGCAAAAATTCTGTCTATACACAGCTTTAAATATTGTACACAGAGTGATATAGTTACAAACTGTACAGACAGTATATAGAATACTCTGGAGCCATGAAAGCCCTCTTCGATTTAATGGTCAAGAACTGCTCTGAAGTTACTGTAAACCTCAGGATGCAGTTTTAAAGGACAATTCTGGTTTATTTTAATTCAGCTCTTTTTTAGCATCAATAAGTTTGTAATCACCTCCCTGTTCTTAAGTATCAGACTGGGCAGGAAACACAAGCTGTCATCAAGTTCAAAATAAGTGCATGTAGTAGATTTCCTTAATTCTTGCATTAAGAATTAAGGAAATCTGCTACATGCACTTATTTTGAACTTCTCTGAACCTGACCATTTTCTTGTGAAATTCTTAATAGTTTAGGTTTTCCCCCAGGAAATTGGTTAGCAGAGGTGTTACATAGAGCTCTCTTCGCCCCCCCACCTTGCTCCTATTTTAAAAAGAAAAGAAAGAAAATGATTCATCCATGGAAGGCATTTGAACTACAAGATGACAATGACCTCGCCGCTGAAAGACCCCTGTTAACACCTCATGCAAACGACACAACAACACAGAGCGTTTAAAGTAAATCAGACAGGTTTTTTTTTACATTCAATTTTAGATCAAGAAAATTCCAAAAGTAACAAAGTTACAGAACCACAGCTTGTAACACACTCACGTCAAATGGAAGGTAAGGTTAAAGTGTAACAGATTCCTGTTTACGGCGAGCTTTTAGACGATCGAGATGAGCTCAGACGACAGCTTGTGTTGCCGCTCGTCACTCATTGTTGGAGATTCCAGATGTGTACTATATGCATGCTTTCTTTATTTAAATACATTTTGAAAAAGGTGTGATAATGCTGAGTGACTGTTATCATAATGACTTTCTAACCTTGCTCTGCTCTCTTGCAATGCCAATAATAATAATGATAATCAATAAATAAAAATCTTCAGTACTATATTTAAAACACTTAAGCATTTTAAGTCTGTAGCAGTGGATGGTGACTTTTTCTGAGTTATAATTTCCACTTTAAAACAGCAAAAAAAGCATCATGAGTCACCCGATGCAAAAGTAAGGTGTGCTGGTAGATGTGTTTGAGTCTCATCTGGTGCAGTTTTTAAGGTTTGCTGGTTTGTTGGTGAGGCTTAGGCACCAGATCCACTTTATTTGGATTTGAAAGATGTGATTGTTTTGGATCAAATTGCTAATTTTACAGTGCTGATAACGTTTATCGTGATTGCTTTGGTCACTAATATACTGCTGTGGTCACTGGAGGATGCCAACTTCTCTAACTAACCACTTAGCAGTAACGAAACTTGAAAAAGTGCGACACAAAACAGAAACGGAGAACGTTTGCCTTCAAAGTAAAAGCTGTACTTTACCACTGAAACCGACACGTTTCAAATGACGCAAATTTTACTTTGAAGGCAAATAGCCTGATTCTCTGTTTTGCATTGCACAGTTTTCAGTTCTGCACCCAAATTACCAAGTAGTTAGCAAAGCCTTACAGACAAGTCTGTGTCTTCCATCCAAAGTAGACGAAGACCGCAATCTCCTACACTCCAAGACAATCACGACGAGGCTTTTGGTGTAGCGCCTTATATACCTTTTTGCAACCAATTTCACCGAGTGACTACCAGCAAGTACCTTTGATTTAACCTCTTCAGTTAGAATATGAACTTTGCAGAACTCAGCAGTGCAAACACATCTGTTAAAATTTAAACCTGGTGGTATGCTAATAAGTTAACTAGCTTGCTAATGCCTCAGAACTTTACTGTTGAGTCCGTCGCTAACGTTTTAAAAATAAATTTCACTGATCAATTGAAGTCGGCTTACGGCATGCAACATTTAAAAAATGCCAGTGTTCACAATATTGAGAAAACTGAGAGAGCTTGATTGATTAGTAAGATTTTTTTGAATTTTCAGCAGTGAAGCAGATGATTGCAGAGTCATCAGAACCAATAATAAATGTTAAAACCTGATAAATTAAGAGGCAAGTGGTAATAAACCAGAGTCATCCTTTAAACTGGCATTTCTTTGATCCATTTGGAAAACTCTTTCCTCTAAACATTCACAGGAAACTCAAAGCATCCAGAGTTTGCAGTGATTCAGTGATTTGCTCAAGAGTGCGTCACATTATGGTACACGTCCATCGTCATCCTGCGGTCACAGTCGCTGCCCTGTGTGCTCTAATCTGCTGCGTTCCTCTCTTCAGTAACTTCAAACCGGTTGAGATGCATGGTTGGCTTTGTAGGGACATCCCCAAACGTTAGAAACTGCACATGTAACTGAAAGCCTCGGATTAGCTGACATCAGTGTAACTGTGTTTTTTTTTTTGTTGTTTTCACTTTTTGTGTTCAAAAAGTTCAGGTCCCACAAAGAGATCTTGAGTTCCCTTGTGGTAAAAATTAAACACATGTATCAAAAGAAGAGTCTCGTCTTTGCTTAAACCCTGGAGAGATAACTTTGCTGATTGGCGATGGTGTTTTTGATGTCAGATCTCTGAGACAGTAAAAATAGTACACTAAAAAGCCTGCCACTTTTTCTTCAAAGCAGGTCAGATGTCTTGATCTCATGCAACCAGCTGTGTGTTTTAGTTTTTTGTTGGGCGGTCTGGGCAGTCGTGACATCAATCTTTTACGAAGGTCAGATCTGGAGGAAGACTGAGAAGAATCCCAGTTGATATTCTTTGTACAGAAAGTATCCCGTTCGGTGGGATTTTGAGCTTTGAGTCTGCTGTGTGTAGCAGCATGTAAGCACATGGGAAAGATTCTTTTTCACCAGCATGAGACATGTGGTGCGTTGACATTTGCAAAAATATAACTTCATATTTTTTGCCTTACAGATAGACAATATAAATAGTAAATTACATATTGAAAATATATATAGGGACTGAAAACTGATACATTGTATAGACTATGCTAACTGAAAGGGCTAAGATACGATTTGAACAGGCTGCAAGCATAAAAGGTATATACTGACTAAAATTTCCCTCCTCTTAAAGTATCTTCATCGGTGCCCCGCCCTGCAGGGCAATATCAAAACACAAAATTTGGAGCTTTCTGGCTCACTCACACATCCTTTCAGATTCATGTTCTCCAGTTTGTCAGTTTTTCTCTCAGCAGATGAAATGAAAGACTGGAATGTTTTATACTTTCTTAACTGCCAAACTTCCTTGTTTCAGAGAAGTGAAACTGGCATTTCCTTCCTTCGGCGTCAGAAACTTAAAACGACTTTCCCCGCATGCTTTCGTACGGCTGTCTGATCATCTCATTAGACCAGCTTCTACCAGGGCATTGTCCTTGGCACTTACTGCGCAGGGTCCTCTGTAAAATAAACTGCAGTGCGCGTCTGTGTGTGTATGTGTGTGTCTGTGCGAGATAGAAAATTTCCAAGCAGGAATATTTAAAGCTAAGTGGTGAGAATAGTTGCGCCATAGCTCCCTGAACTTTTACTGCTGGACAAACATTTTGGCATGCAGAGCCCCTGAACCTGCCAGTGTGCCTCTCACAATTTACTTTGCTAAATCAAATCCACACTTTAGCGGAAAAAGAAAAAAGAATAATAATAATAATAAAAAAAAGACAACACAATACCCTAAATTGCCTGAACACTGCACAACAAGACTTTTAAACAAATAGCAGCAACCAGAGCCAGTGATTATACAGGCAGATCTGTCTTAAGGGCAATCAGTAAGGGACTCTGCATGTAGACCTATTTTTAAATTCCTCCAAAATAAAATAAACCTCTGCGCCACTTTGCATCTCTACCTATAGCGTCACACATACAGCAGCTAACTGGTTCACACCCTAAATGGATGGCTTGTTTGTGTACATTTGACTTCCTCTCTCGCCAGGTCTGCTAATCTCTTACATAATCTATAAGAAGAGAGCGCAGATGTGCGCGGGCTGGTTGCCATGACAATCATATCTTGCTGTTCTCCAGGTGGGAGTCGATGTGCTTGATGAGGGCATCGTCAGGGTAACCGACCGGGAATATCAGCTGGCAGAGAGGGCAGCTCCTCATGTCACTCTCTTCGGTCTCCATCCAGAGCTGCAAAACACACACACACACACACACACACACAGGTATGGACATGTAGTCACTATCAGGTCAAATCACACGCAGTCCTCAGCGTACTCACTTCACAGGATAGTATTAGTCAGTCTGTGGGAGGCAGATTCACAGTTTCATCATTGCAGGGTAAGCGATCAATTCAGGCTTACGCAAAAGGTTTTTAAAAAGAGACAAACTTGTAGTAAACCCAGGTGGATTCAATATATTAGAAAAAATAGTTCACAATTGTGAGAAATATGTGTATTTGCTTTCTTAATAAGGGCAACTTAACATCAGTACCACCTTCATGTTTATTTTTTGTTGATTTTGTTCCTTAAGTACATCGTGATCCTCATGATTTAACGCTAAAGAGGACCTGCTATGAGTTTTTTTCTCTCATGCACTCATACGAAAAAGAAAGTACGCCCTCTTTCAGTACTAAGGTTTTGCATATTACCACATAATAAAGAATTCACTGGGGACCAAAATTCCTCCACAATGATGTGAGAAACTGAAAAAGTCATACACAGAGCGATTGCTTGACGTTAAAGCTGCTGTATGACTTGCTAACGATCAATTAAATACCTGCATTTGATTACTTGATTAGCTTCTTAATTCTATGTAATATGATAACAGTAAGCGTGTACTTAGTTTTCAACATACTACTTTTGTATGTAGAAATAAATAATGACACAGTTGCTCATCTGAGGCTGTAGTACCTGGGACTGTATATATACACTGCTACAGCAGTGAATACTGATATTATATTTCAAATAATGAGGCCAGAAGATTTACAATTAATCCTAATATGCCTAAAGCTCAGACTTTAGTCTGCTCTCAGTGCTATTATTGGCCGATTATGATTTTAAAGAGAAGGGATATGCCTTAGCTCTGGCTGCGAGCACAATAGTTCCACCTACCTGCTGTGCAAGCTTGCCTGAAAGGGCAGGGGGAAGGCAGTTACAACAGCTTGTTTCAGGAAGTGGATGAACTGAGTGACTACACCAAAGCTGGTATGAGATTTATTTGTAAAATTGTGAGTCATGCTACACTAGTAGAGTCCAAGAATTAAAAATATGGCGTTTGAAATTAGCATAAGTGCTCCCCTTTATATTTAGAGCTTTCAGATCATATGTGGTGTGTTTCTAAGCCCATTCTCTCTCTGCTTGTCAAAAGTACCCAGTGAACCCACTGCAATCCAGCGATGAGCCACAGTTTAGGTGAGCTACGTTAAAAGGAGCTTCTGTAGCCAACATCCCATAAACTGTAGAGACGATGGATGTCGAAAAACAGGCAAATACTTGCAAATGTGGAAGTGTAGTCCTTTTTATGTCCAGCAGGGGGTGACTCCTGTGATTTTTTTTTTCAAATAAGAAGTGTGATTTCATAGAAGTCTATGAAAAACAACCTATAAGTTATGGTTTCAAGTGCTGTTTAGTCAGATCCACAGTTTACTCATGATGACTTAGAACTGGATTTCATAAAACAATGAGTGACGTTACACTGGTTACATCTGTACTTTAGATAGAGTGTACTCTTTGTCCTTTACTCTCAAAAAGGAAGTAGTAACATAGTTTGAGGTAATTTTTTTATGTTTTTGTCCCACTGAAAATGCAATAATACAAACGTGGAACTGTAAACACGCTGTAGTCGGGGGGAAATCAGTGGATTCCCTTTAAAGGTTAAGGAACGTGCATCATCATGGTTAAAGAAAACCAAGATTGTCAGTAGGAAATCGGAAAAGAAGTGCGGCTTCATGTGTAAAAGTCTGACTTTTCACTGACTCATCTATTCTCTTCAACCTTCTCCATCTGAGGACTTTGTGGCTTTATAAACACCACAAATACGCCTCGGTATAGTCAGTTTATCTTAAAATGTGGACAGAGGTGCTATCATAAATTAAATACAGTCACCAACACGTCTAATTGAATGTCAATTAACCAAAATGTAGGCTGTCTTTCTTCTCTAACACAAATGTGACATAACTGTTGCTATGACTTGTTCTGCCAACAACACATGAACACAGTTTGTTTTGGTCTGTTTTGGTGAATAATCTTTCTAACCTGGAAAATATTAGAGGAAATTGTCTCATTTATTCAGCGGCTGTTGCTCAGGGGTAGAGCGGGGCATCCACTAATTGGAAGGTTGGTGGTTCAATCCCTTGCTGCTCCAGTCTGCCAAAATATCCTCTGGCAAGATACTGAACCTGGAGTTGCTGTTACAGTGTAACGAAGTGCTTTGAGAGTGCAAGTAGAATAAACAGCAGACCAGCTCAGTTACTAATTATCAGGACAACAATAAAAAAAATAATCTGGTTCTAAAATTATTTAAATATTAATTTCAGAAGAACATCAGTATGTGACATTACTCCATGTTATTATCCATTCAAGAAAAACTGTGTAAGAAGTATATGACAAACCAAGTATAACCTGAAACCTTATTATTTTATGCATGACTTCATATTTTCAGAGGGCTTTCCCCCACCTATCTAAACAACAATGATTCAGTTAACTGAGTCTTTTGAGTATTTATTTATGCACAGCTCTGTTAAGGTCTTGGAGGTCTTAAGTTCACGTTAAGGTCCTTCTGTGTGTTAAGGTCTACAGCATTTAACTTCTGTTAATTCTGGCTCGACCACTGCAACACCTTGATTTGTTTTCTTTTTCACCCATTCCTTTGTTGGTTTGCTGCTGTGATTGGGATTATTGTTCTTTTGCATGATCCAATTTTAGCTAAACTTCAGCTGTTGAACAATTGGCCTCACTTTTTTTTATCTAGAGTACTCAAGCATGGAGAGGACATGACTGCAGGTCGCCCAGGTCAAGTCTAAATCATCATGCCTCCACTACCGTGCTTGAGATTTGGTGTCTGGTGTTTGTAATGATCTGGTGACTTTGTTTTTTATTAAAAGGAAGCGCTGGGCATTGTGGCCAAACATGTCCAGCATGTACTTGTGCCTCCATGTTCTTTTTCTATTTTTCTAATGAAGTCATGAAGTTTCACATTTAACACACTAACCGAGGCCTGAAGAGTCTGAGGTTGTTTTGCAGGTTCTCTGAGCACTGAACAGTCTGACCTTGGGGTGAATTTCGTAGGACGTCTACTCCCAGGAAGACTGGCAATTATCGTGAATGTTTTACCCATAGTGTTTCTGCATTTTGGCTTCGTTTTCCTTTAGATAAATAATGACATGGTGTAATATAGCATGTGTAACTGTTCATCCAAGGTTAACCTGGTAAGGATTAGATGACTTTTTATTATATCCTAATATGGATTTGTGCATTTGTTTTTTTTTTCTGTGTAGGTTAAATAATTAAAATATGTACATTTTCATATCTGAAGGATTGTTTTTAGGCATGTGGTTTAACTTCACACACGCCTGGGTAAGCTGTTTCCCCCTTTTTGCTAAGTTTGTCTAAGCACATCTTAACTCCATCTCTGTATTAAATGCAAAGTCATAAGATTGGTATCAAACTTCTAGTCGCTCACAAGAAAGCTGAGAAATGTATTTCTCAATATTTTTTAAAATGTTCATTTAAAGGAACTATGGCACGGACGGAAGATGATTAAGCATGAGCAAGCTACCCTTAGTGGAAATTTTAAAAATGGGTCTGCGACAACTGCAGCACTGATAAAATTGACACCGAGTGCTAGTTAATGTTTTTAAAGTAACGCAAACATGCATCAGGTCTAATGTTTATGGTTTACATACAGTGTTGGCAAGGTTACTTTTAAAATGTATTCCATTACAGAATACAGAATACATGCCCCAAAATGTATTCTGTAACGTATTCCGTTACGTTACTCAATGAGAGTAACGTATTCTGAATACTTTGGATTACTTAATATATTATCATGCTGTTTACAACTACATGAATGTACTATTGCTGTGATTTATTACTGTTACTGAAGGTCCGCGGCTCTGAACCGTAGTAAAGGGACCTCTGGCTAATACGGTGGGTTCGAGTCGGCTCATAGCCGAAAACTAGCTTTACTTTGTTGTCTGGGTCAACTTTGCTTGCGACAGACAGAGAGAGGCGTTGAAAGGCTGCTCCAACGGAACTTATTGTTTTTGGAGGAAAACACGAACACGGTGTACAGTCGAGTCTTAATAGATTACTTACAACTGGGCTCGTCAGGCACTCTTCTTGGCTGCAGTGGTTATTATTATATTTACATGCTTCCAGCTCCCGTTTTTGCTCGATGACAGCTCGTACTTTTCCTTTTTCTCCCTCCCTCACTCACAGACACATAACGTGTATGGCAGTCCATTCTCCCTGCAGCACGTCTACACTGCCTATGATGCTACATTCTTTAGAGCTATACCTGTAGCATTCTGCCTATTAGCTTAGCACAACAACAACAGGCGCTCTCTCACCCAGGAAACACGCAGAGAGCAGTGTTGCCAACTTGGCGACTTTGTCGCTATATTTAGCGAGTTTTCAGACCTAGCGACTTCAGACCTCCTAGCGACTAGCGACTTTTTAGCGACTTTTTTTTCTAAAAAAAGTCGCTAAAAAGTCGCTAGTCGTGAAAGCGCATATCGCTTTTACTCTCAACAAGCAGCGGGTGCTGTAACGCAGTCAGTTCTTCTTTTACTCTTTTACTCTTATGCTGTTTTGTGGATCAGGTTTAAAACTACTTATAAACACACACACACAAAGTAACTCCACCAGAGTGCCTATTTCGGGTCACTTTTGCCGGTCCAAGCCCGGGTAAAGGAGCAGGGTTGGAATTGTGACATTAAAAAAACAATAATTGCTAAAATAAATTTAATTTGTAGTTCTAAATAAATTCTAAATGCATTTAGGATGTTTTTTACTCACTTTATGTCTCGTCCACGATGTTATTTCTCTCTCCAACAACATAGATTACAATGACATTAGCATGACCAATTATGCAAATTAGGTGATGACGTCATTTAGCGACTTCTAGCGACTTTTAGGACAGCCAATAGCGATTTTCCTTACTGAGGAGTTGGCAACACTGGCAGAGAGAGAGCGTCACCCTGTAACCATGGCAACCGTAACGCTGCCACCCAGAACAGCAGGACGTAGCTGTCAAACAAAACCCAAACAGTCCTGACCCGCGACAATATGAAACAGGGAAGTACCGCCGTGTAATCCATTTATTTCAACAAAGTAACTGTATTCTAAATACCACCTTTTTAAACGGTAACTGTAACGGAATACAGTTACTCATATTTTGTATTTTAAATACGTAACGGCGGTACATGTATTCCGTTACTCCCCAACACTATTTACATATATGTAATAAACTTTATTTAAACTCACATTGATTGAAGGCCAGGACTGAGCATGCTCTGCTGACATGTACCCTGGCTGCGGGTGACAGGTGAGGGTGTTAGACCTCTGAGGGACGGGAAAGGCTGAGCAGGACGCTGGGCCCCTCATGACACCGCTGGGCACTGCAGCAGAGAGCACGCCCAGTGTCCTCGGAGGGCTGATGGGATGCGGACAGGTCCACTCCTCCTCATCCTCTGAGGATTGTGGTGGTTGAGGGGCAGGTGTGGAAGGAGGAGGGGGCTCAAAGTGAAGGTGGGCCACCTCTGACAGTGGAAATGGCATCTCTCTGGAGTGGCGCATGGAGCTCTCGTCATGGCCTCCGTCTCCCCCTCCGCCACCTTGATGGGGAGATGGGGACACTCTGTGCTGCAGTCTACTGTGGGGAGAGCCTATGTGTTGGGACTGCTGTTTTGCGTAGCTCTCAACGTAGGGCCGAGGTTTCGGCAGGGTGGAAACTGGGTCCAGAGAGAAGCGGGGCGGGCACTGGTAAGCCGAGGGATCGGCAACCTCTGAGTAACTACGACGACCCTGAAAGCTGGCTCGTAGGTGCTGGCTGGGTGGTCGGCAGGAGTAAGAGGCTGGTCCATCGTTCACGTCCAGCAGGGGTGAGCGGCGGTGCATGTCCGGGGAGAGGCGCTGCAGCACCGGAGAGCGTCGCTGCTGAATAGGAGAGTGGTGCGGCGGAGGCGGGACTGGAGAATGGCGCTGTGGAATGGGCGAGTGGCGCTGCGATACTGGGGAGTGGCGCTGGTGGTGTATGGGAGAGTGAAGCTGGACTGAGGAAACAAAAAGGAAACAAACCCAATGAAGATTTGCATGCATCTTAGCAACATGCTCTAATTCATTACACACTATGGACAAGAGTTAAAACATACTTCAGCAACTTTTAAGGCCTGTTCAACCGGTGCACAAAGAAAGAGATGAATAGTGTTTTATCTCATGAAGCTCAAAAAGGCATGATGGAAAACACATTAGCTCTACTTATGCTATTACTTATACAGGACAAAACACAAATCAATACACAGAGCTCAGTTGTACTTTGCAGTATACACTATATATTTATTTACTGGAAGTTCAACCAGTGCTTCTTGCAAGTCTGCTGTCAGCTTACTTCGTGTCTGGCATGTAGGAATAAACACTCGAACAGTTTTCATGTTTTGTTTTTCATACATCACTGTGCAAAAGTCTTAAGCCACCTCTGCTTTCTTTTTATTTTGCTTCCAAGGGGCCAGACCATGTTGAGGTGGTCTTGAGCAATAGTTGTCCGGGCTTTCTGAAAGTTTGGAAATTGGCTGCTTTCTTCACTCACTGTTAGTCCAGTCCTTTCTCTGTCCATTTTCAGAGGAATGTTTTCTTTCTTTATTTTCGTTTAATGTTTTTAGCTCTGATCTATGAATCGGTTAAGCATATAAAAGGCACCAAACTCACAGCACGAACCATTGTTGTGTCTACATGTGACAAACAACTTAGAATCAATTTGTAATTTTTTAAATCTTCAGGCACTTTGTTACTTCTGACAAAGTAAAAATCTCCAAAAAGACCAAAGGTAACACAGTTTGACAGACATAAAATTCTAATTTTGCACCAGCAAGGTGATTCTCAAAGAGATATTAACTACAAGCCAGGCATATCTTGGCATGGTGTGTCGTGTGTCCTTAAAAAAATTACCTGAAGCAGATTAAAAGCATCTGAAAACAGAGGTCAGGGAATAGGCACGATAGTGAGCATCTACAGCCAGCTGTAAACCAATGTTTTATGGCTGCATTTTAGTCAGTGGCATTGGAGATGTTTTCACATTTGATTATGTAATGAAATTATGAATGCAGAAAGGTATTTTGATCCAACATGCATTAAGTATGGCAATCCCAAACACACTAAAGCGCACGATCTGATATCCTCGTGTTGGTGTTGTTCCCAGATCATCATACTAAAGGTTGTTCCAGGATCAACATTGCAAGTGACCAATCAAAATGTTGTGATGTCATACTTTTGCGACTTCGGGAAAAACCGGCGTAAAACAAAAAACTGTACTTAAGCTGCGAGAAACCGCCTTTGTCCGCCGATCAACGGACCCTAACCCTGACCCTTTAATAAACGCTAAGCAGAATTGATATTGTCCTTGCAACATTGGAATTTCATAAATGCACGAATGGGTTGGTGCGCAAAAGAATAACGTCACAATAATGTGATTGGTCACTTGCGATGTTGAACCTGGAACAACATTTTCATGATGATCTGGGAACAACACCAACACAACGATATCAGATCATCCCACTAAAGCATACCTAAATAGAAAAACATACAATGAAACACTATCAGTCATTGATTGATCTACCCAGACTTCGACATTATCAAAGCACCCTGACAAAGGATGAAACAAAAAGTAGCCAACATCCAAAAAACCACCTTTGGGATTCCTTTGAGAAGCCTGGAGAACTATTCCTGACGAATACTTCAAGAAATATTAAGAAACCAACAGTTCATGCTGTGTTGAGGAATAAAGTTAGTCAAACCAAATATTGCTCTAAAGTGTACAAATTCAGCTTTTGCCTTCTGTTCTATATTCCCATGTATGTTTGCACGTGTCACGTGCCATGTCCCATTTTCCGAGTAAAGTCCAAAGAAATGAGGGGTGACTCAAGACTTTCACAGAGCTGTATTTCATACTTACATCTGTTTTTGGATTTATTAAACAGATTGCTGGTTGGTAAAAGAACTACATTGCGCAAAAGGTGACATAAATTATAGATTTTGACTGGTTATTTGTGTCTGTGTCGACCTCGCTGCGACTTTTAAACCCCAAAACAGTCAGTGAGGTGACAATCCAAAAAATATGTTAGTAGTGTTGAATCTGTCTGCAAGCTAACATTCAGACCATTTGGCTGGAGCTGTTTATAAGGCAGATTGTTCCAATTAGTTTGCTAGCATTTTTGCTAGCGAACATTAGTAGCCCCGTTTTTGTTTCAACATGAAAATAACCGTTTCTTTTTGGACACCGGGTACACATTGTTGTGCAAGACCTGAAGTGGCGTGCATAGAACCCTGACCCAAACCTCATGTAACACCTTTAAAACGAACAACAGCTGTGAGACAACACGTATCACTCACTGGTGTGTGTTTCTTGTGGCTCTTGTGAATACAATAACCAACACAAGTCCTCAGGTGTCAATGCACGTTTAGCCTTGCGCAATAACAGAGTACACACTTACAACAGCTTTTGTTCCCAAACAGTCACTTATATGATTCTGTTCCACTATTTTGTCGGCGCAATGCGAAGAAAAGGAAACTGATTCATTCGCCACTTTAATTATACATAAAGATAACATTTTCATTACAGCTCATTATTTGGCAATGATACCATTATTTTATTAGATGACATTTCTGTAAGGCTCTAATCCTTTCTTCAGATGATATGACATGATAGTCACTTAATAGAGATGCACATTATGTTCCCCTGTATATTCATAAAAAAAGATTTATTTGCACAAGTACAGTTGTAGTATTTCCTGTAATTACAAGATATGCTGATGAGTCAGTCAGCCCTGTAGTCACCACTTCAGCTCCACTTCCCATTTCAAAGAGGAAACATCATTTATGGCAGATTGGTTGAGGTGTAAAAAGGGAGGGGGCGTTTGTGCTCTCAAGCGCTCTTTGAATGAGAAAAACACAGTCAAATGGGACTACTTTCCTTAACTCATACAACACCCAGGAGAAATTTAATGGCTCCTCACAAATTCCCACCTCCCTGAATATTTTAACAATTCATGAAAAATATTTGTTTGCGTTACAGATATCCAGGAGGGAATCATATCCTGCAACTAATGAAACAGAAGTGGCATATAAGAGGCTTTTTCCAGCTTTGTGAGAGTTGCCCCGGGTTTAAGGAGAACTCAGATGCAGGTTGGGGTTTTCTGTGTTTTCCCCGCTGCTAACTACGTAAAAATGTGCACATATTCATTGAGGCTTTTTTTTAAACATTATTTTCCAGTTTGTAGCATTTACAAACAGTGTGTGTGGTATTTTTTGGTTTGTGGTAGGTAGTAGATGCACAGTTGCGAGACATTAGCTATGTGTGTGAATATGCGCACAGGAAGAGAAAGGTGTTGCCAGCGTTTAGCACTTTTAGGTTTTACTCCACAACGTGTCTGTGTGAGTTCCTATCTTTACTTGTTTTAATGAGAAAACACCTGCAACAAATCACAACCAGTAGTTATTTTCTGCCACATGAATGGAACGAGCAAAAACGTCCATGTGATGTGTTTCAATAGATTTTAGCTAGGTGTTTCAATGTTTGAGAGCTCTGATTATATAAAACTTTCATATTAATTATTTGTGCTTTTAAGTGCACCTACACTGAAGGACATTTATTCCAATGAAATAGCTAAAAACTTACGTAAATACTACTTTATCAGTGTTTACTTCAATAACTGCAATTCAAACATACAGCTGAGTATACTGCTCTTTCACCACATTGCAAACTCATATTATTCAATTAGTTGGTAGATGAGAAGTATCGGAAGTCTCTAACTACTGTAATGCTACATGTTTGTATCTTTTTATTAAGTAATCAACCACTAAATAGGCTTTCATGCACTGAAAAACTCAGTTTGTTTCTGTTTGACATTTTAATTTGTCACATTCGCTTCTTTTTATAGTTTGGTTTTTACCGGTGTTTTGATTGATTTGTATTGGATTCTTCTGTTGAATTCTTTGCTTAGGATTTTTAAAGTAATCAATGCCATAAATGTCTCAGCCATAGGTTTAGCAATTCGTTGATGTTGTGGCAAATTTGGTATTTACTGTCTGCTTCCTGGATCATTTATGAACATGTCATTTCTACGTAACTTGTGCTGACGGAAAACTTACATGACAGCTCTTCTAAAAAATGTTCTACATGAACCGACTACCATAGTGGTAAACTGCAAACTGTACTTTGACTTTGATGCATCAGTGATAATAATAACACCCTTAAACACTCACGGGGGAAATACTTTTGAAACGACTGCTTCAAATCGAGAAGGCTAGCGCCATACAAGAGCGCTCTGCACACTGTTTGTCAAGCACTAAGTACTTTTTTTTATTACCACAGTGTGAACAGACTAAAATGTGAGACCTCTAACAGTTATAGTGTGTGAAGGCCTCTGTACAGATTTCCTATAAGAATTCAAATGAAGTGCTGAAGTGCATTACTATTGCCAAATATGGCTATGCTTAGCTTAGAAATGAATGCAGAGTCCGAATAAAGACAAAAACTGTATTTTCTGGTTACAGTGTTACGAAGGAAGCTATTGATAGCCGGCAAGCTGCTAGGTTGGGTAGCTTGTGTGACTGCACGACTTGTACCGAGAACCCCGCGTGTTCTTTAAATGTGCTAGGTGGCCTCGCCTTTGATTTGGCTTTTAAGATAAAAGCCTTAGACAGAAACTCTGCAGGAATGCTGTACTTCTGCCGTTGTGTAAAATTGGTTATAAGCAACTGACATTACAAAAGTAGACTGAGACCCTTTACTTCAGATTTTAAAAAAAATTTGTAATTACTAGAAATAAAATAAAATAGTTATCACTGTTCCTGTTTATTTAAATATTATCTAAATTATAAGAATAATAAGATTATATTTATCTTATTAAACATCAAGTCATTCTTGTTTCTGGAACAATGTAAATTAAGCTAATTTTGTCATCCATAAAAACAGCTGTTAAAATCCTTGCATTAGTTATAAAGCAATAGCTACAAAAACAAAATAATTATATTAATTACGTGAGAAATTAATAAAATTGTGATCTATAATCTGTCTCTATTCTTTTGGTAGTAAAATAAAAGCTAAACTAAAGATAATTAATCAATATGCGCATTTAAAGATTTACTCTTGTTAACCTAAAATGTGACTTTGCCTCAGTGTTTAAAAAAGGATAAAACACACCTATGGACACAAGAAGACAACTGACTGTAGTGCAATAAAAAAACATAAAGCCGACTTCAACAATATATCGATATTAGTGTGACTCAAACATGTTGAATCGTTTTAATGTGGAATTCCATTTAAACGTCAAGGTGACAAGAAGCGCGCGCATTTCTGCACACGCACATCCGTTACAGATAAGGTCGTGCAGCGTAACAGCCAGTGCAAATTCTTCCCTCATCACTAGGAAAACACAGTTATCTCAGCTGAAGAGCTTCATGTACTGCTGTGCTTACTGTCGATGCTAACCTGGACTAGCCTGCTCCTGCGTGGCTTTCCTCAGGATCTCCGTCTGCTTGGAGCTCAGCGCACGGAGGCGTCCCAGCTCCTCCGTTAACTCCGTGTACGCCAGAGCCAAATTCACCCTGAAGGAGAAAGCGAGGCAATGTGTCATTATCGCCATCGTTTTTAATCATAGAGGATCACAATGTTAACAGAAGGTGTTACGACTGCGCACGATTGCACACACATAGTAATTTCTGTCAAATCTCTGTCGAATATACACCACTGATCTTAATTACTTTGAACCATTTTTTAATGAATGCATGCGACTTCAATACAAACGCATCTCCTCTTTAAACTCAATGAATCCTGCAGCTCTGACATGGACCTGCAAATTAGGAATGGACAGGCCTAAATTCTTAGATCTCATGTCATGGTGTATAATTGAAGTGCATAAAATCACACCATTTCAAGATGTGTCATGGCTCTGAGAGGCCATACTGACTACAGCATCTCTATTTCAAGGCTGTGTCTTTTAACCCTAGCAACAAGATGACTTTGTCTTTTTTGTTAGTATAAAAACTGATCTGAACCCTGCAATATCAATTCATGTGAGGCCATTTAGTATTAAGCAAGTGGATATGAGAAATAATCACTTTACAGACTGTAAGCATTTATCTGACAGTTTAGATGCCATGATATAAGCAGTTTTGTTCAACAAGAATGTAGCAACTTTAGTAGTTAGTCACTACCAATAGCCCCAGATCTGATAAGGCTGTTTATCTCACCAACTTTTATAAACTCTACAGTCTTGATCTGAAATTGACTCATTTCTTCATGTTTATTGCAAGACAGAAACCTTAATCTAACGTGAAATCCACCAAGATAATCTATTTAATCTACTAATTTGAGTAATTTCTTATATGAAGACTTGCATTTAGAGGAAATCGTCATTATCAGTAGTTCCACAAAAGGATAAGTGAATTTGCATCTTTTAAAATGTCGCAGCGGGGCACATTTATCAGTCTTTGCTTTGTTCTCAAAACTTGAAAACAATAAAAATAAAAAAATTCAAACATCTCGTGATTGCAAATATGAACCGTCAGTTAGACAGGAAAGCGTGAAGAAAGATGCTTGCTGCGCTCGGGCACCAAATTGTTGCCAGGCTCAGATCTGATAAAGCACTGCAAATTTAGCCTCTTGATGAGAATCTGACTCAGTTCATTCCTCCATAGAGATCGTGGCAGATAAAAAGTTGCAAACGACACATCTGTATGTACTGGGGATTTCTATCGCATGAATAGGAGCAGAGTTGAACTTCGACTGCAGCACCGACACAAAAAAAGAAGCGAAGAACGAACATGCATGCGTCCTACACGGCTAATAAAACACACTGTCAAATTAAAAATATGTTCTCTGGCACTCCCGCGCACTAATTTAATTGAGCCCTCCCACTTGCATGCGTAATCCTGCTACATGGGAATGTATTAGAGAAACATATGTTTGTGCTGATATCATCCTCTGAACTGCTATATCTGTATTCTATTAAAGATATCTGCAAAAAAGTGTACGCACAAACATGCTTTCCATGCCAACAGAGGACTGCATCCTGGCATATTTTTAACACCTGGCACAAAATAACTTCGAGTAAGGACAGGGAACTCGGTTCAGTTAAAAAATAAAAAAATAAAAATAAAAAAGAAGTCATAACTTCCACTGGGTAGCTGGCTTCGTGTTGGAGGCCCACCTAGTTTTCCAAAGCTGTGACTCACACAGAGTGGTGGTATCAAACCCCTTCAGCCCCCTCCATGTTACAAATAACGTCTTCTTTGTGGTACGAGTTGGTGGAACCTGATACTAATGCTGAGCTGAATCAAGGTCAAAGTTCACTCTTATCCTAATTGTGGCTTTGGATAAATAACGGCCACAAACACGCAGATACATTCAGTGCATCCGTAGGAAAATAACAAACATTTACGCTACTTACTGGCATGGTGGGTGGAGCGTGACGTACAATATCAATATTGCCAAAGGGCTGATAAAGTGTATTCGCTTCCTCTCCTCGGCACTCTCAGGTGGCTCTTGGCTCTCAGCCGCTTTATTTCTAAATGCAGATGTATATGGTGAAATTCTCTCTTTAGATTGGCATACCCCTTCCTTTTCACACTTGTGTTATCGCACGTTTCAATTTTGTGCGTTTTGAAAATCTTTGTCTTACGGTTTTGGTGAGAATGCAACACCTCTAAGTCACGCGGCCATGTGTGAACACCTGCACTCGAGTGCAAGGGTGCACGAAGCATTTAATCACTAATAAACTGCGTCGTTTTTTCTGTGAAACCAGGACCTGTGCGTGTTTTTTTGTCTTACTGCACATGTTTGCCAGCATACGTCTCTCCTTTTGGCTCGCACCTATATTTATGTGTGCAAATGTGTGCATACTGTAACATGTACACTACAGTGCGTAGGAGGAGCGCGATAACGCTGATACAGCATTGATAAAAGCCTCGTGCAAGTGAATAGATCAGGAACGGAGGTATGTACGTCGTATATGTTCGTGTGGGAGACGAGTGTGGGCTGATTTTCACATCTGATCTTGGATTAGACATTTTCGAGAAAAAAGACATCACGGCACGCGCCCGTGGACGCCGACCCTCTCTTTTTTTGTAGAAAACGTGTTTTTCAAACCTGCTGCTACTGTTCAACCGCTCACAGAATGGACCTGGCGTGAGGCGGAAGGTAACACGCGGATACCTGGTAGTCCACGTGATGTGGCGGTAAACTTCTCGTCAATGTGCGGCCAAGTTTCGGGGAAAGATAAACAAATAAATAAAGATATTTATTGCGCTTAGAAGAAATGGGGAAACTAGAATTCGGACCTCGCTGAAGGGGTGGGTGTTTAACAGACACTGAATTGTGGTGAGGGCTTTTCACACTCTGCAGTCCAAACACACACACACACACACACGTACTTCTGCATTATGTTTCAAGCACTTTCAGCTAAACAAAGAGAGGTGTCAAACAGTTCTCACGCCAAGCTGCAGTGATGCTAACAATACAGTTTGCACCAGCAAACACTTGTTTCATGCGTCTAATTTTTCATTAAGAAATTAATAAACAGATACCCGCAAGCTGTACTAAAAAATACAAATATCCAGTTTGAATTCATTGCAGAATTTGGTTAATATTGTTTTTTTACTTGTTTGAATTTCCAACAAGAAACGGGAATTCCGCTTGAATTTAAAATCATTATGCTGTGATTTATTGGAAACAGCTCTCACGTTTTCAAAGCTAAAGACGAATTAGTCATTCTCTCTGTGTACATTAGTATAGTATAGCATAATGTGTAGGGGGGTACTGCCAGGTGCCTGCCAGCGTCTCTGCAGTGTGGCTTGTGGTTGGTGAGGCAAGCTGCTTCACGTATTATCAGTCATGAGTGAGGCAAACGAAAGTCCACAAATGCGATCATGAAAATTTTGACTTGGAAAAGATCAGAAAGGTGAGAAGTGGTTAAAAAAAAGCGAAACATGACAAAAACAGGTACACCTTGCGACTAACGGATGGCGAAATTAACTCGGCTGCACTGCCGGAAGGTGATTTCATAACGTTTCTTGCATTTAAAGGTGCTAATTAATTTATGGAATCGTTCACTGGTTACAACAACTACAAAAATATCAGGGAAGTTAATTAAACTCAAACACATGCTGCTCTCTAGATTATAAGAAGGCCAAAGGTGCTGTGTTGATATCCTCCACAGCACATACAAAATTCTATTCAGTTCTATTCTAAAATTCTTCTATATCAATCTGTGCAGTTTACACTAAATGAGCCCAATTACAAGAAAAAGCACAAGGAAACCAAGTAGCGGCATATCAGTGGGAGTAGGTGATATTGTTGAGTAAAACCAAAAGGTGACCAAGGTTTGGAAAAAGCAGTAGGCTTCTAACACACACTTGTTAAAAGCTAAAAACTAAGACTGTCTTCGCTGGCAAACTATTTACTTTCAGTTTGAACCCCATCGAAACACTTCTGGGGTTTCGCTGTGTGGGAGTCAGTTGCCCAACATGATGTGGTTTTTTTTGTCATTCTTTCTCGTTCTTTTTTTCTTCCTTACATCTTCTATCTTGTAAACATGCAATGCCTGGGACAATCTGTGGGGGGGTTATTAAAAAAAAAGAAGAAAAAAAGCTACTTTGTTGCCCCCTCGGTTGCAAACATATTTCTCTCATTGGTTGTACACAGGCAGGGCCATGAACACTCCCACCTTTATTTATCACGATGGCTTATGTGAGGAAAAATAAAATAAAAAATAAAAGAACAAATGCAAAGATAAAACTGGGTCTCTATTAAATAAACAGGAGGAAATGGACTGAAAGGAGTCTTAACGCTGTGCTTACACTGCCCCCTGCTGCTCAGGCTAATTTCATTCCAAACCTCCTTGATTAAATGTTAAACACACAAACAGAGGAGTTCAAGTTTCATGCACGCACAGCGGAAAATACATAACATGCAGTGTTCGTGTCCAAACGTGAATACCCTTGTATTAATGCTGTGCTGGAGAGCTCGTCTACTGTCTAACGAGGCCCCCGGCGGTCAGCCTGAGCGCATCACGGCGGGAGAGTAAAAATACAGACAAGCAGCAGCTCCTGGTGAAAGCATTCTCCTAATCCTCGCATCAGTCTTCTTATATTCACTGTTGCCTCCTCTGAGTTTCTCAACCAGTATCCTTCCTTCCTCCTTTCCATCCATCTCTCCTCAGATTTACTTCGTCAGCTTTAGTCCCCCCCCCCTCCCCTCCCCTCCCAGAGATCTGCCGTGGTCACTTACTGCTCATCTCCCACCTTCTTTATCCACTCCACATCACACTGCTTGCACGGAGAAGTCATTTCCTGCCGAAGTAGAGCATGAAATTAGATTAGCATGCAGGTGCTGGTAGAATATTGGAGAAAAAGAAATCTGACAGCAAGAGTCTATTTGAAGCCTGTTTGACACTAACACAGCTAAGAGAATGTGTACCCATAAAAACAAAAGACTTGTACCATTATTATTTATTTATTCAAGCACTACATGTGGTGGTTTTCTTGGCTTATATTGCATGTAAGATATGGACACCGCTGCCGTGCTGTTACCCATCAGTTTGCAAAGTTCCTGTCTTCTTAAGCATCAAGCTGAGCGTTATCGACCTCTGGACACTAATGGGGACCATCATTTACAAAATGCATATCATCTACTGAGCCCACAAGCTCATCAAGAAATTGTTTAGCAGGGGGTTGAATCAAAGGATCATGGGTAGCTTTTCCATAGATGTCTTTGTATACAAATAGATTTCTCATTTAAAATCAGAGGAGTCGCCCCCTGTGGGCCATTAGAGAGATTGCAGTTTTAAGACACTTCTGACTAGGCTTCACTTTTCAGACTCTGAATCTAAGTCCATTTTTATACATTGATTGATTGATTGAATCTTTATTTTGAACATGTTAAAAAAGGACAACAACATAGAATTAAAAGAGACAAATAAACAAAGCAAAACAAAAAGAAAACGAGCAACCACAACTACAAATAACTTTCATGTTCAAAAAGGAGCAGGAAGAAGCATAAGCTTATTTAATCCCACCCCTTTTCCACTATCTAGTAATCAATAGACTACAGAAATACCTCCTTGCAATTACATTATATGCCATGTGTATTTTTTTTTATTATTATTATTCTTTTTTTTAAATATACAGTGTGTGGTTTATGTGTGGCACGCTTTACGGCTTCCGTATGTGGAGGATGCCACTTTTTTAGCCATGCTGTTCCATCACAGATATGACGCAGACAGAAAGTTCACTTTCTTTACTCTTTGATAGAAGAATAGCATTCAGCGATGCGGTCTTGGCTGACACCAATAACAACTGAGGGAATTATCTGACTTCTAAGCTTCTAAATGCGTTACTGTGTTCACCAGCTTTCTGTGACTTGGCCCGATTGCTCTCTGGTGCGGTGGTGAAGCCAGACAGTTGTTACAGCTTTGATTAGGATGAGAGATTATGTACACTGGCATGGCGCAGACGCTGATGTCCTTTGGATTTCATTTGTGGCCGACTGCATGCTTAATTTTTGTCTCTCGCTGTTTTCATTGGATTGTGCAGACACAGCTGACATGCACAAGTACACCGTGAGGCAGTAGTTATGCAGGTTATTCTCTCGCAATTGTTTTTAAAGGTCATGAGAGAATTTTAATGGGTGGTTGCACTGATATGTCAGCCATGGAGCAACTACTTAGTGAAGAGACGGTTCGCTAAAATGGATTTAGCTAGAAAATAGTATTTACCTGTTGTAGACTCCTAATGTCTAGCAACCCAAACCCCCTTGACTCCACCCCTGGTTGCCACTAAACAGCGAGATCTTTTAGGGATCTCTAAATGTGAGGCAAACTGCAGATATGGTTTATTTTTACGTGTATAAATCATGCACAGTGCATTTAATACACTGCGATATATAAATATCAATTATGGACACTCTAATTAGCTGTAGATATGCATTATTTAAAGAAAATTGTGGCATTAAATGATAAAAAATGAGTGTGTTTAAAGGTCATGGGGGATTTTGATGAATTATTCAGCAGGAATCTTCTCTAATGGACGGAGAATAGAGTTTTCATTTCTCTTAATGCTTATCGCAAATCTCCAAGGACATTTCAGGGGATGCATGACCAGAATGTATTTTTGTTTGCTGCTTCTCTGACAGCGCACAAGCCTCCTAATGCTTCCCTGGCAGATTAAAACAAGCCAACACTGACCCTCTGGCTGTTCTGCAGCTGTCTCATCTCGTCCTTTAGTCTTTCGCACTCTGCCTTCAGCTCCTCCTCCCGCTGACACGCCCCCTGGGCTTCGTGCCGCGCCCCTTCCAGCTCGGCCTCCAGGCGCTGCAGCTTAAGGTCGGACAGGGCGTCAAGGCTACGGGAGCTCTGAAGGGTCAACGCCGGGCAGTCAAGCACTGGGAGAAAGGAGAAGAGGTAAAAGCGCTAAAACGCAGTGCTTTGAGTGGTTTTCGCCTGACTAACGCAGCGTGCTGCTGTCCGTGGCTGCTGTACAATCGATGAGTATGAAAGAGCAAAAGAGATGACTTCTTCCAAGGGCAGCATCGTTCAGTTTGTACCTGGGTGATGTGATCTGTGTGGGCATGCTAGTGATTCAGCGCCGCTCACACAGACTCAGTCCTTGAGCCAGAAGACACAGTAACAGTACAGCAGTATCATCTTTTATCCCTGCTCCTCCTGCCTCCTCAACAGAGCGCTCGTATGTGCAGTAACAGGTTTTCCTCATTCACATGCAGCTATTAATCATCACTTCCTCACGTATAAATTAAGGGGAAAAAAAAACATTGTTTACACCATTTTTTCCAAATATTCGTGAAGGTAATTTGAAGCCTATGCAAAGTAGTACCTCCTCCTCATGAAGGTATACTATCAGCAGAGGCATCTGTTGAGGTGGCAGTGACACATTTCTTCCATCTTTCAACCGCCCACATTGTTGGAGAGGGCAGAGTTTAGCTTCTACTCACTCTAGATCAGTTTAAGTCAACAGATCCTCCTCCGTGCAGAAGTAGACTGCATGTCCTATCCTGAATTCGATGCTACAGTCACATAATGTACTGACTCGCTGAGACTATTTGAATTTAAAATTTAAAATCTACAATCCTACGTTTGTTCACAAACTTTTTAGTGCTCTGCCAGGTTTGCGGAGTCTATAGAAATGCATTGTAATAAGTCCTGTTGTCTCAAGGGTTTTCCAGCATTTCGTAACGCACACTAGTCACTAAACAGACCACTCAACAGTACAGATGGAAGCAACAGCTGAATAATACAGATCAATCCCCAAATTTACAGAGCAAGTCACTTCACTGCAAATGTTTCTGAAGCCAGAATGAGTGAATTTCAGTCACCAGCACACGCATAGATTACAGGTCTTTCTCTGTGAGTGGGGAGTAGGAACAAAATGTCCAGGCTGAGTCTTTCTGACAGGCTGCGGTCTAACCTGACCTCAATTAAAATGCTTTTCAAACAGACTGTTGGATTGGATCAAAGACTCCATCAACAGGAAAATGCTGAGCAATATTATAGAGTGATAGCTGTTTTCTTGTTTTTTTGTTTGTGTAAATAAAATGCACAAAAAAACTCTTTTACACTTTAAATCAGTAAGAAGAGCCAAGAGTGTACTCTGCCTCCCCACTGATGGTAGCTGGGATACGCTCACGATAAGGATAAGTTGAAGAGAATAGATAGATTGATGGATGGATGTATCAGGGAGAAGTCAGGCCACACTCCCTGTAAATCAGCTGATCCCTTTCTATGCATCCTACTGGCAAATTTTACATCACGTAGTCTGTTTAAGTTGCTTTAACCTTTAATCTACAGTTGGGCTTATAGCGGTGGAGTTTCATTTCCATCTCAGCACCTACTGTGTCTCACTTAATCAGGGCCTGTTGTCACTGCCTCTTGCTCTACTCTGTTCTGTCCTGTCGTGACACTGCTCTCCCAATTACTGCAACAATATATCGTGACTAAAATCAGCAGTTGTTCTGAATGGCTACACTCAGTGGCGGGGCTATAAAAAGGAGTCCTTAAAGGTCAACTTTCTAGACAATAAGCTACACTTTGATTCAAGTAAAAAGGCAAATCAACATTGCTTCTGTTTAAGAGAGTTGCTTTCATTTTTTATGATTTGCCTCTACAGGCTTCAACAGTCGTACCAACTGAGGGTCAGCAATGAAGTTGGGTCAGAAACTCCAGCTCCTCTCAATTTGAATGCTGGAGTTACAGAAATGATCAGACACAAAGCTTCCTAATCCAACTTCAGAAAGCTATGGGGGCATATTCTTTCCAGAGCTACTTAGCCATTCACTGAGCACTTTTGGAGAGAAATTAGTGCACTCCCTGCTTTATAAGCACGCTTTTTCACAAGCTTGCTGAATCATACCAGGCTGGTTTTGTAATTGCCATAATTGGGTCCGTAAACTCTAGGTCAGAGTTCATAAATGCATCGTGATTTCAGCCTTGGTTTGTGGTGTGAGTGGTTGAAACTGATCACCATATTGCCATTTCTCTCTATTGAAACATTTGATGCACACCAGTGCTCGTATGGTTTATTCAAAATCAGATATACAGATGCATCGTGAAGATATAGAGAGTAAGATTGCCGGATCACTTACTGTGCGCGTCTGGGCCAGCATGGAGCTGCAGATACTGCATGTCTTTGCTGTGCAGCTGCATGTTGAGTTTCTGCAGGGAGTTTTCCCTCTGCCTCAGAGCTGACTCCAGGCTCAGGATCCGCTCAACGTGTTTCTCCACCAAACTGGTCTATAATCAAACGCACATTCAAATCTTTCTTTAAAGTCACCGGGATTCAACTATTCACTTAGGTTAAAAATGTTACTTTGTAAATACGGATAGAGAAAACACTTCCAGAGTACCTTTTAGAGCTGAGATTAAAGAAACATTTGCTTTTTTTGGTAACTTGGTTATCACTTGTTTGCATTTGTATCATTACCCAGTGATGTTTGCAGATAATTCCTCTGTTGTGTTGATGCCACAATTTTAGTTTTTGTTTCTTTTGACATCAACTAGTTGGTTAGAAATGGGGAAGCAGGGGTGGAGCTGAGCTAAGGGACTGCGTGAACTTAGGGAAGACTTCTTTGTTTGTTCGTGTGTTTTAAAAGTGATTTGCGTACTTCCTTGCAATGCACATGGGTGGTAAATAATACAATATGTGTTTAGCATTGAGGCATCTTTAGAAATATAAAGAAGAATGACTCCTGCGGTGGGTGTTGTCAGCACAGAGGCCTCAACTCGACACCAAAAACATCAAAATCCACAGAAGAACTCTGACACGTTCTTTAATATGCTTGAAAAAAAGATCCCTAGATTCAAAACACGCCTTTGAAATTAACTTATGAAAAACTATTAATGGTATTATGCTTCTGAATCCTCACTTTACTTTCAGTCCTGTATATTATGTTAGTAAGTGAGTGAAAGGATGGAAGATAAAGGTCAATGAGGCCCAACAGGTAGACGGAGCTGAATTAACAGCGAGCCGCAGCTTCAGGTGACATTGACAGTGTCTCAGCTGTTGGCAGGAAGCAGTTCCAACATCTTTGGTGCACTTTATCCCTTAATCACTGAGACCTCTGAAACTGCTGAGGCTTCTCTGTATGATGGACTTCACTGTCATATGAGATGGTTTATTAGCATAGAGGGCATTTAGGGGAAGACCAGCCAGCCCATCTGTTCAGCTGGAAGCTTCGGGCGGATCTGGATCAACCTTGATTTGCTGTGTTTAAAAAAATGAGATTATTTCTTTGGGGAAACACTGAATGTTTCAGCTTAACGCAGTTTTGTTTAGAGCTAGAGGAGAACTTTTAAAAAATGACTTTTTCACACCAAGGACAAATCACTCACTATAATAACTCATAAACATGTCTGAGGACAGTTACATATTAAAGTAAAGTGAGCTTTTGGATTTTGCTTTTGGTGACGGCTAATAGTTTAAATAGGTGTCTTCATTCAAGATGAGTGCAAACACTAAAGTTTTACTTTTGTAACTACATGTGTTCCACATTTTTTTCAGTCATATATTCATGTCCGGTTTCTTCAATATCTTTGGATCTTGCCTTTATTTTGTAGATGCACTCTTTTATATTTCCTTGTGTTTAATCTTTTTCCAAATTTCCTTGCAAGTCTTTGTTCTTGTATTTTTTTTGTTTTATTTTGGTCATCACTCTGTGCTTGTTTTACTTCCTGTCACTTTTTGTCCCACTGATTAGATTCACCTGCCTCCTCATTTTATTCCTTGTTTATTCGGAATCCTATCTTCCCATTTTTCTGTTGTCAGTCTGTCTGCTCTCCAACTCCTATTCGGATTCTGTCTGCAAGGTACATTTTTAGTAGCAGTAGGTTTCTGCTTCTCATCTGTCGTCCAGGGTGCATTATCCAATCAGCTCTGAGCAGCTTTGGTTGCATCCAGGCAAGAGCCGATTAGGAATCGCACTTATCTAATCTATCTATCTAATCTAATCTCAAAACCACCGGGAATTGTTAGGCAACAATTTAGCTTTTTTTATTAACCCATTAAAATTTATATCCATTCATAAACAATGACCTCAAATGGAACTGGGCTGGAATAGATGTGGACAAGACCCAACCAGACAAAGGCTTTCCAGACATTCCTCCTTCCAGCCGTCGTCTTCACCAGCAGATCTTAATGTTTTTCAACGACTCTGCTTCTCCTTTAAGTTTAAATCTCAACCTCATCTGTTCTGTTGGATCATCTTTTGTCAGGACTGATGCTGATTAACGTCCTAATCATTGCATTTCACACACGGATGGTCATTCTTTAAAAGCTTAGAAGTATGATATATGATGTAGTAGAGCATAATCAATGCAGGATGCCAGAATCTGAGACATCTGTAGTTTTAAAATAAAAGCTTTCATAAAAACAATGAAACTACACACACAAGTCAGCGCCACCATCCACACACTTTACTCAATTTTGCGATTTGTCTGTTGTCTTAGTGATGTCAACCATGAAGAGTTTCACTTTTTAAATTTGGTCCCGATTACCAGGACGTGAAGCTGCGAAACTTAATGAGCCATATGTCTCGCAATGAAAGCTCCTGCAAAATAATGAACGCGCAGAGCAGTGAACTGAATAATGCCTCTGACCATCTTGTCGAGATCCCTCTGGAGGTTGTTCTTCTCCATGTGAATCTTCTCGTAAGCCTTGATCACATCCTCCAGCTGTTCCTCTCGCTCCTTTCTCTTCTGGAGCTGAAGCGAGATACAGAAAAGGAAAAAGGGTTAGTTTTTTCCCCTTCATTCCAACTTTTAAAACTTCTTCACAAAGAACAAACAAAAGGGGGGTACGGCTTTCATTTTGAGAGGCGTCAGATGCGTTGGTTGAGAAACTGTTGTGTAACCAAGCAAATTTGGGGCACAGAAATCCTGAAAGCTCAGCTCCAAAACAAGGATGTTCAAGTGTGTTAAAATGAAGGATTTCTTGACATGTCGCTGATCTAATCTTCTTACAGTGTGGCATAATACGAGGGGTGAATGCCACTGGATGCCATAAAGACAGACAGCTCTGAGGGCAGCAACATGCACCAAATTGAGAGAAATGAGGACATTTTCAAAGCAGATGAAGGCACAGAAGTGAGCCTTTTATTGAAGAATATGGAAAAATATGGTCACTTTAGACTACGCAGAAAATGAGAGTGGGAGCAGCAGCAAGGGAGTGAGATAAACAGAGGACAAAGAGGTATATCACTGCTGTGTGGTGGAGCACTGAAGCCTATTCAGTGTGTCTATGGTAACATATGCCTGGGAAAAAAAAAAAAACTGGCACCAAGGCGTGTGCGGCTTGTCAACAGCATCATGACGGAGGCGAGCAGAATTACTCCAGAGCTGGATTTCTGTCCTGAGAGGCCGACAAACGCACGGTTTCCTAAAATAAGGAGATATATTCATTATCACGTTTTACATTTGCACTTCAGTGTAGCTACTGTGGGCGGGATTGTTTGTTTTCCATAGTTGGTATCCCTTCGTAATTAATAGTATAAAAGAATCAGTTAACAGTTATTAGTAGTACTTAGCGCTAAAGGAAGAATACAATACTCTGAGAATCTCGAGGAAAAGGTGGAAGATTGTTTTTTTGTTTGTTGTGAATGTGGAGTCCTTGAATGGGAAAAAAACTGTATTACTGTACAGTAAAAGAAAAAATACATCCATAAACTCAAAAATGTTCTTGTCAGCAGTTTAATAAACGCGCTTTTTGTGGTGCTATGCCACAGGTGTCGAACTCCAGGCCTCAAGGGCCGGTGTCCTGCATGTTTTAGATGTGTCCTTGATCCAACACAGCTGATTTAAATGGCTAAATTATCACCTCAACATGTCTTGAAGTTCTCCAGAAGTTTGTTAATGAACTAATAATTTGATTCAGGTGTGTTGAAATAGGGTGATATCTAAAACCTGCGGGACACTGGCCCTCGAGGCCTGGAGTTCGACACCCCTGTGCTATGCGGTTCCGTGATATTTAAAAAAGAGAGAGCGAGCGCTACGGGCCAGAGGAAGATCATATATGTTAGTTTTTTTTAGGTGTGCTGTGGCTTTAAAGAGCAGAAGCCTTCTGTGGTTAGTTTGGTTTGTTCAGTACCTGAAGGCAGCGCTATCACGAGAGAAAACGCTGAAAACTCTGGTTACCGCAGTGTTGCTTCAGGTTTGAAAGCATTTATTTTGCAGCTCTCTTAAAGTCCGGTGAGGTTGAGGTCTGAACTTTGACCGGGCCCCTGCGACACCTTCCCCTTTTTCATTCTTTCTGCTGTGCTTGGAATCATTGTCCTGTTGCATGACTCGATTTGGAGGACAGAAGGCCTCACCTCTAACTCTAGAAAAAACAAACCTAACTCCAAAGATTTGGGATGCTGTGTAAAACATAACTAAAAACCTAATGCAATGATCTGCTAATCTCACCTATGTTTTATTCACAAACAGTGTTGGTCAAGTTACTTGAAAAAAGTAATCAGTAACTAATTACTGATTACTTCCCCCAAAAAGTAATCCCATTACTTTACTGATTACTTATTTTCAAAAGTAATTAATTACTTAGTTACTTAGTTACCTTTTAAAAACACGATTTACAACCTGAATAGGTGATAAAGAGATAGATCTTTCAGCCCAATTCTACTTTTTCTACATAATCCATCATACAAAATGTAATCAAATGGAAAAGTCTCTTTTTAAAACTTGTTTTATCAGTTTTAATCTTTTAACTTTATGCATCAAGCAAAAATTTAATTATATGCAACATTCTCTGACTGGAAGAAATTAGTTTAATATTTAAACCTATTTTCTGCACATTCCAGCACATAAAATAAAATATTTTGTGTGTTTACACTCAGTCTTTCAAATAGATGCAAGTAAAACACAGCAGAAAATAAATAAAGTCAAAGACTCGCGGTCCTGTTGCTCTATTTTCACCTGTAAAGCAGGAGTGGGGAGGGCGGAGGTTTACCCTGGTGCAAGTGTGCAGTGGTCAGTGGAAGAATCTGCGAATTTCCCTGTGAGTTTCCCATTACGTCATAGCTACTCTGTGCTTGTTTGGAAGTTTAGGGGTTTTTTTGCTGTAAAAAGAAGTTTTCTTCCCACACACAACGGACACTAATGTTTTTGTCACTTTTTATGGAATCAAACTCAAAGTAAGGTCAGTACTTCCACGCTTTAAACGCTGCACGCTCATACTCTCTCCGCACTCGATATATGATCCATTGTTGATCTGCACACAGCTGTTGTCACGAACGTCGCACTCGCTTACGTCACTGTCATGAGACATTCTCGCAAAAAAAAATCACGGTTTTAGTAACGCAGTAACGCAGCGTTCCTACGGGAAAGTAACGGTATTCTAATTACCGTTTTTGCAATAGTAATCCCTTACTTTACTCGTTACTTGAAAAAAGTAATCGGATTACAGTAACGCGTTACCCATCTCTGTTCACAATAGAATATGGAAAAAAATGTTTAAAATGTCTAAACTGAGAAAATGTACCACAAGAAAAATATCAGGTATTTTTGAAGTTCGTGGGATGTGCATAATAAGATGCAGATTTTCTGGAGAAATATCTGTGCAGGCTGATATTCAGTATTGGATCCCTGTGATCTTTGGGCCCTCAGGCAGCATTGCATTAAAAACAGGCATGCTTCTGTCATGGAAATCACTGCACGGGCTGTGCCATCCACTAATGCAGGTTAGCAACTGCAAGGTGCCCAGATCCTGCAAGAGAAGCCCAAATAATAATAGAAAATGGACACGCATTATGATTTGTTGTCTGCAAAACACATTACCACACTTCTTATAGTGGACGAAAGTGACATTTTATTAAAGTCTACTTAAACTAAGTCAAAGGATCAAACACAGGACTTTAACCCAGAGACTGGGGCCTGTGTCCCATATGAAACCAAAAATGGCAAAAGCATAAAATATAAATTTTCAGATATAGCTTTTAATTTTGCTTTGACACTAAAACTGCTTATTTATGTTTAGGAAGGGGTGAAAGTTCAAATAAAAATAGACTAAGTTAAAAACAAAAAATTAGGAACACCAACACAGAAATTACAGACCGTGCGATAAAAGTACAGTTATGTATATTTGGTTTCAGAGGTAAAGGACAAAAAATTCCTCACATCAAAGCAAAGGTGAAATAAAAAGAAAAGATTTTGTAGGAGTTTGAAAAAAAAAACCCTGATGTGTCTCAGAGCGTGCGTATGTGGGTTCACTGAGGGAATCGCTGAAAAATATTATTATACGCAAAACGGGGGCAGAAAAAATGAAAAAAGTTCCCAAAGCGAGTGTTCACATGATTGTGTGATGATACATGAAACTGTACATTTACAGGCTGTACAGTAATTCACTTTTCTCTACCTGCCTTTGATTATTGGAGGTCACCACTTCATTGAAAATATAAGGTTTGTGCCTGTCAGCATGCATAGGTGTTTGTGGTCAGGGTCTTGTACCAACAGAGCATGCTCGCGGAGCCACGACCCTTTTAATCACTCTGACTGCATGGTACCAGTGCCCCATGACCTTGTATGTCCCACGCTAATCGTTTATGCTGCTCCCATAAACCATTTCCTTCCCTTTGTTCTGCTGTGTAGTTCTTTTTACCGCTGCTGCTACCAGTTTTACCACGGCCTTCCTGTGTCAGTCGTTTCTCACTTGTATTTCCCCACGCTCTTGTTCTCACAGACTTCGAAACAGGAGAGTTACAAGTGAGGAGAAACAAGTAGTCCGAGCACATTTCGGGCGCAGCCATTCATCAAGCTTTTGGACAGCGGGAGCACATAAAGTCCACAATTAGTGCTTGCGTGCAGCGTGCACACATTATGCGTGCACTAATTTAAAAATGTGTGATGCCTGTGTGTTTGTAAAAAGGCGCGCCTTTTTTTAGCATTTGTTTTCTGAAGGTTTACACGATCAGCACATCTGTAGCCAGGTTTAGACCCGGTTATACCGCGCCACCAAAATAGAGCACCAGCATGAAAATCCTGTGTCACACCGCTCCTTAAAAACACCCAATATGAGTAATTTTGCTCGTGCAGCAGCTTTAGTACTTAATTAGTTCTGGACATCTCTCAGTATATGTCCACCAGGGATGGCCTCAATTCATTTTTAATTCAATTAATTCACAGGAAGGGAGGATTTCTGTAGAATTTGAGAGTGTGATAAGCTTTTTACTTCATCCAAAATGGATTTCCCCCCATATTTATTCCCAATCTCAATCCTTCCCCTGTTCTCTTACCTCGTGGGTCAGGGCGTTGACTCTCTGCTGCAGGCTGCCGTTTTCTGAGTGCAGCATCGCCGTCTCTTTGCTCTCAAATGAGCAGTAGGAGTTAGTGTCCTCACCAAACTCATTGATCATGGGGAACTGCAGAGGAAAAGTAAACAAGAAGACAAAAGTACATTGAGCTTGTTTATATTTGTTGTTTGCTTGGTTTTGATTTTTTGTTTTTGCTGCTGTATTCTGCAATTTTTCATGAGTCCACACTGTGATCATGAATGATTCATCTTACATCAGCTGCAGCTTCTGTTTGGCCCAGATATCACTCATAGGATTGGGGAGTAGGGGGGTATTTTTCAGAGCTTTTAAACTAATTTATGAATTTCCATGTCAAGTTGTTCCAGTCATATTTCCTAATTTCGTCCCACACGGTGAAATCCGGGGAGGGCCTATTACTAAGCTTTGTCGGTCAGCCTATCCACCTCTAAGTTTGTCCGTCTTCTCATGTTTTGCGGCAAAACGTTGGAGAACGATGAAGCGCTTTTTAAAAATCACCCTTTCAAAAAATGTCATTTAAGATCCCTCAGATGAATGCAAACAGCAGCCGGTGCCTAAATCAGAAACACTGCAGTTCCTCAAATAGCCACTAGATGGTGACTCGGAAAGCAAGTCAGTCCCCATAGACTCCCAAGTTAAAGTGCCCAGCTTTATAACAACAACAAACAAGTTTACAGCCTAAAAACAAAGTTTTTGTCTCTGTTGCTAACTTTCTTCTTGATAACAACTTCTGAGGATGTGAATTTATTTATAAATCCAATTATAATATAAATTCAACTTCCGTAAAAAGTTACACATCGTTAGGGCAGAGAGTGGCAGCTTTGAAAAGCATGCCCTACTAGCTTTCTATTAGGCTTCGACTAACGTGATTGAACAAACTGCAAGTCCAAGAAGGTTTTATTCCTGTTTTGAGGGCCTGTTGCTTATTAACCAGTCTCCCTGTCCTTACAGATGGCCGCCTGGTTCTGCCAGACCAGGGGTGGGCAATTCCAGGCCCCGAGGGCCGGTGTCCCTGCAGGTTTTAGATGTGTCCTTGAACCAACACAGCTGATTTAAATGGCTAAATTAGCTCCTCAACATGTTCTGAAGTTCTCCAGAGGCCTGGTAATGAACTAACCATGTGATTCAGGTGTGTTGACCCAAGGTGAGATCTAAAACCTGCAGGACACCGGCCCTCAGGGCCTGAAATTGCCCACCCCTGTGCCAGACAATTCTTCTTGTTAAAAAGGAGTTTTTCCTTCCCACAGTCGCCAAGTGCTTGCACATAGGGTATTGTCTGATTGTTGGGGTTTGTTATCTCACCTTCACTGTCTTCAAATATCTCTAAAACCTAAAAATGTAGTTTACTGAACACTTTGTTATGCATAAACTACAAATAATACATTGTTTTGCGTCAATTCCACATCCAGTAAACCTCTCGGGTATGAGGGGAAACCCACACACACCTCTGAGGTGGTCAGTTAACCACAGAAATTTGCCCCATTAGTGATGCAGGTGGCTTGTTTGTCGTTAGCCTGTGGCGTTAACACTGTGTGGACGACAATTGACAGTTTCTTTATCAGAGGTTTAATCATTTACGAGCACGCTACAAGTGACTATTTATCTGTTTCCATCATTATAACACTACAATAATTTAACAAATGACACAGATTGACATCTACAAGGTAAAAAATGTATAAAAAATAAACAAAGACAGATTAATGACATCTGCTTCTTGGATAAAAGTAGGTTTTCACATTCTGTGTCTCATATGGTCCCTTTTAGCTCCAAAAAAGTATTTTTTTTAACTTAAAACCATCAATTTCCTATATTTTTATGTCTGTCAGAAAGATCAAAAGCCACCACGCTCAGTCTGTCCAAGTGCTCTCGTACTTAACCACTGTGAAGCCCATGATTTCCCACGCACTTCTACTAAAGAGCTATTTTAAAAAAATGAGCGACAAACATCTAGTTTCATTTAAAAGAAAAGCATAATAATTATTTAAAACACCTGTTTATTGCAGGTTTTAGTAAGCGTAAAGTAAATTGCTAGTGACTGGCACTATTTTAACCGTTGCACTAATACACATTTGGTGCTATAATGAGTATTTCAACTCTCAGAATCGTGTATGCGAGACTGACTCAAAATAAACCGCAGAGTGTGCTCATGGTAATGAAGGAATATGTCAGCCAGTGCAACAGCGAGGCTCACTGATGTGTTAGTAATAAATTCTGACAACAGTGGAGCTCTTTAAGAACAGCAGAATCAGGCACAATACTTCTAGTTGGATCAGTGCTGATTTGTCTTTGGATGTGACTTGTTGACAATCTGAAAAACATAGAAATTGCTAGTTTTATTACTAAGACACAGGCAAGGAAATAATAAAGGATGGCAGAGAACCGGCATTTTAGCAAATACAACGCTTACATTTAAAATACGCTGGAATAATTTCATTATATGTAGCTGGATTGATGCCGGTGTGATTTATTACATCGTCATAACTTTATAAAAGGAGTTAATGGACTTTATTACATTTACTGTTGTTTTCTAGTGTCGGTGGTCACAGTCCTGAACTCCTGTAGTTACCAGAATGCTTTGATAGAAACATACACGTTATATAACTGCGTGTGTCGTTCAACCTAAATGAACACATTTACATTTAAAGTGCCTACCATAGGCTCAGAGGGCTATTCATTTTCTGTGTGAAGTCATTGTTTTGCTGATGCAATGTCTGTTCGAGGAGCAAACATCCCTTTTCCATTTAGTGCAACACCTCTCTCTGCTCAGTTTAACAGTAAATGTTCCCAACGTGGGCAATCCCAGAGGGCATCAAGTATTCTCACGCCGCTGAGCATCAGGAACGCCGACAACAACCTTGATTTACCCACGAACAAAGCAGCAACAAAAAAAACCCACTTCCATTTGTAACATTGCAGCAGCTGTGCTGAGGAACCTTGAGCTACACTTAGGACTACTAAAATGTCTTCCATTTGTAACTGATAACAGCTGGATAACAGCTGGATCAGGTGTTAAACAGCATTCGTGCCATGACTTTTGGTTTCCGCTCTGTTACTTCCTCCTTTCTTTATTAATGCTTGGTTCTTGTTCATTCCAATTTTCTGCAACACCTGATACCAAACAGATAATCATATTCCCCAGTGTATACTTTGCTGCATGTGCAAACATACATAGAAATACAGCATATAAAGCAGAAAGCAGGCACACGATTGTCCGTGAAACATTAAATGCATTAATGTATTGTTTAGGAGTCAGATGCTCTTCAGATGAACTCAAAATCGAATGGTACTTTATGACAGAGCCTCCACCATGTTTCACAGATGGCTGTAGACTCTCACCTCTCTCCTGCCCTCCATACATATTGATGGAGTTTCAAAATTGGAGTCATCATGCTGTAAAACCAGGCATTTTAACACGGAGTCTGTGGAAACTGACTTCCCTCAAGTGTCCATTATAAGAATTTTTGGCACTTCCACATTAGCTTCATTTGTCAGCTCCGGAGAGCGATGCTTAAATATTCAAAGCTGAAAAAAGGCACATGTTCTATTTACATAGGCACAGGTGTGACAGCTTCTACTCCAAACAGCAAACATCTGCACCTGCTCTTCCAAAATCAACATCTGTCTCTCTGGGAGAGGGCCCTGAACAAACCACAGTTTGAGAGTAAGTCAACAGCAACGTGGCGGCCTGAAGCCTCGAACAACAGCTGCTCACTAGAATGATGCAGGACTTCGGTCTCACTTCTCCATACCTGCCACCCCTCTCATGCATTTCCAGCACAACATGTTTTATCTCTTGCAAACAATAAATCACAGAAAAGCCAACAAAATTCATTCAGAATCTCACCCTGACTCTTCAACCTGGTTTCACGGCCAAATGTGTAATATGCACACAATCAGAAGTAATCGTGGGAAAGTGTTTAAACAGACATTATTACCACATTTACACGTAAATACATATTAGCCGCCTAGCTTAATTGTTTCTGGTAATTTAGGACCCGGGAATGCACTTATTTGCTCACTACCGCCTTCTTGGCTTTAAATGTATTATCTCCCCCTGCTGGTAATGCAACATCTGCACGTGTGCCCATTTTACGGCACGGTTAACCGGCATGTCTGTTGCACCCTTTGTCGTGACCAGTGTTGGGGAGTAACGGAATACATGTACCGCCGTTACGTATTTAAAATACAAAATATGAGTAACTGTATTCCGTTACAGTTACCGTTTAAAAAGGTGGTATTTAGAATACAGTTACTTTGTTGAAATAAATGGATTACACGGCGGTACTTCCCTGTTTCATATTGTGGCGGGTCAGGACTGTTTGGGTTTTGTTTGACAGCTACGTTCTGTTGTTCCAGGTGGCAGCGTTACGGTTGCCATGGTTACAGGGTGACGCTCTCGCTCTGCGTGTTTCCTGGGTGAGAGAGCGCCTGTTGTTGTTGTGCTAAGCTAATAGGCAGAATGCTACAGGTATAGCTCTAAAGAATGTAGCATCATAGCAGTGTTGCCAACTTAGCGACTTTGTCGCTATATTTAGCGAGTTTTCAGACCCCCTAGCGACTTTTTTTCTAAAAAAAAAAGTCGCTAAAAAAAGACGTGAAAGTGCATATCGCTTTTACTCTCAACAAGCAGCGGGTGCTGTAACGCAGTCAGTTCTTCTTTTACTCTTATGCTGTTTTGTGGATCAGGTGTAAAACTACTTATAAACACACACACACAAAGTAACTCCACCAGAGTGCCTATTTCGGGTCACTTTTGCCGGTCCAAGCCCGGGTAAAGGAGCAGGGTTGGAATTGTGACATTAAAAAAACAATAATTGCTAAAAGAAATTTAATTTGTAGTTCTAAATAAATTCTAAATGCATTTAGGACGTTTTTTGCTCACTTTATGTCTCGTCCACGATGTTATTTCTCTCTCCAGCAGCATAGGTTACAATGACATTAGCATGACCAATTATGCAAATTAGGTGATGACGTCATTTAGCGACTTCTAGCGACTTTTAGGACAACCAATAGCGATTTTCCTTACTGAGGAGTTGGCAACACTGCATCATAGGCAGTGTAGTCCGTGCTGCAGGGAGAATGGACTGCCATACCCGTTATGTGTCTGTGAGCGAGGGAGGGAGAAAAAGGAAAAGTATGAGCTGTCATCGAGCAAAAACGGGAGCTGGAAGCATGTAAATATAATAATAACCACTGCAGCCAAGAAGAGTGCCTGACGAGCCCAGTTGTAAGTAAGCTATTAAGACTCGACTGTACACCGTGTTCGTGTTTTCCTCTGAAACAATAAGTCCCGTTGCAGCAGCCTTTCAACGCCTCTCTCTGTAAGTAAAGCTAGTTTTCGGCTACGAGCCCGACACAGAACCCACCGTATTAGCCAGAGGTCCCTTTACTACGGTTCGGAGCCGCGGACCTTCAGTAACAGTAATAAATCACAGCAATAGTACATTCATGTAGTTGTAAACAGCATGATAATATATTAAGTAATCCAAAGTATTCAGAATACGTTACTCTCATTGAGTAACGTAACGGAATACGTTACAGAATACATTTTGGGGCATGTATTCTGTATTCTGTAATGGAATACATTTTAAAAGTAACCTTCCCAACACTGGTCGTGATATCGGGTCGGAGTCGTTCTGGTTGACTGTTTCTTTCACAAACAGTCAACTCAAACATAGCTGAAGCTTAAAATTCTCCCTGGTAGCTCGTAATACTGCAACAGCTTGCATCTTTTTGGAACCGTCTTCATTATCACAGCAGCCTCTTTCACAATTTTTCAGTCATTTAAAACATTTTGTTCTCTGTTCAGATGCAGCAGAACAAGAGCTACACTGTTAATGATGCTCTCCAATACTGTAAGCAGTGCAGATTATTAAAAGTCCTTGTGTACCTGAAGGAGAATTAGGCAGTGAAGGCAGATACATCACTACTTCATCGCCATATTATATCTAGAATAAGTAGACCACAGACTAATGATGATCACAATGTAGGAGTGTTTTTTCTCCAATCCTTCTGTGTTCTTAATTTGAACCGTTTATCTCTCCCTTGCTCCGTACATCATCATCTCCCTTCACTCCTTCATTTCTCACCCTCTCTCCGTGTTTATCAACGCATGATTCCGCCCATGTTGCTCCTTCTTTCCACTTCTTTTCCCATTTTTCCTCATTTTCTGTCCTCCCACGCTATTTCTTTACGCTCATTTGCCTTCCCTTTCCCCGTCAAATCAACGTGCTGGTCCAACCACTGCTGCGAGGTGGATTTCTGCCTCACCAGCTTTCTCACCCAACCAAGAACTGCTTTGATATCCACCGACAAAGTTGCAGGTCCAGCTGTGCAGAAATATTTACTGTCGCTGACGTTATCCGTGGAAACTAAGACGTTTTTGCTTGAACTCTTTGTCACAACCCTTCTGCTGAATCCCAGTAGATTTCAGTGCTAATAGTGTACATTCATGCACTTAATCAACCCAGTTTTGTCAGTGACAGCGAGCACTTAAACTGAGGGATGGGATGTGTTTTATATGCAAACCTGTAAAGCCATACGTTAGTGATGTTATTGAGCGAAGCCTTGCAGCACACACTATATGCGTCACCTTGACACGGGGAATTTACATGCCTTTACTTGGTGGCACAGAAAATGCATGAATAAATATGCATAAATATGCTTTTATTCTCGGTTCAGATTTACTGCAAAGTGTGTTTTATGCAACTCGTCGAACAGAACACAGATATGAGAATCAATTCGATTACTGTAGCCTATCAAAGAAAACTAAATGTGTGATTTCCACATCTCTTTCTTGCTTGTGAAGTTTAAACATATCAAATTTAACAACTCTAATGCAGGCTGTCACCTTAGAAGTAAATGCCAGCACCGAGAGCGTATTGAGTGGGGAATTAAAAATCTAAACTCAAAAATATACAAAATTGACTGTTTTCTGCCAGCATTGCTTTCATGCCTTATTTGTAGCGATAGTTTCCCTTTAGCTCCCGATGAAATGCTCCTCTGACTGACATTCATTTTGCATGGAAAAAGTGAAATGATGTACGAAACACAGCCTGAAGCAGAAAGCCTGAGTTAATAAAGACACCGCTGGAAGCGTGAACAAGCAGCTGAACATCTGCACCTAAAAAAGTATCCGAGTATGCACATGAGTTTAATATCTCGCTAAGTTTGTTGTGATGTGTTTATAGACAAACTCCTCAGGTCTTCAGCTCGTCTGGTCTCCTATGATTTTTTTGACACCTCTGCTAGTTGAGTAACTTGAGTGGATTTAGTTTGGGATTACGTAACAGTTGCACAAAACTGCTTCATTCTTGGCTTTAAGCCTTTAACTTTTGGAAACCTTTGAAAGGACTCCTTACAAATAAAAGAAAAAGCAAAATACATATCAAACTGACATTATTTTGATGACCTCAAGAAATGATCACAGACTAATCTGGATCGATATAACCTTCTAGGCTCACTGCATACAGACAAATATTTGGAATTCATTTCAGGCTCTGATACATGTTTACAAATGTAATTTAGTATTATTTAAAGGGGAAAAATTTGGCTTCTGTGCCATATATCACAGAATAATTCCCTCCTTTCAGATTAATGTTCGTTCTCCAGCTAGCCAAGGATCAAAGCCGACCAATCACAGAGCATGAAAGCTCCCTCTTTCATCTTTTTTGTGCACAATCTCACTACTTCAATAAAATGGAAGGTGAGTGGACAGCAGTCTCCCCTTTTGAGCAACTATCAGTAAATAAAATAAAAAACCACATTAGCCTCATCCTCTCCAGTACTGCAGTTTTTCTGTCTGATACCAACAAGGTCAAAAACAACTGTGCGAGTCTGAATTTGCTGTAATGTTTGACATTAGGAGTGAAAAACTCTTCACCTTGATCTCATAGATCTTCAGCTTCCTCTTGATGCTGGTGTTCTCCCGCTCCAGGCAGGCCAGCCTGGTCTTGATGTCCTGATAGGCGGTGATAAGGGCGAAGTGGGAGGTTGAGTAGACTTCATCATGGGGCAGCGGCGAAGACCGCCACGCAACGCTGCCGCAGCCATCCTCCTTCAGGCCTCCTGCGTCGCCGCCTCCACCGAGCAGCCCCAGCTCCCCTCCGCCTCCAAACAGAGATTGCATCGCTCAGAGCTTCAAGCTGAGGGCACACAGAGACAGATATTTGCTTATTAATTATTAAACTGCCAGATTGTTTCCATTCAATTAAATGTACCATCCAAAAATAAAGTAATTAAAAAAGAAACGTTTCATAACTCTGGCTGGGGTCGCCTCTCGGTGCTACAGCAGCAATCCAAAAAACATCAAGCACTCAGCTACTCGCAACAAACAAAAAAGAACAAAGCAGTTTTCTACCGAGAGCAGTCGGACTGCTGGCGCACACAATGTAAAATATTCAGAAGCACAGTGGGTACCGAGAGGCACGGGAGGATGACTGAGGGGCACGTGAAATTTAGAGATGGCTTACTGTGTCTTAGGAGTTCAGATGTACTGTAGGTGCAATGATCCAGTTAGCCACAATATCACATCGCTGCCCCCTACAAAAGAAATGCCAGTGCTACCTGATTATTCACTGCCCCGTTCTGCGATTCAAAAGTCTCGTTCTGACAGAAGGGAAGCAAACTCGAGAAGCAGTGTGACCGGTCAGTGCAGCGGACACAAAGCGATGCAAATTTGCTCTGGATAACAAGGTGAGGGAAAGACACGGAGATCTTAACGTGTTTTGGCTTGAACAAATCATCTGTCTGCAATCAGGTTTTGAAGGTACAAAACAAAGAAACTGAGAGAAATGAAATAAAGAGAAAGCAAGCCGTAGACGGTTTTTAGATAAGTCAGAGCACAGCTTTAGATCATGAGTTCGAAAGATTTTTTTCTTCTTCTTCTGTAAAATCATATTTCAGCATAAAAGCACCCTATTTGAATATGATTAGACTCCGTAGTGTTGCCAACAGATAAAGACTTCAAAACAATCCGCTCACTGGTTCCCAAATATTTTTGAACCGCTGAGCCCATCCATATATGTGTGTGTTTTAATGGCACTTAGCTTTCAGTGTTCACCCAGACTTTGGGTCTCTGGAGGGCTGAGATGGATCACTGTTTCTTTGAGCCTGTTTAAAATCTTTCCATCACTTCCATTTAAAAATAACAGCTTACTTTTGTGCTTTTTTTCCTGTTGTGTGCTTGCTTTGTTATTGCCTGCAGGATAACTACACAGACTTCTGCATTGTTTTTAATATTGTGATTTTGGGTCTTTGTTACTTATATTTTTCATTTAATATTCTGTATTATATAATGTAAGTCTATTAAGCAAACACTGCCCTTGTTCTTGTCTTTTATTTCCCTTTTTTTTGTGCTGTGATTTTACAATATATGGCACTCAAGGTTCATCTTTGGATAAAACGCCGTGCTCCTCGTTGTCTCTTTTCACTTAGCTCTCCAGTCACAAAGGAGGGAAGGGTGGGACGCATCAATCATCACATCCCACTCAACAAAAAAACGTCTGAGAAGTTAATGCTGCCGCTCTCCCTGCACGGAATAACGTGTCAACATTTTAATTTACGAAGGGCATTTCTGTTGGGAACATTTAGATTGCTGTGGGTCTGAAGGTTAAGCAGCAGTCGGCTAGGGCTAGAAATTTGCAGTGAATTGCTTTTGCTGATATTCTTTAACAAAGCAAACAAGCACCTGTGGTGATAAAATGTTTTCCGAAGACAGCCTGGTGTTTTCAGCCTATTCAGCCTCCCAAGTTCTCTGTATCTCCTGAGTTCAATTAGCCACTCACCCCAATATAAATACACTTTTCTGAAGTCGGATTTGTATCTTTTTCTCCAGGCTTAACCAGGATACGATGCTTACATGTACAAAACTGTGATTATTAGCAAAACAGTAAAGCACACGTAATCTCATGAACCCTTTGGCCTTCATTACCTCGGTCTTTTGCATTTAATTTTTGGCGAGAAGTCCCTCACGGGTGCATGAGTAACCAGCGCATGTACTGTAGCTGATATGTTAATCAGAGTATAATTTGCATATGAGTTGGGTTTGCTGTCTTGTTCCATTTCACAGTACTTAAAAAAAACATGAGCTCTGACAACCTAGACTCCTTGAGTGGCATGATGAATGAGCTGAGTAGCTATCTGACCACGCTGGCCTCCCTCCCCTGCCCCGAAGACTCCGGGCCGGGCTGTCAAAAGTGATAAATGGCGCCTGTGATGTCACTATCCTCTTTTAATTCCGCTACAAAGGGCACAAGTGCACAAAAGTCATACTAGACGTAGCAACAGCGGTTTGATTTACTGGTACTAGAGGAGTTACACAACAGCTAGTTGATTTGATGTATACTGGAATGGATGCCTTCCTGACTCGCAGCATTGCCTTGTGAGTCAGCGATTGCCCACTGAGCTATTTTCATCTGCTCCCTTCCTCCACGGTGCTATTTTCCTTGTGTTTCAAGAGAGAGGGGAATAAAGCCTCAGCCAATCTACGGCTCTTTTCCTCGCTGGTCTAACGGGATGATCCAAAAGCACTCCCACGAGCACAGGCACGCACATACACACACTCACAAAAAAGAAAACGATGAGTAAAATGCACGCGTGGACAAAAATGCCTGTTTGATCAAGCAGTGCCCATCACCTGCCAACTGCCTGGACAGTAGTGTTTAAGCTGGGAAGATATTAAGGCTCTGTGATGTATACTGTGTTGACATCATGCTGTCAAGTCTGAGGCAGTTTACTCTGGCAAACACTGCGTCACTCTAATATCATATCTTTGCACATGGTGTCTCATATAGCAGGAGGAAAGATAAACAGGTTGTACAAAAAAAGGGAGCAGAGGGAGAATAACACTGAATGCCATTAAAATGGAAATATTGGTGAGACAGCGATTGGTTTCTTTTAACCGTGACAAAAATGTTTTTAAAACTGCAAATCTGCAATAATCAGTGTTGTTGTTTTAGCAATAAAAATTCTAATGAAAAAATGTGACTTCTCATGTCGCCCAACATACAGCTCAGTTTGTATGAATGGTAAATGGGATGATTCTTATATAGTGCGTTTTATCCAAAGAGACGGCTATTTTTCTAAAAGGTTGGCACAGACAAAAACAGATCTAATTTAAGAGTGTACATATCATGTGTATTAAATGGACTCAGACAGAAATTCAGGTGAGTACTACGTTTGCTATATGTTTATAATAAAGTAGGTAAGTCTTTGTTAACGCCAGTGTTGGTCAAGTTACTTGAAAAAAGTAATCAGTAACTAATTACTGATTACTTCCCCCAAAAAAGTAATCCCGTTACTTTACTTATTACTTATTTTCAAAAGTAATTAGTTACTTAGTTACTTTTTTAAAAAAAGATTTACAACCTGAATAGGTGATAAAGTGATAGATCTTTCAGCCCAATTCTACTTTTTCTACATAATCCATCATATAAAATGTAATCAAATGGAAAAGTCTCTTTTTAAAACTTGTTTTATTAGTTTTAATCTTTTAACTTTATGCATCAAGCAAAAATTTAATTATATGCAACATTCTCTGACTGGAAGAAATTAGTTTAATATTTAAACCTATTTTCTGCACATTCCAGCACATAAAATATTTTTTTTGTGTGTTTACACTCACTCTTTCAAATAGATGCAAGTAAAACACAGCAGAAAATAAATAGAGTCACAGACTGGCGGTCCTTTTGCTCTATTTTCACCTGTAAAGCAGGAGTTGGGTAGGCGGAGGTTTACCCTGGTGCAGGTGTGCCGCGGTCAGTGGAAGAATCCGCGAGTTTCTCTGTGAGTTTCCCATTACGTCGTAGCTACTCAGTGCTTGCTTGGAAGTTTAGGGTTTTTCGCTGTAAAAAGAAGTTTTCTTCCCACGCACAACGGACACTAATGTTTTTGTCACTTTTTATGGAATCAAACTCAAAGTAAGGTCAGTACTTCCACACTTTAAACGCTGCACGCTCATACTCTCTCCCACACTCGATATATTATCCATTGTTGATCTGCACACAGCTGTTGTCACGAACGTCGCACTCGCTTATGTCACTGTCATGAGACTTTCTCGCAAAAAATCACGGTTTTAGTAACGCAGTAACGCAGCGTTCCTACGGGAAAGTAAAGGTAATCTAATTACATCTCTGGTTAACACTCACGTTGTGTTGTTCGGTTTATGTCACTGGTGTCCCAGACATGAGCGACAATGCCAGACCCTCTTGGCATCACTATTAAATCCACTAGATACTGTTAGAAACGTGAGCATGCAGGTTTTATTTTGGAAAGGGGCATTTTTCAACCCAATCCTCTCTCTTCTCCTAAGCTCATACATGGAACGTTGGAGCCTAAGCCTAACCAACAGTGAATGACATCCATGGCAAAACAAATACACAAGCACAATTTTCTGGCTAACAATCTTGTGGCTAACTCATGTGTTATTAGCTTCTGTTGGTGCTAAAATTCTGTTCACATGCACAGTGACAAAGTCAGCTTGGTTTTGTAGTCTGAAGTATACTTCAAAACTCTTCATTATGTGTTCTCCTTGGAAACTATTGTTGTCCTGATGCGCTCTGACATCCTAGTGCCACCTGAATCTGTTGTTAGGAATGTTATATTCATGTGTATTTTCTTCTTATTGTAGTCTGACTGCCAACAACTGAGCTATTTATGTCATAAATCTGATGCATATCTTTTGGGTTTTCTTTACACTACAGCTTCTACATAGATGGACGTAACTTCTGGGTCTGAAAAATGAAGCAGAAGTGCCTTAAACCTCCAATTCTTTTAGTAGCCACCGGCTGGGATACCGTGGCTCCAAAAACAACTTGCAGTCCTTTAGAGATCATGGCGAGTTTAAGGCCTCGGTCAGTACACTTGTCCGTTATGTAAATTTTTGTCCGATTATCTAGGCCATGCCCATTGGTTGATGACTTGCTGATTGGCAAGCCATTAGCCAATGAGTGTGTAGTTTCATAGCCTGTTAAAATACAAAGATGGCAACGTTGAAATTGTTTTTCCCAAGGATTAGAAATGGGACGTCACAAACCAATGGGCAATGTTACGGTAGCTACACTGTCTTTCATACTGTCTATTAGGGATGCAACGATACCAATTTTTTCAAACCGATACGATACCGATACTTGGATCTGAGTACTTGCCGATACAGAGTACAAAAAACGATACTTCTACCACACACACACAAATACAATTAATTGAAAGACAGGTTTTATTATATTCCCTGCCGATAAAAAATAAAATCTTAATAAAAATGACCAGTGAAAGTGAAAAATAAGCACTTCTGTTAAATTATTGCAGAGTCTCCACATTGTAATTTTACAAAATATCACTGAACTATTGGCACTGTCTCGAGCTTTCAGAATAATAAATAAACACTTCTGTTTGGAATAAAATAAATACAAATTAGGTTTGCGAATAAAATAAACTTTTAAATTATTGCAGAGTGTCCATATTGTAAACAAACAAACAAAATAATTATTATTAAATAAATAATAAATAAAATAATAATTAGCTCCCTAGTGGCCAATCTAAAAAACAACAACAGAAATGACAAGCCACGCTCTGATTAATGAAATAAGTTGGTGTCGGTTCATGGTATCGGTTAACTTTTACAAGTATGAGTACACACACATTTTACAGTATCGGCCCCGATACCCGATACCAGTATCGGTATCGGTGCATCCCTACTGTCTATAGTTTAAAAAGATCTGTTAAAATGTTAAATTAATTCTTGCTGTGTCCATAAGTATATATGAAATCACAAGTCGTTTTTATTTGCAGTACTGGACGGCAAGAAATGAGCACAAGATAGTCAATAACAGCGAAATCTGATGATCTATCAGGACAACACAGCAGAGGTAAAGTTAACTAAGAATCAACACAGATCATCAGTTAGTCAAAATCATTTTGTCACATTAACTTTAAAGGTAAAGAAAAACACTGAACAATGTCACGCCACATGTTCAGAGGTCATATTTTTGGCACAGGTGGAACCTCATTATGTCTCTCAACAACAACAAAAACGTAGTACTGGTAGGATGCTCTACTGCCCTCAAGTGACCCAAAAGAGTTAATACAACTTTAACCACAAAACTGTCCATGTTTGCTTTGGAAGGCTGGCCAAGGTTTGCTTTTCTCATTTAAACATGAGCTCTTGGATGCGATCCAAAGTACTCAGGTAGGATGCCGATTCCATCCGAGCTCGTTCAGCTGCTGTGGCTATTAAACTCTCCATTAGCGCGGCTCGGTTAATTAATTTCCATTTTCACACTTAAACTAATCCCCAGCAAGAACAACATGTTAATATCTGGAAGAGCTGCTTCTATGTATTTATGTAGTTATCCATTTATTTGTTTTGCTCAGCCTGGTAAAGCACTTTGAATAAGTCATGGCAAGATGGTGATATGTTATAAAAATACAACCTCAGGATGGATTACCAAATGACATTTAAACCAAACAAACCTGCAACAAAGTAAACCTTCACCATGTAGTATTGGGTGGAATTATTTACATTAAAAATATAAAAAAAAAAGATATTATAGCACCATGTGGATATTTATATTCAGCACCCCGTGCAAAACATAAATCATGCCATAAATTTGAAAAGAATTATGTGCTGGCCGTGGATATCTGAGTAATTTGCATAGAAAATAATTTCGTCTAGTTGCACAGAGAGTGCCGTGGACGATGATCAGTTTGTCTTCTGATAGGTAAGGACCAGAACTCGGGAACATCTGTGTTTTGTGCTCCTCTCATTTGTCACAGTGATGCATCACATATACACACTCACAGCTCCTCTACTCGATATCTTCACGCCGTCCCCTCTTTTCCCCTCTTCTATCCCCTCTCTGTCTCTTGTTTGGACCACAAGGCTCATTTGCTGAGGTTCTCAAAGCCCCACTGGACTCCAGGCATAAAGTCAGATGCTTCTCCCCCAACCAGCTCCCTGCTTCATTACAGTGATTACCGCAAGAAGTCATACATTACCTGGAAGCCACGTGGCAGACACTGTTCCACAGAGACTACCTCCCCCCACTCTTCTTTTCTCACCCTCTTCCCTCCTTGTCCCCCTTTCGTTCTCTCCAGAGATTAAATCACCACTCCCATCCTTCTATGTCACAGTACTAAAAAGGCCACAGACTGCTGCTGTGGAAAGTCTAAAGTCTCGACAACTAAGCAGTTAATGTGTTCATCTTTACACGTCTGTGTTGTGTTTCAATGAGCTACCCTATCATTTATTTTACTTCACAATAGCCTAAACAACAGTTTGATAAGTTCTGGTCTGATGACATTTTCTTCCAGCGTGATTCACGTCTGAAACCGAATGTTATCACATTCACAACTGCAGCACACATTTAAATACACACTCAGAGAGAAAGATATATTACTTGGTCTTTTTTCTGCAGTCTTAGGAGAATAAAAATAATCCATTTAAAGCCAAAAATACTACAACTTTAGCAGAATAGTCTACAAGATCCCACTAAGAAGCTATCCATTAGAGACTAGGATTCAAGTGCATCTTGCCTCGTGATCAGCCTATCAGACTAAGGCATTAAAAATTCATGAAACATATGGCACTTGAATTTCAAAACAGCACTTTTCAGATGCCAAATGGTTAATTTGCACGTTTTAAAATTTCAGCAAAGATCAGAAATCAATCAAGCCAAAGGTCTCCCTAAATTTTCAGCTTTCACGAATACCAGCTGCTTATGAAATGTTTTCCATTCAGCATGTCAGCAAAAATAAATGAAAGAATTTTAACATTAGCCACACAGCTAGTTGGATTGCAAAGCCAGTCTAATGGTTAGTCCGCCATTGGTCCGTCATTCTGTACCTGAATATTTCATGAATTTCGGAAATTCGGAATAGAAATTGGGTGGGCTCAGAGAATGAATCTTAATGACTTTGCTGATCCAGATTTGTCCTCTAGTGACATTTTATTTTTTCGTTTAAGTAAAACAGCAACTGTTATCCACTGGATGGATAGCCATGCTTACACTATGCACCCCCTCAGGATGAATTGTCACTGGCTTTCAGATCAAATACATGCATAAATAATGACACTGATAGTAATTGCATCTGTTCTTTGTGTTGATTTCTACATTGCAAATGCTAGCACAGTGGAAAAGGACAACAAAAAAAATAAAAAAATATATACTTCAGATGAATTATTTAACCCCATATTGGAACATTGCTGCAATAACTATACTTTTGGCTTGTGTAACACGTGCAGCACAACTATATCACCTCTATATTAATGAGAAAATGTACTAGCCAATGTCTGTACATTGCAGCGATGTGCAACCATTAACTCGCATGATGGCTACCAATTAAGACACGGAGATAATCACTGGTTTGACTGCCAAAATCTGTGATGCAGATCATAGAGCATCTCTTTTCATTATTTTCTAACATAAACCCATTATTATCTTAGCACAGATTTCCTGCCATGTTTAAATAGAGCCATTACAAAACATGTGACGAAGGAGCCATGTCTTTGAATTCCAAAAAGCAATTACTTCAACAAATAGATGAAAGTATGTAAGACCATTAAAGATGCTACTGGTGAAAATGCAGCTTTGATCTACTGGAGCGTGCCGAGATTTGATTTGTATTTATTTATTTTTGCAGCTAGATCTCTTCTTCTCTCCTTTGACCTTACCTAACACGTTCAGATGAATGTTTCAGTTTTGGTAACAGGTAATATGTACAGCTCTATACATTTTCCAGGACCCTGGGAGGACAGTGCATTATATTACAGTAAATATAAAACGGTGATCCTGCAAACACCTGATGTATCCTCTGTTTAGCGTGCCATACAGCAGCTAAAAATGGTGCAAAGTCTCAGCAGGGTATCCTACGCTGAGTTAAAAAGAACAAGCCTCATTCATTTACAAACATTCATAACCCAATCAGATCCTTAGCACTGCTGCGTTCTGTAAATGCTGCAAATCATATTTTTGGGAACCTCAGAGGATTCGAGCAACAGATGATTCTTCTCTCGATGGGAGATCTGTTTGTGTCTCACTGCCAGCTAATCATTGATTACCGTAGACTGAAGGGGACAATCTGCATGTAAATATTGAAAAAGGATCTTCGTGTTTTCACTGTGTGGCTTTGTAATACTAAAGATATTAAAAACCTCGAACAATATAATTATTAGCTTTTTTTATTTCCCACAATGATCCTGCATGCACATTTACAAGGTTGTGCGTGTACGTTTTTAGGGCTTCTGCTGTATCCAACGGCATAAATATACGAGTGCAGTAGAAATCACGCCGGCGCGGTCAAGGCTGAGCTTTCCAGTGATAACAGAACCAGGATCAAAGAGAAAACTGGAGTCCCCACAGAGTGCGATTTAAATGTTGTATCTTGTACGTGAACGATGCAACCGCTTTTCTCTCCCATCCAACCCACGTCCTTCCCCTGAGCTTGTATTACATTTTACTGTTTTCCCTCATACCTTCCATCTCCTTTCATCCTATCCTTTCTCTTCCCCATCCTCGCTCTCTCTACTTTCTCCCTTCTCTCTGTCTGGCAGTGTTAAACAGCTCCTCTCAGTGCTGCCCTGTGATCCCCACAGGCTGGACATTTGGCACCTCTGAATCAGACAGTATGTCTATGAATGGTGAGTCCAGGGTAGGGAGGTGGTGTGGCTTTTGGCCCTGCGCTCATCCGCCAAATGCTCCCATAATGCCTGGCTTCAGTCGGCTGCACCTGTTTCCTCTGCCTTTCACAGCGAACAAGGCCAAACCTGGATGGCGCGGCACACACTGAGAACCTATTAACATGGCGGCAGGTAGGGTTTGACTGCGTGCCTTTGTGTGCGTATCCATGCGGACATGAGGACAGGCACATCAACGAGTGCGGAAATGAGTCAGTGCAAAGAGAGTGTGTGTTTTGTGAGTGTCAGCACAAGGACAAAGCAGTGCAGGAAAGGTGATCGTTTAGTGTGTTTGTGTGCTTGCTGTTGCCAAAAAGAGACAGGTAGCAAGGGTCAGTGGATGCACACGGTGCTGTGGCTTTATGAATAAATGACTTATCTGGATTTTGTTGATATACATGTTATTGTGGCGATCGTGGCTCAAGAGTTGGGAGTTTGTCTTGTAATCAGAAGGTTGCCGGTTCGAGCTCTGGCTCGGACAGTCTCGGTCGTTGTGTCCTTGGGCAAGACACTTCACCTACCGCCTACTGGTGTTGGCCAGAGGGGCTGATGGCACGATATGGCAGCCTCGCTTCTGTCAGTCTGCCCCAGGGCAGCTGTGGCTACAACTGTAGCTGCCTCCAACAGTGTGTGAATGTATAGTGAAATTGTAAAGCGCTTTAAGGGTCTCGAAAAGTGCTATATAAATGCAATATTATTATTATTTTTATTGGTTCACAATTAAACATCCGGAGAGTAGTTAAAACTTGCCCAAAGCTACGTAAGCTGACGTATAAATATTGCCAACTTATAATTCACAATCACAGACTGTAGTTACAAGATGCATGAGCCATCTTTTTTTATTTGAGCCAGAAGTGGCTATATATTTGGAGTTACTAAGTTATTACTGTATTTTTCGGACCATAAGGCGCACCGGATTATAAGGTGCGTTAGGCAAAACAAAATCAGATCAAACTTTAGTCAACTCATTCTTCTAACTTCCTCCTCTTCTGTACCATTGATTCATTAATGTTGAATTCTGTCACAGCTGCTCCATTCTCATGTTGTTGCAGTATATTAATGACTAACCTCGTATTGTGGATGGATTATCTCAGTTGTTCTCCTGACTGAAGATTGGTCTGTTGACAGCATCGGGAACCCTCACGTTAATTTTTATCAGTGGAAAAACGTTAGCATTCATCCTCCAGCTTCACTGTGTTTATGTTATGCTAACATAGCTGTGTCGCTAGCAATCACGTAGCACAACATTATATACCAGCTAGTTCAACTTCAGTAACCCTGCAAACGCCACGGCTATTTAGTTTTCTGTCTACATTTATGTTGGAAGTGATGGCAGAGCTGTACGTTTTTGTTTTTGTTTTGTTTTTTCAGAAATCTCTCAATCAGAACATGCTATATTATATTTATATGGAAACTAGCGAGCTAACTTCCTGCTAACTTCTAACTTCATTAAATTTAATAAATTCTGTTTTCATGGATGCCTGGATGTTAAACCTAATTGTTACACCTGGTAAAGAAGCAACGCTGATCATTTTATCAAAAATTAAAGAATTTAGACAGTTTTTAAGTCTCAGTGATGCCGCAGTGTTCGTTTGACTTTGGGACCTGAAGTAGACGGAGTTTTGGACCCAGATTCCTCCGTGAGGCTTTGGGACCTGAGGTAGACGGAGTTTTGGACCCAGATTCCTCCGTGAGGCTTTGGGACCTGAAGTAGACGGAGTTTTGGACCCAGATTCCTCCATGAGGCTCCTGACTACGGTAGCCGTAATGCTCTGACACCCATCAAGCGGTGCAGCTTCATAGCTTACCAAAGTCGGACTAAAATGTTTTTTGACAGATTTTTGAGTGCCGTGTACCACATAAAATTGGTTCGAGGGCAGCAACCACCAGAATTCATACATAAGGCGCACCGGATTATAAGGCGCACTGTCGATTTTTGAGAAAATTAAAGGATTTTAAGTGCGTCTTGTAGTGCGGAAAATACAATAGTAAGGCTAGTGGGCTGAATTTATAAACTTTACAGCTACATCATACAGACACAATTCCTGCTAACTAGGATTAGAAGATATTAAAATGTCACTCACCAAAACTGGAGCACAGACTTCTTGGATGCACCCATATATCACATCACAGCAACCAACCTCACAAACAGACACTCGACCACTGGCGGCCACCGTCACCAATTTGAGAAAGACACATGAACATAGTATTGTTTTATTTGAAAAATTATTTGATCAGAGCATGCCCAGCATTTGCTACTGCATACCTTTCATTCATAAAAAATGCAAGCTGAAAATAAAGACACTTGCCTATCTGATAACATATGCATTGTGTTTCAAATAATAAAGAGCTGCATTTTACGCAGCGCAGTAAACCTGTTCAGCATTTTAACAACGAGGCCAACATGTTCAAGGACACGTTTCCACTGACATTATGTGGAAAATATGCCGCTCTGACTTTTAAAAAAATCCTATTTTATCATCTGTTTTTGTTCAGATCCTCTTTCCAACATCTCTCACTGTCCATCCCTGTTATTCTCCAGATTTTAGAATATCTAGGTTGGTAAATATATTTACACACCGAACGATGCTTCCTTCAGCTGTTACTGTGCTCTAGGCAATGAGCTGAACAAGCAGCAGTGAGCTGTGCGTCATGTCTCTTTAGGATAGCATTGTGGGTGAACACATTTGATAGCTGTCAGACATGGAACAAGTGATAAAAACAGCACATCAACCTACTTGAAGAGCCAGAAGGGAGGTAGTTGACTTACAGCATAATACAGCAGATGTAATAATTAGGATCTGGCATTTAGGAGTGACAGGGGAGAGAGAACCGGAGTATTGTTGATTGTGTTTCAGGTTTATGTTTTTATTCAAAATAATATTTCAGACCATTTTACATTTGCTAACTAATGCTAAATGGCCTGTATTTGCACTTTACACATTCAGTCCATTCACACACTGGTGATGGCAGCTACATTGTAGCCACAGCCACCCTGGGGCGCACTGACAGAGGCGAGGATGCCAGACACTGGCGCCACCGGGCTCTGACCACCACCAGTAGGCAACGGGTGAAGTGTCTTGCCCAAGGACACAACGACCGAACTACCCAAACTTACTTCAAAGCCTAAACACCTGGTACTCCAAGGTGTTCAAGCAAATATCTACAGGAGCACAAACTGGTTCCTGTGAACTTGGATGTTGAATATACATGACTGAGTGCTGAATTAGATTTTTCTCATGCATGTCTTTTATTTCATACTATACTTTAGTGATCCTCTTGCAGGACATAGCCAATTACTTATTTTAAGAACACTGAGATCCATTTAGTTTAGTTCATTCGTACACATCAAATACAAAATGTGTTCAAATATTAGAAATGTCAAATAGCACACAGGAACATCACGTCTGACTATCTGATGAAAGTCTAAATGATGTGTTAAAGCCCTCTTCACACTTCCAGGAATTAAATTGTGGTAAAGAAATTCAAATCAGGGGTACCAACCCAAATACGTCTGTAGCATTTAGTATCAAAGGTTTGGGTTTTTTTTCTCATCACTGCTCATGCTGCCATGCTCATGTTAGGCTTGTTTCATTTCTATTTTGGTCAGCTGTCCTCCAAGTTTAAACAACAATGTAGATAGGAAAAGCATGGGATTTATCTGAGGTACTGAGGAGTTTAATTTATTTTGTAAAATGAAAAATGTTTCCAGGTGTGGATCTAAGGGTGCAAGGGGGGGATTTTTGGCATTATTTATACCTAAAAAATAGTTTCTGTGTTTTCTTAGAAGAACAGTTCTGGAATAGTTAAATACAAGGGATTTTCACATACCTCACTGAAGAGGTATGTGCCACCCTGGCTAGACCTCTTGCCCCTCCTTTGCTGCTTTTGTGGTAGAGAGCTGCAGGGCTGGAAGTCCAATCCCCAGTGTCTCCGGTCTCTGTGCTAAAGTGTCCTGTCTCAAAACACTGAACCCCTCTGTGTATTAACTGATTTGCTAGCTGACTGAATGAAATCCTATCATCATATTTTCTTTTATGATGAAACCTGCAGTCCTACCTCTTGCCCCGTGACAGCGCAAAAAGCTCCAGACACGTCGTTCCCAGAGCCAGATCAGTACTAAATATGCTGAGCCTTTTCCCTGAAATCATCAACAGAAGCATCTGAAACTGATGTCTAATTACTAAGGACTGACATTTAAAGGAGTGGAAAAATACTGTGTCAGTGTGACCGCACTCCTCTTACTTAAAGTGTGTCATAGTTCACTGTTCGTAGACTTAAATCACACCTTTCTTGGCTGCTACTTCAAAGCACATTGTGCGCTGTCTGTCCTGCGTGCTGCACAACAACATTCAATATTTAGTATTTACTGCTGTTTACACTTAGCTAGATTAATGCGATGGTGTTGTGTTTAGTATGTTGCTTTGTTTTGGTTTTTTTGCTTGTTTTCTCTTCTTTCTCTCTCAACAGGTGATCCAGGAGATATTTTTTTCCCCCCCTTTCTCACTGTCCCTCTCCTCGTCTGTTTTTCTTTTCCTTCCTCTTTCTTTCTCCCTTTCCTATCCCTCACTCATGTCTGTCCCGTCTGTAACAACTGAAAATAAAATAAAATAAATAATAAAAACAAAGGTCGATCAAATGGACCAATACGGCAATGCCATGATGATCCATTTGGCAAAATAAATCCATTGGGTATCCTTGTTGGTCTTCAGACAACAATTCTGACGGCTAAAGAACCAAATGGGACAGGCAAAAAAAAAAAAAGTGTGTCATAGTTGTACTCGTGACATTATGTATTATGTACTGTCTTCCTGGTTAAATGTTTCTTGAAAAACATATTTGATTTTAATGAGAAACGAGGATAAATGAAGGATATCATCAAAAACAGACGTGTTAAAAAATCATGTTTATTTGGGAAGCTATGAAAGGCTCATATTTCTAGATTTTGCAGAAGTAAGATTTCAATGAAACCTGAAAAATGCAAAGCTTTACCTTAAATGTGGCCCTCAAATGAATTTAGCTAAATGATGCATAGCCACACAAATCGCTGGTTTCATGTGCTTTTTTTAATAGCAAATATTCATATTCACAACAAATCAAATGAATGATTTTAAAAGCAGCAGCGGTAACTGGAGACCTGCCATAATAAATTAACACAAGTCTATTTTTTTATGACTGTTGGCTGACTAACATCTATGTCTGTTCAATAAGCTGCTGTTGCTGTGTGATGTTAAGACTGGAACTCCATGTACTCTTTAAACACGTGCGTACTACACACACATGCACGCAGCTCAGCCTACGTCATGTGCTTCTGCAGCCCAGAAGCAAAGACAAGGTCCACATCCAAGCACACCTACAGAGACACGTCACACACGCATGATGAACAATGCAAAGCACTTATACAGCCTGTTGGTGCAGGAGAAAGACACCAACTCTAACAAATGACGTTCTGTGCCATGCCATACTGCTCTCTGATTCATCACTGGGGGAATCAGCTGTGTATGCAGGCGGCCACAGAACTATCTGTGTGTACGTGTGCGTGTTTTTGTGTGTAAGTAAGGCAGCTGCCATTTGGGAGATTGATGGCAGGGGCAGGATGGAGACAATGAGTTGTGGGGGTTTTTTGCTCTCTGTTTTCTGTCAGCTCCATCTCTCTTTTCTCTCATCCTCTCCTCATCTTTCTTTCCACCGAAGCTGAAACAAATAGTCAATTCCTTCACCTTTCTCTTCCCACCACCACCACCCCGTCTTTCCTCCCTCTCTCTTGCTCTTTCTCACTGTCATTCATCCATCTTGGTATTCAGCAGCAAAGTTTATCACAGGCCCCCCCCCCCAACCCACTCCGAGCGGGTTAAAAAAACCTTTATCTTGACTTTGAATGAGAACTTTCCCCACAAAAGACATTAATCTCCTCATTATTATTATAGCCAATCCAATACTTGGATTCCCTCACTCTGAAATCTGAGTCGAGCTAAGCTGCAGCCCAGAAGCAAAGACAAAAAGACAGAGAGGGTGAGAAAAGAAAGACTTTTCTTTTCGGGCTGCAATTAAAGTCCTGCCTCCTTTGACAAACTTAATGTAGCCTCCCCATTTAACCACGACCACACACGGCCACGGACACATGCGGTGTACATGCAGTACACTCACACACACGCTGACACGATGACTGAGTCGGATGACTCACGAGTACTAGTGTGTTTCCCAGTGAAACAAAGCCTGTAATTTGGTCTCAGCTGGTAAAAAGCGCATTAAGGAAGAGAGCGCAATGCTTTGTCTCGTTGCACAGTTGGCACGCCAGCAGGCTGGAGTGAAAGATGGCTGCTCAGTAAGATGAGATGCACAGTATGATGGGAAAATGTGACAGAGCTGTCGGTGCAGTCAGCCTAGAGGTCAGAGGGGGATATTTAAAACGGTGCTGAATGTTTGTGCCACATTACATTAGTAATATTTGGGCAAAATGACATTATAGGAAACATATTGCTCATAATAATATAACCAGAGCGAGTTGTTGCATGACTCTCTAGCTTTACAGATCCACCATCCACAGAGTAGTTTCCAGATGCAACTCTTTTACAAAAAACCTTTGTGTTATATCCACCATGTATTTCACAACAACTGAAACTGGTGGAGACCAATGCTGCGCTGGATATAGCAGATTAGGTTTAGGCACTAGAAACTACTTGCTTAGGTTTAGGAAAACATAAGGTATTTACTGAAATCGTAATTTGGGCTAAAGTGCACACCTTCACACCAGTAACATTGAATGACCAGCCCATCTCGGTAATGCTCCAACCCAGTGTGTCGCACACTACGCGACTGCCAATCTTAGCTATATATAAGCTTTTATAACAGCACTAAATAGAAAAAAATGTAAAAAAGTAAAGAAAAGACGACGGAAACACCCTTCAAATATGTTCAAATATGAGTGTTGTTGTGGCATAGTTTGTCCACCAGAGGGCACTCTGTTGCTTCCTTGTTGTTAACACAGGTTTGGGACTCCACACAGAAGAACCAGCTAATCCAGAGTGTAAACAAGCAAAAATAACTACACATAACAAATTTTAAACTCTGTCCATGTTGTGTGTCTTAAAGGAAAATAAATCTTGGCTGTATTTTTAGATCACCAAAATACTGGTATCCCATATACCAGTAATACTGTAGCTATATGTTTGCTATTAGTTGCTTACCACAGCTATTCCGTCATGTTAAAGTTTTCCCTATATCACTTCTGTTGTGTATTGTAAGCTTTTTATTTATTTTTTAAACATTTTTTGTGAGCTTTAGCTGTATTGTTTCTGTTTTCGTTGTGTTTTCTCCAGTTTTTGCTGCTGTTTTTTTTTAAGTTGCAGTGCGTACACACATCTTAAAAATCTATTGTTCGGGCTCGAGATGTAATTGACAAAATAACATATTTACTTTTATAATATAATAAATAATCTGCTCTTTCACGTGATTCAGTTTATTTTGAAAAGTCTCAACAGGATCTTGAGCTTTATTGTGAAAGGTTTATGTGGAACATAAACAAGCGGACACGGGATCCTGTTACCGTCGTTGTTGCTAACCACAACGCATAAAAATAGGCGCTTGTCCGTCTGTAGTGTGGTTATATTAAATATAAGAGAAAGAGAGAACTTTAATAAATTAATATAGCCACTACAGTGTCCATCAAAACGATGAAAAAATATTGCCGTAAAGAGTTTATTTTGCGACACCACGAAACAAACGATAGCATAAAATGAAACGATAGACATTTTTATATCGTCATCCAATATATATCGTTTTATCGAACAGCCCTAATTGTAATCCACAAACCAAACATGGTTCAGATTAATAAATAATCACAAATAAATAAACAATAATATTACATGAAAAAACTTGATGGATGGATGGAATATCTATTTACCACATATTAGCAATATTAGCAAGCCTAAGCTACAGGTCCTTTCAGAATAAAAGACTCTAGCAACCAAGCAGGAGGTGTTTTATGTATATGTATGTTTGTTTATTTGGTGTTTTAATAGCCTCTTAGTCCAATCTTATTATCAAATGCCAAACACTGATTAGCTTTGAGCTTTGAAGGGCACAAAACAATGAACGTAAAGATATCTTCTTGCTCTCTGAAAACCTCAGACGGATATTTTTCTCTTCATTTTCTGACATTTCATGGACTGGAGAATCAAATTTCCTTTTTATTCATGATGAAGAGGATTGAGTTTGTTGCTGTCCCAATTTTGTGATGAAGCTTTTTAACTTGTGCCCCATCCTCCATGGGATGAGATGGCTCTCATGGTTTATTTAATAACGGCTCATAATCATTACACACATGGCACAGTGCGGGTTTAGTTTTGTGGCTCCTTGTAGTGATGCCGCAGTTGTTGACTCTTTTAAAACTTGCTGCAAGGGTGGATTAGGTGGCGGGGAAGACGCTGTAATGCAAAACGGTACAGCACTTCAAAGCTTCACAGCCTTGTAGTGGAAAGCAGCATCAGTCAGATGCCATCACACGCTCGTGCATACATACATTAACTCCAGCCAAAGGCCTTGACAGCTGGATCAGCTCAGATCATTCCAGCGCCAGTGGCCCTGACTCTTACTTGGATCCCACTTTTGTCTTGTTTTCCCGGCATCTGAAGGCTCATTCGCTTCACAGAACATCACATCCTCCTCCAGTATGTCTGTTCTGCTGTCATACACTGACTAAAAGACTGACTGATAGTTAGACACACACACACACACACGTATGCACACAAATGCACACAAATATGCTTAAAATGTAAAAATATGAAAAATGATGGTATGCCAAATATGCATGAGAAAGAGAACTAATGCAAACAGAGCAAAGTGGAAAAGTCACTGTTATATTCAGTCATGAAAATGCATTCAGAATTAAGACCATGTCTATTTGGATATCAATTTTTACCCTACTTTACTAAAATTAACTTCTCTTTACTGCATATTTATTCAGATGCCGGATTCATGGAAATTTCACAAAAAACCCGAACATATTTATCCACACAAATGCATCATAAAGCACCGCACATAATGTGGTTTTACACAGTTATGGGCTTATCTGAGGAGATCCAGAGCCTAAAATGTTATTAGAAATCAACTTTATTATATATCCACATTATAACGCATTCATATCCAATCGTACCCCTCAGCAAATACTACACTGAGCTGCAAAAAGGGAGGTTGATTCCAACCGTTAAAGACAGAAAATATAACCAAGTGTTTAATTGGCTCTGAGTGCTGATATGACAATCTGTGGCTCCTGATTAATTAGAAGTGCATGCTCCTGCTGCTGCCACTGCTGCTGATGCATGTTGGATGAGTCCAGAGACAAGATGATGTGTGAGGGAAAAGAGAGCAGTGGCTTGGATCAGAAAGAATATGTGATAAACACGAGCGATGCGTGCACCCATGATGAGCGCACGTGGATGACATCATGAATAAGAAATACCGACAGCACATGCGTGTCCCCTGTGTGTGTTTTACAGCAGCACGTGTGCCTCTTTGTAAGGTGTGAGTACATTACTTTAATGAAAGTCAGTGTCCTTGGCAAAGGACATAGCCGCTCAACCGCTGAGGGCTGCTCTCTTTTTCACCAGTCTGTCACACACATATGCACACACACAGACACACACTTGTTTTCATGTCTTAGTGGGGACATCTGATTGATATAATGCCCACCCTAGCTCCTTACCCTAACCCTAACCATCAGAAATGAATGCCTAAACCAAGCCCTTACCCTGAACCTAACCATAACCTAACTGTAACTCTAAAATCACATTTTCAGCCTCGAAAATGCCTTCAAATTCTTGAGGACGGGCATTTGGTCCCCACAAGTGCCAGTTTCCGGTGCTCACAAAGATGTTTAAATAAACACACACGCACTGCAATATGCGTTTATCGTTAAATGGCTATCTATGTGAGGATATCTACTTACTAGGGGTGCAACAATACTCGTATCGATATTGAACCGTTCGATACAGTGCTTTCGGTTCGGTACGCATATGTGTCGAACAATACAATTTTTTACATTTATTTTATCAACTTTCCTTCTGACGATGCTGTCTGTGTTGAGCGCTCAGTGGATCTGCGCTCGACAGTGCAGCCTAGGCGGAGTAGTCGAACGCAGATTCACTGAGCGCAGGGCAAGCTAGCTAGACAGAAGTTAAGCGCTCGTTGCAACATGGCAAATTGAACTTCACCCACCCTCATTCAGATCTGGCGTTTGGAACTATTTTGGTTTTCATGTGACGTATGACCCTGAAGGTAAGCGTGTCATGGACAAAAGTAAAACAGTATGTTGGATGTGCCACGCAATGCTCAATTACGTTGGTGGGAACTACTGCGTTAGCGCAGTTAGCTCGTTAACGTGTTGGCCGTCCAGCTCCACGCACGGGGCGATCCGCGGTAGCTCGTTAACGGAGATTTGCCGTGTTGTGGCGTTAACGTCATTTCAACGAGATTAACGCTGACAGCACTAGTGGGAACACAACGAATATGACTGCACATTTACTCCGACATCATCCTAGTGCAAAAACAAGTGGAAGCAGACAAAAACAACAAGCAAGCATGCTACAAACTTTACCCGAGTCATTTAGACAGCCGTTAGCACATGATTCTCCTTATGTGGACCTGATATGTTTAATATGCTGCTGAGAATATAGCCCAGAAGAAGCGTATAGTATAGCTTTTATTTTGGAAAGAGCCATTTCTCTGTTATAAACTCTCTTTTCCAAAGATGAGTGATTTCTCGATCAGATAGATTTTTTTTTATTACTTTGTTGTTTCAGCAACATTAAATTTAAAAACTGTACTTTTGAGTTAAAATATATATTTATAATTTTAATAAATGACAAATTAAAAAGGCATGAACATTTTTTTGTATTGAAAAAATATTGAACCGTGACACCAAAGTATCGAACCGAACCGTGAATTTTGTGTATTGTTGCACCCCTACTACTTACATAACAAACGTTAACAATTAAAACTAAACACCTGGCCCAGACCTAACTAATGTAGTCATAACATCAATCCAAAATAAGTCATCTCAACCAGGCCTTTGAAGATGAGTCAGGAAAGGAGAACCAACCAAGAATTAAAACACACACACGCACTTTAAACCAGCTGTGATGCTCTCCTTCGCGTAAAGACTAGAGTACTGCAAGATGAAAAGGTGAGCGTGTGTACACATGCATGCATGTATGTGACTGTATGTCGGGGGAATCAAAAGATTTTTTTGGGGGGGGGGGGACGAGTACGTGCAAAGGAAAATGCACTCAAGGAACTCTATTGAAGTCTGAGGGGACAGTCCAATACTGGGAGGCCAAGACCAGATTACCAGCTTGCAAAACATGCAACTGATCCCCACGGTCCCAAAAGCCAGATTATGTGGAGTCATGGTGTTTAACTCAACATAATCTAATTAACCATGAAAATTTCAACTGCTAAAATTGAGCTGTGTTAGGTCCTCCTCTCATGGTAAATCAAGACTTATTTGTTTTAATATATAGTGAACTAATTTTACCTGAATTCTTTTACCATATGGCTTTTACTTTGCTTGATGTTTGAAGCAATTAAGGGAGAAAACTTGGTCGGGTATGTTGGTTAGGTAGCACCCTTAAACTACAAATGACAGAAAAATCTATTCTTATGTAAAATAGATTAACATTTGAGCAGAGATACCAATTAAAGGTGGCATTTCTGCTTAAATATCAGCTTATATCTCAACTATAAAATTTGTTTCAAATCAATTTTCTCTTGATCACCTAAACACTTAATCGGCTGATCCGTCTTGTTTTAACTCTTGAGAAGTGGATTGTTTGTGGCTGCACAGTGGAGGTCAGTAGAGGTCTACAACACCAATGTAGCCATGTGTAAAGGCCACTAAAGTTTATCTAAATGTCACATTGCCACAGTCGAGAACACACGAGTACGTATAATAACTGAAAGAACATGCATCAGATAAAAAAGACATTAGAGCAAATAATGTAGACATAGTGTTTTGAAAAGCCCAGAATAAAATCCATGGAAGTGTGAGTATGTTACCTGGATTTTTAGGAATTGCTTTGAAAACCTTTTCCATCTGGACTCTGTTTATATTTGGTTGTAGAGTTTTGATCTTGGGCGTCTCACACATCCATGGAAAGCCAGAGGTAGGAAAAACCCCAGCGGCACCCCGTTACAAAAGCAGACATCAATGATATGACACTAATTAAGTTGGTGTTGGGGTGGAGGTGGGTGTCATATACACAGCAAAAAAAGCCCCTTTATGAGACTTGTCAGTCGGATAAGTACTAGCTGATGTGGCACTGAGATCAGCTAATATGACAGAATGTCGCTGAGATATTTTTTTATTAGCCAAGGAAGCTATGAAGCTGCTATGACAGAATTTTTCTGTAAATTTCAAATGAGCAAGTGAGCAAAGTTTGCTCATTTCTAGAGCAAATTAGGAAGTATTTCATCAAACAAACTTGGGGATTTATTCAGATGTTTGAAGCCACCATTTAGGACTTGGTTATTAGAGAAACATGATGCATCTGCAAACACAAAAACTGTGATGCATCCCTTTTACTTTGCTGCACCTCTTTTAGAGTCCGTGCATATTAAAATTATATAAACTAATTTTCAAATATTCTTACAAAATTTAATCCAAGTGCTCACAAAAGCCCCTGAGGTGCTTTGAGGAGCCCTGCCTCTAAATCTGTTTCTCCAAGCAGCATACTCTTTGCAAATCCAAACCATACGCTAGTAAGCAGTCAGTGGAAGTAAGCACAATTTCGTCTGCCATTATGGCAAGCAGAACTTTCGGTCTCACTTGTACACCATCCATGTGAGCTATCCATGTGTCTGTGTAAGTCCCCAGCCAGCTAAACTGCAGAACACACGGAAAGCCTTACCAAAAGGGTTGAACTACTCCATTCTGCGCTTGCATGGAGTGCATTTCAGTACGGATGGGATCCAACCAAAGTCATCAGTTTCAGCCTCACGCGTGTCTCTTTTTCATTCTGTGGATAATAAAGGAGGTATGCATGCACCGGTAGTCACCGCACGATTGTTGTTTGATGGGAACAGGCGTCTGAGCTGCCAGCGGAGTGACAAGAACAAACATATGAATGACAGAAGGCAGTGAAAAATTCACTGTAACTGACTTGAGGGAGCTGGGGACATGCGACGCTTGTGAAGGATAAAGGACACGACTACAGTAGATTACAGCACAGCTGATTGGACGAATAAAGGTAGAACTCGGAGGTAGAACTCAGAGAGAAGGGGCAGGGAGAGACGATTGAAAGAAAAGAGGCTAAAGGGGTTTGCAGCCTGTGCCATGCTTTCTGTTTAGAGGTAGAGGTAGGAGAACTGCATTCGACAGCCAATTATTACACTCAGACAAAGGCGCAACAGCGGACTTGTTAGGGCACTGAACCCATATGTTTCAGTTCACGTGTCTCTGTCTCTCACACGTGTAGACCAGCTTTAACTTAAGAGGCACCATTCATCCAAGCAAAAGGACAGGACTGTGCATCTATTCTCTAAAGATAGTAACCTTCTGCTTAAATGTACTAATCCTCCAGCTTTTGTCATCTAGCTTTAAGTAAAAAATGCTTAAAAAGGTGGCGGAAAGGGCTTCGACTGAATAGCAACAACAATAAAACAAGCTGATATATGAGGAGAGCAAAACAGTCTTTATGGATTTTGGATCCAAAAATCTGTTTTCTTTAGTCACGCGGGATTACGAGGTGGCGTGTGTATGATTCACGCAGCTCATTTCCAACCTTTTTGTAGCATCTACGATAGCGCTACCGGTGCGAGTCGAGAGTTTCAGATTTGGGAGATATTATGTGGAGTATGAAGAAAAAAAATTCTTCCTAATTTTTCAGTACTATTGTGTTTACTTGCAATAGGACATGAATTCACTGTCTATGTCTTTTTGTGGACAGTTCATCTGGTTATTGGCTTTCAGTACCACGGACAGCAGCCCACTCAGCAAACAACACTGTCAAGGCCTTCCTACAGGAAACAATGCTCTTGGACGCTGAATAGATGCAACGCTGTTTCTATGAGACAGTAAACGAATTAGCCTGGATTCACAGAATGAGCTGTTTTTCCAGATTTAATCCTTAATGATTAAAATGACTGCAGTGTTACAGCTTTGTGGGTGTCAGTCTTAAACAGTCAAGTCCATTTAGGAAATATTACAAAAGAAAAATTACAGCGGCAAACCAATTTAGCTAGGTTTTGATGCTCAGCGGATGAAACTGGAAATACTGGCTCGGATATCCTTATTACGTGCTGCAATGTAGGCACCTAAAGATTGGCTGCTGAAGTCGTTACACTAGTGGATTGGTTCCCGGATCGACAATACTTACCAAGGCCATTAATATTTTCGATTGACAAAGGTTGTGTAAAGCTGAATTCATGGTCCCTTGTTTGTGTCTGCGGAGCAAAGAGTTATAGCAACTCAACCAATGAAGTCCTCCAAAGACCCAACAGCACATCGCCTGACAGTTATTATTGGTTAAAATGGTGGCTTGAACAGGAAAAGGAACCCCAGTGCTATAAAGAGGAAGAAGCAAAACCTTAAAGGTTAAACAGTTGCCGCAGGAGATGGTTAAAACTGTTTTAACACAGAGTTTTTGGTACAAAGAACTTGTTTGGCTATTATAACTTCTCTCTTCTCGAGGAGCAGGAGCTAATCTAATGGACCAAATGAAGGTCAAAGCTGAGAATTTCTGATTTAATTTGAGATTGATCAAATATTGATTAGAATTAATCATACTTGTGTTTTTTTCAAGGTTGAATATAGTAGCAACCACGTATAAATACTGTATTATTGGCTAATATAAGTATTTTCTTGGCTGTAAACAGTTTTTGTTTTTATTACCAGTAATTTTGTGCATGTTTATAAGTTTAAAACTGTGTGTGCTGGAGTCAGTGCAGTACATTTACCACTTCAATGGATCCCTGAAAACCCGAAACTATTATATTATCACTAACTTCTTTACTATCTTTGATTAATCAAATAAATAATCGGCAATAAGCAGTTCCTCCACTGGAGGTGTTGAGAAGAAAACAAAGCAGGTTGTCAAATATCAAATAACTACATTATTTTCACACTAACAGCCACTAACATTGCAGGCATTAGCAGTATTAAGCATGTCTGCTGGTGTGCTGGGGTGTGTTTGTGTGGCATACCCCAAAATTCTGACTGATCTCAAACATCAGTAAAGCTGTTTATTTTTCATAAGTCGAGGCTGTATTTCCTTTGAAGCAAGGATAACTTGACATATGAATGTGTGATGAGTAGATCATTAAAATGTCACTCGTCGTTTTTCTGCATATGCACCTCTTTTTTTAATTTCTGTATTTTCCTCAGAAAAAAACTTGTAGTCACTTGAAACGTTGTTAATAAAATTAAACGGAGTATGGATTCCAATGAGGGGGCGCTCTTTGATCTTCGACTTAACTAGTAAATCCCGTTCTGTTTATTATTTCTTCTTTCTCCTCACAATTCTGTATGTGTATGAAGTAGATTGAGAGACGTTACATACCTGGGAGGCATGATAAAAAATTGACTATATTATTAGTTCTGTCATGGCCCTGGGTCATGTGACCCAGTATTCTGAGTTTCTTGGTGTTTTGTTATTCTTTTTAGTCTAGTTTCATTTCAGTTTATCTAGTTACATTCTGCCATGTTTCATGTCCAAGTTTTCTTTGTTTGTCAAGTCATGTCTGGATCTCCTTATGTTTCCTGTTTTATTTTGAAAGAGTTTTGTGTTATGTTTAGTTTCACGTGTCCTGTCATTTTGTTAATTGTTGTCAGCTGTTTTCGCCATGTGATTCTACTTCCTTTGATCATTCCTTATGTGTATTTAGTCTGTGTGTTTCCACTCAGTCAATGTCAGATCGTCTGTTAAACTCACCACAGTTTTCATAGGTTTACTCCATTGTTTCTCTGTGTTTTCCAGTTTACTCAGTGTTCATAGTTTGTCATAGTTTTTCACTGAGTGTCACAGCCTTTTTGTTAACACAGTGTTCATAGCCTCCTTAGTTTCCCTAGTTCCTTGTTTTTCTTCTGCAATCAGCCAATAAAGGCTCGCTTTGTTTTTGAAACTACGTTTTGTCTCCACCGTGTCTGCATCTGGGTCTACCTCTTTCCTCACATCGGCGCACCCCGCTGTGACAAGTTCAGGCAGACCACAAAGTCTATCTCAGCCTGCAGTCCCAGCAGTTCAGCTGATCGCAATAGCAGCCAACATCAGCTGATAGTTTCCTTTCTGTCCAGTTGTTAATGTTCTATTTAACTGTTTTAGTTTCTTTAGCCTGCCTATATTTGCTACTTTGTCTGCAAGCTGCTTTGGAACCCACCAGGGCCTCATTTATGGCATGTCTTTTAACTTTAATAGTGGGGTTGACTTTTACTTTTGGGGGGTTTTTACTGTAGATGGAACAGGAATTGCAGATTAGCCCTGAGCCATATTGAAGACTGAAGTCACTGATCATTAGCAGACATTCATCTCCATGCTCATACCTCTTGTTATCAGGACATTGGCTCAGTAGTGCCACTTGTGGTCAAGAATTGGATATGTGATTTTAGGATAACCCCCCCTGACCTGCACTGGAAAACTAACAAGCATTGTTTCTGCTGAAGGTCCAAACAGATCATTGTGCTTCCGCTCAGTCTTCCTGTGTGACCTCAATCTGATGCACACTGTTTGTCAGCTACATATTTATTGGAAATCTATGTGCTGTGCTGTGAATCCAAAGATTATGCCTCAAATGAAATTATTCTTTGTATCCTCGGAGTCAGTTTGATGACATTTTGTTGGTCGGATCTGACTCGAGCCAGAAGCAGGCATCTTTCCTCTGATAGAGGTTGTCAATATGCCTGACTGCTCTTTTTTCTTGGCTTGAGTAAAACAAAATCTGACATACTTGCGTACAGACTGAAAGGAAGGCTGTCTTCGGTTTTGAGTATATATGTGTGTCTACGTCTTTAAAAGGAGATGAATAAAGTGGCAGCAGCAGCAACATTAAAACAGCGAACATTTTCAGAGATGTCAACAAAAAGGCATACAAAGCACTGGTGGGGCATTCTCATAGTGTGAGGAGATATTTTTAGGTGCGCCAGACTAAGCTTAGGCAGTCCTGTAACGAGTGACAAGCAAGTGGGTAACCTGGTTTTACAGAGACACAAAAAGAATCACATGAATCCCCAGTGAGCACGAAGACTCCAGGCCCAAAACGGACTTTCTACCTCCTTCCCGAACAAGGATTTCTCAATGTCTCACACACACACACACAATCCTTTTTATGCCTCTTTTGCTCTGCTTTTACTACAAGTCTCTGTCACACAGCTGATCTGGTCACACACACCCATACACACAAACACGCACTAACAGCATGCATATTACACTACATTATCCCTCTGTTGGTTGGCTTGGTGCCTTGAGTGGGCAGAGAGAGTGAGTGGTCACATTACACTACTGTTACATCACTCCTTCAGTCTCCTCAGCAACCAGGTGTCCTCCAACAACAAAAGCAACACAACCGTGTTATATCATCCCTGCAGCTGCAACACAACGTTCAAGGTGTTTTATGTATATCTATATATATTTATTAAAAAGTCCTTCCTCGTTATCACCTCCCTGCTCTACTGCTGTGCAAAGTCTTGGTGGTATTTGGTGCAGTCAGTGGGGTTGCTGCTGAACAATGGAGAAACAGTTGTGACAGGGCAGTGGGAGGTGTGAGGTTTTTTTCTTCTTCTCAGAGCAGCAAAGACGAGTTTGAAAGAAGTGAGGCTTGAAAGAATATGGTAAAGTGACTCAACCGAAGCCAAAACTCTGATTGAAAGGAGAGCCTCGATGCAGGTGGGCTGCCCCTGGCTTTTACAGAAGCAGCAGTAAAGAGAGAATCAGTGGTCACTTTCTTAGCCCACAGATATTACACCACAGTTATATAAAAACTTTTTGAAAAAGGTCTTTAAACAGAGAGCAAAGTGAATTCATACACTGCATTTTTTTTATTTCAAGAGAATTGATCAACACAAATTCAAAATAGACTGACATGTGCAGAAATGCAATGCTTTCTGGTCACATTGACCTCTCCCATCTGTTACGGATGGTTTGATTCTTTCAATAGGCCGTGTCAAAAAATGTAAATAATCTCAAAGTGCTTCCTTCGACATGACAGTAAGTTGAATGCACTCAAACGGACATTTGCATGACAGCTGTGCAGCTAATAAACCTGCAGGAACTCTGTGATGCTATCATGTCAATATGGACCAAAGTCTCTGAGGAATGCTTTCATCAGCTTGTTGTACAATTTATTAGTTTTGTAGTTTTAATCATCTGTGATATCTAGTATGATAAACTCTTACACTGACATGGCAAGATATTCAAGTGTTCAGGCGACTTCCCTCAGTATCTCATCTGAACGACTTTATTTGGATGTACAAGCTGAAATGGAGCATTTCTAAATGCCATTAGCATTTTTCACAGCTCAGTGGACAATGGACAGCTTGGATAATAATTCCATTCGCTCAAGTTTGGATAACAAGGGGAAGGGCTGTTAATATCTGAATGTGTGTCTGCTTAGGGTTTTTGGTTTTTTTGCCTTTTTGGACTTGAGCTCAGCACTCATAAAACTGATGACCATGTCTTTGGAATTATCCCAGAGTTGCATAAAATTGATATTTCTCTCAAATAGGGCTGCACGATTAATCGTTAGAAAATCGCGATCTCGATTCATACTTATGCGCGATCTCATTTCCAAATGACAACGATTAAAAAAAAAGAAAAAAAAGACGACGACTGTACCGCATTTTGATCCGGGACGTAATCTTCATGAAAACAAGCGCTCACTCTTCCTGCTCAACAAATGACAAGGGCGGAGCCTTATACCACGTGATACAGAAGCTGTGCCGTGTGATGCTAAAATTAGCAGGGAAAAAACAAGGGAGAACACGTCAGGGATGACGAGAAAGTGACAGGAGAAAATCCGTCCCGGTCAACCACCCAAACATTAATAACGGGAACCTTATACAGCGCTTCCCTATACCCGTCGAACTCCCGCAGGCACAAAGAAATTACGGAGGCTATCACTTATCACCTGACCAAAGATATGGCTCCATCAACACTGTGCAAAACGAGGGATTTAGGAAAACGATCAACACCCTAGACAAACGCTACACAGTGCCGTCCCGCAACTATTTTTCTATTGTTGCACTACCTGCTCTATACACGCAGTGTCGAGCAACGGCGGAGATGCAATTTCAAGCAGTACAACATTTTGCGGCAACGACAAAATGTGAGACATTTGTTGTTTTTATGTTTATTTATTGGTTTTATGTTCAGTCTCAACTGTTACGAAGTTGATGTGCAGTTAATAAGTGCAATAAATATTTATATTGGAAAAGAAAATCGTGAGAGAATCATAATCTCAATTCTAAGCCAAAAAATCGTGATTCTCATTTTATGCAAAATCGTGCAGCCCTATTCTCAAACTTTTATTTCCAAAAAGATTTTAAACCGCATCAAAGTATTGTAATAAAAAAAAGGACATATTTGTATCTGTGCCTCCAGATTTGTTTGTTTTGGGTTTGGTTTTTTTGGGGTTTTTTTTTTACCTTTTTGTCTCCTGAAGGTAACCAGGAGGTCACCTCAAGAGGATGTATTCCCTGAAACTATCAAAGCTTTGTCACCTATATGTTCTCCAGGTGTAACAAGTTGTGCAGCATTTTCCACTGTGCCATAAACCTGATTAGTGAAATCTGAGTGGATTTTGAGGCTTATGGGAACTGTCTATCACTGGCTTAACTTTTTTATTTTTTGCTTTTATTTGGATTAAAAAGAGACACTTTGTGCTCTGGAACCAATCACCGTTATCAACCGTACTTCAAAAGAAGCCTCTTATGTCTGTTTTTATGCAGGTGAACCTGGGGGTTGTGCTTAATTGGATTTTGGTGCTTTCTCTATTAAAATGATTAAAATTTAGTCGCCAGTCGTGACTGGTTAGCATCTTTCAGAAATGGTCATTATCTTAGACTGTTAGAAAATTCTATTTTCACAGATGTCAAACAGAGAAACCTGCTGCAGTGACTTACACAACTGAGTACCTGACTTGCTCTAGCCTGCAATACTTTGACTTATTTAACAGCCAGGCCTAAATAAAGACATCAAATGAACAAAACATAAAGGCAGGACACACAGCAGTTAGTGGCAGTCATTCCCTGTTTTTTCTCCCTGTCTCCTTCTTCCTTTACCCCTAGTGACCCTTGAAAGCCACCCATGAATATTCCATCAGCCAGCAGGGTCTCTGCTCTCTCTTTTCATTTAGTGATTCAGTCAGTAAGTAGCTTACATAAACGTCCATATTTATGTATATGAACACATAAGTGAGTAGATCCTCCCAGTGAGCCGACGCAGGGGCAGGAGACACTGAAAGCTAAAGTATGGAACAGTGGCGAATCTATTGGAGGAAAATGAAATAAGTTTTGCATAAATTGTCTAAATGAGAGTTATGTCGGGACTGTTTCTAGGCAGGACGCTTCCTCGCTGTGTGTGCGCATGCAATCGGTCTAATGTTCGCTGGCCAGCAGTGATGATACTGCAGAGTGAGACAAACGACCTCATGTTCCTAAGGCTGAGCCCGACTCTCAGGTGCTGAGTGGAAATTACAGCATCATCAAGGTGCTGAGTGAACAAAGTGGATTATTAATGCAACTTCTATGCGCACCATTGTCTGTAAAAAAATTAACAATTAAAAGAATATATATATTTCTTCCTAGCAACAAAAAAGCTTAATGGTTACATTGTTGTCGCCTGTATTTTGATTGAAGCGTCTTATGCCTGTCAAACTGTGTTATGTTTTGCATTTTTTAAATAGATTTAGCTAAAGAAATGGGAACAAACTGTGTGTTATTTTGACAGCCTGCTAGGTTCTTGCCAAGTTGTCAGTTATGTGTAGACATAACACAATTCATCCCTTTGCCATTTTTATGCTTGAATGATTTATAGGTATTGGGGTCTATCCTGTCTTCCTTCTCTCACCCCAACCGGTCGCAGCAGATGGCCCCGCCCCTCCCTGAGCCTGGTTCTGCTGGAGGTTTCTTCCTGTTAAAAGGGAGTTTTTCCTCCCTTGCTCATAGGGAGTCATAGGGCTCTGCGATATGACCAAAATCTCATATCCCGATATAAGAATTCTATCGTGCGATAACGATATAAATCACAAAAATGTAACATTTTCTGTAAATTCTGTGAATCTCGGGCAGCTCGACTTGCGGGAAGTGTTTCCAGCTGCGCGTCATGTAGCTGGAGTCGAGTGTTTTAACCGATGCATGAAACGATACATTTTTAGACACAAGTTGTAACAGCCGCCGTTTTCTTTGTGAGTATTTATTACACGGCGTGCTGCGGGGAAAAGCCTGTTCTAACGTTTGAGTCTAACTTCTATTTTTTAGCACCTGGCGGCTCTTTTTTAATTCTCATCCGTAAATAATCTGCACTTTCACGTGATTCAGTTTATTTTGAAAAGTCTCAACAGGATCTTGAGCTTTATTGTGAAAGGTTTATGTGGAACATAAACAAGCGGACGCTGTTACCGTCGTTGTTGCTAACCACAACACATAAAAACAGGCGCTTGTTCGTCTGTAGTGTGGTTATATTAAATATAAGAGAAAGAGAGAACTTTAAGAAATTAATATAGCCACTACAGTGACCATCAAAACGATGAAAAAATATTGCCGTAAACAGTTTATTTTGCGACACCACGAAACAAACGATAGCGTAAAATGAAACATAGACGTTTTTATATCGTCATCTGATATATATCGTTATATCGAACAGCCCTAGGGAGTCATATGAATGCATTATTTTTCACTGTATGCATTATTGCAGGTTCTACCATACAATATAAAGGGCCTTGACGTGACTGTTGTTGTCATTTGGCACATTATAAATAAAATTGAATTGAATTGAATTTATAAACCACTATAAAGAAACTATAAAGAATTGATTAAATGTTGGGCTGTAAGTGAGGCCTGAGTTTGATCAAATACGTATTAAGAGTGTGAAACAGAATGGTTTTAATAAAGCTAGAGAAAGCTACAATAATCAATATTTTTAAATTAAGAATCGATCAAAGACTTAATTCAAGATGACAGCAAAGGCCAATAAATTTTGGAAATAACCGCCTCATTTAGTGGATAATAAACACTTTATCATCCCAGCAGACCTCTGAGCTGTGATGCAATCCATTTACATCAATCCTACGTCATCATTTTGACCTGACACTCAATTCTAATTCATTAGAAAATTATTCGTTGTCGTTAATCCCATCTCCCCGTGACATCCCCTGAGGTGAGAACATCATTAACGCTATCATCGAAGCTGCAATAAGCCAATCCAGGCTGTGCAAGCGCCACGACGAAGAAGACAGACGTGCAATAACAGTATGTGCCGTCCTGATGCAGCCGATATACAGTGAACACTCAGCTATGAGAGGAAATAACGCATGCAGTGTGTTAAATTAAATCCTGCTTTTGAAGCCAGTCTAAAGAGCACAGCAGTTAAACACAAACAGCTTGTCACTCACAGAGCAGAAAGCTGGAGAGGCCAAGGTCTTTACGACATTAAAAAAAATCCTGCATACTTGCTTTAGTCGAATTTTTGCCACCTTTTCTTTCTTTTTTTTAAAGAACACGACTTTCTGTCCTTTGTGTTATGTTCTGTCCTTTATTTGCTTGAATGGCTTCAATCTTTCTGCATTTTTTGACTATTTCAATGCATTATCATGTCAGAACTGCCTTTTGAAAGATCTCGTTCGCAGAAGACGATAACGACAGTTATGCTTTGTACGAAGAAGACAGTGTGTACTGCTCAGCGTTGTCACTCTTAACGTGCTGACAGCTCCCAGTTTCAGTCCAGCGGGGCAGCAAGGTTCAGGGAAGAAAAACAACACAGATTTATATAGAACAATAAAATGACTCATCCAACTATCCTCACAATAAAAATAGCAGCGTTAATCATATGTTAAAAAACCCAAACTGTACATGTTTGTGTTTAATGACAAGAACTGTTGGTGTTAATTATTACTCTTGTCTGTCAGGAGCTAGAAGTTGTTAAAGAACTAAAAAAACCTAAATGCCGCCTATGACTTCAACACTAGAGAACACTTTGTATTCATAATGTTCTAACATTAAGCTCTATTGGCTTCTTTTAGGACACAGCTGCATACATACCCCAGCTCTTCATTTCACTCGCTGTCAGATCCTTTAGTCTCTAATGTAGTACTTACGCTAGAGCCAGCTTTTGTTCCTAGTTTTGTATTCTTTGTGTACTTTGGTTCATTTCAGTTAACTGGGTTCAGCTCACTGTGCATTAAACCTGCCTGTTCTGCTCTCCAGCCATCTCCAACTACTGTCTTCAGTCTGCAGCCACGGACAGCTAGCCAAGATCATCTGCCAGTACACATGAACTCATAGCTCTCTTTTGTGTCCTGCTGTTAACCAACACAGCACTCAAAAAAGAAAACACACACACACAAACCTTGTCTTGAGTTTCACAAAGGAAGTATGCTATACCCACCAATTGTATAACTCTGCATTGCAACTCTTAGTTAAACACAAGGAGTTCTTTGGTGGCACACGCCAGGTTACAGCATTGGCAAAGCGGGATTGTAACTTCTAACCTTTTTTCAATGGGGTGTGTTTTCACCCAAAGTGTTTACATAGTGTTAGACAAGCAGGTTTTACAATATAACAGTGGTTGCAGGCCATGACATGACCTAATCACTGTTTCTTTGGAGAGCGAGATCAGATCTGTCAACACTTGTAGTCAGCTGCTGTCTTTAAAGCAACTGTGATGCGTCACGATTGCAATAAAACATCAATAAGAGTCAGTCACCTATCAGTCTGCTGTCAGGTTGTAATTGAAAGGGGTCAAGATGGCCATTACGTTCAATCTGTTTGAGATTAACTGTCATGAATTTGGCAAAAATCAGGAATCTGTTGCCAGTTTGAATTCAAGTTTTGCCAGATTTGAAACAGAAATTCAAAAATCCTCCACAAAAAGTCACGTAGTTCTTGCAGGGCAGCAATCTAACTGCGAAATGACACAGGTGCACAGCAACCTTGTTTTTATCTAGGAATATAGGCAGAATACAAGCAGCTGAGTGGAATCACTGGTTGTAAAGAGATGCCCTGAGTTGCGGTCTTTAGCATTGATTTCAATGTGTTGCAAATCTCCAGTTATTTGCAATGCTTTGCCAATCTGTCTAAGAGAGGTTGCAATCTATTTAATCATTGTGTAATTGAAAACGGTCGCCCAGTGGTTGCAACACCCTCAGTCTAAACCAGCAACAGCAAAAAACTCAATACAAATATCGGGGAACTGCTGATTTTTTTCTAGTCACGAAGAGGTTGCCGTGCTCTGCTGTGCCTGAGCCATTAGTGCCTGAACCTAACCCAGATAATAAGTCCAAAACATAATGGTCCAAAGGAAATGTGAACCACAGTCTCATAGCAGATAACCTTATGTCACCAGCACCTCTCCAGCCTCCTGAAGTGCATTTTGTAAGTCTCTAAAATTGGGCCATAAAATACCTCATGCATAATGATGAAACACAAATAGCATCTGACGCAACGTGATTATGTAAATTCCCTGGTGAGAATGCATTATTTGACCTGTAGTCTTAGCTAGTTGGTTAGCACAGTTGCCTTACACGCCTAATAATCTACCCCTAGTGGTGGTACCTAGTATAAACAGGAGGGTTTTGTCCCCTCTACTGTGGTGACCAACTGGGAAATAAGGATATGTACCTTAAATAGACAATAGAAAGAAAATACTTTCTACCTAAAAGTGCTCTGAACAAGGTTTCTGTATTTTTATGTCATGGTTTCTGCAAAGGAGCTACCCCTATAATTGGAGCTCCACTGACCTTACACAATATCTCCTTTTCAGGTCTTAAAGGGTAATACTTCATATGTGAGAAACCCTCTAAAAATCCTTTTGTGCGTCCAAATGATGTGTTGCATGACTAAGTTCACTTGGAGTTTGAAGCAGAAATACTTGAGTCAACCAGACTTCTGTTCCTCACGCCTTATCTTTCATTCAGGCCAACAGCATGAGACTACATTACAAGCATTACATTTATAAACTTGTAGCAACCAAATTACATTATTTGTCATGTGGGCGTCCATCTATAATATAGTGTGTGTGTGTGTGTGTGTGTGTTGTGTAATATAAAAGTTGCATTGATTTTTATTCATTTATGTGAGTGGCAGCTTTTAGCTTTGCATAATTGAATTAACATCATGAGAATCGTGTCTGGATGAGAAATTCTTCTAATGATAACAGAAAAGCAGCTTTATGTTTGCATGTCAGAATCTTAATGCGCACTTTGCAGGGAAAAAAACATCAGTGATTAGCAGAGCCCGAAATGTGCCACTCACAGAGCTGAGCAGACCCAATAATCTACTGCGTTTCTCTATTTTGCAACACTGAGGCAACGATTTGAAAAGCATTTCTTTTCCAGAAGGGTTAAATGTTAGACCTGCAGAGCAAATCTGCTCTTAAGATTCTGCGTGTTGCAAAGGATGTGATTTTTCAGATTTTGCACCCCTGAACGAGTCGTGCAAACGGCAACTGTTTCAGCTGTGATTCTCGTTTGCTTCGGCACGTTAATTCATTCAGCACAGAAAAACACTTCCTCTGTGCAATGAAAGGTGCCAATGTTCTCAGTGTGATTGCGTCAGTAACCACTCCTTCCACACACGCACAAATACACACAAACACTGTCTTTAAACACATTACAGGAGTTACTCATAGAGCAAGTCGGCCGGCACCAAACAGCCGCCCCTAAACAAGACTTTGTATTATTAAAAAATGATATAAACACTTGACGGTGTGTCTCACACAATGAAAGCTCAATCCCAGAGCTGGGGACGCACACTTACCCCTCAGGTGTGTCTAAATACAATCAAATAAAACACAACAAACCCCAAAATAACATATGTAATATTAGGCGTGGACGGTGTCCTCGGTATAAATCTAATAATTTTCTAAACAAAATCTGTCTGAGAGGCCATTTCCTCATGAGAGTAAACTCACCGGCCTACTCTAACCTCACTTCACAGCGCATCATGTTTCCAAAAAAACAGCATCAACAGCACTCATCAGCAAATAACAAAGTACATTATACAACAGCTTCAAGCATGGAGGAGCTCGCTGCGATCCAATTTAAAGTGTGGAGGGAAAAAAAACATGATTAACAAGGGCAGAAAAACAGCAAAACAAGCCCGGACCCATGAGGGACGATACAGCAGTACAGTGGTTATGCGATTGGTGATTAGCAGGTAAAGTTATGATTCACTTACTTAAATTAGCTCCCTCAAAGGCGACCCCATGGGAACTGACAAGAAGGGTGGGATGAAAGCTGAAGTGGTGCTAATCAACTGAAGTCTGGAGACCGGTAAGATCTGGCTCTGTAGATGGACGGGAAGCTTAAAGTTAAGTGTTCTTAATGTAACCTCTTGACCCCTCTTATAGGCCACTGCAGAGGCGCCGACAGTGACTGACAGATTGCGCATGGTGCTAATTATTAAGGCTATATGAGCATGTGAAATAATGACTCGGATCAGGGATGTTAGTCCCAAAAGAGTGATTAGATATTCAAGGTTTTCATGGTCTAGGCACTATCCTTCCTGCTTAAATGTTCACTTTCCTCCTTGTGCACCTGTGTACACGTTATGAGGCCCGTGAAGACAATCCCGACTGCCTTTCAGCACGATGTCCCTGCCCACTCTTGAGAGAATCCTTTAAATATTCACTCTATGCAAAAACATTTTGTGTTTGTCATAAAGGAAAGACAAACGACTTCAAACTACAATATAATTTAATCCAAACACATCCCGAATGAATAAAGATGAGCAGCCTGCTGTGTTACTCTTAGTTAGTCTGCAACATTTTCGTGGGAATATCAAGCTGTTATAGTTTAATATGGAATTGTGAGTACATGATGGGAGCAATTTTTTCCGATCTTTCGATGTTAAAAAAAATCCTTAACAAAGTTTGTTGTTACAGAGATCTGGGTTGTTTTTGGCACCCATACGTCAAAATTTGGGGTTATTAAATTGAAGTTCCACGTTGTCTTCTTCAATTGTAGCTATTTTCTCAGAAGTTAAAAATTTGAGATTTGACCTAATTGCATAATAACCAGACATTTTAACTTTTGGATAGTAAAAGTAATTAAAAAAATTAAAAATCAGGCTTTGATGGTCTTGACCTCAAAAGTTAATCGCTGTGAAGCTGAACCAAATCACACCCGGGGTAAACTTTTCATACAAATCCATACAAAAAACTTTGAGTAAATTTGCTAACAAACACACCAAAAACAAACCACAAGGACCAAAACAAAAATTATTTTTAAAGGGTTGTGCATTGACCCTGCACAGAGGACACAGTGCTTTTCCGCTGTCTACATGCTGCATCTTTGCACTGTCACCAGGGGTGCCCATGATCTCCATCAGGCTAAGAGATTTTTTCTCCATTTCTTGGTTGTTTTATTTTTCGAGGGCTTTTTGGGCTCCATGCAAGCATGTCTGCAACGGTTGCATATCCATAAACATTTACTCAAGCCAGCTGAATAGCTACACAAACAAACAAAAATGCAATACCATGAATTCCACCTCAGGGGGTAGATTTAGAGGCACAAACACACACATAAGAGTCAAGTCTTGGATCCTGTTCAAGTTTCACATTCCTTCATTTTTCACTTTATGCTTTGGTGGGATTTATACACCAAAAGCTCTTGGTTAGAACAGCATTTTCTCCAACTTTAATTAAACACCTCTTACAAATCTCCATTTTCTTGGTTTCCACTGTGCCATTTCCATCTCATGTGCAGGAGTCACATCAGCCCACAGATGCAGCTTAAACACAAGCATCTGTGTCTTTATACCAGGCTGGACGGATCCTGGTCAGCTAGCTTGTCCATTACTTTGCTTCAGATTCAAATTTTAAGCCCTTTCAGTTTGGTGAACCACTGACTTAAGCATCAGCAATGGGTCAAAATCTTTTCTATCTACAAAATAGACAAAAATGTGATACTGACGGTTTACTTCAGTGATGAGTGTGCTTTGCAGTTAAACAGCCACATTTATTTTGGAGACATCAGCATGAAACTTGATAGATTTCTTTCCCCAGTTCACACTCTAGCTTACTATTACAGTCAAATTCTGTTTGGAGAGGCATGGGTGAAGTTCTGCTGTGAGATTTTTCTTAACCCGTGGCTGTTTTTCCGTGACTTTTTCCATTTTTCTCGAACACATTAACGAACCACGAAGAACAGCTACATCCATACGCAAGTGTTTCTATTCCACGAGAAAAGGGCAAGTCTTTGTTTTCCTTTTCACCTCCTTCTCTCATTTGTCTTTACTTAGCCGATGCGCACTGTTTGTATTTCACAGCCAGAAATGCTCCACAGACTGCTTCTACAATCCAGTGAGCACACATCCCCCTTCAGCACCAACAGAAAGGAGAAAGAAAAGCGTGGCTTTGCGAGAACAGCTTGCATATTTTCAGTCTGAAAATGTCTGAAATTCCCAAATATTCTCGCAGGGTTTTAAGAGGATAGTTATGCCTGCAGTGAAAATATATAGAAGGCTGTGCAGAATTTACTGTTTTCCATAACTCTCCTAAGTAGCAATATAGAGTAAGAAAAGCAGATTTTACAACCACTGGCCAACAGATGTAGTCTACACTTTGCTGACCGCGTTGAGCACGGAGCACGGAGCTGAAGTTGAAGCTTGCCTGCGGCCAGGGGCATCGCTCTTTGTGGTGCTGATGTTGCCAGAGAAGCGAGCACACGCGTCTCCTTTAAGGAGAGCTACGCATCAGCTGTAGGCAAATAAATTGCGCGTATAATAAATAAACACAGTTGTATGCTGTATTTTTAAAAAAGAAATCTTAAATCCCCGTTTTTCTTTTCTTTTTTTTTACACGAGGCGATCAGTGCGATGACCAAAACATGGCTGTGGTGTTAGACATGCAGTTTGCTCTCTATCTCCAGCACACACACACACGCACACACACTATGTCCGTCACATGAAAGCCTTTGCACGGTTTGCATAAAAGAAGACAACTCACGCGCTCCCGTTGATCGATCCGTGGATGCCATCGCTGGAGAGAGTGGGAGGCGAGGGGACAGCAGCCCCTGGAAAGGCGTCCTGTTTCACGGTGTGTCCGGTGCCGCTGGCCGCTCCTGTAGTCCTCCTCCTCCCGTGCTCCTGTGCGCCTGTGGCAGGGATAAGCACGTCTCCCGTAGCTGCTACTGTGCAGGACTGAGCATCACATCGCGCACCGTGGAGCTCCACTAGTGTGGGATGATGATGTCGCGGGAATAGCAGCGTTAGTTTCTCCTTTTAACGAGAACATCTATGTCTCCTGCCTGAGTCACCCTGCATTTTAGAGGGAGAGCTAAGAATCTGACAGCAAACTGAGGCAAACACGAACGTTATAACACTTCGACCCTGTAGTCCAGACGCATTAAGTCCTTACAGAGTCCCCAAACAGCAGAAGGGAATGAGATAAAAGCAGCACATAACGGGACTGAAGTGTTATTTATAGCGCATGCTTTTCTTTTTTTTTGCAAACAATTCAACAGCTTACATTTAAAGCCACATGGCTCCTTCAATGGCTACATCCTCTATACATGAAAACTATTCACACCTTCTGTTTTCAGGGCTGTGAAGAAAAAAAACGCTGCTTGAACTGGCACTGGTGCCAACTAAGCTAAATGAAGTGTCAGGCACTGGAAACACAATTTCAAATCCAGGTCTCTGTCTGATTGCTGCGTCTTTTACATCTTTGACCCTCATATAGATAATTTGGGTCAGTGTCCCACTTCTGAAATGGGCATAACCTCTGCCAAGAATGAGAAAGTGCTGTTTCATTTGCACGTCTTAATTCGGACTTCCAGCAGTAAATCGTTTATAAAATTGTCTTTGAGTGCACAAAACGCTTCGTGGTCCACTTAAAAATTGATGTGTGCTTTGCAGGCTTAGGCTTTTATGTTATTGGCGAGTCCTGTGTAAAAATGTAAATAATCATAGAATGCAAAGATATACTAACTGAAAATGTTGCAAAGACAATGTGTCAGATGTTGAAACTAACAAATGACATGATTTTTGTGCTCATGTTCAATTTGATACCTGAAAAACATTTCAAAGTTGCAGCAGAGCAAGTTTACCACCGCGTTGCATCACCTCGTCTTTTAATGATCCCCTGTGTAAGAGTTTGTGAACTTGGAACATTATTGTACTTTTCAAAGACACTGTTTCCTATTATTACTTGATATAAGTTTTCATCACAGTTAAAGGCCTCCGGTGTCATATTTTGAAACAAAATATTTCATAATGTGCGGCATGATTTCAGTGAGTGGCAGGATTGGACTGCAGGCAGGCTAAATAAGCACTTTTTCACCCTGTAATGTTTAAGGAATGTAGTTTGGCTTTATCTCCATGAAATAGTCCTTGAGCAAAATAATACATTGTTTTCATAGTTGAATATCCATCCATCCATTCGCTTCCGCTTATCCTTTTCAGGGTCGCGGGGGGCGCTGGAGCCTATCCCAGCTGTCATAGGGCGAGAGGCGGGGTACACCCTGGACAGGTCGCCAGTCTGTCGCAGGGCCAACACACAGAGACAGACAACCATTCGCACTCACATTCACTCGCACATTCACACCTAGTGGCAATTTGGATTATCCAATTAACCTATCCCCACAAGCTGCATGTCTTTGGACGGTGGGAGGAAGCCGGAGTACCAAACACGGGGAGAACATGCAAACTCCACACAGAAAGACCCCGGCCTGATGGTGGAATTGAACTCAGGACCTTCTTGCTGTGCTGCAACAGTGCTAACCACCGTGCCACCGTGCTGCCTATAGTTGAATATATTACTCCAAAATCTGTATCCAGCCCTCCCTCACTCCTTTTTATCCAGTTCATGTTTGGAGTGGGGCTGGAGCCTATCCCAGCTGTCATAGGGTGGGAGGCTAGGTACACATAAAGACTCAATCATTCGCGCTCACGTTCATGTTCAGTGGACATTTGTGTCTTTGGAATGTGGGAGGAAGCCACAGGGAAGTGCAGGACCTGGCAACCACTGCACCACCATGCCGCCCAGAATTTTGTGGTGTGGTGGTTACCTATGCTGTGTGCACTAATGCCACTTCATTACTATCACAGACAATGCGCCCAGTCTTTGCGCTCACAACATGTTCTGTGGGGTCTTTCCTCTTCAGCCTGAAGGGTAGGACGTCCCTGATTTCCAAACAGCACATCAGACTCAGATCTCTCAGACAAAAAGCAGTTCATGCTAACTGTGTTCAGTGACAGTAGTTTCCACAAGTGTTCCTGAGCCCATACAGTGATTCGCACTACAGAACCACATCTGTACTCAATGAAGATGTTTGCTATTCAGTATTGGTTTTCATCCTTTCAGAGGTTTCTGTGGATTCTCTGAATCTTTTAATATTATGTAGACACAGATGATGAAATCCCCAAGTTCACCTTATCTAGCTTTTGCTTGTGAACTCTTTGTCCATGCAAAAAGATGAACACTTTGCAATCTTTACTTCTGAAGGTTCAACCTCACAGGGGAAATTTCATAGTTTCAGTAATTGATTTGTGGGTTTTGAGACCATCTAGTATTAAAGAATGCTTTGAGTGATTTGCGAATCATTGCTGTGTATGCATTGACATTTTACAGTAATCTGACTGTTATGGTGCTAGCACGCGTACCGTGTTTTGTGTTGGAGGCGTGTCCTTTCCACTGACTCTGATGTCACCCCTTTTCCCTGCAAAGCCAGTGCACAGCTGACTCCACTCAGCAATCAGCACTGAGTATGAAAGCTTGGGAAAGGAGCTGACCAGCCCCAGTGGGCAAGCTTCAGTAGTGTTGAGTGTCTGTGGTCTTCTTCTTCTAGCAAGTGTAGGGTTGTTGTTTTTTTACAGGGAGGAAAAAGCTTTAATTAAATCTCCTTCCTTTCAGCCTTCATTTAGAGTTTGCTGTCATCTCTCTTTTGTCTTCGGTTTTTCATAAACGTAGTGTCTTATCTGTCTAAGCTAAACCTTTTAAACAGAATCTTCACATTATTTCTGAATCTACCTCCTGCAACTCTTTTTTCCCTCTCTCTCACCCTTGTTATAGTGACTCCTCTCATGAAACACTAACATATTTGGAAATGTGGTGATAAGAAAACAATAAAATCACATTTTCTCAAGTCTGTGGTTATGTCACAATGTTTTACATTCACACAAAATAAAGAAAAGACCATCTTGAAGCCTACCTTGAAGATGCTGTTAGAAAGATGTCCGCTCTTTAATGACTCAAATTGACTGATTAGCTAATCTGCATGTCAATACACAGCCTACTCATGCCTGCACGCTGTTGCTTAGCATTTCATGCAGGATGGCTAAAAAAGCTCCAGCTGAAATTCTGAATCTCATCATGCTCTCTCTTCAGGTCAGCACTGTTTCGTAAACCCTGAGCGTGCGTGAAATACGGCCTTTTCTGACATTCTCCCAGGATGTATTGCCTAAGTTTCTTGCAGGAATAGATGTGAGTGATGGATTCTTGATGGATCCCTGCAGGCTTGGGCTTCTGGGATCAAAAAACTGTCTCTTTCATGTGTTTTTTTAATGTTGTGTGAGAGGGTTCTTATCGCACCATTTCACAACTCTCTCCTTATACTCATAGGGCGCTATTCTTGTGCATTAAGCCCAAGATAGCTGCATCTTCTGAGAATTTGATGACACAATTATCCCGGTTCGTGCTTCTGCAGTAACTCGAGCAGGCACACAAGAGCAAACACTGAGAGGAGACAATCGTAGCTCTAATGTAGCATGTGGATGTGTTTTGATTGACAATCACACTGAGAGCTTTTTCATCTGGGCAAGGTTTTTCCAAGAAGCTCTGGAAAACTCTGGAAAACCTGATCGCAATTATAGACATTCATATGTATTGACTATATACAGGTTCTTCAATTGTGCGCTAATGTTTCCAACTCTGGTTTTTAAAAGCAGGAATTTATTGAGGCAGAGATCTGACTCCTTGTTACCTTTGTGGAGAAGTGCCTTTTAATAATTGTTTGCATGATTTCGGTTTCTTCCTACACATTTTACGTCAGTGAAGATGGGCAGAAGAAGAAAGCTTCCAGGTCACATTTCATCAGAGAAGCTGCATTTGCTTGGTTGAATCTGTCAGTGTGCAGCCGATTACAGTAGTCTTGGTGACTCAAAGGTAGAGAGTGCAAAGATTATTCTCTCCCTGAGTGTGCATATTTCATAAAATAAATAGTACGCTTCTTGATGCTGTTCATGTAATATATAGCTCTTACACTGACCAGCCACTTCAATAAATCCACTTGCCTAATACTGTATAGGTCAGAGCATCGATGACCTGTAAGGATGTTTGTAATTCATCCATTGTCCCAGTAGGTCTGCTTGACATTAAGGCCAAGACAGCACCGCAGGCTTTTTGTCACATTCCTTGAGTTCAGTTTTTGGTTCTAAGTGGATGCTCTGGTGCACACAGGGCAGGAGATTGATATTCATTGGTCACACGTCTGTAACAGCCTCACAGCCACAGTGCACCAGTGCACGCATTAATGACATAGTCCCGTCATCCCCTTGCTTTGGGAACGGTTATGATTGATACTCACAGGTGTAAAAGCTACAGACAGGGGGGTTAAAAGAGAAAAATAGAGCTGTGGTCATATTCAGTCCAGATTATTGGAGATAAAGTATCAGAATTTCAGGAGCAGGACCACGCCTCCAAACGCTCCGTCCAGTTCTTATCTATATATGTTCTCCCAGTTCTACAAGCTGTTCATTCTCGTTTCCCACCTTTCCTCCCCTTTTCAATTCTTTAACTTCTTCACTTCTATTTAGTACATGGAGATCTGCCAGGTCTGGGAGCTGCCACCAGTCTCCTTCGAGGCCTTCCCCAAACCGCAGCTGAATTCATTTCCAAGCCATTCACCTTAACCTACTAAAACGCCGTCGAACCTAAAATGAGGACGTGGGCCCAGCTAGTGAACTGATAACTCCAACAAGACTGGGTCTAGGAAATCAAAACATACACATGCACACAGAAATCTTTCAGTTTCTGATTGGATTTTTCAATTCAATTCAATTTAATTTTATTTATATGGCGCCAAATCACAACAAAAGTCGCCTCAAGGCGCTTCATAGATACAGAGAAAAACCCAACAATCATATGACCCCCTATGAGCAAGCACTTTGGCGACAGTGGGAAGGAAAAACTCCCTTTTAACAGGAAGAAACCTCCGGCAGAACCAGGCTCAGGGAGGGGCGGCCATCTGCTGCGACCGGTTGGGGTGAGAGAAGGAAGACAGGATAAAAGACATGCTGTGGAAGAGAGACAGAGGTTAATAACAGATATGATTCAATGCAGAGAGGTCTGTTAATACATAGAGAGCGAGAAAGGTGACTGGAAAGGAAAAACTCAATGCATCATGGGAATCCCCCGGCAGCCTACATCTATTGCAGCATAACTAAGGGAGGATTCAGGGTCACCTGGTCCAGCCCTAACTATATGCTTTAGCAAAAAGGAAAGTTTTAAGCCTAATCTTAAAAGTAGAGATAGTGTCTGTCTCCCGAATCCAAACTGGAAGCTGGTTCCACAGAAGAGGGGCCTGAAAACTGAAGGCTCTCCCTCCCATTCTACTTTTAAATACTCTAGGAACAACAAGTAGGCCTGCAGAGCGAGAGCGAAGTGCTCTAATAGGGTGATATGGTACTACAAGGTCATTAAGATAAGATGGGGCCTGATTATTTAAGACCTTGTATGTGAGGAGCAGGATTTTGAATTCAATTCTGGATTTAACAGGAAGCCAATGAAGGGAAGCCAAAACAGGAGAAATATGCTCTCTCTTTCTAGTCCCTGTCAGTACTCTTGCTGCAGCATTTTGGATTAGCTGAAGGCTTTTCAGTGCTTTTGAATCAGAGATTTTGCAGCATTCTGTAGAAAAAAGAAAAACATGATGCAAACTGGGCACACAGGTTTGGAGAAAGCATCTTTTGGGAGACCACAAAAATGAAAACCACGGCACGGACCTTTTCTTGGAGGAAGAACGATTAGATAAGAGTGCCATCTTTAAAACGGTGAGGATGATTGTGTTACCTTCGGAAGATGATAACCTGGGAACAATATCCAGGGAGATGGCTGGCCAATTTAAATGATGGAGAGGAAGAAGGATGGAATAACCTGGAAGAGCACTGGTGGGAGTGCTTGCTCTGGGCTCAAATTAGGGCAGGAGGCACCGAAGGCCACTCATTTCTTACTTTAGAGCAGACTTAGGTGGCAGCAGTTTCTGAAATCTAAAATCAATTAAAACAAATAATCTCAAAACGCGAGTGTTTATTGAACCTTCTGACAAATTATGTCTATATGAGTTTTCATTTGTCGAATTTTCTCTGCACTGTGAAATTATTGCTCGTGGTAGCGCTTCATGTGTCACATTGTATACATCAAAAAATCACAGTGATGATGTAAAGGCCACAAAAACTAATGTATAAAATAGGATTCACTTGGTTTTACAGGGTTAAAGCCAACAAATTGGTGTAATTAGCTCTCCCATTTTGCTCTGCATTTACATTTCTGTTTAAATTTGAAGTAAAAAGACTTTTTAAAACATAGTTATGGTCCCAGTTTTGAGTGAGAGTCTAATATTTAGACCAGATTGCTCAAAAGAAGATCCTGAAGCTCTGAATTTAGTTTAAATAATGGCGAGACTTTGATCTCAAAGCTATAACCTTTGAAAGATTGTCCACTGCAGCCCCCTGGTTATGTCTTTCATTTGCACTTCTCTACTTACTTCATCGTTCACTGACGGTACTTCCTTTAAAATGATTATAATGGCTCCTTTCATAGACTTGATTAGTAGAATATCTTTAATCTGTATTCACGTAGCACTCCCACTATCCTTTGTGTTGTGAATAGGGACTAAATACAGTGTGAATGTTGTAATGATTACACTAGTCAGACAGACTGTAAAAATTCAATGGGCTTGATTAATTATTAAAAACCTTCTGGTCTTTTACAGGTTGTGATCATGAATGTGTTACAATGGAGATAGCTTAAACTTTATTCGGGGTCAGTTTTTTGGTAGGAAAGGGTAATTATTTGCATTTAAATCCACGTCTGCCTAATGAGCCCTCGACAGCTCACCCCTGCCCTACAGTGAGAGGGGAAATTTCCACTGGAGTTGTTGTTGTCATCCAGTTGCTCACCCTTCCACCAATATGGCACTGACAGAATGCACAGACATTTATGGCTGATATGCCCAGCTGTTTGTTGACAGTGGGGAATAGGAGCTGACTACTGGAAGGAATGTAAGCTGACGGAGAGCGGAAAAGTACTGGGGGTAGTCAACAACTACTCCCATAAGCCCCCTGACCAGTTAAGCACGTTCCAATAGTTGTGTCTCGAGGGCCAATTTTAAACAAGGTTGTCCTGATCTCTCACAGGTTCATAAAATGCTTCTCTTGCCATTTGTATTGGCAGTGATAAGCCACAGTCAAATGTTCTCACTCTACTTTTTCCCTCCCAGGACCAGTTCAGATGCCAGGATATGCTCATCCCCAGTATTGATCCAATAACATTGCTGTCTTTTCCCAAACATTTTCCCACTGAAACAAAGTGGAATTGTTTTTTGTAAAGTGTGATGCAAAATCTTGTGTCAGTGAGCCAAATTATATAACTTTATAATGATGCTGTCGTAGAAAAACTCCTTCTAACATGTTCTGTCTAGAAGTAATCCCTGACAGCCAAAATTCCAGGCTGCAGACAGAGCTAAACAAGCTTTTTGCACAGTTTCAGGTTTTTTTAAGTCTTGGTTGATGTCAAAAAACAGCAGGAATCCTGAAAATGAGCATCTCAGGCAGACGTATCTGCCTCGTCCACCTGTTGTCAAAACCTTCTGTTTGTGAGAGTTAGCCAGTCAGAAGAAAGTTGGCTTAAAGAGTAAAATGGTGCGTCATGGAGTAAAGATTAACCAAGGGTTTGCACTAAAGAGCAGATGGATATGTCAGCACTAATACATTTTATTTTTTCTTCCCGCCCCAGGAAATTAAAACCTTCAGACACTTAATTGCATTCTGATTAATTTTGATGAATCGATTTGAATCTTTTATGTCTTAATATATGCTGGATGTTTCTTAAACAATACAAAATTGGACTAGAACCAGTTAAAAATGGCAAAATAATTCAGTTTCTTATTCTTTGTACCTTCATTTTTTTTTCAGTGCTCATTTTTATTCTGCTGAGTCAACACAAGACATGATTATTTTTCTGTGTTCTTGTGTTTGCTTGCCTCTCATGTGAGCGTCGGGTGTCCCAAGTCACAACGTGACAGCTCTTTTTGAAATCAGGTGACGTTCGTGTCTTTTGTTTGGAGAAGTAACGCACTTAAATGTGCACGACCTATATCTGCGCAATTTGTGCCGCATATCTTTATGCATGTTAAAAACATATTTCACAAATATGGGATGATTTTTACTGAACATGTATATATCTCAACTACGTTAATGAAGCTGACTGACAGATCAAAAACAACAAAGGCATCTAAACTAAGTCGAAATTGAACCTTACTGGAGTAATATGGGCAATCGTGGCTCAAGAGTTGGGCTTAGCTGCTTAGCTTAGCTAGCTAAGAGCTTAGCTGCTTAGCTTAGCTTAGCTAGCTAAGAGCTTAGCTTAGCGATCGTGGCTCAAGAGTTGGGAGTTCGCCTTGTAATCGGAAGGTTGCCGGTTCGAGCCCCGGCTTAGACAGTCTCGGTCGTTGTGTCCTTGGGCAAGATACTTCACCCGTTGCCTACTGGTGGTGGTCAGAGGGCCCGGTGGCACCAGTGTCCGGCAGCCTGGCCTCTGTCAGTGCGCCCCAGGGTGGCTGTGGCTACAATGTAGCTTGCCATCACCAGTGTGTGAATGTGTGGGTGGATGACTGGATGTGTAAAGCGCTTTGGGGTCCTTAGGGACTAGTAAAGCGCTATACAAATACAGGCCATTTACCATTTAATACTTGAACAAATATGTTATTCTTTAAATGACTGAAGCAGAGGAAAGAGGGGCACCCAAATCTAACCATCACATCAAAAACAGTAAATATGTCGCCGTTCTCACACGACTGTCTGATTCTCAACAACAGGAAATTGCATTGCATGCAAAACAATAATGCATGCACGTTACTTTGGGAAAAAAGATTGAAGAAATTTCACAGGTTACTGCTGCAAAGCTTAAATGTGTCCCTTGAAATAAAATTAACAAAATCATCAGGGAATAGAAGTGCAAATCAAGCGTCCCTCGGGTGTGCTTCGAATGAGGATGATTAGACACATCACTGACTGCAGCCTTTAGAAATCCTAGTTTTGACATTAGCCTGAAGTGAAATACAAAACACGAGCATACATGAAATTGACCAAATAATGCATGAAAATACAGAAAAGGTTTTTTACTCTTGGCTTGTTCATAGCAGAAATATGTGGCTGGCTGTTACATTGTTGGCTTCTTGTACTCTCCCTTTCAAATGAAACATTTTCAAGGACAGCAAATCTTCTTCTGACTGGCAAGTTTTAAAGTCTTACAGGAAAAGTGCTAATCATTTCAAAGTATTCCAATGCAAGGCATAAACTCACAGATTCATCTATCACAGCTGCTCGAAATACCTTAAAATGAAGCAAGATCAAATCTTGTTAGAGCACAAATGTAGCTGATATGGTGCAATAAACAACCTGCCACTTGACAATATGACTAATGGTTGTTTTGATGATGTCTACCAGGGATCAGCTTATTATCATGTACTGGGACCTGATAAAAAAAAAAAAAAAAAAAAGGTGATATGTGTCGTGATATTTTGTGGTGGTGATGTCTGTTATTTCCCTGGAATACTGCTTTAGGCTGTTGTTGTTGTTTTTTTCTCTTTGCACATACTGTGTAAACTCTAATGTTTTGATTGAGGGGCAGGACACGCTGGCATTATGAGGACAATCCCAACTGTACCGACACAGCCGTCGCTTATGTAATGGGAGATTTGACTGGGACACTGTGTTCCCTGACGAAGGCACTTCTTTTCAAAACCATGTGTGGCAAGCTTCCAGAGAATCATTCACAGAGAGTGTGCTCCTGTTCACTCGGACTGGAGGAACTAAACAAGGAGCAGAGTGTGTCTGATTATGTTATCATTGAAATGAAGAATGAGGTGGAGGTTACTATGTAAGGACTTTGAAATGGCAACACCTGTTTACTGACTGCAAATCATAGGTGCTTTACAGTACGAAGTTAATAATTCTTGATTGTGTATACCTAATAAAATACAGCTAATTGTAGCAAAATGTATATATCAGCTTTAAAGCAACAGCTTCTTTATTTGTCATAATCCACAAAGCCAGATTTGTTAAGAAAGCACAGTATTGAATCAAACGATGTCAAACTCAGTTGTAGTCTGCAACATCTGGTGGCTTACTTGACACTCTTCTACATGACCTACACCATTGGCAGGTTTTTAAACCAATTTAGCCTATTCCCACAGTTGCTACTCATCTGCAAGCGGCTTTGCAACCCACTGCCAGCCCAAATCATGCTTTCAGGCTGTTTCTGACCTAACGTCATATCTGCTGTCATTGCTGGAAGCAGCCCATCAAAAGATGTGTACACTGTGCTTTAAAAGGGATGGAGATGGTCAGCAACAATACTCAGGCAACGTTGATGCAAAGCAGGATGCAACCATGCTTTCATGTCGTTCATGCAAAATTCTGGTCCTACTATCTGAATGTCACAGCAGAAGTCAACACTTATCACGTCATGCAATGCTTTTCCAATCTTCTGTGGTCCACTTTTGGTGAGCCTGTACAATTTGTATCCCCAGTTTTCTGTTCTTATCTCACAGGAATGGAAACCAGAGCCGTCTTCTCCTCCTATACCCCATTTGCTTCAATGTTTTATGTGTTGTGCTCTCTCTGGATATCTTTTTTGTAACAGAGTCATTAAACTCGCACTTCTGGCACCAGCAACCACACTGCATTCAAAGTTACTTAAATCACCGTTCTTCCCCATTCTGATGCTTGTCTTTTACTTTAGCAGGTCATCTTGACCATGTCTGCATCCCTAAATGCAGACTTGCTGCAATGTGATTGTCCCATTAGATATTTGCATTAATGAGCAGCTGAAGTATACCTAATAAAGTAGCTGGTGGCTCTATGCACATAGATGGTGAAGGTCCCAGAACAGAGCCATAGAGCTAAAAACAAATTACTGAAGATGGAAATGGGAAGGCAAGTTATTTGTGCTTTAGCAGTCCTGACAGAAATGCTTTTCAGCTTGATGGGTGAAAACCAGTGTTGAAATAGATTTCATGTGGGGCTCTGACCTATGTCCAATCCAATATCTTTGAGAGCTGGGAAACAGGCCTTACCTTAAAAATCACTAAAGGAATTTTAGTTTGCTGAAAGAAGAGAGTGCATGACACCAGCTCAGTCTGTGGTATTTGCAGGCATGATCACACAAACTTTGTACCAGCAGTTTAAATATTTAATGTCTGATCAGAACATGTTGGATAGCTGCCTTGTCACATTCACTGGGAAAGTTCAGGGCTGCCCAAACCAGACTGAATATGTTTGCAGTTGAGTCCAGTTTAATCCTGAATGAAGGTTGAAAGTGTGAAAACCAGATGAGTTGAACTGCACGCCTGTCATACTTTTAGCCAACTGGCAGCTAAGTTTCAAACACACAACTTCCTCTGACCTCACTTACATTAAACCTATACTAGTGAACGCTAACCATGAATTATTACAGTAATCACAATGTCAAAAAAACTTACCCAATGCACCAACACAGTTATGGGTAATGTTTTAATTCTTAGTAATGTATTACATAACACCAGATCAAAGTAAGCTCTTGTAGTGAGTCATTTTCTACTTGGGTACTGCATACTCTTGATAAAGGTTTGAGCATTTTGGTTGGGTACATGGGGCTTTTTTGCGTCTTTGCATGTTCTACATATACCGTCAGCTCTTGTTCTGAAGGTTATTATATCTAAGTAAAACTAAACTAAAAGGCTTTTAGTTAATACGAATTACACTAAACAAGGAATATTGTGCACATGTAAACCCCAAATAAGATAAATGACAAAATATGTTATTATAGTCTCAGCTTTAGCTTTAGTCAGAACAACACATCCAGCACATATCTATTCAGACTCACGTGTTTACTGAGAGTGCTTGAGTTGTAGCATAATACCTGTTCTGAACTTCTTAATTGTAAGCTGCAAATAAATATAGTAATTAAGGAAATTGGTGAATCTGTGTTGAAACCAAATGAAAAAACAAAACTACATTAACTATGCTCACGTTTTAACTTTTGTAAGTTAGGTAGCTGGACCGGCCAGCTACCTAGCCTGACCTGTCTCCCCATTGTGATGTTTGTGTATTGTATGTATGGTCGGCAGGGTCAGTCTCTCAATTGCCCCTCGGGGATTCAGTTAAGTTTCTGAATCTGAATTAACTTTTGTATGTTGCATGGCAGCAGGAGGCAAAGCCGGAGACATGTTGAGACATGTACTTCTGCTTTCATACAAAATAAAGTCTTGTTTTTTTTTAAATGTTTTAAATTGACATTAAACACACCTTTTATGTATTGGCCTTAAAGTGAACAGGCTGGTTGTTTTGTTTCAATTTTACGCAATTTATGGTTTTGGTGTAGCTCCAGTTTCTCCGGGTTCCCCAAACAAAGATGGTGGTTCTTCCTACTGGTGATTCTTGTGATTTGGTGTGGTTTATTGTTGTTTATTGTGTTTGTATTGCGTGTTTGTGTTAGCGTTTTTATGACTAGAACTACTTGATAAACGTGTTAATTTACTTATATATTAGTTCAGTTTGGGGAACTGAGGAAGAATTTAGGAAGAATTTCGAAAGTTGAGGCCTCTGAAGAGTTTTCTAGAGTGAAAGAACCCAAACTCACAAGGCCCGCCTCCTCCTCTTCTGATTGGCCAGCCTGGAGAGTAAATTAGAATTCCCACTCTCCCATTGGCTGGAGAATCCTACATGTCCGCAGCTTCCTCCCTTGTTTTCATACTACAGCATGAAAACACCTTCAGTGGTTCGGAGTAGCTTAGTTTTGGAACCTGTTTCTGAGTAGACTCGGGACCTCACAGAGCAACAATGAAGTTCGTTCGGTTTATTATGAAAAACGCCGCCATGGCCAGCGCGCCGAAACACATCGAGCATTTCTCAAAATTCTCTCCTTCACCCCTCTCCATGAAGCAGTTTCTCGATTTCGGTGAGTATTGATCCTCGCTAATGTTGTTGCTGGTTTGTGATGTAACAATGGGGGGCTACGTGACCTATGTGGCGTCAGCTGCGAAGACGTGACCACGGATGTACCACCGTTTCGTGACCAAATGTCCCGTGGCCATGCATGCTTGCACGGCTCTGCAGTGTTTGCAGAAACACGGTGCTCATTTTTGCTAGTGTTGCGTCAGACGTGGGCCTGTCACTGTGTGCATTATAGTATGTGTTTTAAATTTTCTCACCACTATGAACTGCTAGTAAAGACTTTATGATGTGCAGACTATCACACGTTTTGTGCAAAGGGATTGCAAGTGTCGACACAGATGTTTACATGCGAATATTAATTTATCGCTGTTGTTGTTTTTTAATCCATCTGACTTTAATTTTGTTGGATTAAAGTTAGTTAAAAATTACCCACCGTTATGTATACAGTTGTTTATTCCAGTCAGCAGTTCAAAAAAAACTTTCTCTAAATGTCTCAAATTCGCACAAAGTCCTTCTTACTAACATTTAAGACATTAAAAAAAACTTCTGAATGTGTATTTTTCTCCGGATCATCTAGTCAGTACATCTGTTTGTCCCCAATTCAGGTTCCATTAATGCCTGTGAAAAGACGTCCTTTGCTTTTCTGAGGCAGGAGCTTCCAGTAAGGCTCTCAAATATCATGAAGGAGATTAACTTGCTCCCTGACAAACTGCTCACAACTCCATCTGTGAAAATGGTGCAGGGCTGGTAAGTTGAATGGGGTTTATTGATTAATATGATCCAAGTAATCAAATGTATTTAGTTGCTTTTTATATTTTAAATGTATTTATTCAGCAGAAACATTTTCCAAAACAAAAGAGCAGCTTATTACAGTTGGTGTCTGTCAGCCTCTGGTGTTTTACGAAGCATATTTGATGCCAGCTTTTATCTTCTGTGTAGTCACAGTCACAGCTGTTGACTTGTTTATTGCCAGTCCCCCCCCCAATCGTGCTCAGAATTACAAAGCCCCCTATCTGACCAAGCTGTACTCCTTCCAACTAGGGCTGCGCTGGTGAGTGTGAGACGTTAGAGTTGAACTTTACCCCAGTTTCTCCTCACATGTCACGTGACTGTTGTTTTCAAGGCTGCCGTTTCTGCTGTTTCCCTTATGAGGAGTGTACTGTGATCTGTATATGTGCCATAAACAAAGTTTTTCTTAAAAAATTGAGGACTTAGCAGTTTCTCTTGTATTTTGCAGCACATGTTAACATGTTTTAACTTATATTTTCAGGTATGTCCAGAGTTTAATGGAGCTCCTTGAGTTCCTGGACAAGAATCCTGATGATCACAAAGTCCTTGAAGAGTAAGTTTCTCATTCTTATGGATGTTTTCATGTTTTGTAATGAAACATGACCTTTGTGTTCTCCCAAGTGCCTTCATCCCTTTCAATGTGATACTGCTCAAACCCCTGATGCAGGATGTCTTTGTCATTCCTCCCCAGGTTTGTTGATGCCTTAGTTACCATCAGAAACAGACACAATGATGTGGTGCCCACCATGGCCCAGGGTATCATAGAATACAAAGAGGCCTTCCCCCAGGATGTGGCCACCAACCAGAACATCCAGTACTTTCTGGATCGCTTCTACATGAGCCGCATCTCAATCCGGATGCTCATCAACCAGCACAGTGAGTAACATTTGAATTTTTGATTTATTTATTTATTTTAATTCACCGTACCTTTATTGTCAGTGTGTTGTTGTTGTTGGATATCATTGAATGCCGTCAGGGAATCATCACATAAAGAGCATGGCCAGCTAGAAATTAGCTTAAACTGTTTACATGCTAGAATTTCTTTTCTTCTGATCAGGTTATGAAAAAGCTTATAAAAATCTAATTTGATTCTGCCGTGTTTAATCTTTTGACCATTTCATTCTGTGTGGGCTTTTAAACAAATTACAGTCTTAATTTGCTCCACACAAACTTAGGCGCCGAAAAGAAGAAATGATGCACCGACTGCAGTGCTTGTATATGATGCAGCGTTCATCGCACAATTACAAGCTGATGTAAATGTACCGATGAGTCATCACATGGATGGATTTGGTGCCGCAAGCCTCCCGTTTTGAGCAGAATTCTGAAAACAGAATTGCTCACATTTTTCTGCTTTAGGCAAAAGAGTACATCAAACGAATGGCTTTACACTTTTCCAACTGATACGCCCCATTTTCCTTCTTTTTGCCTGTTGTCCCTGTGACAAGTGCTGAAAACACTCCCATGTCAACAGCAGATGGTTGCTCTGGCATGATGCTATGCTCTTCAGACTTCTGTTTTGTTATTGAGAGCTTGTGGAGGTATCATCAGCCATGTGGAACAAAGACAGGTGATGCATATCACTGATCTGATAGTTTAGATTTTCAAAATCACTGTTGCGTAAAGGAAAGCATTTATGCTTTATTAACTGTCAACTCTTCTTGAGAAACACTTTTAACACGTACGCAGGTTTCTGCATCTTATAGCAGCATATTGTGCTCCTCGGTGGTATTTTTAGCATGTGTTCCCAAGTGTCTGACTTGATGCGTGTTTTTCTTTATTTTCTGTCATTTATATACTGTTGTGGTGGTAAATGATCAAAGTAAACACAGCCAATCTTTCAAATAATGAGGGCACCATATGTTATAAGTAATCACTGTGTTCAACACAGTTCAGCTCTTCTTGAGTCTTTATGATGTCAACGAAAAGGGATATATGGGTGTCCCAGATACACATAATATACCCATAAAGCTTGTTTCATAAAAAATGGGCTGAGGGGTTAAATTAAGGCTGATAATAAGATAAATAAGGATTATTTTGAGCTGTGAATCATGCAAAGCTGATCTACTAGAGTATAACAGTTATATTATAGAGCTGGCATGAACATAATATGACCCTCTGAGTTTTTTTCTAATATATGTATTAATAAGTAGCACTATTAAAACAACAGAAAATAGTTGTACTTCTTCATTATCTTTGCATCAAAACCAAGCTGTGTATTTGTGTAGTTTTTAGTTAAACGTGTATCTCAGTGGTCCGTTTGCAGAAGATTCACTGTTTTCTTATTTCTACAGCCCTGATTTTTGATGGTACCACCAATCCGGTTCACCCAAACACCATTGGAAGCATTGATCCTCACTGTAAAGTTGGAGATGTAGTCCAGGGTAAATATACAATATGGCTGAATCTGAACTTTGTTTGTCCCTTTGTTTTTTTGTTTTCGGTGACATGCTCTCCCTTTATATTCACAGATGCCTTGGGAAGTGCCAAGATGCTTTGTGATCAGTACTACCTGTGTTCCCCTGATGTGATACTTCAGGAGATGAATCGTAAGTTACAGAATTTAGGAATTCCTGCGGCCCATATTGACCCTTTAGCGCTATATTTACCCAGGTGTGAAAAATCCTTTAAGGTAATCATGCAAACAGCCTCAAGGGTAAAAGGCATTGCAGTGCAATGAAGTGGTTTCAGTAAAGCTCAAATAGACCCCGGGCCTCCAGTATGTATGCACAGTATGAGTGGTTTTATGTAAGAGAGCATGATGGATCCGAGAGGGCTCTAAATATAGCAGAGAGTCTGATTTGATGGCTAAGCGGGCCTAGCTGACCACATCAGGCAGTATTGACACACAGACCTTTTCCTCTCCTTCCTCACAAAGCGTAAAACCAGAGTGAAGCAGAGTAATTGCCACTAATGGAAATCATCCATGAGTGGTTAGAATAATGAATTGTAAATGAAGTGGATGGAATAAATACTTCTCTTTTTTTTCCTTCTGTGCAGTGAAGAAGACAAATCATCCAGTAACGATTGTTTATGTGCCATCTCACCTTTATCACATGCTGTTTGAGCTCTTCAAGGTAGGAGACCCAGTTTTCAATATGTGCATGTTCGACTCAATATTCCTGAACGTCTTGAAAATTTATTTTATTGTCTTAAATATTTATAGAATGCTATGAGGGCCACGATAGAGACTCATGAGAGCAGCAGGAACCTTCCACCTATTAAAGTCATGGTCTCTCTTGGGGATGAAGATTTGACGATTAAGGTGAGTTGCAATCTTTAAAAAACAAACAAACATTAAAGGGACAGTTCATCCTGAACTCCAATTTTCCTCCATGTAGAGGGGTTGTCAGTTGCTCGATTCTGGAGATTGCTCTGAGTTTAAAAAGAAATAATAAGAAAAATAAATTTAAAAAAAATCCTATTTAAAACACCAGGCCTCAGTCACCCACACCTGGAGACCCATTGGCAACCCTATAGCAACTTCTGATTTCTAGAGGTAAAAAGTGCATTCCCCAACCAGCTGACCAGCGTTTGGCCTCCTTATGATTGCCCCAAAAGTTGATTCTGTTCATCTGGACGTAGCGTTTTCAATGGGAGAAATGTTTCCCCAACCTTATAAACAACACATTTGCGTGATGACTGAAACAAGTGCCATGACAATGGTACCAGAAATGGAGATTACTTTTACTTTGAAGGCAAACCGCTGCAACCAAAACATTTCAAAAGGTGCAACTTTTACTCAGAAGTTTTGTGTTGCACGTTTTCAAGCTTCACTGCAGCTCAGAACGTAAATGGCGAGTGTTTGCAAAAACGTTGACATCAATCTGATGCACGCTCAATCATCCAACCCTGAAAACTAGACTGAAACTAGCACTACTGACTAACAATGGGCTGTGGGGTCACTTCCTGATCATTAATATGCAAATTTTCATGACCATTGATCAATTGTCATTGGGTCATGAGTACCACTCACAGAGAAGTTTGGTTAAAATGGTACTCATTGTCATTGATCTAAAGGCATGCAAATTTGCATATCAATGATGAAGAAACTCACCTCACAGCCCATTGTTAGTCAGTAGTGCTAGTTTCAGTCTAGTTTTCAGGGTTGGATGATTGAGCGTGCATCAGATTGATGTCAACGTTTTTGCAAACACTCACCATTTACGTTCTGAGCTGCAGTGAAGCTTGAAAACGTGCAACACAAAACTTCAAAAGTTGCACCTTTTGAAATGTTTTGGTTGCAGCGGTTTGCCTTCAAAGTAAAAGTAATCTCCATTTCTGGTTTGTTTCACTGCATCATGGCGAGTTGTTTTTAAGTTTGTGTCGACAAATGGACGTCTTCCAGGTGAACTACTGGTGACTGGGGCAGTCTGGTAGGAACCAAAGCAGTACAAGGATGTTTTTGATACAGCAGCATATAGCCCTGACTGGAGTCTATGCCTGTATAAATGTGGTTTTAGTGATTGATTTCGCAACTTCCAGCAACTTTTAGCAACCACATGCCAAACTTTTGGAGAATACACTGTATCATTTAGGTGCAAGCAAAAGCAGGCGTCTCGGCACCCATGATCCCCAAAATTGGGCACCTCAGATCAAAATAATCTAAATGGATCACTGGCACTAGGGGGGTAAAATGGTGTGATTTCAGGGGTGCATAAATTGGACCGATTTTATGGGTATATTTGGTAAATCCAGAAATTTTTAATAGTACCTCAAAATTAACTGATTAAAAAGTGCTCAAGTCTGCACAGCATATGAACCTGTGTTCAGCCTGACTCTGGATTCAGATAACATCCTTAATGTGGTGGGAAACCGAAAGATCAAACCTCATCCTTGGTGTGAACTTGGTCTTGTTCTACATGCATTCATGCAGGTTACTTCAAGGAGTTTCCTCCCATAGTGTTCTAACATATTAACAGCAGCTGGATTAAAGGGTTTAAATTGCCTGTAGGAGTCAACAGGAGCGTAGGTGTGTTTTTATTTTTGTGAACAAGCACACATATAAAGCAAGGTTAATGAAGCTTGTAAAGGCAAAATTATTTCACCACACTGATCCTGTTTATTGCTGTCATTGCACCCATTTAGTATTTATTGCATTAATAATACAGGGATATCCCACACGGTACAAAGCGTGCGTCTGACTTCAAAGCTAAACTTACCTCTCCTTTTGTCATGTCCACCCAGCGCTTTCTCTAAACATGTTATGTAATGACTTCACCCTCAATTAAGCACAGTGCCTACTGGCACGCAGAGCTACTAAGCTCTGATAAGATTAGCACCATGGGCTGTGTGCATTCATACTCACAGAGCCTGTAAATCTTGACTTTATGCCCATGTGTCAACAAAACACTGTCGAGGCTTCTTGTGCCCGACTAGCTTGAGTATAAGTGACATAATATAATAAACAAAAACTTATTGGTCTTTAACAGTTTGTGAATTAAATGGCAGTATCTGCACTTGAAATTAGACTCGTCTTATTTATGCTTTCCACCTTCAGTACCAGCAGCAGCCTCTGACAAATACAGGCCACCCCCCCTCTTGCACCACACCTTTGTCATGACAGTATGTACTCAAACATAAGCCACTCGGCTTCCACCCTTATATTGAAGCCGAGTGTTCGTGACAGGCAGGCCCGTCTCTCTTCAGCTCTGTCCAAGCACCTCACATCATTCTCTATTTTTACCCCCTGCCCGTGCTGTGCTGTAGGTGAGCGACAAGGGTGGCGGTGTCCCATTTCGTAGGATTGAGAACCTTTTCAGCTACATGTACTCTACTGCTCCGGCTCCACAAATAGGAGACGAGAAACGGCCTCCACTGGTAAGTAAAAGTAAAGCCAAAGGAGTCGATCATTAACAGCTTTGCACAAACACAAACTGTTTATTCAGCAGGTCTAAAGGGTGCCGTTATGAGCTCCACATTCTCTTTGGTTGCCTTTCTTTATAGCCTCCAAGCGTTTTATTCCTTACTTAGTCATTTAAAGTTTGAAGCACTGGACTAATATTGTTGTTTTTCTGAAAAAGCCATTGACCTTCAGTCACAATACAAACTTGACAAAAGATCTGTTTGTTCCATGGATGAGCAGTGCTGCTTGCAGTTTGACAGAACAAAGCCTTCCTAAACCCTTGATCTCCCTCGTCTCTCTGTACAGGCTGGCTTCGGCTACGGTTTGCCCATTTCTCGTCTCTACGCCAAGTACTTCCAGGGGGACTTGCAGCTCTACTCCATGGAGGGCTACGGCACAGACGCTGTCATCTACTTGAAGGTGAGCCAGGCAGGGTGATCATGCATGAAACTGTGACAAGAAGCCGGCAGTTTGAAAGTCTGGAGCGCATAACAAATAGAAGCTTCCCTGTGCCATGCCTTTTGTTAAACACGAAACCGACTCTGCAGACCTGTGGAACTGGTGTAGGTAAGACAGGCCATTTGTAATTACATCCTGTCGTCTTGTCCCTCCAGGCGCTGTCCACAGACTCCATCGAAAGGCTGCCAGTGTACAACAAAACTGCTCTGAAGAACTACAAAATGAGCCAAGAGGCTGACGACTGGTGTGTACCCAGCAAAGAGCCCCTAGATCTGAGCAGCTATAAGGTGACCAAGTGAAAACCTCTTCTGGGCAGTACAATGAAGCCTCCAGAATACGTCTTCATATCCGTGTCATCTTCTGCCAACAAGATGGGAACCAGACTTTGTTTTTTTTTCACTCTGAGAATCCTCTCACTAGAGCAGACTTAAGTAGCCTTTTTAATTTCAGCCTGTTTTTTAGCAGTAGCTCGTTAATGCTTTCTGCATCCGTTATCCTTTTCATGAGAAAGTGCACACATCAGAAATGGCTACTAACAGGAAATGCATTACAATCGCCTCTCAGACTTTGGTGAAGTCGCTCCAGTGTTGCTGAACTACACTCAGTATTGGTCGGGAGTGTGAGGTGACGTCCTAGAGGAGGAGACGGGCGGGCGGGGATAATGCAGCATGTTGCGGGTGATTTTAAAAACGTAGATTATGATTGATTTCATACAGTAATGCTGTTGAAGACTTTTATTTCTATTAAAAGTTTTTACAGCTGTTTAATAAGGGACATGTGGAGGTGTTCAGTTAACAGGAAGCGCCTGTTGTTCAGCCTTATCACAGCAGTTTCACCCAAAGGATCACTTTATTCGAATACTTGAAGTATTTAAACTAATACTGGTGTTGCACATTGTTACATTTCTGCTGTACTGTAATGCTGTTTCGTGTGTAAATTTGAACAAATGTTTGACTCTGAGCAAGTTTTGTGCATGCATTTTTAAAAAAAATGTAATCGCAGTATTCCCACTAACATCAGTTTTTTGTGGACCAGGCTGAATGTAATCCACTCTCTTTCTGGGTGTTGTTTTGCATTAATTGCAGTGAAAAGAGCAGTATATGATATAATCTACAGGACACGCAGTTCTCTCTGACGTACAACAGTAAGCTACAGTAGCGTTTGCCTGCCTTGGTGGGTGGTTTAATGCTTTTTGACAGTTCAATGGAGGCAAATGTTATTAAACTTCATCGGATGTCGTGTTTAAACTCTCTACCGCCTTGATCCAACAAGGCAGGGGCAGATGTTTTGTTGTAATGTGCCATACGAGAACAAAACGCCCTGTTGCATATGAACAGTTATGTTTTGTTTTGGGGTTTTTTTTTTTAATGATTTAAATCCATCTTAATCATACAGTATGTACAGAATTATTTTTATAGCTACACTTTTTTGCAGCTGAAAATATTGTAAATACTGTAAATGCGATCCAAATGACAATAAAAAAGCAAACAGTTTAAAGTGTTACTCTTCTGTTCTATTTTTTATTTTCTTTTATTTTAATGTCATCTGCAGTCGGTTAATTAAGCGTACAGAAGTGATTATATCAATCAGTGGATGGTCCCTATGGTGCAGCTGATTACAGCTGTGGGGGATGAAAGGAGAAGTGATTAGGGAAAGAAACAAAGCAGAGAGAGTTTTGCCGCCCGGTGTCACCGTGTCTCCTCCATAGAGGAGACACGGTGGAGATGAGGTCAAGTTCAGTAACTCTACCCTGTATACATTCCACCATGTGACCCTCATGCGCCACAGAAATCTCACCGCGTACGTGACCGATCAGGACTTTACGTCTAGTTATTTCCACTCAGCTGCTTTCACTGCCTCAGGGTAAAGAGTTACACCACTATTTTGCCGGGAAGTGACAAGAAGGAACACACTGGTTTAGTAGCTCTCGGCTCAGAGCCCAATAAGACAGAGGTCATGTTCGAGTAAACGGACTAAGACGTGGGCTTGTGGTTGCTGGATATGTGGGGAGTGTGAGACTCATGCAGCCAAAGGATAAAAGCCTAAAGGGAGTTCTAATAATAGCTGGCTTCTGCTCGCTTCCTTTTTCAAGAGGGTGAGAGGCAGTTTACATTTAACATGTTCAGTAATGGCTGTGCTTTAAAGGTCACTTAGAGATGCTTGTTCTAAATTCTAGAGTCAAATACTGACTTTTTTACCCCTTAGCTGTAAAAGGCTGATGGGGCAGCATGGACATCCAAGCTTGTGAATGCGATAACTCGATGAGGCAATGTTGGATTTTAAAATTCATACAAATCTTGTATGTGTTTTAATTTGAGTGACCACGAAGGTCAGTGGTCATCAGAGATGGGCAGTAATGCGTTACTGTAATCTGATTACTTTTTTCAAGTAACGAGTAAAGTAAGGGATTACTATTGCAAAAATGGTAATTAGATTACCGTTACTTTCCCGTAGTAACGCTGCGTTACTGCGTTACTAAAACCGTGTTTTTTTTGCGAGAGTGTCTCATGACAATGACGTAAGCGAGTGCGACATTTGTGACAACAGCTGTGTGCAGATCAACAATGGATCATATATCGAGTGCGGGAGAGAGTATGAGCGTGCAGCGTTTAAAGCGTGGAAGTACTGACCTTACTTTGAGTTTGATTCCATAAAAAGTGACAAAAACATTAGTGTCTGTTGTGCGTGGGAAGAAAACATCTTTTTACACCGAAAAAAAAAACCCTAAACAAACACCCAGTGCGCTACGACGTAATGGGAAACTCACAGAGAAACTCGCGGATTCTTCCACTGACCGCGGCACACCTGCACCAGGGTAAACCTCCGCCTACACCACTCCTGCTTTACAGGTGAAAATAGAGCAACAGGACCGCTAGTCTTTGACTTTATTTATTTTCTGCTGTGTTTTACTTGCATCTGTTTGAAAGAGTGAGTGTAAACACACACAAAATGTATTATTTTATGTGCTGGAATGTGCAGAAAATAGGTTTAAATGTTAAACTAATTTCTTCAAGTCAGAGAATGTTGCATATAATTAAATTTTTACTTGATGCATAAAGTTAAAAGATTAAAACTGATAAAACAAGTTTAAAAAAGAGACTTTTCCATTTGATTACATTTTGTATGATGGATTATGCAGAAAAAGTAGAATTGGGCTGAAAGATCTATCGCTTTATCACCTATTCAGGTTGTAAATCGTGTTTTTAAAAAGTAACTAAGTAATTAATTACTTTTGAAAATGAGTAATCAGTAAAGTAATGGGATTACTTTTTGGGGGAAGTAATCAGTAATTAGTTACTGATTACTTTTTTCAAGTAACTTGACCAACACTGGTGGTCATATTTATAGAAACAAAAAATTAAACTTTTCATTAATACAACTTAATCAACATTACCACTTACAAGCATATTTATTATCCTGTGATTGTGCTATCACTTAATTATCAGTAATTTTAAGTAAACATTACTTGTGTTGTATTTATATGATGAAACCAATCAGGGTAATTTTCACCCCCTGTATAAAGTAATCTAAATAAATAAATAAATATCCATCCCAGAGATGTAATCTCTTCCAGCATGGGCTCGATTGGCACTCATTACATGCCTGAAACACCTCAGCTGGCTCCTTTTGATGTGGAGGAGTAGCAGCTCAGTTCCTCACCTCTCTAAGGCTGAGTACAGACACCCTTTGGAGGAAACTCATTTCCGCTGCTTGCATCTGCAAGTCTCATTCTTTCAATCACTACTCAGAGCTCGTGAGCAGAAACGCAGACCTCACAGCTTCACTTTTACACTCAGCTCTCACTTCATCACAACAGACCGGTCTGGCTGTTAGTCTCCCATTCCTCTCTCCGCTAACTTAGGAAGCAACCCCAAGATGCTTAAACTCTCCATGGAAAGTTGTACCTGACCCAGAGTGGACGATCCAGCCTTTTCAGGCTGAGAACCAGATTTGGAGGTGCAAATTCTAATCCAGACTGATCCACACCTGGATGAAAAGTGTTCTAGTGCAAGCTGCCCCAGGTCATTGATCACTGAAGCCAACAGAACCACATCATCTGCAAAAAGCAGAGACGAGATTCTGAAACCCCCAAACCCATTGACTGCGCTTAGAAATTGATAGCAAAGGATAGCCCTGGCTAACTAGCCCCAGAGAACCTGGTAACGCAAACCAAGCTCTCACAAAAACAACTAAAGCTAAAAACACACTTCAGCGAGTCATAGCACAGAATTGGCCTCGTGGTATGCTCAGGACATGAGTGAACAGAAGGAGGAGTGAACAGTTGCTATGTTCCTGTTTGTGTTTCAAGAGCAAAGGTACCACCTCTTTCAAGCTGATTTTCCAGTCCAGAATTGGACAGTCCTAGCAGCAGGTGGAGTTTTCCTCAATCCCAGGAGGACCACTGTTGCTCGGACCTGCAGTGTCGAAGTATCGGTGGCAGCCAGTGTTGGTCAAGTTACTTGAAAAAAGTAATCAGTAACTAATTACTGATTACTTCCCCAAAAAGGTAATCCAGTTACTTTACTGATTACTTATTTTCAAAAGTAATTAATTACTTAGTTACTTTTTAAAAACACGATTTACAACCTGAATAGGTGATAAAGTGATAGATCTTTCAGCCCAATTCTACTTTTTCTACAATCCATCATACAAAATGTAAAAGTCTCTTTTTTTTTTAACTTGTTTTATCAGTTTTAATCTTTTAACTTTAAGCATCAAGCAAAAATGAAATTATATGCAACATTCTCTGACTGGAAGAAATTTGTTTAACATTTAAACCTATTTTCTGCACATTCCAGCACATAAAAGAAAAATATTTTGTGTGTTTACACTCAGTCTTTCAAATAGATGCAAGTAAAACACAGTAGAAAATAAATAAAATCAAAGACTAGCGGTCCTGTTGCTCTATTTTCACCTGTAAAGCAGGAGTAGGGTAGGCAGAGGTTTACCCTGGTGCAGGTGTGCCGCAGCAGTCAGTGGAAGAATCCGCGAGTTTCTCTGTGAATTTCCCATTACGTCATAGCGCACTCGGTGCTTGTTTAGGGTTTTTTTCGCTGTAAAAAGAAGTTTTCTTCCCACGCACAGCGGACACTAATGTTTTTGTCACTTTTTATGGAATCAAACTCAAAGTAAGGTCAGTACTTCCACGCTTTAAACGCTGCGCCTCATTATCCACTGTTGATCTGCACACAGCTGTTGTCAGGAGCATCGCACTCGCTTACGTCACTGTCATGAGACATTCTCGCAAAAAATCATGGTTTTAGTAACGCAGCGTTCCTACGGGAAAGTAACGGTAATCTAATTACCGTTTTTGCAATAGTAATCCCTTACTTTATTGAAAAAGTAATCAAATTACAGTAACGCATTACAAGAACAAGTAACAAGTTACAAGTAACGCGTTACTGCCCATCTCTGGTGGCAGCACAGGACACACTCTAGTTGTCTCAGTAGATCAGCTAACATCGGTTTTTGATAACGTCCAGTCTGGGAAGTTCTCAGATGATGAACGCAGCGCTGGAGTCTGTCTTTCTTATAATCACTCGCAAAGTGACCCTAACCCATGATACTGTGTGATACCAGCTATACAACAACATTTAATGTTTGACTTTATTACTGCCAAACAACACAAAAAGAGAATTTTATAAAATTAATTAACTTTTGTTGATCATACGTGATGCCTTAAGTGACTTTAAATTCAAGACGTTTGCTTGTATGTTTCTCTAATATACTGATATGTTTAAAGGGGAGGACAATATAATAATATAATCAATTTAAAGAATTATTAAACTGCTGTATCTGACTTAATCACTCATTTAGTTTTACAGTATCTCTTAAAACCCTGTACCTCAACCTTTGTTCACATTTACAGTGCAGTAAAGTACATTTGCATAACTTGTTGTTCAGATAAATTAGATTTAATTACAGTATCAGAACTAAAACAACTTCATAATAAATCATTTCTGACCTAACATACTGTACAGGTGTTATTTTTGATTTGGCATGCTCACTCCAGGGATGCCCATTTGTTATTGTTGATGAATGAAAGGTCGTGTGGGTGGCTTGTTCCATATCCCGTATTGAGTTTATATGGGCCAGCAGCTGATCTAAATGCAGCCATAGCTCTGAGTGTTTACCCGCAGGCTTACACAGATACACAGAGGAAAGAATCCAATAGCGCTCAGCTTCTATCTCATACAAACAAAAGGCTGATAAACTCTCCATAGCAACAGCAACCCCTGCCAAAGTACACAGTGTCCATCATCAGCATGTTGACGTGTACAAGAATTCTCAAAGTGCCCTTATGCATAATCTTTTTGTACCAAAGGTGTGCAATGTTTGATAGATATGAAGTTATAGACTTCATATATATCATAACAGCTCCCATTGTTTTTATGTTCTAATGTTTTAAAGCCTCAATTTGGACTCATAGACATTATAAAAGAAGATCATAGACTCTGGATCTAAAAAGTTGAAGCAAACGTGGAAGCGATTTGCTAAATAGACTTCTAGTCCCATACAAGTCTAATTAGAACACAGCGCTCTGACTTGATCCCAGTAAACTCTTGTCTGCCTCTAGGCTCTGGGCTCTGGGCTAATAATGAGTCAGTGTGACTCATTTTGGGTTATATTGAATAAAAATCCTAAATCAGTTTCACGAATCTTGCTCATACTCCATTTTTGAAAAGATAGTTGTTGGATATGCTCAATAGCTGATGAACTGTGATTGACAAGTTGTTAGAAACGAGTGGGTTTGCAAGCCACACCTGTAATAACACATATTTTTACTCCAGAACCATTAGTAGCAAGCTAAAGTTAAGAGTTTTAGCCTAAGAATTTCAGCCTCAGGCGGCCATTAGAGGAAATGAATAAGATATAGTTTCATGAAACTTGCACATCATTGGCTTCTGCTTTTATTTACATTTTACACTGTTTTTTTTGTTTGTTTGTTTTTCTCTTTACATTGGGTTTGTGATTATTAGTGTTATTTAATATCAGTTCTCTAAAGTAAAGCATCTGGAAGGTGACAGATTCAGTTTTAATGAACGAACAAGTAGTGGTAATTGTTGATTTTTTTTAAAAAAAAGGAAGATAAACAACCTGCCTCAGCTCAGTTACATCTCTCGGTGACCTGTGGCCCAGTGACCTGCAGACAAATATCCAGAGCAGTACATTACAACTGCCAGGGTGAAACACTGTAAACACCCTGGCTGCCAACAGATACTCCCATGCCAAATGTTTTCATCATGACAAACTAATTGTGATTTCAACAGCAGTAAAGCACGCGGCTTGCTCTGCCAACGGGGTGCTTTTCATAAAGCTATTCATTTACTGCATATTTGGACTGGAGCTACAATTATCTCCTCCACTTTGAGTCAGCCCACAATAAAACACAAGAACTATCTCATTTTCTTTTCAAGTAAAGATAACTCCTGGCTCATTATATTATTATTAATAATGGGGTGATGGTGCCGAGCTTCTGTTGCTGCTGTTACCCTCTAGTGGCCTGTTTGATTATTGAAACATCCACCTGTAGTTAGTTTGCATGGAAACTAGTGGATTCACTGTTTGCTGTCTGAGCTTGTCATGGCTTAGATTTAACAAAGTGCTAGAGACATCACCTTTAGATCCTCTAAGCTTCATGACATCGTGTGTTATCCTGCTGTAAGCAGCCATCCAAAGGTGGGTACACTGTGGTCATAAAGAGATGGATATGGTCAGCAACAATACTCAAGTAGGCTGTGACATTTTAAGCGAAGGTCAGTTGGTACTAAGAGACTCAAAGTGTACCAAGAAAATATCCCCCACACCAGCAGCAGCCTGAACCACCGCTGATACAAGGCAGGATGGATCCGTGCTTTCATGTTGTTTATGGCAAATTCTGAACCACTATCCCAAAGTTTCAGCAGAAATCGAGACTCATCAGACCAGGCAGCGTATTTCAATCATCTGTTGTCTAAGTTAGTGAGCTCATGTGAGCTGCAGACTCAGTTTCCTGTTCTTAGCCGACAGAAGTGGCATTTTAGTCCACCTGCTTCAAGGTTTAACATCTTATACTGTTCTGCATATCTTGCGTGCAATGAGTGATTACTTTGTTAATCGTTTTCATGATCAGTTTGAACTTCAGCAGGCTCTCTTGACCAAAATGCATCAAGTTGCTTGTATTCAAATGGTTTCCCCATGTAATGGTCTGCAAGAGGATGTAGAGAGCCATAGCCCTGTCCCCCAGGGCATGAAGCAGGCATGGAGGAGATCCAGGCCCCAGACATCCAGAGGCCCCAGAGTGCGAGAGCCCAAGGAGGACCACCGGAGGGGCATCCGTGCCACCCTCATGGGAAGGGCTGAGGATCCCCAGACGAGGGGTCACCCAGTAGCCACCGAGCAGAAGCTAGAGGGGGCTGCACCGGCGTGCCCGCCGGCTCTGCCGGCAGCCAGCTGTGCCAGAGTGAACCGAGCCACAGGCCCAGAGGTCGGAGGCCCGAGGGCCCCCCGCGCCCCGGAAGAGGCCTGACCGAGCCTATTTCCTTTAGAGGAATAACACATTCACCACAACACAACAGCTTCAAGTCACATTAGCTCCACCCCACGCTTCCAGTTGAACTCGTAGTAAGTAGTACATTCTTCATCTTAAAGCTCAAAGATGTCTTGACGTGTGTAGCAAATGCAAGAAGTATTTACTGCAGGTACTCTTCACTTGTTCATTTGCCAGATAACTATCATTTTAATAACAGAAATGCCACAGCCTTCACATTAATGTCAGTTGGACTGTTTTCACACCTTGGCCATCTGTGTATGGAGTAATAAGTGGTCAGAAAAAATGACCACTTTTACAGTGTCACCACTGTCTGCTGACTGGGCAAGAAACTGCCAACACTACAGAAATTTCATGTCTACGCTTGCAACAAGTCTGTGAAAAATTGCACCTTTAGATGCCGTTAAACTGAATTTTCTCCTTTGTTTAAACTGAAGCGGGTCAGTATTTAAGGCCATGTTCAGACAGTGCAGTTTCTCATCATGATGAAATGAGAGGTGAGCGTAGCGTTACACTTATAGACATCTGATTGCATTGAAATTGGACGTCCAAACATATTTAATGTTTTGCTATTTTCATTCTTTCAGCACTTTAATGGCCCGCTTCTATAACCAGACTGCTGACTGAATAGTTCAAGGTACAATTTTTGGATATTCATGAAACTGTAAGATTTATTTTCAATATAACTGTAGCTGAATATTGATTGTGTGATGATATTGTGTTGCTATAGGCATGCTTTTTTTTATTATTCTTTATACTTTTCAATTTTTTTGTAATGTGTTTAATCTGAACTCAATAACTTGCAAATCAAATGATCAATTATTGTTGTTGTAGTTGTTTTTAATTAAAAAAAGGAGCAAAAATAGCAAAGTCTGCAGATTTAATTAAATCTAAATATATTGAATTAGTTGAATTGACTTGTAATTTTTATTTTCTTTGTCCTTTTCTTGCTGTATAAATATAAACCGTATCTAAATGTGTTTCTGTCATAACACCCGAGCCTTTAAAAGCGTTTTTCCTCAATTAATTCCAACATCTCGCACTAATGATATGTGATAAAAAAATAAAACCAAAGCTTCGAGCATCTGGTCACAAATTATTTGTTTCTCCAATAAACACTGACATTTGTACAGTGTTTTGTCGGGATTTATTCAACGAGTAAATGAGCAAGCATTTAAATGTCATCTTTTACATAACTATTGTGTAACTGTTGTTATCCCCAGATGGTTGTCTTAGCTCTGGCCATGTTCGTAGCATTGTCATCTTGTGCAGTTGGTTGCTCGGGGAACACAAATTCTGTGAGTATGAGTTTTGTTCACTGATGTTATGAAGCTAGAAGGCAGATGGAACAATACAAAAAAAAACATTTATTATGCAACAAAAGTTTCCCCAGATGTTATTTAGCACAGACAGAACTGTGCCGAGCTTTTGTCACGCTGAGCTCGTAGAGAGAATAGAACATCACGATATGTTTAATATCATTACTTCAATTTGTCGTTTGAGAAAGTTTTCGTTTCTTCTTTTCCACTCTGAACTCAAACTTTGCTGCGTAGAAGATCAACCTTTGTCTGTGCAACTAGCTGCTATTTTGCTATTTTCAAGGTGATGCAATGAGCTTTTACACAATTAGGGCAACAAAATTAATAAACAAGTCTGTTGATTAACCATTCTGTTAAATAATTTTTCATTTATTAAAAAAATAAATAAATAAATGAAATTTTAATATCTTTTCTTTTAAATTTTAAGAAATTGGGCCCTGTATTTTTCACCTTTTTTGATTTTATAGACCAGACACTTTATTGGTAAAGTAAGAAACTAGGCAGGTTAATTATTCACTATTCTTTAAATCTTATTTTTTTTTATGAACATCAGGCCTTCATCTTAGCGAAGGGTCCCTGTAGACCAAAAACGTTTGATCATATTACCCAATTCATCTACATAAAAAAAAATTTATTTTATTTATATCGACTGCCAATTTTGCATCAATAAAGTCAAGGTGGAAATGTTGCTTCAAATGCTTGTTTCCATTTTCTGTGTGTTGAAATCTGTTTTTATTTTTTACTTGATTTTTCAGACATTTAGTAGGAAAACACTAGAATTTGCCTTAAAATTAATTGCAGTGGGCTTTGCTTTTTTAATGGTAAATGGAGTGGTTCTTATAGAGTGCTTTGCAATTCATAGAGAGCAACTTGAGGCTCAATATCTTGGCCAAGGGTGTTTTGGTACGCACACCAGAGCAGCCAGGGATCAAACCACCAACCTTAGGATTTGTAGACTACCTGCGCTACCACGTGAGCTACGGCCATTGCATTAAAGCTTTTATTAAAGCATAAAATAAAAAACATAAATTATACACATCTACAACAATCCAGCCCTCTGCAAACAAATCCTCAAATCCAAACCAGCCTTTTACAAGAGTACTACATATACAGTATACATACTCATATATAGATATGCATGTATTTGTACACACATACGCATTTATTCATTCCTTTTCTTTACCTTCTTGTTTCTATAGTGACATAGGTATAGGTAACTTCTATGAATTACCGCACACTGACTCTGTATGCATTGGACATAATCTGGAGCATCTGGACCCACTATTTTTATTATTATTATCATTATTATATAAATCCCTATAAATCTGAATTATTATTTTATCTGTCAATGAGACTGCAGCATGTCACTCTTTCTAAAAATGCTCACTATTGCAGGAGATGGAGAGCCTGAAGTGTGAACAAACAACACTTCAGCAGCAGCAGAATGCTCTGACTCAGGTAGCCTCTATATAACTCCTTACAATCTGTCTCCATACTGAGCACCAGCTACTGAATGTGTTATTTTTTTTTCATGCGCAGATGCATATATCAAGCCGTCAGAAAAGAGCTCAGAAGAAAGTAGGTCAGTGAATAAAATAATCTGCATTCTTTACTCAAAATAAAACTATTTTCAACACGCACTCTTAATTCAATATGTGCTGCGATCTCTCTTCTCGAGCAGGAACACACGTCCTCACTTACAGTCCAAATTACATTGAGGTTGATAACTTTCAGTCATCTGTGGAAGATGCAAGAAGACGAGGTGATCAGATCAGGTCCTAGATCAGACCTGGCGCGCCACCAACACCACCAGCAAGCTGAAGATGTGTGATCGGCAAGTAGACTGGAAAGGTAACCGACTGCACTTTCTTTATATGTAGCATGCACCTATTTCACTAAAAGTAGCAATGGCATTTAAAAAAGAAAAGATTAAATTTTTCATCTTCTATTGGAGGGTGGTACCGTCTTTTCTACAAGGGTAAAAGTCTGCAGATGCCTGAGAGGTGCGTCCCTGTGAACAAATGTGGCACCAACTCCCCGCTGTGGCTGTCCAGGCCTCATCCAAGGATCAAGGATGGTATTGTGACCCGCAATGTCTGCGGCCATTGGAACAACAGTGGTTTCCGTTCCATCCCCATCAAAGTCAAGAAGTGCCCGGGCAACTATTACGTAAAAAAATGCATTAATATTGTGCACATTTGTGGGAGCGTTTGGCTTTTGGATGCTGAAAAATTAAGAAATTAAACATCCACTTTCACCCACAATCCATATTTATCCTGATTGCTGCAAATGTATACCTTTTGGAACAGTCTAATTCCTGCTAAGAGCAGTGCTTTTTAGAGGCCTTTTCGAATGTTGCTGAATGTGTGTTCTCAGACGTCAACACGCTCGTGTGCGGGCGATGCAGGAGAAACCAGTCCTGTGTGAGCAGAGATAAGATTAACTGGAGATGCAAGACAAACAGAAGTAAGTAAAGTTTTTGTCAGTTTGAATGTGTCATACTAACGTTTACGCTGAAGGGATGGAAGGCCTTGGATGTCTGGGGCTTTTATTCTTCTCTGTTTGGTGACAGCGTTTCTTTGTCAATCGTAATGCAACTTATTGAATACCAACATTGATTAATATGGGCAATCAGGCACAAATAGTTGCATGCATTATTGTAAAGCACTAATTCGTTACTAGTTTGTATCTATATAAATACAAAAATTCAACATACAAAAGCTTCATTAAACAACTGTTTAAACATTTGTATTACTTTAAGAAATATTAAGAGACAGGTGAAGTCTTCCTTTTTTTCTCCTCAAACTTTAATTATAAGCAAAAAAAAAGCTGGAGAATCTGCTACATAGTTTGTGTAAGAATGATTAAGATATTATCCTGTGTTTTCCATAATACACCTACAAAAGCCTTTCTTTATTAAGAAATTGCTGCAAGGTATATATTTATTTGTCTTTGTAATAATACTAATAAGATTACCTGCTCTTCAGTGTCTTCCCAAAAGATCCACTTCTTTGCGTCTTAACCAGCCCAAATCAATGGCAAACTGAACAGGATCGAGTACAGCAAGGTGCTGGTGAATGTGGGCTGGTGTGTTCAGGGCTCCCGTCAAAGGAATCTACCAGTTCTTCTTCTCCACTCAGACAACCATTAAGGGCCTTAAAACTGATCTGTGGCTAGTAATAAATAATTACTGGGTGGCTGTTTCTCGTGCACATGTTCCCCGTTCCTACAGTGTTGGAAGCACATCTACATACATGACTTTCCTCTGCAGAGGGGCTTCAGTCTATGTCACCCACAACTGTGGTAACTCCTGGGCCACCGCTGCATCCATGACTATTACATTTGGAGGCTCACTGCTTTTACAAAGTAAATAATATGTTTAAAATGGTGCTCATTGATGTAGTGTGTCACTTTTATTTGTTTTTGTATTTTAGCAAAGAGGAGATAAGGAAAAAGTTTGTTCTTTCTGTCAACAGATTCACGGTTGTTGTAATTTATTTCATTATTTTTGCTAATGCTAACTTGTGCTAAATCAACCAGTTCCACTGTATTAACTACTCTGTGTCTGCTTTGATGCTTAAATGAAAATATTAATATTAAAAAGACTTAAGAGTGATGTTACTGCAATTTATACATTCATTTAAAATTCACTTTCAATTCAGTTTTATTTATAAAGCCTCAAAACTCAGCAAGGCACTTTATTTGGTAAGAAATCCCAACAAGCACTATGTGACAGCGGGAAGAAAAAGCTTTTCTCAACAGGAAGAAGCCTCCAATAGAACCAGTCTAAGAGAGGGCGAGCCATCTGCTGTGAACGGCTGGGGATGGAAGGAAAGCGAAAAAGGGAGAGCATAGGTAGACAGGACAAAACACAGAGGATGGGAGACAGATGTGCAGCAGTAATAGCAGGAGCAGGAGCCATAGTACAAAGTCGTGAGGAGAGTAGAAATGTGCTGTCTGGTACAGGAAGTCCTCCAGCAGCCTGTGTCTACAACAGCATAAAAAGTGATGCCTGAGTCACCTGATCCCACTCTAACTATAAGCTTTAGCAAAAAGAAAAGTTATTAGTCTAATCTTAAAAGTGGAGAGGATATCTGTCTCCCAAATCCACCGGCAAAGAGCTGATAGCTGAAGGCTCTGCCTCCCATTCTACTTTCAGAAATTATGAGAACCACAAGTAAGAGAGCAAAGTGCTCCGTTAGGATAATATTATATTATGTACTCTTTAAGATATAATGGTGCCTGATTATTCAAGGTTGTGTATATGAGGAGAAAGATTTAACAGGGAGCCAGCGAAGACAAGCCAGTATAGAGGGAATATAGTCTTTCTTTGCAGTTCCTGCTGCTATCCCCACTGCAGCATTTTGGATTAATTGGAGGCTTTTCATGGAACTTTCGGAACAACCTGATATTAAAAAATAGTAATAGTTCAGGCTAGAAGTAATAAATGCGTGAACTAGTTTTTCAGCATCACTGAGGCAGGATTAATGTAATTTTAATAATATTGCTCAGATGAAAGAAAGCAATTCTACATATTTTTTTTTTATGTTTTTGGCATATACTGATCAAAAATGACTCCAAGATTACTACCCATGGAGCTGTTGGAGGCCAAGGATTTTAGGGCCAAATATAGAAGTAGGAAATAAAACGTCATCCAGTCATTTATGTCCTAAATTAATTGATTTATGATGCATTGTAATGACAGAACAAATGTATTTTTTAATCATTTATTTATTCAGGTTAAAATTTTTATCTCAATGAAATCACATAATAGATGATATTTTACAATTTTTTAAGCATGTAAGTTAATACGATTAGAGCAACACTGCTGTTTGTCAGGGTGGAGTTTTCAGTCATAAGCGTCATTAAAAGCCATTTACCTCTGTTTTACACAAGGTGGCGCACTAATATCAGAGTAAGCCTAGTGAGAAGCCGGCGGCACTTAAAGTGTTCAGCTTCTTTTACAGGTTTCATTCAGGAGGCAACGTTAAGATACAGCATAGGAGGGAAAACCTAAAAAAATAATGTTTTATTTATCACAGGTTATTTGATAATTAATCCAGTGAATGACTCGTTGTCTACATAACTGTACGTCTGCTTTTCATTCATATCATCTTGAGAAAATCTTACTGAGACCCAGTTTTCCCTTTTATGGTAAAAGAGGGCATCATTAAAGTGAGGCCAAAAACATTATGGTTTTCCTCCGAGTGTTTAACAGCTTAGAGGTGGCGTCGTCATTGCTGAAATATGTATCAGAAACTGGTGGAGCGGTGGTCTACAGAAATATTTGCAATGCTTTTCAACTTACACATCGCTGCCTGACCAACACCTCTCCACAGGGCGGGGGCGGGGCTTAGACGAGGATGCTTCAATCCTATTGGTGTACGGTCGTTCAGGAGGGACAGGAGAGAAACTCCAGGAAAAAGGACGGACGGACAGGGGGAGCTGGCGCACGGTGTAACGGGACGGTACCTTTCGGCGTAAAGACGAAACTTTGTATGGACATGAGGATATTTTGGAATAATTCCTGCTTGTTAAAAGAAAAGCGCAGCTCCTGAAGGGAAACGGCGTGTTAAAACGTTCAGAATTAGCAGCTGCTGGTTTTTAAAAGGGAATTTCCGACCTCAATTAAACATGACTAAAATTAGAATTTGACCAAAAAAAAAAGAAAAGAAAAAATGAGCACCGAATACAGAGCTGCACATTAAAGTAGAGGAGGTGGTCAGGGAAGCCCGCCAATGTCCACCCTTTGTCGGCACTTCAGAGCAACTTGTTGACACATTTTATTTTCCAGGAGTTTCAGTAAGAAGAAAAAAAAATAACAGCATGGCAGAACACGAGAGCCTGGAGTTTGGAAAAGCAGACTTTGTGCTTTTGGACAACGTGTCTATGGAAGAATTCATGGCTAACCTAAAACTCAGGTAAGCCAGCCCTGCACGGCTGCGGTCGTTCACCTTTGTAAATCCGCAGGAGTGTCTAATAAGCACTCACGCTCGGGAGAGTGGAGATTTAGAGCGAACACGGTACCTGCTAACAGCATTTTTAGCCAAAATGTTTGCTGTTTGTCATTCAACAGGTGTTACAAAGCTCATTCTTGCTGAATGAAGAGAACTTGTCAAGCGGCTATAATCTCTGCCATCACCTGTTTTCGATACGTCACTTTCACATGTGAATGATGGGATGGCCAGCTTGTTTAAAGTGTTTGGTTGCTGTCGCGCTTTTCCCTCCTTTGCCTGCTTTCGGATCAAACCGGTAATTCGCTTTGAAATATTTTGAGTGAAACTCCACCCAGCCTCCATGCACACAACTCCGGTTTGAACGGATTCTCCTCCAGACCGGTTTCTATCAGCTGTGTTGTCAGTGGCTCTGTGTCAAGCATGATGTCAGACACGCCTTGCAGCATGGGGGTAACATTACGTTTCAGATGGGCTGTGGCTTGGAGTTCAGTTTCTTCTTCTCCTTTCCTCACCTCTGCCATCTGTGATGAAAGTGGAAGCTGATCCCCAATGTCAGTTTGGAGTGAGGTCTTGGTGTGTTGGTGTGTTTTTAATGGTGTGGTACTGGGGGAACTTAGAACAAAGCAGGGGGCACACAGAAAATCAGAATATTTGATCAGAAAAATACTTCACAGGAAACTGGCTACAATTTTGAGGTACATGTTTAGCCCTTTGGACTAATACAGATGAATTAGATGGCTAATACATGAACAATGGTGCTGCACAAGAGCCTGAAAATTATTTTGTATTTAATAACTGTTTTATAAATTAATAAAATAAAAAGTTAGACCTTTTACTTAACTTTGTTAAATAGGATTATAACTTTTTAGGATAATATACGCAAATAACCTGAAGTGAAAGTTTGGCAAAATCAAGCACATAATATAATAAAAAATGATTGATTACTGTGTTTATGGGTTAAATATTGGAACTTGAGATGATTGGTTTAATTGGTGTTATACTGCTGGGTAGCTTTAGCTGTAATGGTGCAGCACAGATGGTGCATCAGAACCAAAATGTTTAAAATACATGGTGTGGAGTGCTAATAAGTACAATATTTGCATTCAAATATAGAGGAGTGGACATAGACAGTAGCAAAACACAGAGATACTTAAAGTGCAAGTATATTAAAATTGTGCTTCAGTTATGTACTTCAATAAATGTAAATTTACAGCTGGAACAATTAATAACAGTATTGGCAGTAAGCTGGCATGTGAAGAAACATGGTCCATAAATGGTCAAAAGCAAATAAGAAGATATGTGCTGAAAAAAATGTCAGTGTCAGAACTGTGTGTTGGCTTAGGTTGCACATTTCAAACTAGCAATGGAAGTTGATTCAAATAATATGCTTGGGTTATCCTGCCTATCTTTGGCCAGGAGACTCTTGCAACAGAGATTTGTTTTCCCAGGAGCGTCACTTCCTAATTAAATAAAGATTTAAAGAATATTGAAAAATGAATGTAGGGATGTAATCAAAAATAAATAAATAAACAGGACAAAAACCTGGCAAGATGTTTAGTCACTGGTTTCACTTTCTCTACTTAGCACATGTGCTTTATTAGTATCACTATATGGATAAAAGTTTTAGACCATACCACTTATTCTTTGACTTTAGGTGTTTTCAGTCCGTTTTGCACAGGTGTATAAGGTGTAGCTCCTAGCCACACATTCTCCCTTTACACATATTTGTGAAAGAGTGAGCTGATTCTAAAGAGCTCACCTGTTTTTGTTAGGGTTAGAGTGCTGCAATGAGTCATTTTTTGAACTGTAAGCAATATGACTTCAAAGTGGAAGTGTTTGGGACCCACAGCAACTCAGCCACATACAGTTAGACCCTGTAAAGTTGCTGTACTCAGTCACATGGCTTCAAAGGGTTGAACCTCTTCTGTCATGAATATTAGCACAAACACAGCATGCCTGGAGTTTCAGGGCATGGTTTTCCATGGTTGAGGAGCAGCATGCACGCCTTACATCACCAAACACAATGGCAAGTGCAGGATGGATTGCTGTAAAGCACCACTGGACTTTGGAGTAGTGAAAATGTGTTCTGTGGAGGGAAAATCATGTTTATCTGTCTGCAAATCTGATGGATGAGACTTGCTTTGGAGAATACCAGGAGAACATTAACTCTCCAACTGTGCCACACCTAAGGTTTGGTGGAGGAGGGACGATGCTACGGAGTTGTTTTTCTGGAGTTTTGGCCAATTGTATGCAGTTTGAGGAAGACAAATTTCCATTGCATCCTGACCATACCCTAGTGCACAAGCAAGGTCCATAAGGGCATGGTTGGATGAGTCTGGTGTGCAAGAACCTGAGTGGCTCATGCATAGCCCCGACCTCAACGCCATCCAACATCTTTGGAATGAACGAGAACACAGTTTGAAGCCAGGGCCGCTTGTCCAACAGTATCTGCTGTCATAGCTACAAAGCTTGGACCAACTCCATATTGATACTTATAGATTCAGACGTCATAATGAGATGTATTAAAACATTTATTCTATAAATGGACCAACACTTTTGTCCATATAGTGTGAGTCACATCAAGATAAGACTTTATTGATGTTCAGGGGAAAAACACCTAATGAGAGAACAACAAAGGATCTGAAGACAGGAAAAATGCTTTAAAATTAGTTACAAAATAATACAAAGAAGTAACATTTCACTTTGTGCCGATGTTACAAACTTAATCAAATAAAGTGTCTTGGTAGTTATTGGGTCACAATATTACATACTGACAACTTCTGTGCTCCTTGAGATTGATTCTCCAAGTGCAGCATGAATCACAATCCAAAATGTATTCCTTATGATGATAAAGAGACCAGCGACTATCATTTAAGCCTAAAATATCCAAACAGTGGTTTGTGGGTTTGTAACCTGGTGACAATGAAGGCCATAGACTATGTTTGACATCATCCTCATCAAACTATTTAATGAGCCCCTGAGTCTTGACGTTGCCTTTGTCATCTTGAAGAGACCACTTGCACTAGGGGTAAACTGTTTCATCAAGAATTAAAGTGATCACTTAGAGCAGCTTTGTTTTGACTTGCAGCGTCCTTCCTTCCTTCTTAGGGAACGTATAACAGAGCCACTGCACTCATTGTTTAACCTGTCATCTGTAGTGCAGCGAGTTTTGCAAAAGCGTAAAGTGTTTTGCTGCTGTGAATGTGAAGGTCGTCATTAAACAACATGCAAGTTCAGTTGTTAGTAGACATACTGCCAGCAGTGACTTGTGGAGTAAATATTTGAAGGACTTTAAGGTTGCACTTTCCAAGGTCTTTTTCTACTGGCAGTCAGTTGGCTGTGTGGTTTTCCTTATATGACCAAGCAGAGCAAGATATTCAGGAATGTGGACCACACCAAAATGTTTGTGATTCCTTTTCCGCCCGTGGAGGGTGGGGCTGGTGATAATGACGAGAACTGTTAGATGCACGTACCTGCTTAAAAGAAGTGGATTGCAGCCAGAATCACTTGGTGCTAAGTATTAGTGGTACCTTAAAGTCTTTCTTCTCCCTCTCAGTACCTTCTGCCAGCTTTTCCTCATGTTTTACTCCGCATAAACATTTGTTACAATGTGCCAATATTCAAGCTTAAATCCATGCTCAGAAAACTGGGGCTTTTAGAGTTACTTGAACACCATCATTATAAGGAATATATTTAGGGGATATATTAAAATCAGGAATCAGAATTGTGATTAATTTCATTAATTAATATATTTCAGAGCTTTTGTTGTTAAATGCATTTGGACTGCTCTTTTTTTTTTTTAGTGTACAGTTTGCTGTTTACGATAAATCAAAGATGTCTGAGAGGAGAGAGTGCCAGATGCACGAGTGTACGTGTTTATAGAGGACATTGCCGTAATCGTTAACAAAGCTTTTACTAACATACTTTTAAAATTAGATCAGCTTCTGTGGTGTGAACAGTAGCCTTGGCAGACAGGCAAGAAACCTGCAAGGATCCAGACAACACCGGGCCTCTTTTTCCCGACTCTGTCCTATTTTCTGTCTGTTTGTTTTCCCTCCAGCTAGACAGCTCGGTCCAGAGGTGGCGTGTGCAGATTGTTATTTGTAGAGGGTGTGACCAGCAAGGAGTGCTTCCTTTTTGCTCCTTTTCCCCTAGTCTGAGGGTGCATGCATGCATTCATGGGCACATGTGTGAGTGTGTTTAGGCTGTCTCCAGTTCTCTCATCCAAAGTGAGCAGTGCTGCAGCCCTTTTGCACATCTCTCATGGGTGTGTTTTACACCGTGTGTGGGAGCTGAGCGTCATAATATAGTGTAACACACTGAAATTTAGCTTCAGAGCCACTAAACTGAATGCATTTATTTGAAGTTATTTACAGGTGCTGGAAGAGCTAACATAACATTTTCCAGGTGGTTCCTCAGGCGCTCTTACTGAGAAGCTCACATTGTTCACTCTTCCAAAAGTTGTGAAAATCCCCAAATATTTTTATTTAAAGTGGGTCAAAAGCCAAGCTTTGGTGTGGAGCCAGTCCTCATTTAGTGACTCCACAGTTGGCCAAGTTTGACTAACCGACTCAATTACTCCGCTCTATATGGGATTTCTGCTAGTGTTGTTAAAAGCCTGCCATGTTGGGAAGGTAATCAAGTTCCCCGGTGGCTGCATGCATGTAAGGCATGATTTGGAAAAGATTGCTTGTGTTCCCTCACTGTGGCCAGAAATGGTTGTTCAAGTTGACATTTACTTTGTTTGACTTGAGGTTGAACTGTGTGGCCTGTTCCAGAGAGCCTCCCAGTCTCAAAATAGAGCCCAGCAGTTGCCCAAAGTCTTTTTGTAGAGATGGTAGGAGAATAATGCCAGATAGCTGTATGGTCTTGAGAACTTTGCACATCGACTTTAAGCAGATATGCTCAAAACTGTTCAGCAGAACCTATATCTGATTATTTTTATAACTGTGAGTTATCTTTCCTAATTTAAACTCATGTTTACTGATGACAGTAAATGTGATTTTATACCTTAAATTGACTAAATAAAGCAAAATATGGGCAAAACAGTTATAGCAGTATTTAGTGATCACTTTGTCCTTTAGATCTGACATCCTGCGAACTCACAGCTCTTGTGTATAGCAAGTTTTTCTGCCACTAAATGTCTTTATAAGGCAGCATTGTCTTGTCTTTTCCAAGGGAAAAAAAAATCCTCTGAACCCCTGTGTTTCCCAAATAAACATGGGAGTATTTTTATTGTACATCAGTCTTATAAATAAGTGTCTGATCTTCCAGATCGTCACACTAACAGATGAGGGCAGGTTTTTAATTGATGTCCAGATGAATGAAAATCGAATGAGAAGAACATGATGGGAAATGGGCTGTTTGCTTTAATCCTAACCGTCTTTGTAGGTTTTCTTTCTACTGGGCTAAGTATGATAATATTATCAGGACTTCTACACAAGCAAAATATTGTTCTGAACGTCTGAAGGCTTCTGTTTGTTTGACTGCTCTGAGTGATTTGACCCTTGAACCTATCTATGCGGAGTTAAACAGGACTTTGAACGGGAAGTCTACAATAATGTGGAGCAGGCCGGCAAAGCAGGAAAGCTGGCATTTCCCCTGCCTTTGCTCCTCACATTTCATTGATTCCTACAGCCTCTTCCCAGCTCAGTAAAGAATTTTGTGTGCAGACGGGCATATGCTGTACACATGAGATTCAATTTTGTTCTCAGGTAGCATAGCTAGGTTGCAGTTGTCACTCCGTTGTGGCATTTCCTGTATTTAAACATAGAATTACTTGGTAAATTGCTTTGAATTGCTGTAAAAGGAACAATGCTCCTCCTGTTTTAACTGCTCCAACTGCAGGTACATTAAAAGAGGGGTGACGTTAAATGAGACAACCTTCTCTGTTTTTGTGCTGCAAAAAAAATAAGAGATCAAACCTAGCGTAGGAAACCTAGTGTCTCCCACTCTTGTAAGATATGGTCTCGGAGGACCGGTGACACTAAAGACCCACTACGTGTTTATATGTTGGTTTTTTTTTGTGTGTGTGTGGGGGTCTTTCAATTTAAATGCATTGGCATCTGGAACATATTAAGCTTAAGGCCTTTCCTCAACTAAATCCGTCTTTATTTGCTGCTTTTGTGCCTTTGTTCATTCCTCTGCAATAAAACCAAAGTCCATGTGCACAACACTGTCAGCCCCACAGCAAAGATGAAAACGGTGATAGTGTGCAGCAGATGACTGTAAGAATATTTAATCCCAACCCGCATATTAAAGTTTTTTCCTCCCAGTGGTTTTTCAGTCAATGGAAGAGAAACGTCTTTAGATGAATGCTAAGATAGTGTGCTTTTTGGAAATGGAGGGCCAGCAGCAGCAAGCACAGAAATGTGTATGACGTCAGTTACAATCGTTGGCGTTAATGGTACAAGATCTGAGGGAGACGACAGGCTCGTTGTGTGATTAACATCTGTTTCCTTTATGTTGCAGTAGCTAAACATTGAAACTGTTTGCTCTTTATTGCAAACTCCAAAGTTGCTTCAGTCCCTCACACTGCCTATATTCCTGCGAGATTTCTTACTAAGAAAACGAGCCTTCGCCGAGCTGACAGATTCATAGAAGGCTGTTTGAGAAATGCCTCGTCGGCCTGCTCCCCTGCAATCCAGCAGTGAAAAGTCCAGTCTCACCACAAGAATTTCCATACAACCGCCTATAATCTGAAACACATTACCATCCTTACATAAACAGGGGCTGTGCTTGTGTAGCTTTATTTCCCTCCAAAATAGGTTCAGCGACTCTCAGAGACGTCTCATTTGTGGACTCTTGAGATGGGAGGCGGGGTCAGCAGCAGGACGCTAGCCCAAGTAGAGTGTTTCTAGGACCAGGTTTTGTCTTTATTTTAGTGCTGTTGTGTCACAGTTTCCATTTTTCTTGCTGCATCTTTTCCATTATTCTGTGTATCTGCTGTTGGTGGCTTCATTAGATCCAAATTAACTTTGGTTTTTTGGGCCTTCTACTCAGGTATGCAGTGTCTTTAATGGGTGTCATTATTAACAATGGTTTTCTGAATATTATGCAAGGAATCTACAGACTGTTCCTATAAAGCAGCTTCTTCCTGATTGAGGAAATGCATAACAAAGTCCACCTCGTGTGTGTAGAAAAACTTACACAATTCAACTCAGTTCATGTAATTTGACACTTTAGATTTCAGAGTTAAAAAATCATTAGATAGCTTAAAAAGTATTGATTATTATAAGATGTTTTTTTCCTCTGGAGCCACGAGGTTCCAGATGATTAGCTGACACATTTTCTTCAGCACATTTAAGATGCAAAAGGATTCATTTGGGATTTTATGGCCAATATCTTAATGTTGGCCATAACATCTTAATGCACACCTATACACAAATAAACACTAACATATCCATTATCAATTCACCTATGAATAAAATAATTGAAATTTGACTTGCCCTTTAGGGTTTAAATTTGTCAGGCATCACATGTAAACTGTCTGGCTGATGATGCAACAAGCAACCGCAACCTGTCTGTGCAACATAATGCCCTGACAAAATTCCCAGTACCCTCATTCTCCAGTCTACACACAGGACTCTTATCTCCTGTCTGAATCTCATTCACTTCAAGTCCGCTAACATGACGTAGAGCTTAGCGATCCCAGATAAGGAGTGTTAGTCTTTTGGTTATTTATGCGCGTTTGTGGTTTTGGGTATGTACGCGTTGTCTTTTGTGCACATTGTGTGTCCAAGGTAGCGATGATGTCGTCCCCTGCCTCCTCCTTTGTTGTATTGTTCTCTTGTCCACCTGTTGGAGCTGTGCTTTGAGCCACAGTGGGGGTGGAACAGCTTACTCACTTTCACAGCCAGCACCTCACATCACTTTGCTGCTCCTAAGTGAAGGAGTACATGTAGGCGGATTATTTACTGTCAGCATTTTTCTCTTTCAAAAGCTTCATAGGAACCATTTTTCAGACTGTACAGTTTGAAACTTTGTGTTCTTATTTCTCCCAGTTGGTAACCAGTTGTCAAAGATGTGCCATAAATGTGAAAATTCACATTAAAGGGGTTTAAGCAAGTTAAAACGGCTTTTACACTAGTATATCTGAACTCACCCGACTGAAATCTCTGCATAGATGAAAAGTTCCCAGAATAATTTAAGGAAAAAAAAGCTAGAATTTCTGTTATTTAGTTAATTATTTCAGCTTTAGCATAACAACTAATCCTGTTTCATCTATTTCTGTCCTTTTCTTGCCTCCTCTGTCTCCTCCTCTGTTAGTTTTTGTCCATCTGTCTGTTTTTGTGCTCTTCCACGCTGCCCTTTTAGCCCTGATAAAAATCATAGTACTTTCCTGAAATAGCGTGTTGAGTAATGTCTGGTTCTTTTGGGTTGGATCATTTCTCAGTTTTTTTCTTCTCGCTGTGTTTCTTCAAAAAATCCACTCAGTCATCCATTTTCATAGCCAAAGCCCACTGTGATTTTTACATCAGCCGCTGCTGGCCAGTGTGTTAAAGCGTAAACGGGTTCTGTGTCAGGAAAGCAGCCAGACTCAAAAACTCAACCACTACCACCACTGCTCCCTTCATTTCTTCTATATTAACAGGCCCTCAAGGCCTTCAAAGTCCTCTACTCAAATACTGTACATGCAGTAGTGGCAGCTTAACTTTGGTTTGGTATATTGTGTGTGAGTAAAGGGGCGGGGCAGATAGCTGTGATCACATTCAACAAAGAAAGGAGGGTCGGCCACCTGATCTCCAGCCAGGCTGTTTACACATGGCTCCCATTTCCCCTAAGTGTGCAGGCCTGCTGCCCTCATGGGAACTTTGTGTAGCTTGGCCTTAAGGCTTTGTCTGTTAATCTGCCTGTTGCAGCTCCTCACAGAAGATTGTTTTATAAGACATGTACCTCTTGTGTGACAGTTTTATGAGTTGTGCTTTAATAATTTCCTCTAAACAGCTAGCAAAACAGCAATAATACCTGTATACTTTATGCAAATGAAAATATGGAAATGTCGTTTTTACCTATGTGAAAAGTGCACATAGTGAAGTGTGCACAATAGAAATTGTGAGTTATATTACTTACTAGAATCAGTGTCAGTATCACTTGTTATATTTTTTCAGTAGTATTATCCTTAGTTTTATTATTTCAGCTGTTTAGTTACGCTTCTTTCAGTGTGACTAGTCAGACTGTCTGATTTGTCAGGTAAAGCACAGGTAAAACAAATCCCATTAACATTGGCTCAGGTCCATCGGGGGTCCCACTTAGCTACTCGGAATCCGTAATACAGGAAGCCTGGAAGTGGGTCACTTAAATGAAAGCAGATGTCAGCGTATCAGTTATACCAGTGTTTTTCCTGTTATGTGCCAGAGTCTGCTATATAAAAAAGGTCTATGCAAACAATGTTTTCAAACATGTGCTCATGCTTTTCCAAAGTAGCACAGTCAAATTATCCAGCTGTCCAAAATACAAACAGAACTGAAATCTAATATAGAATTTTTAACTTTCTTACAAGTTTATTATTAATTTGGAAATTGGTATTTGGCGAAACAATAGGATTTTGTGTCCCCTTGATTCCTTTAGAGCGTGGGTCACATACAACACAAATTTGATCCAGATGAGTAAAACTCCTCTTTCTGACAGTGCAAAGACATTTAATTAAGCATTTAATCCCAGACAAGTCTTAATATCAGAAAAAGAAGTGCAATTTCAGCAACATCTGTTTTCTACATGATAAATGTGCTAAATTACAGAAAGTTCTGCTAGCTCATTGAAAATACAGTTAAAAGTCCAGTCTAGGTACTCCTTCCATTGGGCCAAATTGAAGTCTCTGGCAAACCGATTCTGTCCCCTGGGCCTTATGTTTGACACCACTGATATAGAGATGACCATAGACTCTTCTCTCTGTGATACACAGCATCCAGTGCCATCATCCTTATCTGGATTTTTGGCTTGTTATTATTTTGACAAATGGGGTGTCTGCATCATTCTAATTCGATATCATTAAATCGTTAACTTTTAGATAGACATGACATCATTAGAGGACAAAAAGCGTGACAGTGTCTGTTTTCATACCAGACCCATTCATTGTAAGATGACATAAGCTTTGGTCAGTCTTTTGTTTACGTTGCTGATGTAACTGTTAAAAGATGTTGCCTAGTTTCTTGTATTTATTTTAGACAGTGAAAAATTCCAGATTTTTTGATCCCAGGGGATAAAGAGAGTGAAAAGTCCTTTATAAAAGCCTATTGTTGGAGGAAACTGTGCCAGTAGCTTGGAAGCATTTGATGTGGGCCTGTGGGAGGGTGGATGGGTTATGTGTTGACGGGCTGTGTCTCCTAAAGATAGTGCTAAACAGCAGCTCCCAGACTAAGCAGGCTTTACAAAGCAGCGGAAAATCCCCTAATGCACAGCCCAGATGTCTGATGGCTGCAGACCGTGAAGAAAACTTCTGTGGCACAGTACATAAAAGAATGGAGCAGAGGAGAGTAAAGTGGGGTAGAGCAGCACTTTGAACACATTTCTGGTGGGTAGCAGAATAAAAAAGGTACTGATATTTGCCAGACAAACTTAGATTATTATAGCTGGTCTGTATTGGGCACTGAAACAATGGCTGTCCTTGAGCGCTGGACAGTTATACATGAGATCACATTCAGTGTTTCAACAGATTTAGACTTTATTTCTTGTGTGGGATGGATAGAAGGGGGGGAGGGTTTCTAATTGAATTACTAAATACTTCTGTTTATAATTTTGTCTTCTGCAAATATTTCATTTGCCAAGTACTTTGACACAAATAACTGAGCAGCTGCTCTCTAATAAGTCTGTCATCCTCCGGATGAACTCCTGCATCCTGCAAATGTTGGCAGTAGTCTTCATTTTGCTTTGCAGCCTCATAACAGCACACGACCAGCTCTCCACCTGCTGCAAGGTTCTGGTTAAAATGATGTTTAAGCTTGCAAAAGATCTCTAAAGCAGAGCAGTAGATACCATCACCAGCTGCAGCTACATTGACCACTGATCCAGATCTTCTGTGAACGAGATTAAATGGTATCTTAGCTTTTTGTGGTGATGGATCTTGTTAAACAAGAGTGAGGAAAATTTACTATTAGTAAATCAATTTAGGATGTTGCTGTTTAAAGAAAGAGTTTATTTGCTGTGTTTGACCAGCGAGAGGGAGTGGAGGAATAGGTGGATCTAATTAGCCACGTAAGGAAAGCCCAAAAAGTTCATCTAGACATAGCGTTGTGAGTGAAAGAAACATTTCAAAGACACCCTACGTCCGGATGAACAGAATCAACTTTTTGGGCTTTCCTTACGTGGCTGATTTGAGCATGCATCAAGACATATCTTACATCTTCAGAAGACTTTTATTCCGTGACCCACACATAGATGTACAGTGCTATTTTATGTTATTAAAACAAGTTTAAAATCCTTGCATAAGAAAACCTGGAAGCATTAAAAGTTTGGCCCATTTGGCATATTTGCTGGAAAAAGATATGCAGTTGTTTAGTACAAAAGTGAATACTAATTGTTTCAGGTCTACACTTATGGGGAGAAGCAGAAAAGCTAAAATAAGCAGCATGGTTTTTGTTATGGCTTTTTAAGCGAAGATAAGGTCTTCCCTTACACGGCATTAAAGCAGGCTGCTGTGACTCTAAACACGAGCAGTGGTGGTAATGAACACTGAGTTTAAAAGTGGAACAGACACAGATTATCTCCCTGCCCTTCATAATTCCTACGGTGACCCTGAAGTTCACACTCACAATGATGACAACACAGAGTATCTCGGCTCAACCTGATGTGGGCCACAGATTGCACCATCAGATGTAGGGCACAGTTCAGACACCCACTTCTTCATTGCAAGTGTGTTTAAGCCTCACTGGTCTAATTTTTAACATGAATTCCTCGCCTGCTTTATTTGAACTTTAGGAGTTAAAATGCTGATCCTGCAACAAGTCTCTGTATGAGTGCTAAGCAGAGACAGAAAATCATATAAAATGTTATAACGGCATCACTGTGAGCTGCTTCAGGGTGATTTGTTGAAGGCTTTTTTCCTCTCGTTATTTGAGTCACATTTACCTCCGAATTCTTTCCTGAGTTTATTCCTTTTCTGGGAAGATGGGGTGTGCTTGTTGGTGAGAAAATGTTATAATTTGCTTGTACTCCTCCCCAAGTTAACCATAAAAAAGACCCACCCAAACAAGATTGGAGACAGCGGTTGTGCTCTGCTTTGCTCTGTAATTCACATCTGAGGGAAACTTGTCATATGTGTATATGTGCAGTAGGGTTGTAGACCTGTGTGGCAAAAGTTTGTCCTGGTATTTAGAGGGGCGACAGAGTACCATGTTAGAGTGAAAAAAACATTGGTCTCTGTCTGTTTAAGGGTAAATGTGTGTTGATCTGCTCATGTCTCATTGAGACAAGGTGGAATCTAGAAGAAGCAGACGGATGCCTGTAGGCAGATTCAACCTCATCGTGTAGTAGGGCTGTTCGATATATCGGATGACGATATAAAAACGTCTATCGTTTCATTTTACGCTATGTTTGTTTTGTGGTGTCGCAAAATAAACTGTTTACGGCAATATTTTTTCATCGTTTTGATGGTCACTGTAGTGGCTATATTAATTAAAGTTCTCTATTTCTCTTATATTTAATATAACCACACTACTGACGGACAAGCGCCTGTTTTTATGCGTTGTGGTTAGCAACAACGACGGTAACAGCGTCGCGTGTCCGCTTGTTTATGTTCCACATAAACCTTTCACAATAAAGCTCAAGATCCTGTTGAGACTTTTCAAAATAAACTGAATCACGTGAAATAGCAGATTATTTACGGATGAGAATTAAAAAAGAGCCGCCAGGTGCTAAAAAATAGACCTTAGACTCAAACGTTAGAACAGGCTTTTCCCCGCAGCACGCCGTGTAATAAATACTCACAAAGAAAACGGCGGCTGTTACAACTTATGTCTAAAAATGTATCTTTTCATGCATCGGTTAAAACACTCGACTCCAGCTACATGACGCGCAGCTGGAAACACCTCACGAGCTGCCCGAGATTCACAGAATTTACAGTAAATGTTACATTTTTGTGATTTATATCGTTATCGGGACGATAGAATTCTTATATCGGCATATGAGATTTTGGTCATATATCGCACAGCCCTATCGTGTAGTGAAACACTGTGATGGTTACACTCTGATACCGTCAAATCGAGGTTTAGGAGCGGATTATAAGAAAGCCCAGTCTTGATCACATGACTAACAGCTTTTGGTTCATACTCACATTCACATCTATGGTCAATTTAGGTGACCAGTGCATTGTTTTTTTTAACCCTGTGAAGTTAAAATGAATTCATATTTATGCTTACCAGTCTGCCGAACTGGAGCATTTCAGCCAGCAGAAATGGCGATGACATGCCCACTCCTATATGATAACTGCAGTTGTCCAATCTGAACCTAGTAAAAGCATGAGGGATGTTTTGTCTTCTGTCTTTAAATATGAGACTGAAAAATGGTTCTAAAAACCAAGATCAGATGGATTATTGTTTAAATTTCAGTGTGATATATCGGGGGGTCATCAGTATAAAATTGATTAACAATATTATGTCAAAAATAAAATCAAGAAGCAGTATATACAGTGAAATCATAATTTTTCTCAAAATTGAAATTTTAAATGTATTTTTCCATTCGACTTAGCCTTCGACCCTGTCTGTGTTTTTGGTTAGGACTGGTGTTGACGTGTCTGCAGATGGGTGTGCATTGCTAGTGGCTTGTGATCACATTGAAATAATACATGTCACCGTGATTATTTTAGCAACATTAATCATTAAATGATAATTTAGTTGAAAGTCAGGTCATGAAGTAGTCATCAGCAAAGATCTTCCTACTCCCTTTTTCTCTTCAGCTCTTCTCCATCTCCTCCTCCTCTTTTTTTCCTCTCTGATTCTCCCATTTCCTGGCAGCCCTTAGGAGAGACCTCTTTGGAAGGAGATCACACGACTACAGGTCAGACCAGTTTAGCCACACTTCCTTTCACAGCTGGGCAGACAGAAAGATGGATGATGGGAGGAAGTGAGAGAGGATGTAAAGAGAGTCGCATTATTACACCTGCAGATTTATGTACTGCCCAATGTCTCACTTTAATCCCTTATTTAAATTTTTACCTGTTTTTAAAACAGACAGATAACCTGATCAAACTGAAATCTGATTCAGCTTCAGTGCTCCTATAAATAACATTTCTGGGAGGCTATTATGGCCCATAAGGTTCTCTAATCTCTGTCCTGTGTGTCATTTAAATCCTTCTAAATCAGAGTGGAACAGATGGATCAGGCAGCCCTTTATCTCAGCTAACACGCTCCAGCTGATTGAGTTTCTCTTCTTCTCTCCTCTCCTCATATTTATAAACCTAGGTGGGGAAAACGGGTCTCTTCTGGGCTTTTTGCTGAATAAACTCGCCCTCTGTGTCAGTCCTGACTATACAACTTCACAGTGAATCATGAGCATGTTGAATGATTAGATTACTCTTTGTTTGTGTAGTGTGTAATGTTTTACTATTGGAAGGGAAATTGAAACCCACAATGCCAGTCTGACATTGGCACTGGCATTGTGGTGGACACAGTAATAATATTTATATGCGTTTTCCTGCGGTGTTTGCTCAAAGAAAGGTTCTGCCTATGCCTCTATTCACTGTCTGAATAACTGCCACTTGTCACTTTTGCTTTGCAGTAGTGACAAAAATATCTTGACATAAATTGATATTTACTTCAAAATGCAAAATGCACTGACCAGGGTATAAGCATTCATACATATGAATCTAAAGATCAACTTTCTATGACTCAGGAATTGTTCAGTTTCTTTGTAGTGGGGTTTTAATGCAGTTCTGATCTACAATAAGTGTGCATACCAGTAGGCCACGCCCCTAAGCACACAGCAGCAGCAGCAGGTGAAAGAAACCAAAGCCACGTACTGCTGCTGTGTGATTTTAACCACCTGAAAGACATTAATATTGGTTTATATGTATATGCTTTATTTATGGTTTCACCACTTTACCTGTTCTTTCTGACAAGGAAGCAAACTCCAGAGTTCACTAACAGTAATTTTACCTTACAAAACACAGGAGTCCTTTGTTTACCGAGGCAGCAGTTGGTAACCAACTGTAAACTTAAAAATCACAGTTTTTGCCAGCAGAGTCTGGTGGCTTTAAAGAGAGATTTCTTTATAAGCATTATGGCCCACGTTGTTGTTTTCTCAAAGTTAATAAGCATGTTGTCTGCTGTCAGTCATGTAGTTTTAACATCAAAATATAACTTCAAGCTTTAAGTCATTTACATGTGTTATTACCGCACAGTGTCTCCCTCCTTGCTGTTGCACAGTGACTGATGGTGAAATGAGCGGCGAGCTGCACAAAATAACAATTTACTGAAGAAACACGTGATGTATTGCAACATTAAATTATATTGATATAAATAATGTATGATTCTGCACACACTGACCTATTTTTAGTTACCCAGCTTTACCTGCTACTTCACTTGTAATTAGGTCATCTCATGTGGTTTATTGCTGCTATGTTATTGTACCAATGATATGTTGACGTGTGTCAGCCAGACTTAGGACTCATTTAGCAGAACGTTTAAAGCTTCTTATCCTATATTTTAAAAAAAAACTTATCATGAGGGTTTAGCAACTTTTTTTTATCATCGTGTTTTTATCAAACATTGTTAATCACTGCTTAAATCAATAACTTCATGTTTGTTTGATCTTTGATCCTTTTGCCTGCATGTATCGCTGCAGAGGGTTGTGTAAAATCTTCCATATGTATTAGACTGGATCGATTATGTGAAGGTCATAATTCATGCCAAGTCTGCATGAATTAAAACATTTATTAACACATTTCCTGGAAATATAATCAGTACAGTAATTTAAGACTAAGTACACTTAATACTGAGGTCAGTTTTTGAAAAAACAAGCACATGAAATACACAAAACTGTGTAATTTTATTCGTTTATTTCTAAATGAGGTAAAAAATGAACAGCGTCCTCCAGAAATTAATTTAACGTAGAACAAGAAACTTCAGTTGTGTAGTTGGACATTTCAAGCTTGCTGTAAAAGCGACTCGGTGACCATAGACCTTGATAGTACCCAATTTAACAGAAGGAATAAATATGTTAATATCCTACTACAACACCACGGTTGGGTTCGATACCTAATCCTTCTACCACCCACCCATATACTGTGAATATATCTTGCTAACCAAGGTGATAACACTCCACCTTCTGGTTCAAATGAGGTCACTTCCTGCTCCAAACAAAACAGGATATCAGAAAGCAATGGGTGGTGTCACTGTGGCTTCTCTTTTGTTATCCAGGCTGTTTTGGAAAAACAAGTTCAGTCTGTCTGTAGATATATTCCCATATTCCCATCTCACTCTTTCCACACATACACACTGTGTTTTTCTCCACCCAATTAGTCCCCAGCAGACACTTCACCAGCATAATGTCTAATACACTATAAAAATATCTGCACATTTGTCATTATGGTGGTAGACCCTGTCACCTCCCATCTGGGCGGACCCGGCTGGGATTTCCGATACACCCCTCCCATCTCGTAAAGTATTGTCCACCAGAAGCTATTGCACATGTGAGTTAAGTGGGCAGCTCGCTGCGTCGACCCATGCGGTAGGAGATGGAGGCCCCGTCTCAGACAAAGACCTCCAATTGATGTCTAAACAATGGTGCTGGCTCACAGCAGCCTCCTGCTTGTGGAGGGCACAATAGGTCTTTTACTGTAGCACCAGGGGAGGAGTTGCTAGCATGTTAGCTTAGCTGCTTAGAGACATTGTTGTGAACCTGAACATTCAATCTCCATGTGCTCGGAGGTTTAACTGGTGGTTTTAATATTTGCTCTGGTCTTCAAATGTCAGAATTTCTTTTATATATTTAGTGTAAGTGAAAATTAACACGATGATCGGCCATGTTGGCTGAGAATAAACACATTATATTGTGCATGCACAGCAAAAATTAGTTTTGAATATATTGAGTCACAAAGAATACCTTCAGTTTTCTGTGTTTTTTTTTTTGTGTTTTTGTTTTTATCCAACCTTGTTCTGGTTGATCCTCTTTCAGGACACGTGTGTTGTATGTCATTGCCACCTATGACACTGTGTCAGTCAATCTAAACACAGGAATGAGCTAATCTGAGTGTGTGCCTTGCTGTTTTACATTCTTAGGATTTTCTGTTCTTGTTTCCTGTTTGCTTAGTACTTGTGATTCTTTGGGTGTAGAGATATGACCATAAACCAGTATTTAGTTTCTATTTCCATGGGACACTGCAACTGATGAAAGATGAATCTAATCTGATGGAAACTTTCCCTTTTTTTTAATAGAGCCAATTTCCTGCACTGGAAGGTTGGTTTACGATCATCTTGAATCCAAATGTCACACAGAGGCCATTTTAGGGCGCATAAAATAGATTAACAGGGCCGAGGCTTATCTCCTTTTAAATATGCTGATAAACAAAATGAGAGTTTTGGACACCCATCAGCAATTTGGGATGGTGCTCAAAGACTTTTATGTGTTATGAAATGTGTTCATGTGCAGCAATATCGAAGTGTTGAGGACTACTTAACCTCTCTCATCGTCTGACTCAGCAGTCATAATATGCTTTTAGGGTTGTTTGCGAATGCAGCAGCAGAGGTTTGGCAGCTGTGGAGAAAGAGACCATTCTTCTGTGGAGAGAAACTGGCATCCTAGTCCATTTTGGAGAGGAAGGAAGTCAGGCAGGCGGCCTCAGGGAGAGGGAAAAGCCAGGAGAGGGAGAGAAAGATTGTGTGGGTGAAAGAAAAGGGCACAGAAAGTTAGAGCGCGGGAAAGGTAGCCAGAGGTAGAGCAACTTTAACATGAACTATTATGTGTTTGGCAGCTAGTTTGTTTGTTTTTAAACTGAAGAAGAAAAAAACGAATTTACTCCTGTGGCTGGATATGCTCCAATCCATTAATGAATATGGTCAGCGGTTCATCCCAAAGGGGTGGGATGTGGATTAGGGAAAACATCAGACCTGTTGGGTGCTTCCACAGAAATCTGGGAATGTCTCTTTAGAAGACTTCCCCAAAATACACTGGAATATCTGTTAATAGTGCTTTGCTGGTTCACATTGATTTAACCCAACCCTTCTCCATAAGCCATCAGTTATTATTTAAACAGCTTCCTTATTGATATTAACCTCCATAACAACAGATACATCCAAAACAGCGTCTAACACAGAGCATGCTAATAACATCTGCAGCATGATATTGTAACATGCAACTAAAGCAAGCATTGTGCAGATAGGAAACCTTAAGCTGGTGTCACAGCTTGTTCATATTTCATAAATGCCTTTCTGCTATTGTAATTGGTGAAAATGTAATCTGTAGAGGTCTAAAATGTGGTGTGACTGATTTGTAAAAGGGCGATGTTGACAAGTGTTGCAATTGTGTCAGCATTGTGATTCTGCAGTGTTGTAATTATAATGCTTTTTGTGGTTTCTGGTGTCTGATATTAGACTATACAGAACTCTAGAGTAATACGGTAAATGAGCTGTATAAAAAATATAATAAGAATTATATCTTGTTGTCTTCTAAATACATGAAAACTATGCATTTTGAATAGTAAAGGCATTGCATTGTAGTTTGGTTCTGGGTTTTTTTTTAACATATGTTTCCAAAAAAGTTTTGTTAATCTTTATTATTTCAATGAAAATCATTTTGCTGGATGGCGATATACGATATATATCTCGATATTTTTTTTTAAAGCTATAAGGTAAGAACAAAAAGAGAGTTCTTAGTCAAAGCTGTGTCCCAGATGTCACACAGGCACTTTTATTAACATACAGCATAGATGTACATGAAGAAATTACTCAAAAATAAATTATCAGCATTTATTAAATAATAATGCTCCATAAATAAAATAAAACGATGTTGTTTTTGTGCATAACAAAAAGCTCACAATTGTGCAGTCAAAATGTAAACTAAAAGAGGATGAGCATAATAACAAAGACAGACAGATTTCACAGCTGCTCTATTCCCAAGTTCTACTGCGTGACTGACAGCCTGGAGTTTGAAATCCTCTTTGTAACCATGTCTCTTAACAGGTGCCATTTATGGCCCTTATACACACACAATACGGTAATATTACGTTGAAGCACAGTACGTATCACTCCGCGAGGCTCCTCGGTAGCCGTAATGCTCCGACAATCCATCAAGTGGTGCAGCTCCGTAGCTTACCAAAGTCGTACTAAAACATTTTTGACAGATTGCTGAGCGCCGTGTACCACATAAAATCGGTTCACGGTCAGTAAGCACAACCAGAATTCACACATAAGGCGCACTGTCGATTTTGAGAAAATGAAAGGATTTTAGGTTGTTAGCGCATTTAGCTCGTTAGCGCGGTTAGCTTGCTAACACGTTGACGCCGTCCAGCCCCACGCACGGGGCGATCCGCGGTAACTCGTAACTTGCGGCTCCAGAAGTATAATTATAACGTAACATATACTATATCGATCTAAACAATATTGTCACATCTTATATCTCGTATAAAAATATATCGATATTTAAAAAAAAAACTCGATATATCGCCCAGCTCTATAATCTAATCTTGTTGGTTGTGATTATCAATAAAAAAAAAATCATTTTTTTATATTCTTCAGGTTTGAGAAGGGGAGGATCTACACCTACATCGGCGAGGTGGTGGTGTCTGTCAACCCTTACCGTGCCATGAACATATACGGCCGGGACGTCATAGAACAGTACAAAGGCCGTGAGCTCTACGAGAGGCCGCCACACCTGTTTGCCATTGCTGACGCTGCTTACAAAGCCATGAAGAGGAGGAACAAAGACACTTGCATTGTCATCTCAGGTATCACGAGAAGCCCCCCTGCACAGACCAGACAAAAGACACCTTTACATCTACAAAGCATTTGTTGAAACTCTTTTTGCGCTGTTGACTTCACACATTGTCTTCTGATGACTCCGATGTTTTGTCTTCTCAATTCAGCTGAAAATGACGATAGGCACGTCACTGTGACTTAGTCTGAAACAAGTGTTTCATGTGGTCACAAGCTGGGGGAGTGCAGAGAGGATGAAGCACCACTTAGTGGTCAGAGAGGGAAATAAGACCTTCAGATCCTGAGATCACGCCATGAGTGCATCCTGTCATGTGGTTCGGGCAAATATTATTTGTAAAAGAAAAAAATAATTAATGTGGAATTAAATAGTTTTATGCATAACATGAATATAAAACAAAAACTGCGGCTCGGGATTTGTTTATGGGTCTTAGTCACCAGCATGGACGTCTCAACTCGTGTCTGTTTAAAATATTCAGCATTTTAAACCACTTGATTTGATTTGATTTGATTGAATCTTTATTTTGAACATGTTGAAAAAGTACAACAACATAGAATTAAAAGAGACAAATGAACAAAGCAAAACAAAAGGAAAATGAGCAACCACAACTACAAATAACTTTCATGTTCAAAAAGGAGCAGAAAGAAGCATAAGCTTATTTAATCCCACCCCTTTTCCACTATCTAGTAATCAATAGACTACAGAAATACCTCCTTGCAATTACATTATATGTCATGTGTATATTTTTTTTATTATTATTCTTTTTTTTTAAATATATATATACATATATGTTTCTATCTATCCATACATACGTATATACACATACGCACATATACACATTTTCAATAACCCCATTAACACCTCAAAGGATATACAACCTACAAATATATATATACCCATACCAACGTACCCGTGCATTTTGTTGGTTAAATTTGCAGAGCATGCAACACACCACAAAATTATAGATGCCAACGTGATTTATGGTTATTTAAAAAAACAGCTATTAAACTGTTTTGTTTTGTTTTTTGTTTCAGGGGAAAGTGGAGCAGGAAAAACAGAAGCCAGCAAGTATATAATGCAATACATTGCTGCTATTACCAATCCTAATCAGAGGGCTGAGGTTGAAAGGTGAGCAGCTCTTATGGACACTGTCAGCACATAAACACATGGTGAATATTACCAGAAAGGAAGCTGTTTTCTTGCGAGTTCCATTTGTTATGCATCACCACTTCTGTGGGCAGAAAGCTTATCACATAATCAGTGTTATGGCTATTGAACAAAAACAACCAGGCGCGTATGTTTTAATAGAAGGTGTAAACAGTCTCACAACACATTTCTGAGTAAGCAGGATTTAACTCTTCATTCTTTGTGTCAGTCCCAGTGCAACGATGACTACTCGCAGGTCTTATCACAGGTTTTGTTGCTAAAAAATAAGTCAGTCTTTAATTTTAGAAGTAAATCAGCAAGTGGTCAGAGGCTTTTAGATCATAGTGGGATATAGTTACAGCTCAGCTAAGCTTAGTCAAAGCCACTGATAAGTGAATAGGTGTGAGCTGTTACTGTGCAAACAGAAGTTGTTGCATCACATTACAGTCGGATTTTATTTCAGTCTCTTAAAATCATCAAGATAATAAGAAAGTAGAGCAGCTTTGATGCAAAGTCCACCAAATGTAGGTCGAGGGAAAAAGCTGGAAAAGCCTTGATGGTCAACCGTTTAGGTGGTGAATACAAAGTGCTGACAAATGCAGAGACACTAAAACTTTATGCACGAATGTCTGTGAAGGTTCTCATTCATCCAGGTCATCGTAGTCAAAGGAGCTTGCAAAGAAAAGCGTCTGGACTTCTTTAAGTTGCTTGAGGACGTTTCACCTCTCATCCGAGAAGCTTCTTCAGTTTTAAGGTCAAATGGTGGAGAGTCCCAGATTTAAACCTAGTGGGAGTATCCCCCCACAGAGGGACAAAAGACGCCTTAACGCCCACTCACATCCTGGGCCATCTAACCTCAGGAATTCACATGATAAGGTGGGGCCAGGTTTCACAATGAGCTCACCCGAAACTCTGGCTGATTGGGACCCACACCCAGTTTCACACCTTGGCTCAGGCGATTAGAGGATCATCAGGGGGTCCTTTTGTCCCTCTGTGGGGGGAAACTCCCACTAGGTTTAAATCTGGGACTCCCCACCATTTGACCTTAGAACTGAAGAAGCTTCTCGGATGAGAGGCGAAACGTCTTCAAGCAACTTAAAGAAGTCCAGACGCTTTTCTTTGCAAGCTCCTTTGACTTTATGCACGAATAAACATTTTGAAATCCATAAATTTCTTTGTTCACAGAGCAAAGTTTAGAATTGTGCTTTCTATTTATCGCTGAGGTTACAGTAGCTGGTGGTTTACTTCATTACATTTCAGTACAGGATGGTATAATTAGCCAATGCTTTAAAACCCTAGAGTATAGAAGAGTATAGTATTTGATTATATAAAGGATATTTAGAAAATAACAAATTGTAGATGGGTAGGAGGAGTTTGACTGCGTACTCACATACTAATGATGTTCTAAAGGAAATGTATGTGGACAGGATGTGCTTCCTATGTATACAGTCTTTACCAAAAAGGCACTAAAGTAAGTTACTGTGTACACAGTGTTTAAAGTTGTTGGCTGTGTTTATGTATGTCCCATATAAATTACCTCGATCCACATACTAGACCGTATGAGTCACTGTTTTTAAATTGGCTGAACTTGGCGGCTGTTTGTCCTCTTTTTAAGTTGACTTCTTTCTAACTGGCTATTCCTCGCAAACAGATGCTTTGACAGCAGGTGGGCGGGACTTTTTTTTTTCTCACAGCTGAAGCTTTTAGCTTGAAATGACCATATGTGTCATATCTGCTTTCACTTCCATACAGATTCAAGCACAGACAAAAAGACAGTTTGAAACAGAGTTTATTTTTTTGTTTTAGCAGCTTTTGTCTCGCACGGTTTTTCGTAGGCCAGAGTTGGAAAGTATAAATATTTTGTTATAGTACTCGGTACGGTATTTTAAGTCGTTTTTTTTCCCGACAATATTTAAATTTTACTCCCTAAACTTTTACTCCCCACATTTTAGACAAGTATCTTTTTTTAATACTCTTTACATTTTTAAAACAGGCTAATTACTTTAGGTGTGACACTTAATATTTCAACAGTAAAACGTAAAACAATCCTGTTGGTGTATCCATCACAAGATACACCAGCGAAAAACCTTATTTATGCATTTATTATAGAACTGTACTTGGGGGTTACAGTGGGCCTGAACGATCCAGAGTGGGATTTTTGATTGATATGTTTACTCAGAGATGGTAAAGGCATGTCAGGAGAATTCAATTCAATTTTATTTATATAGCGCCAAATCACAACAAAAGTCGCCTCAAGGCGCTTCATAGATACAGAGAAAAACCCAACAATCATATGACCCCCTATGAACAAGCACTTTGGCGACAGTGGGAAGGAAAAACTCCCTTTTAACAGGAAGAAACCTCCGGCAGAACCAGGCTCAGGGAGGGGCGGGGCCATCTGCTGCGACCGGTTGGGGTGTGAGAAGGAAGACAGGATAAAAGACATGCTGTGGAAGAGAGACAGAGGTTAATAACAGATATGATTCAATGCAGAGAGGTCTGTTAATACATAGTGAGTGAGAAGAAGGCGGCAGGTTATATTTAAAGGTATAGACTGCTCAGTGACATTTGATAAAATGGAAATTTGTCATGTCCTCAGTTATTTTGGGGCTTTTGATGTCATGTGTTTTGTTTTTCATATTGTGAAACATCCTGTAAGTAAAATTAAAGTATACTAATTTTATTTTTTATTTAAAGGCTGTATGAAAATACTCAGCAGTTAAATATAGGTTAGTCCAGGTTAAGCAGGTTTAAGCAGGTTAATTTGCATTACTGTGGTGAATGGATGATGTTGCACTGGTGCAGAGTGGCTGTGATGTTCATGGTCAGTGTTAGATTACATAAAGGGTAGCAGACATACATTTGAATTTAAAATGATGATGCTGATTAGAGTTGCTCACAGAATTGTGTCTGTATTTTCAGCTTTATAGTGTCTAAGGGATTCTTTCCCCCCAGGCTGCACCACTAGGATTCCCCTGCCTATCAAATCCAACTTTAACCTCACTTTTCTCTTTAGTCACCAATCCATCATGCAGACCGGTGCCTTTAAAAAAATGTCCTTTGTTTTTCTCTGCTTGCATCCTGCACAAGCTTCAGGCTGTGTGGATTCATAAGAATGAGAATTTAGGTTGAAACAAACTTTGTATTCTCTCCCATTAATATTATTTTATTAGTATATTAGTATAACATGAGATTCAGATGGCTTGAAAATGCCCTCAAAGAGCTACTTTTTACTTCGAGTACATTTCAGAGCCTGTACTTTTACACTTTTAGTTTGAGTAAAAAGTGTTTTTTGACACAACTATCTGAGCTTCTGCTTAAGTGAAGAATGTCTGTACTTATATTACCTCTGACACAAACATCAGCTGTTGAAATAATGGCTACATAACCATGGTAACTAATATACATACTAGGTCCTCTTTAATCAGCCACTTAACTTCTAATATCATGATGCCGTCCCACAGAGTAAAGAACATGTTGCTGAAATCAAACTGCGTGTTGGAGGCCTTCGGCAATGCCAAAACCAACCGTAATGACAACTCCAGCCGCTTTGGCAAATACATGGACATTAATTTTGACTTCAAGGGGGATCCCATCGGAGGCCATATTAACAACTACCTGCTGGAGAAGGTATGTATTGCATTTGGTAAAGACTTTGTCTGATTAGTGCTTGATGATCCTAAAATATTTTAAGTGCATGTGCAAAAGTTTTCAGCATTAAAATTAAGTTGCCTGGAGTTTGTTGCAGTAGTTGCCGAGCACGTTGTTCCAAGCTTACCCCGGGCGGTCTCTGTCTGTTCTTTCTGTTTGTGCAATTCCAGAGTGACTGCCTGACATCCTAACCCTACCATATTATTTTTATATGTTTATAAAGCAAAATCATGCAGTGATAGTTACAGATTTAGTTTTTTTTTGGTTGACAAGGCTTCGAGCATTATGTGACACACGTTTTGTTCATTTTCCAAACAGTCCAGGGTAATTTTCCAGCAGGAAGGCGAGAGGAGCTTTCATTCGTTCTACCAGGTAAATATGTGTGCACCTGTGTTTATTTGCATGTAATCATTAAGGTTGTTTGTTAAAGGTTCCCTGTGCATGCACATATGGATTCACATGAATGCAAATGCAGCGGTGTCTCATTAATCCAGTGATCAACAGTGGGCAGTAGTGCAACAATAAACACTGAGTGCAATTAAAGTAAACTGCAACCTAGTAAACACTGATGTAAACAGTCTGTAAACAGGTTAGCTGGACCTTGAAGACAGACAACACATTTTGGCAGGGAAATCTGGATGAAAACACAATTTTAGTTTATTTTTAGAAAAGCTCCACAGGGTCCCCTTTTTAATATGCAAAATACAGACTCAGCAGCAGGATTCTGAATCCCTGCAGCATTTCTGAGTCAAAAGACCTTTTGTTCCCAAATGTGGGAGGATAGTGAGTTGAGGTTGTTTGATGTTGAATTGATTTGTTTATTTATTAGGAACCCCCATTGGCTGTAAGACAGCACAGCTACTCTTCCTCAGTCAGTTTAAAAATAGACATCAACATGTTTCAAAACAACACTAATATTCCGCTAATATCAAAGAGCAAAGAAACAATAGTGACAATCTGTGTTGGTAAAGAAATTCCGGAAATTAAATAGTTGCAGTACTCATTGAGATAAACTCCACAACTGTTGCCGTAGAAACTTGTCAAATGAAACTCTTTTTGTTTGATGTTTGGCAACCTGTTTCAGATACTCAAACACTTTTCTTATCACAAAACAAATGGCCTAGACTTCTTGTGCATATATAACAAAAGCTGTGCCTTTAAGTTATCGGTAAGCCCAGATAATTGTTTATGCATCTCGTGCAAATTGGTAGGAGCAGTGCAGAACTAGTCCGGCTGCCCTGTTCTGCACTCTAGGTTGTTTTATATGTTTTTGTTTGTTTGTTTATTGCTTGCATGAGGAGCATACTAATAGGTCTGCTATTTGAACCAGAAAAGCAAACTTTATAAAAACATTTTTAGTTAAGGGTATCATTTAGACAACTTCCTGAACTCTGGAAAAGTTCCACGGAGTAAACATCTTTTTCTTTTTACTTTTCCTAAATGGCTTAACTTAAGATTGCCATGCTAATGGCTCAAGCTGCAGCATATTTCTGTTCTATATGAGTAAACGCGTCCAAAGTTTCAGTCAACAGCATTAAAAACAACAAAGTATTTTCTTTGTTATCCTTCACTAGCTACTCAGAGGAGCTCCAGATTCGCTTTTACGCTCGCTTCACATCCAGAAGGACCCAAAAGCATACAATTTCATCAAAGTTGGAGGCCAGCTTAAGGTAATCTAGGCAATTTATATACATTGCGATTCACATATGAACTTTGTTGTGGTTTTGTTTTTAAAAAATAAAACTATTAAGATGTGTTTATAGAACTGGCAAAGCATGAAAACCCCTAAAAGAATGTCAGCGTGACAGTAAGTTTGTTTGCACTGGGATAAATACAATCAAGCACACGATTTGCAGATGTGTCTGTCCTGACCACAGTTTACAGGCTTTTTTGAAACAAACCACACAACTCCCATATTTGGAGCACAAGTGGAAAAAATAATTTCATTGATTAAAAATTCAAAGTCACGGTGCATTAAATTCACTGTGGTCTCTTGAGATATGTTTTAATTTAGACTTTGCTGTGTGTTGCCGTCTTTGCCTGAGCTTAATGAGTAGGAACAAAACCACTTGACAGCAACAAATTGCCTGACGTCATGGAACAAAACGCCACCACACAGCCGAGGTGGCGGTTTGTACACAGTTTGCCTCAGCGACTTCTGTTTTTATATGAAAGCATCTCAGCTAAGAGCTGGTTTGTTATTTAATTAACACGTGATATCCTGACTCGATAAGAGAAGAGAAAGGAGAAAGCACAAAGACTAAACAGAAAAACATTGCAAACTGTAACATTGTATACTAACATCTGTATTTGTTCCATTGAAGCATTAAGGGGGATAAATGTTAAAAAGATGTTACTCCGGCTTTGCTGATTGTTTCCTGTTTCCTTCCAGTTAGTTGTTTTGATCTGCTTCCAGTGTCTCTTCTTCTTCTCTCCAGTCTTGCATCAACGATGGTGCTGATTTCAAAGCTGTAGCTGATGCCATGAAAGTGATCGGTTTCACAGGGGATGAGATTCAGACTGTTTACAAGATCCTGGCAACCATCCTGCATCTGGTAATGCCCAGTAATACGACAACTCTGCTTAGTTCTTTTGCCAGCTGTGTCCCAGTGTATGTCTGTGAAGGTTCTCAGTCATCCAGGTCATGGAAACTTCTCTTAGAACTGAAGAAGCCTCTTGGATGAGAGGTGAAGCGTCTTCAAGAAACTTAAAGAAGTCCACTCGCTTTTCTTTCCAAGCTCCTTAGATGTCCCAGAGTACAAACTAGGGCTGGGCTATATTATACCGTTCACAGTAATACCGGTGTAATGTTGGGCAACGATAGGAAAATGAAATATCGCGATAAAATATGGGTAAAACGCGCATGCGCAGTGCCTTTGTTTACATACGCACATGGCGGCGACGCAGAATGAGAAGAGCGAAAGTGGATCGTTAAATGAAACGGATGAACCAGAACTGGTTTGTTAAAATGCTGCAACTTCAGTGGTGTGGAACTGGTTTAGCTTTCATCCGTCAGGTACACAACAAAGCACTATTTTTGGTAGAGCATGTTAGCGGATCGTCGTTATTACCGTGTTTTTTGGAAAATACGGCACACTTAAAATCAATCCTTTGATTTTTCTGAAAGTCGACAGTGCCCCTTATAATCCCGTGTGCCTTATGTATGAATTCTGGTTGTGTTTACTGACCTCGAAACGATTTTATGTACACGGCGCTCGAAAATCTGTCAAATGTTTTAGTACGACTTTGCTAAGCTACGAACCCGCACTGCTTGATGGATTTTCGGAGCATTACGGCTATCACAGGCAGGCGCCTCGCGGAGTGATACGTACTGTGCTTCAACATAATATTACCGTATTGTGTGTGTATAACCTCTTTTTAAGTTTTGTGGATATTATACATGGTTATGCTGAGGATATGTCGGCCAATTTCCACTGGAAATGCCTTTTGGTTAAACTGTCAGCGAGGAATTTGCACTGTTACATTTTTATATAACTTTAATGCACATAAAAAACAGCTGCTTGTTTAAGTGAAAATACATTGATGTTTTTTTTTTTGCACTAATAAAGTTGTGGAGTTGTAAAGTATTTTGTCTCGTGTCAATTATATCGTCAGTTATATTGTTATCGCAAATTTTCAAATGTATATCGTGATAAATATTTTTGGTCATATCGCCCTGCTCTAGTACAAACTCTTATTACTTTTATTATTACTATATTACTTGGGATAAATCAGAAGAATTATTAAATGCCCAGCCCCAATACTAAAGCGACCCACCTAATATTGGCCTCTGGGGTTGGTAGGAGGTTGTCAAGACTTGGGACCTTTATGGTGTTCCTAAATAAAATCTCTAGTGTAGAGGGGTGCATTGTACTGCTGTGGGAGGCCAGTCCAGTCAGGGAGAGGTTCCTTAAGGCTACATCAGTGTTCAAGTGGGTGGTATGTGAATACACGGAGCCAAGAATTCCCCTGAAGATTGATAAGGAACGAGACGATGAGTTATTCAGTGCACCTGACAGTGGTTTTGTTGATGTGGCTGATTTGTGCGGGGTGAATGAGAATTTTTATTTATTTTTGTTACTGTATATAGTGTTTGTCACATAATCAGATCATATTTACACTTTTAAATGTGGAGGATGTAATGTATGTGGGCAATTGTAGGACCAGCACTGTGGGTTGTGACTTTTAAAATGTTGTTTATGCTTTGTTTTATGATTTTTCTGTCTGTTTATTCAAAGCAAATTCCTGAAAATTACATCAGTTTAGTGGTCGTTAAAAGACGAGCACCACAACGTTATTAAAGTTTAGTTGCGTTAAGCAGAATATGTTCCTCATAAAGTTTTAGCTTAGTATTTCATGCCATAAATACTAAGCCATTGTCTTTGTTCTATATTTTAGGGAAATTTGACATTTGGAGTGGACGGTGATGTGACCCTGATAGAGAGCACAAAGCTGGTGTCTGTGATCAGGGAGCTGCTGTCCACCAAGGAGGAAAACGTGGAGAAGGCGTTGCTTTATCGCACGGTAGCCACGGGACGGGATGTCATTGAAAAACAGCACACGACACAAGAGGCCAACTACGGGCGGGACGCGCTAGCCAAGGTTATTGCTGTGAATACTCGATATGTTCACAGTGGCCTGTGGGCCAGCACCTGTAGGGCTGTGATATTTTGCTCAGTGCTTGGTGATATTTCTACTGCTGTTCACACTGATTCACACTTGCATGAGTCACAGTGTTATGACTCGAGACAGAGGCTGGAGACTGTGGAGCATGTAATGTATGTGGGCAATTGTAGGACCAGCACTGTGGGTTGTGACTCATATATTTTGACATTTAACTTCTCTAACTGTTAATTGCACACTGGGTGATCTTGTGCCCATGAGCAAGGCACTTGCTCACCAGCAAGCTGCCAAGGAGTCCAAAACAAACAATTCACGCTGCGATTTTGTCGTCCACAGGCCATGTATGAGCGCTTGTTCTGCTGGATTGTGAGTCGCATTAATGACATCATTGAGGTGAGGAACTATGACGCCAAAATCCACGGGAAAAACACTGTCATCGGGGTTCTGGACATCTATGGATTTGAGATTTTCCAGAACAACAGGTCTGTATAAGAAAGAATAATTAAATAAAATATTTAAAAAAAGGAAAATTGTCTTTGTATCTTGTTGTAAAACACATTGCATTTAATGTTACTATTCTTTATGCTGCAGCTTTGAACAGTTCTGCATCAACTACTGTAACGAAAAGCTGCAGCAGCTCTTCATCCAGCTGGTGCTAAAGCAGGAACAGGAGGAGTATCAGAGGGAAGGCATCCCCTGGAAACACGTAAGAAGAAAATACTCTAACTTTTCAGTGATCATTAACACGTTTTATCAAGTAGTTTTCATTTAAGATCCTTTCATACATCATCATATGGTATTTAATTTGCCTGCTTGTATATTTTCGTTTCGTCATGGTTACTTTTACTCCTTTGCTTCCTTTATTAGATTGATTACTTCAATAACCAGATCATTGTTGACCTGGTGGAACAGCAGCATAAGGGCATCTTTGCTGTGCTGGATGAAGCCTGTATGAATGTGGGCAAAGTCACTGATGAGGTTTTTCTGCAAGGACTCAATACGAAGCTGGCCAAGCATGCCCACTACACCAGCCGCAAGGTAGGGAAAATGAATTGCGCGCTGTGCTGTCTCTATCTTCTTTTTTTGAACTCAGCAGCTTCTTCTCCTTTAAATGGGTCAGAAGTCTGATTGCTGTCTGGCTTTCAGTAACCCAATTATGTTTTAGACTGTGATTTCAGCAACTTTCTGACATTTTATGGACAAATATTAAACAAAATAGCACATTAATCAATCTAAAAACACACGATGGCTGTAATCTTCATCTCAATCCAGAGCAATATGTACAGGGAATATTTCTGCAGCATAGTTTAATCAAATCGGCAGCACGGTGACACGGTGGTTAGCACTGTTGCCGCACAGCAAGAAGGTCCTGAGTTCAATTCCAACATCAGGCCATCATCTTTCTGTGTGGAGTTTGCATGTTCTCCCCGTGTTTGCGTGGGTTCCCTCCGGGTACTCCGGCTTCCTCCCACCGTCCAAAGACATGCAGCTTGTGGGGATAGGTTAATTGGATAATCCAAATTGTCACTGAAAGTGAGTGCGAATGGTTGTCTGTCTCTGTGTGTTGGCCCTGCGACAGACTGGCGACCTGTCCAGGGTGTACCCCGCCTCTCGCCCTATGACAGCTGGGATAGGCTCCAGCGCCCCCCGCGACCCTGAAAAGGATAAGCGGAAGTGAATGGATGGATGGAGTTTAATCAAATATTTTTTCATAATTTCCTGCTATCCCCTACATCTAAAACTAGACGCTTTTCAGCAAACTTTGATGTAAAAAAATCAAGGCTGTTTGCTTGTAATGAGGCATTGTGTGGCTATAGTAACCTGAGAACAGCAGAGGGCAGATTACACTGTGCAGTAGCGATTAGTGCTTGGGGAAAGAGACTGAACATGATCCCGTTAGCTTTAATAATCAGCCAGGCTTACAGTGTAATTCACTCTAATGGTCTGTGCAGACCATTAGACTAAACATAAGCCAATTTAATTTGCAAACATCCTTTGCTTTCTCCGGGAGATCAGATGGCTTACAATGAGGTTAAGGTGACTTGTTGTCATAGATCTGGTTTGCGTGTATGTAGCTTTTTCTAGTGCTGTTTAACATGTAAAAGGTTGTCTGGAGCAGCTGATGATTAGTGTTCAAATCCACAAGGTGTTTTTATTTTTAGGGCTGCAGTTTTCTGTGTGGACACAAGGGGGCATCAGCTGTCAGTGAAAGAGCTTCTTGGAGTCTGACTCAACACTTTGCACAAGTGATGTCACTGGCAGCCAATGAGAGTTTGTGGAGCTGGTGCTTTGCTGTGCTGGTATAAGTAGTGGAGAATGCGTATTTACAAATGCATGAGGGGAGCCATGCAGAGAAAAAGAGAGGAAGAAAAGGAGAGAGGAGGGAGAGGGTGATACAGTGAAAATGAATGATGACAGGTGGTAGGTAAACATCTCTGTATATTTTTGGGCGGCATACTGTGGATCAAAATACTTAAAGCAACAGGCTACAAAGTAAGTCACTGTGTCAAAACTGTTGAAAGGCTGCATAGTCCCATGTGATGTGAAGAAAGAATAGTGAACCCTGCAGTTGCTGTTATAGTTCAAAGTGAATGAAGTGCACTGTGGCATAGAAACTGTGAATAAAGCCAGGATGAGTCAAGATCAGGTAAAGATTGTACTGTGGGGCGTATTCCTCTTACCCTCTTATCATCTTGGAGTCAGTATTCCCCTCGCCATCACTCTTCTGCTACACTCCGACCTCCTCCTACTGCTGGTAGCAGACTTCTGACTTTGAAAGGCATGTGAAGTGGTGGATGAATGTAAAGTGATCCAGCTGTTACTTCCTGGAACCAATATTGGCATGAATAAATATTATCCAGAGACTTTCCTCCTGCAGTGTCTGGACTACTGTACAGTGTGGAGGCTGTTAATGTTGCCAGGCAGTATTGCCATAATGAGTGAATTGTAGGGGCCTTTAGTCGATCTCTGGGGCATTTTGGGGGGAATAAACGGTGCGTATTACCATTTAGATGAACATTTTTTCAAAAGTTAATTTGTCCAGACCCCACAAGAGATGAGCTTTCCAAATAACATTGAATGCAGAGAAGATGATCTTTGAATGATCTGAAACAAAAAAAAAAAACAGCAGTTAAATCAAATGTGCTGCTTATTGCAAGAGCATGAAAGTGGATGAACTGAAGTGTAGCTAGTGTCTTCTCCTTTTTACCTCTTAGCTGTAAAAGGCTGATGGGGTATTGTGGCAGCGTGAACGCGGTAACTCGAGAACGAGGCAAAATAGATTTTGAAATTCATACTGTAGGTGTACCTACAAAAAATCTCAGAGAAGTTCAAATCACTCACTCACCTTGACCTCAAGATCAGAGGTCATGTTTTTTGAAATCTTGTGAATGCAATAACTTGAAAACAAAACAATGTGGTATTTTCAAATTGGTACCATAGCTATATGTACTGGGAGGCTGAGCGGTAACACCAGCAGCCGCCAGTATTTTTAACATATAAGTAAAAACACTGCTGTTATATATACCCCTTCACAATCTAAAAGTAAGCAGCACCCTCAAGTGTATTTCTACAGCTTTTAACCTGTCCTCAGTTAAAGTTTGATGTACCCTATAGGGGTGCAACGATACTCGTGTCGATATTGAACCGTTCGATACAGTGCTTTTGGTTCGGTAGGCATATGTGTCGAACAATACAAATTTTTTAATTTATTTTATCAACTTTCCTTCTGACGATGCTGTCTGTGTTGAGCGCTCAGTGGATCTGCGCTCGACAGTGCAGCCTAGGCGGAGTAGTCGAACGCAGATTCACTGAGTGCAGGGCAAGCTAGCAAGACAGAAGTTAAGCTCTCCTTGTAACATGGCAAATTAAACCTCCCCCACCCTCATTCAGATCTGGCGTTTGGAACTATTTTGGTTTTCATGTGACGTATGACCCTGAAGGTAAGCGCGTCATGGACAAAAGTAAAACAGTATGTTGGATGTGCCAGCAATGCTCAATTACATTGGTGGGAACTAGTGCGTTAGCGCAGTTAGCTCGTTAACTGTTGGCCGTCCAGCCCCAGGCACGGGCTATCCGCGGTAGCTCGTTAACGGAGATTTGCCGTGTTGTGGCGTTAACGTCATTTCAACGAGATTAACGCTGACAGCACTAGTGGGAACACAACGAATATGACTGCACATTTACTCCGACATCATCCTAGTGCAAAGACAAGTGGAAGCAGACAAAAACAACAAGCACGCATGCTACAAACTTTAGCCAAGTCATTTAGACAGCCGTTAGCACATGATTCTCCTTATGGGACCTGATATGTTTAATATGCTGCTGAGAATATAGCCCAGAAGAAGCGTATAGTATAGCTTTTATTTTGGAAAGAGTCATTTCTCTGTAATAAACTCTCTTTTCCAAAGATGAGGGATTTCTCGATCAGATAGATTTTTTTTTTTTTACTTCGTTGTTTCAGCAACATTAAATTTAAAAACTGTACTTTTGAGTTAAAATATATATTTATAATTTTAATAAATGACAAATTAAAAAGGCATGAACATTTTTTTTATCGAAAAAATATCAAACCGTGACACCAAAGTATCAAACCGAACCGTGAATTTTTTGTATCGCTGCACCCCTAGTACCCTATAGAAAAACAGCAAAAGAACAACAATAATGACGTGTAAACAAGTGATTTTTGTTTATAACATATTTAAAGCTTCAAGTCTGTCTGATCCAGTCTGTTGTCATACTGTATATATTTTTAGTTTTTTTGCCTGGGGGCTCGCAGTGCTTTCCCCAGTACTGAATGAAACAGCAGCAAAGAGACAGACAGGACATGTCACTGCATTCAGTCTTATTTGCTTTTTGTGACAGCCAGGTGAAGTTTGTGATCTAAAAGAAGGAGAAAGCTACATGCATGATATCTGCAGAATGTAGCTTCTTTTTAATCGGTTATTCCTCACTTGTTAGAATTGTTTACAAATTATGTACGTCTTGCAGACCTGTGTTCTTATTGAGTCTGTTTTATGTCAATGTAGCACTACTACTACTAAAATAGGAGACTTGGAAAAGGAAAACATGCACATCAAGAAAAAAAATGCCACTTTGCCATATGAAGGATGAAAAACGCAGATCATCATTCTGGTGTTGGCCTGATGTGTCCTGTTCTGAATGTCTGTAAAGGTTCTCAGTCATCCAGGTCATCGTAGTCTAAGCAGCTTGGACGCTCCAGATGCTTTTCTTTCCAAGCTCCTTAGACTCAAGTTCTGAATGTTTTTCTCTGTTATTTGTTTATTTATGCAGTGCAGACATCAGAGTAATGTTGCATGAACCTGATCTTTACACAAGAATTTTATAACTGTTACACTGAATGTTTGTCCTATTTGGCCGCTCTATGGATTATTTAAATAACATAGACTGTGTTAGAGTCTAGGGTTGCCAAGGCTGTCACCGTCATCATGCCTATGCATCTTAGTTTTAAATTATTTTTTATCTATAACTATAGATATATTCTATTTATGGAACTGTTTGTTTGGTGTTTGACAAATGAAAAATTAATTTATGGCTATGTATAGATATGCTTTTTTTGTTTTGTTTATTAGCCAAAGCTTTATCTTGTGTTTAGAACGCACTCTACTTGCCTCAATAGATCTGTGTTACTGAAAATCATTAGATATAAACAAATAGAGATAGATGTATTTACTGCATATCAAATTATTTAGCTTTAGTTTAGAATTTATTTTAGAATTCCACTTTAATATGATGACACTCAGTAACCTAAGTTTTAATTGAAGTGGAGGCTTCATGTCTAGTTTGGTACTGACTGATGTTGGAGCTGGTGGGTGGCTGGATACACAAACTTAAACCTAAAGTGTTAAATACCTGTATTATTGAAAAATGCTGACAAATTTGCTCACAGTCTTTGGTCACGTGTTGTCTTGGCAGTTAAGGAGCTGTGATATGCAAACTGCTGTACATTTTACTCCTTATTGATTGATTGATTGATCGATTTTTATTTATTTATTTTTTTCAGAAACTCTTATAAAGTAAAAAAAAAAAAAAAAAAAAACTAACCCAAAACTAACCCATGAGAATTTTGTTAGTATGTCTGTGTTATCCATCAGGTATGGAATAGATTTGGAATTTCTTGGTCATAAAAAAGGAAACATTTTAGAAGTTAAATACTGCTGTCATTGCTGACACAGGGTCACTGAAAAAAAGAGCCAGCAAGAGAGAAACTGTATATTACTGTGACCTCGTAACAGACACCCTAACCTACATTCATATGCAAATTAGTTCTTGGAAAAGTTTTAAAATGTTCAAGGCTTTGAGCATTCAAGGAGAACACGAGCTCTGCAGCCTTGAAAGACTAACAAAAGCACTCTCACCTCATAGCTCAGAGCTCCTCAAGTTGGCAGGATGAAAGTGTGAAGATGTAGGGAGACAGAGAGAAGAGGAAAGGGAAAGTGAGGTGCAATGTGAGAGACTGGGAGTTGTTATGTGAGGGGAAGTGAGATGTGCACATTCCGCGAGAGAAATGAAAGGGGTGAAGCACAGTTTTATGAAAACAAGAGCTAGGTATTATTGTATTCTTTCCCTCTCCCATCAAAATAGATTCCATGAGCACATAGATGTTTCCAACAAAGTAATAACACTAGATAACCTACCCATCGATAAAAGACAAGGAAAATCAGACATCTGAGTAACAAAAGAACCAGATAATTATCAAAATGGCTTAAAGGTTGTGCAAAAGAGAGAGAACATTGCTTTCAACCAAGCTGCAGCTTCCAGAGTTGAAAAATGAAACCAGCACCAAGACTGCAGTTCCTTTAATGACCACTTGAGGCTGGCCCTACAAGATGTGTTTCGTATTATTTCAATATAATCATCTGATATGTAATGTGACAGGCAGTAAAGCCTGTTGCTAGCCTTAGCCAATCGTTTAGGGTGGAGCCCTAAATGATCTAAATATGGTAGCTCTAAATGAACCAAAGGTCCAGACGGTGATGGCCAGTGTGCTGCAAATCAATGAACAACACCTCATTGGCTAAGTATGTCTGTGATCTTTATAGTTATTTAGCGGCTTGAGAAAAAACTCAAGAATAATATTTGTGAGTAGTTACCGGATGTGTAAAAATAAGCGATTGTGTTTGCCTCTATTAAAAATGAAGATGTCATCTGTTGCTTTATAAAGAAAAGCCAGGTCCAAGGTCAACTGAGCAACTCTGTTTTCCATGAGAAGGATATGAATGTATTTGTGTTATATAAATGCAACACCACAAGGGATTTGAACTTATTTAAACTGCACTCATCATGCAGTTAAAGTGTGGGCTTTCAGCTTTAATTCAAGGCCATGTTCAAAAGTAAGTAAACCTCCATACAGTGATTTTGAGTTTAAGCTTATTTGTATTACTTTAAACGCTGAAGCTTTGCTATCAATGAACCCACAGACATCAGCAGATGCTGGATTTCATTCCACTGAGATGTGTTGTCAGGCATTGCTTAGTGCTGCTTGTGTGTGGTTGTTTGGGCCTTAAGTGTTGTCTTCAGTAAGTGAAAGCCATGCTCAACTGGGCTGAGGTCAGAAGAGTGAGCCATTTGAGAACCATTTGGTTGGCTTTAGCAGCTCTAAGCTCTCTTTTCTGGTCTGTCTTTGATACGACTATGAAAGCTCACACCTATCAATTTGGCATTTCTCAGTATAGACAGTATAGATATTTATTTTGGGCCATGTCATCAATAAACACCAGTGATGCAGCTTCATTTCCAACTATACATACCTGGATTATGCATGAAGATGCTCAGAGATGGGCAGTAACGTGTTACTGTAATCTGATTACTTTTTTAAAGTAACGAGTAAAGTAAGGGATTACTATCGCAAAAACGGTAATTAGATTACCGTTACTTTCCTGTAGGAACACTGCGTTTTAAAACCGTGATTTTTTTTGATTTTTTTTTTGCGAGAATGTCTCATGACAGTGACGTAAACAAGTGTGACGTTTGTGACAACAGCTGTGTGCAGATCAACAATGGATCATATATCGAGTGCGGGAGAGAGTATGAGCGTGCAGCGTTTAAAGCGTGGAAGTACTGACCTTACTTTGAGTTTGATTCCATAAAAAGTGACAAAAACATTAGTGTCCGCTGTGCGTGGGAAGAAAACTTCTTTTTACAGCAAAAAACCCCTAAACTTCCAAGCAAGCACCGTGTGCGCAACGACGTAATGGGAAACTCACAGAGAAACCCGCAGATTCTTCCACTGACCACTGCGGCACACCTGCACCAGGGCAAACCTCCGCCTACCCCACTCTTGCTTTACAGGTGAAAATAGAGCAAAAGGACCACTAGTCTTTGACTTTATTTATTTTCTGCTGTGTTGTACTTGCATCTATTTAAAAGAGTGAGTGTAAACACAAAAAATATTTTTCTTTTATGTGCTGGAATGTGCAGAAAATAGGTTTAAATGTTAAACTAATTTCTTCAAGTCAGAGAATGTTGCATATAATTTAATTTTTGCTTGATGCATAAAGTTAAAAGATTAAAACTGATAAAACAAGTTTTTAAAAAAAAGAGACTTTTCCATTTGATTACATTTTGTATGATGGATTATGTAGAAAAAGTAGAATTGGGCTGAAAGATCTATCGCTTTATCACCTATTCAGGTTGTAAATCGTGTTTTTAAAAAGTAACTAAGTAATTAATTACTTTTGAAAATAAGTAATTAGTAAAGTAATGGGATTACTTTTTTGGGGAAGTAATCAGTAATTAGTTACTGATTACTTTTTTCAAGTAACTTGACCAACACTGAAGATGCTTTAGTTATTCAGGTTACTGTCAGACAAAATAACAGAAAGACTTGTAGGTATAACTCAGTGTAATTCATTAGAATGACTTCATAATGATCCTAAATAACAAAAGCACAATAGTGTAAAATTAAATAAAGCAGTTTGAACTAATGCATCATGAAGGAAGGTTCATTGCTGTATAAAAATCCATTAGCTTTCACTGGTTATTTGACTAATAAACTGCTTGCTGAGTGTATACGAAATGTAAACCATTTCTGCTTCAGTGTGCAGTAGTCGCACGAGAGCCTCAAAAGCTGATGAGATGGAAATGAGACATGCAGACCAAGAGATTGAGTCGGAGATCAATTCCAGGAAATGTTCACGTAACACGATCTACCGTAATGTTCTCACTCTGCTTCCAGGACTGGATGATGCTACGCTGTCGTCTGACTTTCAGCTCACAAAATGTGACGCACGAATACATACGCTCTGCAGTGTTCGTTCATTCGCTACATACTACATGTGGACATTAAATTTGGCACGCCGTTGTCAAAGTAAGAAGAGAGAGCATTCCTAAACCGTTCTTTCAGGTCTACATATGTCATGTTGCGTTGGAGTCTGCTGATCTGAATTTCTTTTCATTTGCTTCCAGGCTTCTCAGCCTTGTTATGAATTAATCAGGCAGTTTTGATGCATGGGAGCTGCGGGCTTGTTTACAGAGAGTTCTCACCTAAAGGGAAGCGCTTGAATCTGATGCGAGTGATACATCAGTCAGATCTTTGCTTTTGGCGCCATAAAATCTCCGGTTTTTGTATCAGCCTGTGTGTGCTCGACTCAACACTTTAATCACACTGAAATCTAACTAGTTTCATAAATGTAATGACTCATTGCTAACAAACTGTGTAGCTATCTACACGCCTCGTCGCCTTTTTACTTGATTTTTTGTCTTCTTGCACCACAAACACTGAAATCTGAAAGCCTTATTGTTTAAATATTTCTTTTCTATTTTAGTCTGCACGGTATGTTTGTAGGCTCACAGTTACACAACAATTTAAACACTTGCTGTAAAGTTGTAGACAGTGATTGGCCTTTTCAGTTTTTACTGCAAGTTATTGGGAATGACCCTGATTACAAAACGGAAAACCACAAACAGTAGAGATCTTAAAAGTATAGACCAGCTATTGAATTAGATGTCAAATCTGTGGTAGCTTATTGTGTTATGTCTCAGTGTTTACCACTGATCTGATTATTGTTTGTAAGGGCGTTGTATCCGGGCTTGCGTGTGTATAACCTTAACATTTTTGCTAACAATTGGGTGGATGGATTATCTTTATAAGTTTCTTCCCTCGTAACACAGATATTCTATTTGGCCGTAACATTTTAAATAAATAACTTCTATAGTCAGCTGCTCCAGTAAGTCTCTCTTAGTGGGACTCCTGACTTCATTGTCTTGGACTGGATCTGCAGATGATAGCTGATGATGAGCTCAGCTTAGCAGCACCCAAACATGCTGGAGGTTCTAATTAGACCCTGCAGCCTGCAGCAGATTTTAAGAGAAGAATAAGGACTGCTCTTACTAGCTGCAGCCAAACCAGCCGGATTAGAAATTGCCTGAACATCCTTTCAGAAAAAACAGCTGATTGACTTCAAGACCACTAAAAAAAGTGGGCTTGCAGGTGAACCATTATTGGTTGGTCAGTTATTGCTCTTTAGTAGATGTCCAAATATAGATTAAAATCCAATGCTTCCTTTACTATAATTTATTTTGTGTCTATCTCATGTACATATACACCATTCTGCAAATACACACTGAAATGCACCAAAGGCAGTAAGAGTTAGACTTCCATAATGCACTAGTGGGTTTGCTTTCATCAGTGTCTCTTCTCTCGTTGCTTTCTTTGTCCCGGCTGAAGCTTTACTGTTTTGGTTTAGTTTTACTGCTCAGGCAGCTGTTTTTGTAATTTAATGTGTGCTACTACCCAACTATTTACAAGCACACAGAGTTAGTTGTTCAACACAGAGCAGAATTTGATAGATTCCCCTCAGGAGAAGACCTGAAAGGAGAGCGAATACCTCGTTTGCTCCGTATCTGCTGGATTTTTGTCTGATTTTGTTTGTAGCTCCCAAGTGGCCCAAAAAAAATCTGGTATTGCAGGTGTAAAGATTTTCAACAGGAACTGTGATTTGGGCTGCTGAAAACAGACATTTTTGAGAAGTCTTAAAGTATTATTGTTATACTGGATTTATTAAATAGAATTACATCAGCTTCATTTTCTAATCTATAATTTGCTAAATCAACCACATGTTTGGTAGCATTTTGCAGTAAAATATCAGTTTTTCCATTTTTTTATTAGCTTTTAAATCTTTCATTGTTTCACTTTATATATTTCAATTTTTTCCCATCTGCTTTCACTGTTTTCTTTTTTTACCTTTCACATAGATCACAGCATTGCAGCATGTGGCATGCTATGGTGCAGCATACTAATGGGATGTACATGAGTATATGCTTGTGTATGTGTGTCCTCTGCCTTCTGCTACATGTATGAGTGCGCATGGTGTACTAAGTGGTAAAGCTTTTATGGGCCATGTGTTGGTGATGCTAATCACGGAGATGCTGGTCATTAGTCCCAGGGATGCACAAGGTCAGCTGTAGCAGTCAGGATGGACACAGGCAGCTAACTGATGCCTCTGAGAGGAGAATCGGTGGCGTAAAGCAGTTCAGCACCAGGACAGTCTGATGGTTGTTTCAGGGTTTGTACTCTGTCTGTTGGTGTCTGGATTAGCATGTAGTTTGATATGCTGGGTTTTAATGTTCTGACAGCTGCCACTCAGTGCACTAGGCATGAAACGTAAAATCCATCTCCTCATCTGCCACCTGCATTGTCGACTGCGGTGCCTAGTGTGAGTTCTTGACAGGCTTGGATATAGTCAGATGCTTCTCATTGGGAGGTCTGGCTTGTGCCATCATAGATGGCTCTCCAGGCCAGAGGCTAGAGAGCAGGAGGGCACAGGTGGCAAACAGGACTGCAGGAAAAGTGATTGCAGGAGGTGATGGAAGGCAAAAAGCTGGCAGAAAGCGGGGCATTTCACATTAAGGTGGAGGTCACCTTTATTGACAGTTTAACAATAAAATCTGTTCAAAAAGATTTGGTTTGATCCACTGAACTCGTCTGTACAGAAACATGGCCGATGTGTCTAATGTAACAGCCAATGTCAAAACCAGTAGCCATGTTTCTGACATTTAGTATTGGCTGTTACATTAAACAATAGTTGGACCTTAACTGCTTTAGTTAAATAAATAAATAAATAAATAAAATAATTTTTTATTTATATAGCACCTTTCAAGACAGAATCACAAAGTGCTGCACATAAGATTACAAGTCATAAAAAGATTTAAAAAGAGAAAATAAAACAGGCAAAAAATGAACCAAAAGCAGTTTTAAAAAGGTGAGTTTTGAGTTGGTTTTTTAAAAACCGCTACTGAGCCAAGTAAGCCCTGATCAGATGACCTCAAAGACCTGCTCGGGCTGTAGCAGATCAAAGATATAGGCTGGTGCCAGTCCGTGCACAGCCCTGTAGGTCAAGACCAGGATCTTAAAATTGACTCTAAATTTAACAGGAAGCCAGTGTAACTGAGATAACAACGGTGTCACATGTGAGTACTTGGAGGATTTTGTCAAAAGTCTAGCTGCAGCGATTTGCACAACCTGCAGACGATCCAGTTATTAGATTAGTTATTGGACTAATGACAAGATGATCAACATTAACTTTGTATTTTAGGGTAAATGTAATTTTTGTACTTCAATTGAATCATTTTTAAGTAAAATTTTAAACATTTAACCTCCTAGGACCTGACGTCCACATATGTGGACATCACATTTTGGGTTATACTCAATTTTGCTCTACAAGGGCCTGATATCCACTTACGAGGACATTATACTGCTACTGTTCTATGGAAATTTTAAATAAATATCCTCATATGTGGCTCTTATTTTTCTTAGAAACTGGTAATTCTTTGTTTCTACATTCGTCGGGTTCCAATCAGCTCAAATATCAAAGAGAAATTAAAAATGCATGTCGTGGAAGAGTTTGGGTCTCAGGAGGTTAAAGAAAATTCATACCACAGTGCAGACATGTAGCGTAGCTTATAGTATTGATGGTACATATCTTTTTTTTCCCCTCAGATTGGTCATTCTATCATTTTCATAGAAGCAACATATAAATTTTTTGCTGTTAAAAATGTTTTTAAAAAGCTACCTATCCTTCTGCTTATCCAATTCAGGGGGAGGCTGTAGCTCATCCCAGCTTTTACAGAACAAGCCACCAGTCTATGACAGAGCTACCACAGAGAGACAGACAACCAGTCACACTTAATTTCATAACTCTGGCTAATTTAGTGCCAGATTTATTGCGCCCACACGCTATTTTGTCCCTTTTAGTAAATCTGGCCCTTAGAATCACCAGTTACCCTTACCCCTGCATCTCATTGGACTGTGGGTGAAAACTGGAGTACTGAGACAGAACCTATTATCTGTGATTCATGAAAACATGCTTACACACAGAAAGGCCCCAGTCAGCCAGGGGTTTCACACCCAGGACCAGTGTTGGTCAAGTTACTTGAAAAAAGTAATCAGTAACTAATTACTGATTACTTCCCCAAAAAAGTAATCCCGTTACTTTACTGATTACTTATTTTCAAAAGTAATTAATTACTTAGTTACTTAGTTACTTTTTAAAAACACGATTTACAACCTGAATAGGTGATAAAGCGATAGATCTTTCAGCCCAATTCTACTTTTTCTACATAATCCATCATACAAAATGTAATCAAATGGAAAAGTCTCTTTTTAAAACTTGTTTTATCAGTTTTAATCTTTTAACTTTATGCATCAAGCAAAAATGTAATTATATGCACCATTCTCTGATTTGAAGAAATTTGTTTAATATTTAAACCTATTTTCTGCACATTCCAGCACATAAAATATTTTTTTGTGTGTTTACACTCAGTCTTTCAAATAGATGCAAGTAAAACACAGCAGAAAATAAATAAAGTCAAAGACTAGCGGTCCTGTTGCTCTATTTTCACCTGTAAAGCAGGAGTGGTGTAGGCGGAGGTTTACCCTGGTGCAGGTGTGTGCAGCGGTCAGTGGAAGAATCCGCGAGTTTCTCTGTGAGTTTCCCATTACGTCGTAGCTACTCGGTGCTTGCTCGGAAGTTTAGGGTTTTTTTCGCTGTAAAAAGAAGTTTTCTTCCCACGTACAACGGACACTAATGTTTTTGTCACTTTTTATGGAATCAAACTCAAAGTAAGGTCAGTACTTCCACGCTTTAAACGCTGCACGCTCATACTCTCTCCCGCACTCGATATATTATCCATTGTTGATCTGCACACAGCTGTTGTCACAAACGTCGCACTCGCTTACGTCACTGTCATGAGACATTCTTGCAAAAAAATCACGGTTTTAGTAACACAGTAACGCAGCGTTCCTACGGGAAAGTAACGGTAATCTAATTACCGTTTTTGCAATAGTAATCCCTTACTTTACTCGTTACTTTAAAAAGTAATCGGATTACAGTAACACATTACTTGTAACGCGTTACTGCCCATCTCTGCCCAGGACCATATTGATGTGAATAAGGTCAGCTGTGTAACGTGAAACATCTACTTTTATCTTCCATTCTGCCTCCGTGCGTACTGTCGGTTGGATGCATACTCTGGAGGTTTTAATGAAGAACTATTCTCCGAGTGTCTGAACTCTACCAGAGGGATTATCCAAATCGTGTTTCTTGTTTGAGTGGACCTGAGGTATGTTCTGAACATACTGCAGAAGAATGAGTAACTCTGCTTCAGTTTCTGCTGTCAGCTCTGTCCTGGCTGTTTTCATCTCGTCTTTTCTATTCAATTCAATTCAATTTTATTTATATAGCGCCAAATCACAACAAAAGTCGCCTCAAGGCGCTTTTCTCTGCTAATAAATGTTGAAACATGTGACAGCAATAAAAGGAAAAAGTGAAAATGACGTGTGGAAGCTTCTTATCACTGCTTTTTGTCGTTTTGACACCAGCTTATGCTACACTGTGTACCTGACGCGCTCGGCCCACAGTTCTTGTCATTTTCCCCCCTCTGTCTCTCGCCTTCTCACCTCAGCTCTCGCTCTGCTTCTTCTCTCTGTATTTAAATCCTCCCATCTCTCGTTGCCTCATCTCTTCTGCCTTCTATCCTTTTATCAAGATGATTTTAATGCTCGTTATTTTGAGGTTAAATGAAATTATATTTTGTTCTATCGATCTTGTTTCCATTTTCATATTGCCCGATCATTCTTTCTTCTTCCTCAGTTTCGTTTTATGTTTTTGGCTGTACCTGAAGTCCTTTTCTGTTTTTAATTAAATGCTTTGGCTGTCAGCAGTAATTTCTGCTAAACATGCATTTCATTTTTAAGCAGAACAGGGTGAAACGAAGGCCAGAGTGGTCGTGCTTCTTTGTTTCTTTGTGAATATGAAAATTAATTTTTTTTTTTCTGGCATCGTACATTCAAATTTTAAACTGCAAATCAGATAAAGCAAGCATTTTGGTGACCAGGAACACCTTAGGCTTTGGGAACTCTCTTGTGGTCTTTTCAAATGTTTTGTACTTTTTCTTTTTCTCTGTTCTGCACACAGGCTGTTCTGCATATTTACATTCATGAGGTGAAGCTGTTCGCCATAATCACTATGTCCTACCACTTAAATTAGCTGAAATAACTGTGAGTTGCTCTGCAGTTATTGTTTTAGTTATTCTTACATTTTTGCCTTGTTCACATTTTAGCAGCTTCTGTCTTTAGATTTCTAAGATTAGAGATGAACCTATGTCATGGTGAGTCATTCATCTGCCCACAATTTACAACAATCACTCCTCCTCTTGATCAAATTTTAGTGAAACTTGCAAACAATGATCATTTAATAGGCCTTCACCCAAACTGTACTCTAGGTCAACACCAAGGTTTATTCTTTAATTTTATCTTTGAATTTTAATGGATCATGAGCTGAATGTGCTACCGCATCACTGACACTCTCATTAAAAATTGTTAACTTTTAAAATATCTTTACTGATGGCTTATATAACCTGATGGGTCATAGACGTGTTTTTCAATTTGACGATAAAGAAAGTAAAATAAAGAAAAATATTTAAACTTTCCTTAAAAACACGTGGTTCTTTAAAAAAAAATTGCTCGGAATTTAGTGGCATCCCGAATGAAATTCCATTGTGGATACAAATTTTAGTGACTGTTAAGTTTTAAACGGGCAGCGTGCATTGAATGTTACATGTGAAACAAACTGAGAACATAACATTCCATTGGCAGGTGAATAATTTGAGATATATATATATATATATATATATATATATATATATATATATATATATATATATATATATATATATATATATATATATATATATATATATAGAGATATATATATATATAGAGATATATATATATAGAGATATATATATATATAGAGATATATATATATAGAGATATATAGAGATATATATATATATATATATAGAGATATATATATATATATATATATAGAGATATATATATATATATATAGAGATATATATATATATATATATATAGAGATATATATATATATATATAGAGAGAGAGATATATATATATATATATATATATAGAGAGAGAGATATATATATATATATATATATATATAGAGAGAGAGATATATATATATTTCAAATTATTATTTGACTATTATTACTTTTACTATTATTATAGTAAGATATTTGTGCTTTTTAAATACAACCTTTCAAAAAAATACAAGTTGTTAACATAGTGTAGAAAACAATATGAGTCAGTACTGCACAGTACTGGTTAGTACTGTAGATTATATTAGTGCTAATCTCACTGAGAATAAATGCAGCGATTTAAGTTGACCTAATAATTATGCATCTACCCTTGCTTGTGGCTATTTCTTCTGAGTCTCTGGGGTGCCTTTATTCTGACCATTGTTCTTTCTTTTAAGTGGCTTCTTTCTCCGTAGATGCGCACGCACACACACATGCACGCAGCACCACAACCAGCACTACAGCAGTCTCAAACTTAACGCTAGGCTGAAACCCAGACACGGAGGAGGTGCTAACAACAGCGCTGCCAAGATTTGTGTCTCGTCTACATGTGTGCATCCTGCTTTTGTGTGTGTGTGTGAGATGGAGTGTATCTGATTGGGATGGACGAAGGGAAGTATGGCTTCCCACAGATGCAGGCTGTCTGTCTGATATAGCATCTGTTTGTCTGTCTGTTCTGTGTTTCGGTGTGTGTTTAATGCTAATAACCCCTAAAAAGTGTGTTTAATTTTTCCAGTTTATCTCCTATACTTGAGAGAAACATGAAGAATTTGTTGTACTTACTGAATGAACTGAACTTACGTATTTATTGAATTTAGACCATATAATATAATTTATATAGTACATATAGTATAAATAATAAGTAAAATGTATAGTAAAAATGTATAACTAGAAAATGCATTTTCTGAAGAAACTGGACATAGCATACAAATCAAATGTACGGAAGATTAAAAGTAGAAAAACAATACTGTGGATGCTTAATCAGCATCCACACTAATAACCAAAAAAAGATAAATATTTTTATGGGACTTTCAGATATTCCAGGATCACTGGGATTGATCTGATAGAGTAGTCTTTTTTCAGTCCAGATACAAGAGCAGCAGTGAGGTCCAGCACTGACAGGTGATGAGGCCTGGCCTGGCTCACAGCCGGTGTTCCAGTTCATCTCAGAGGTGTTAGATGAGGTTGAGCTCTGCACAGTCAAATCTGTTCCATGCCAAGCTTTCAAAGAATTCCCCGCTTGTGCAAGTAGCAACAGGAAAGGGACGCTCAGAACAGCATCTAAAATATTTTGGGAAGTGTGAGGCTTTTCTTTGTTCCTGTGTGTTAAATGAGACAATTGATTTGTTATGCAAGTCAGGATGTTCTTAGTGTAGCATAA